>NW_026902015.1:0-600000 GCF_033783945.1 Neopsephotus bourkii
TGAGTTTAGCTTAGAGTTTAGTTTACTATACACTTTCAGCTTAGCTTAGACTTTTACTTACATTAGACTTTCTTTACCCTCTACTTTTATTTACCATAGACTTTTGGTTATCTTATACTTTTGGTTACCCTGGATTATTTTTACCTTGTACTTTTGGTTACCATAGACTTTTGGTTACCTGAAACTTTTGGTCACAATAGAGTTTTTGTTCCCTTGAACTTTTGGTTACCTTGGACTTTTGTTTTTTTTGGACTTCTTTTTGCTTGGAGTTTTGGTTACTTTGGTGTTTCGGTTACCTTTGACTTTTGGTTACCTAGGTCTTTTGGTTACCTTATACTTTTGGTCTCCTTAGGCATCAGTCTAGCTTAGCCTTTAGCTTAGCTTAGAATTGTGTTTAGCATAGTGTTTAGTTTACCGTACACATTCAGCTTCGCTGAGACTTTAGCTTAGCTTAGACTTTTGTTTACCTTAGACTGTTGGATACCTTGGTCTTTTGGTTACCTTGGACATTTTCTTACCTTCGTCTTTTGTGTACCCTGGGCTTCTGGTTAACTTGGAGTTTTGGACACCTTTGACTTTTGGTTACCTCAGACTTTTGGTTACCTTAGACTTTTGCTTACCTTAGAGCGTTGGTTGCCTTAGACTTTGGGTTAACTTTGAGTTTTGGTTACATTAGAGGTTTTGTTTCCTTGCACTTTTGGATATATTGCATTTTGGGTTACATCGGTCTTTTGGATACCCAAGAGTTCTTTTTGTCTTAGGCTTGTGTTTCCCTTGGGCATTTGCTTTCCTTGATATTTTGGTTATGTTGGACTTCTGGTTTCCTCGGAGTTTTGGTTACCTTGGACTTTTGGTTACCTTGGACATTTCCTTGCCATAGTCTTTTGTTTACCTTGGACGTTTGGTTACTTTGGTCTTTTAGCTGCCTGGGACTTCTGATTATCTTGGACTTTTGGTTACCTCGGACTCTTGGTTACCTTAGCCTTTTGGTAACCTTAGACCTTTGTGTACCTCAGATCTTTCGTTACCTCAGCCTTTTGGTTACCTCAGCCTTTTGGTTACCTCAGCCTTTTGGTTACCTCAGACTTTTGGTTACCTCAGACTTTTGGTTACCTCAGACTTTTGGTTACCTCAGACTTTTGGTTACCTCAGACTTTTGGTTACCTCAGACTTTTGGTTACCTCAGACTTTTGTTCACCTCAGACTTTTGGTTACCTCAGACTTTTGGTTACCTCAGATTTCTGGTTACCTTAGCCTTCAGCTTAGCCTTTAGCTTAGCTTTACTTGAGTTTGGTTCAGACTTGATTTTACTTTATACTTTCAACTTAGCTGAGACTTAACCTTAGGTTAGACTTTTGGTTACCTTGGACTTTTGGTTACCCTGGACAGTTGCTTGCCATGGTCTTTTGGTTTCCTTGGACTTTTGGTTGCCTTGGACTTTTGGTTACCTGGGACTTTCGGTTACCTGGGACTTTCTGTTACCTGGGACTTTCGGTTACCTGGGACTTTCGGTTACCTGGGACTTTTGGTTGCCTGGGAATTTTGGTTGCCTTGGACTTTTGGTTGCCTGGGACTTTTGGTTACCTTGGAATTTTTATTATCTTAGGCTTTCTTCAGTTTAGCTTAGACTTTAGCTTCACTTAGACTTGAGTTTAGCGTAGAGTTTTGGTTACCTTACACTTTCAGCTTAGCTGAGACTATAGATTAGCTTAGGCTTTTGGTTACGTTAGATTTTGGTTACCTTATACTTTTGTTTACCTTAGACTTTTGGTTACCTTGGTCTTTTGGTTACCTTTGAATTTTGGTTACCTTAGACTTTTGGTTACCTTGGAGTATTGGGTACGTTTGACTTTTGGTTACCTTAGACCTTTGCTTACGTTAGACCTTTTCTTAACTTAGACCTTTGCTTACCTTAAACCTTTGCTTACCTTAGACTTGAGTTTAGCTTAGAATTTAGTTTACCTTACACTTTCAGCTTAGCTTAGACATTTATTTACCTTAGACTTTGTTTACCCTGTACTTTTGCTTACCATAGACTTTTGGTTATCTTATACTTTTTGTTACCCTGGATTATTTGTTACCTTGGACTTTTGGTTACATTGGACTTTTGGTTACCTTGGACCTTTGGTTATCTTGGTCTTTTGGTTACCTGAAACTTTCGGTTACCTCAAACTTTTGGTTGCATGAAACTTTTGGTCACCTTAGACCTTTGGTTACCTCAAAATTTTGGTTACAATAGAATTTTTGTTCCCTTGAACTTTTGGTTACTTTGGACTTTTGTTTTCCTTGGACTTCTTTTTGCTTGGAGTTTTTGTTACCTTGGACTTTTGGTTACCTTTGACTTTTTTTTACCTAGCTCTTTTGGTTACCTTATACTTTCTGTCTCCTTAGGCTTCAGTCTAGCTTAGCCTTTAGCTTAGCTTAGACTTGAGTTTATCATAGAGTTTAGGTTACCTTACACATTCAGCTTAGCTGAGACTTTAGCTTAGCTTAGACTTTTGTTTACCTTAGACTGTTGGATACCTTGGACTTTTGGTTACCTTGGACTTTTGGTTACCTTGGACTTTTGGTTACCTTGGACTTTTGGTTACCTTGGACTTTTGGTTACCTTGGACTTTTGGTTACCTTGGACTTTTGGTTACCTTGGACTTTTGGTTACCTTGGACTTTTGGTTACTTGGCTTTGGTTACCTTGGACTTTTGGTTACCTTGGACTTTTGGTTACCTTGGACTTTTGGTTACCTTGGACTTTTTATTATCTTAGGCTTTAGTTTAGCTTGGACTTTACCTTGGCTTAGATTTGAGTTTAGCTTAGAGTTAAGTTACATTACACTTTCAGCTTAGCTGAGACTATAGATTAGCTTAGGCTTTTGGTTACGTTAGACTTTGGTTACCTTATACTTTTGTTTACCTTAGAGTTTTGGTTACCTTGGTCTTTTGGTGACCTTTGAATATTGTTTACCTTAGACTTTTGTTTACTTTAGACTTTTAGTTACCTTGGAGTTTTGGTTACCTTTGACTTTTGGTTACTTTAGACCTTTGGTTACCTCAGACCTTTGCTTACGTTAGACTTGAGTTTAGCCTAGAGTTTAGTTTACCTTACACTGTCAGCTTAGCTTAGACTTTAGCTTAGTTTAGACTTTGTTTACCCTATACTTTTCTTTACCATACACTTTTGGTAATCTTACACTTTTTGTTAGCCTGGATTATTTGTTACCTTGGACTTTTGGTGAGCTTGGACTTTTGGTGAGCTTGGACTTTTGGTGAGCTTGGACTTTTGGTGAGCTTGGACTTTTGGTGAGCTTGGACTTTTGGTGAGCTTGGACTTTTGGTGAGCTTGGACTTTTGGTGAGCTTGGACTTTTGGTTAGCTTGGACTTTTGGTTAGCTTGGACTTTTGGTTACCTTGGACTTTTGGTTACCTTGGACTTTTGGTTACCTTGGACTTTTGGTTACCTTGGACTTTTGGTTACCTTGGACTTTTGGTTACCTTGGACTTTTGGTTACCTTGGACTTTTGGTTACCTTGGACTTGGTTACCTTGGACTTTTGGTTACCTTGGACTTTTGGTTACCTTGGACTTTTGGTTACCTTGGACTTTTGGTTACCTTGGACTTTTGGTTACCTTGGACTTTTGGTTACCTTGGACTTTTGGTTACCTTGGACTTTTGGTTACCTTGGACTTTTTATTATCTTAAGCTTTAGTTTAGCTTGGACTTTACCTTGGCTTAGATTTGAGTTTAGCTTAGAGTTAAGTTACCTTACACTTTCAGCTTAGCTGAGACTATAGATTATTTTAGGCTTTTGGTTACGTTAGACTTTGGCTACCTTGGACTTTCGTTTACCTTAGAGTTTTGGTTACCTTAGAGTTTTGGTTACCTTAGAGTTTTGGTTACCTTAGAGTTTTGGTTACCTTAGAGTTTTGGTGACCTTGGTCTTTTGGTGACCTTTGAATTTTGGTTACCTGAGACTTTTGGTTACCTTGGAGTTTTGGTTACCTTGGAGTTTTGGTTACCTTAGACCTTCAGTTACCTTAGACCTTTGCTTATGTTAGACTTCAGTTTAGCTTAGAGTTTAGTTTACCTTACACTTTCAGCTTAGCTTAGACTTTTACTTACCTTAGACTTTGCTTACCCTATACTTTTATTTACCATAGACTTTTGGTTATCTTATACTTTTGTTTACCCTGGATTATTTTTACCTTTTACTTTTGGTTACCATAGACTTTTGGTTACCTCAAACTTTTGGTCACAATAGACTTTTTGTTCTCTTGAACTTTTGGTTACTTTGGACTTTTGTTTTCCTTGGACTTCTTTTTGCTTGGAGTTTTGGTTACCTTGGTGTTTTGGTTACCTTAGAGATTTGGTTACCTAGCTCTTTTGGTTACCTTATACTTTCGGTCTCCTTAGGCATCAGTCTAGCTTAGCCTTTAGCTTAGCTTAGACTTGAGTTTAGCGTAGAGTTTAGTTTACCTTACACATTCAGCTTCGCTGAGACTTTAGCTTACCTTAGACTTTTGTTTACCTTAGAGCATTGGTTGCCTTAGACTTTTGGTTAACTTTGACTTTTGGTTACATTAGATGATTTGTTTCCTTGCACTTTTGGATATATTGCATTTTGGGTTACATCGGTCTTTTGAGTACCCAGGAGTTCTTTTTGTCTTAGGCTTTTGGTTCCCTTGGGCTTTTGCTTTCCTTGATATTTTGGTTATGTTGGACTTCTGGTTTCCTTGGAGTTTTGGTTACCTTGGACATTTGCTTGCCATGGTCCTTTGGTTACCTTGGACGTTTGGTTACTTTGGTCTTTTAGCTGCCTGGGACTTTTGGTCACCTTGGACTGTTGGTTACCTTAGACTTTTGTTAACCTTAGACCTTTGTGTACCTCAGACCTTTGGTAACCTCAGACCTTTGGTTACCTCAGACCTTTGGTTACCTCAGACCTTTGGTTACCTCAGACTTTTGGTTTCCTCAGACCTTTGGTTACCTCAGGCTTTTGGTTACCTCAGGCTTTTGGTTATCTCAGGCTTTTGGTTACCTCAGGCTTTTGGTTACCTCAGACTTTTGGTTACTCAGACTTTTGGTTACTCAGACTTTTGGTTACTGAGACTTTTGGTTACTCAGACGTTTGGTTACCTCAGACTTTTGGTTACCTCAGACTTCTGGTTACCTTAGCCTTCAGCTTAGCCTTTAGCTTAACTTTACTTGAGTTTGGTTCAGACTTGATTTTACTTTATACATTCACCTTAGCTGAGACTTAACCTTAGCTTAGACGTTTGGTTACCTTGGACTTTTGGTTACCTTGGACTTTTGGTTTCCTTGGATTTTTGCTTGCCTTGGACTTTTGGTTGCCTTGGACTTTTGGTTGCCTTGGACTTTTGCTTGCCTGGGACTTTTGGTTACCTGGGACTTTTGGTTACCTGGGACTTTTGGTTACCTGGGACTTTTGGTTACCTGGGACTTTTGGTTACCTGGGACTTTTGGTTACCTGGGACTTTTGGTTACCTGGGACTTTTGGTTACCTGGGACTTTTGGTTACCTGGGACTTTTTATTATCTTAGGCTTTCTTTAGTTTAGCTTAGACTTTAGCTTCGCTTAGACTTGAGTTTAGCCTAGAGTTTAGGTTACCTTACACTTTCAGCTTAGCTGAGACTATAGATTAGCTTAGGCTTTTGGTTACGTTAGAGTTTGGTTACCTTATACTTTTGTTTACCTTAGAGGTTTGGTTACCTTAGACTTTTGGTTACCTTAGACTTTTGGTTACCTTGGAGTATTGGTTACCTTTGACTTTTGGTTACCTTAGACCTTTGGTTACCTTAGACTTGAGTTTAGCTTAGAATTTAGTTTACCTTACACTTTCAGCTTAGCTTAGACATTTATTTACCTTAGACTTTGTTTACCCTGTACTTTTTATTTACTTTTTGATTGCCTTGGAGTTTTGGTTACCTTTGAATTTTGGATACCTTACACTTTTGGTTACCTTAGACTTTTGGTTACCTTGGAGTTTCGGTTACCTTGGACGTTTGGTTACTTTGGTCTTTTAGCTGCCTGAGACTTCTGATTATCTTGGACTTTTGGTTACCTTGGACTGTTGGTTACCTTAGACTTTTGTTAACCTTAGACCTTTGTATACCTCATACTTTTGGTTACCTCAGACTTTTGGTTACCTCAGACTTTTGGTTACCTCAGACTTTTGGTTACCTCAGACTTTTGGTTACCTCAGACTTTTGGTTACTCAGGCTTTTGGTTACCTCAGACTTTTGGTTACCCTGGATATTTGCTTGCCATTGTCTTTTGGTTTCCTTGGACTTTTGCTTGCCTTGGAATTTTGCTTGCCTTGGAATTTTGCTTGCCTTGGAATTTTGCTTGCCTTGGAATTTTGCTTGCCTTGGAATTTTGCTTGCCTTGGAATTTTGCTTGCCTTGGAATTTTGGTTACCTGGGACTTTTGGTTACCTGAGACTTTTGGTTACTTTGGACTTTTTATTATCTTAGGCTTTCTTTAGTTTAGCTTAGACTTTAGCTTCACTTAGACTTGAGTTTAGCGTAGAGTTTAGGTTATCTTACACTTTCAGCTTAGCTGAGACTATAGATTAGTTTAGGCTTTTGGTTACGTTAGACTTTGGTTACCTTATACTTTTGTTTACCTTAGAGGTTTGGTTACCTTGGTCTTTTGGTTACCTTTGAATTTTGGTTACCTTAGACTTTTGGTTACCTTGGAGTATTGGTTACCTTTGACTTTTGGTTACCTTAGAGCTTTTCTTACCTTAGACCATTGCTTACCATAGACCTTTGGTTACCTTAGACTTGAGTTTAGCTTAGAATTTAGTTTACCTTACACTTTCAGCTTAGCTTAGACATTTATTTACCTTAAACTTTGTTTACCCTATACTTTAGTTTACCATAGACTTTTGGTTATCTTATACTTTTCGTTACCCTGGATTATTTGTTACCTTGGACTTTTGGTTACCTTGGACCTTTGGTTACTTTGGAGTTTTGGTTACCTGAAACTTTCGGTTACCTCAATCTTTTGGTTATCTGAAACTTTTGGTTACCTTAGACCTTTGGTTACCTCAAAATTTTGGTTACAATAGACTTTTTGTCCCCTTGAACTTTTGGTTACTTTGGACTTTGGTTTTCCTTGGACTTCTTTTTGCTTGGAGTTTTGGTTACCTTGGACTTTTGGTTACCTTTGACTTTTTTTTACCTAGCTCTTTTGGTTGCCTTATACTTTCTGTCTCCTTAGGCTTCAGTCTAGCTTAGCCTTTAGCTTAGCTTAGACTTGAGTTTAGCATAGAGTTTAGTTTACCTTACGCATTCAGCTTAGCTGAGACTTTAGCTTAGCTTAGACTTTTGTTTACCTTTGTCTTTTAGCTGCCTGGGACTTCTGATTATCTTGGACTTTTGGTTACCTTGGGCTGTTGGTTACCTTAGACATTTGGTAACCTTAGACCTTTGTAAACCTTAGACCTTTGTGTACCTCAGAGCTTTGGTTACCTCAGACTTTTGGTTACCTTGGACTTCTGGTTACCTTGGACTTTTCGCTACCCTGGATATTTGCTTGCCATGGTCTTTTGGTTTCCTTGGACTTTTGCTTGCCTTGGACTTTTGGTTACCTTGGACTTTTGCTTGCCTTAGACTTTGGGTTACCTTTGACTTTTGGTTACATTCGAGGTTTTGTTTCCTTGCACTTTTGGATACCTTGCATGTTTGCTTACATTACATCGGTCTTTTGGATACCCAGGAGTTCTGTTTGTCTTAGGGTTTTGGTTCCCTTGGGCTTTTACTTTCCTTGATATTTTGGTTACCTTGTACTTTTGGTTACCTTGGACTTTTGGTTACCTTGGACTTTTGGTTACCTTGGACTTTTGGTTACCTTGGACTTGTGGTTACCTTGGACTTCTGGTTACCTTGGACTTCTGTTTACCTTGGACTTTTGGTTACCTTGGACTTTTGGTTACCTTGGACTTTTGGTTACCTTGGACTTTTGGTTACCTTGGACTTTTGGTTACCTTGGACTTTTGGTTACCTTGGACTTTTGGTTACCTTGGACTTTTGGTTACCTTGGACTTTTGGTTACCTTGGACTTTTGGTTACCTTGGACTTTTGGTTACCTTGGACTTTTTATTATTTTAGGCCTTAGTTTAGCTTAGACTTTACCTTGGCTTAGACTTGAGTTTAGCTTGAGTTTAGGCTTTTGGTTACGTTAGACTTTGGTTACCTTATACTTTTGTTTACCTTAGAGGTTTGGTTACCTTAGACTTTTGGTTACCTTAGACTTTTGATTGCCTTGGAGTTTTAGTTACCTTTGAATTTTGGGTACCTTAGACTTTTGGTTACCGTGGAGTTTTGGTTACCTTGGAGTTTTGGTTACCTTTGACTTTTGGTTACCATAGGCCTTCGGTTACCTTAGACCTTTGCTTACGTTAGACTTGAGTTTATCTTGGAGTTTAGTTTACTACACACTTTCAGCTTAGCTTAGACTTTTACTTACCTTAGACTTTGTTTAGTGCAAGAAAACAAAACCTCTAATGTAACCAAAAGTCCAAGGTAACCAACGGTAACCAAAAGTCCAAGGTGACCAAAAAGTTCAAGGTAATCAAAAGTCTAAAGTAACCAAAACTCCAAGGTAAGCAAAATTCAAAGGGAACCAAAAGACCAAGGTAACCAAAACTCTAAGGTAACCAAACTTCTAATGTAAACAAAAGCATAAGGTAACCGAAGTCTAACGTAACCAAAACCCTAAGCTAATCTATAGTGTCAGCTAAGCTGAAAGTGTAAGGTAACCTAAACTCTACACTAAACTCAAGTCTAAGCTCAGCTAAAGTCTAAGACAAGTGAAAGTCTAAGCCAAGCTAAAGTCTAAGCCAAGCTGAAGTCTAAGCCAAGCTGAAGCCTAAGATAATAAAAAGTCGAAGTTAACGACAAGTCGAAGGTAACGAAAAGTCGAAGTTAACGACAAGTCGAAGGTAACGAAAAGTCGAAGGTAACGAAAAGTCGAAGGTAACGAAAAGTCGAAGGTAACGAAAAGTCGAAGGTAACGAAAAGTCGAAGGTAACGAAAAGTCGAAGGTAACCAAAAGTCGAAGGTAACCAAAAGGCCAAGGTAACCAAAAGGCCAAGGCAACCATAAGTCCAAGATAACCAAAAGTCCCAGGTAACCAAAAGTCCAAGGCAACCAAAAGTCCAAGGTAACCAAAAGTCCAAGGTAAATAAATGTGCAAGGTAACGAAAAATCTAAGATAAGAAAAGGCCTAAGCTTACCAAAGGTGTGAGGTAACCAGAAGTCCCAGGTAACGAAAAGTCCAAGGTAACCAAAAGTCCCAGCTAACCAAAAGCCCAAGGCAAGCAAAAGTCCAAGGTAACCAGAAGGGTATGGCAAGCAAATGTCCCTGGTAACCAAAAGTCCAAGGTAAACAAATGTCTAAGGTTACCAAAGTCTAAGGTAACCAAAAGTCTAAGCTAAGGTGAAGTCTCAGCTAAGCTGAAACTATAAAGGAAAATCAAGTCTGAACCAAACTCAAGTAAAGCTAAGCTAAAGTCTAAGCCAAGCTAAAGGCTAAGCTAAAGTCCAAGGGAACCAAAAGTCCAAAGTAACAAATAATCCAGGGTAACCAAAAGTATAAGATAACCAAAAATGTATATGAAACAAATGTATAGGATAAACAAAGTCTAAGGTAAATAAAAGTCCAAGCTAAGCTGAAAGTGTAAGGTAAACTAAACTCTAAGCTAAACTCAAGTCTAACGTAAGCAAAGGTGTAAGGTAACCAAAGGTCTAAGGTAACCAAAAGTCCGAGGCAGCCAAAAGTCCGAGGCAACCACAAGTCCAAGGCAACCACAAGTCCAAGGCAACCACAAGTCCAAGGCAACCACAAGTCCAAGGAAACCAAAAGTCCAAGGCAACCAAAAGTCCAAGGCAACCAAAAGTCCAAGGCAACCAAATGTCCAAGGCAACCAAAAGTCCAAGGCAACCAAAAGTCCAAGGCAACCAAAAGTCCAAGGTAACCAAAACTCCGAGATAACCAGAACTCCAAGGCAATCAAAAGTCCGAGGCAACCAAAAGTCCGAGGCAACCCAAAAGTCCAAGGCAACCAAAAGTCCAAGGCAACCACAAGTCCAAGGCAACCAAAAGTCCAAGGCAACCAAAAGTCCAAGGCAACCAAAACTCCAAGGTAACCAAAACTCCGAGATAACCAGAACTCCCAGGCAATCAAAAGTCAAAGGCAACCAAAAGTCCGAGGCAACCAAAAGTCCGAGGCAACCAAAAGTCCAAGGTAACCAAAAGTCCAAGGCAACCAAAACTCCAAGGTAACCAGAACTCCAGGGTAACCAGAACTCCAAGGTAACCAAAACTCCATGGTAACAAATAATCCAGCGTAGCCAAAAGTATAAGATAACAAAATGTCTATGGTAAACAAAAGTATAGGTTAAACAAAGTCTAAGGTAAATAAAAGTCTAAGGTAAGCTGAAAGTGTAAGGGAAATTAAACTCTAAGCTAAACTCAAATCTAAGGTAACAAAAACTCCAAGGTTACCAAAACTCCAAGGTTACCAAAACTCCAAGGTAACCAAAACTCCAAGGTAACCAAAACTCCAACGTAACCAAAACAACTCCAAGGTCACCCAAAGTCCGAGGCAACCCAAAGTCCGAGGCAACCCAAAGTCCGAGGCAACCCGAAGTCCGAGGCAACCCAAACTCCAAGGCAAAACAAAGTCCGAGGCAACCAAATGTCCAAGGCAACCAAAAGTCCAAGGCAACCCAAAGTCCACGGCAACCCAAAGTCCAAGGCAACCCAAAGTCCAAGGCAACCCAGAGTCCAAGGCAACCAAAAGTTCAAGGCAACGAAAACTCCAGGGGAACCAAAAGTCCAAGGTAACCAAAACTCCAGGGGAACCAAAAGTCCAAGGTAACCGAAAGTCCAAGGTAACCGAAAGTCCAAGGTAACCGAAAGTCCACGGTAACCGAAAGTCCACGGTAACCAAAAGTCCACGGTAACCAAAAGTCCAAGGTAACCAAAACAACTCCAAGGTAACCAAAAGTCCGAGGTAACCAAAAGTCCGAGGTAACCAAAAGTCCAAGGTAACCAAAACTCCAAGGTAACCAAAAGAACTCCAAGGTAACCACAAGTCCAAGGCAACCACAAGTCCAAGGCAGCCAAATGTCCAAGGCAACCCAAAGTCCAAGGCAACCCAAAGTCCAAGGCAACCCGAAGTCCAAGGCAACCAGAAGTCCAAGGCAACCCAAAGTCCAAGGCAACCAAAAGTCCGAGGCAACCAAAACTCCAAGGTAACCAAAACTCCAAGGCAACCAAAACTCCAAGGTAACCAGAACTCCAAGGTAAGCAAAACTCCATGGTAACAAAAGTCCAAGGTAACAAATAATCCAGTGTAACCAAAAGTATAAGATAACAAAATGTCTATGGTAAACAAAAGTATAGGTTAAACAAAGTCTAAGGTAAATAAAAGTCTAAGGTAAGCTGAAAGTGTACGGGAAATTAAACTCTAAGCTAAACTCAAGTCTAATGTAAACAAAGGTCTAAGGTAACCAAAACTCCAAGGTTACCAGAACTCCAAGGTAACCAAAACAACTCCAAGGTACCCAAAAGTCTGAGGTACCCAAAAGTCTGAGGTACCCAAAAGTCTGAGGTACCCAAAAGTCCGAGGCAACCAAAAGTCCAAGGTAACCAAAACTCCAAGGCAACCAAAACTCTAGGGGAACCAAAACTCCAAGGTAACCAGAACTCCGAGGTAACCAAAAGTCTGAGGTAACCAAAAGTCCGAGGTAACCACAAGTCCGAGGCAACCCAAAGTCCGAGGCAACCCAAAGTCCAAGGCAACCAAAACTCCAAGGCAACCAAAACTCCAGGGGAACCAAAACTCCAAGGCAACCAAAACTCCAGGGTAACCAAAAGTCCAAGGCAACCCAAAGTCCAAGGCAACCCAAAGTCCAAGGCAACCCAAAGTCCAAGGCAACCAAAAGTCCAAGGTAACCAAAACTCCAAGGCAACCAAAACTCTAGGGGAACCAAAAGCCCAAGGTAACTAGAACTCCGAGGTAACCAAAAGTCCGAGGTAACCAAAAGTCCGAGGTAACCACAAGTCCGAGGCAACCAAAAGTCCGAGGCAACCCAGAGTCCAAGGCAACCCAAAGTCCAAGGCAACCCAGAGTCCAAGGCAACCCAGAGTCCAAGGCAACCCAAAGTCCAAGGCAACCCAAAGTCCAAGGCAACCCAAAGTCCAAGGCAACCCAAAGTCCAAGGCAACCCAAAGTCCAAGGCAACCCAAAGTCCAAGGCAACCCAAAGTCCAAGGCAACCCAAAGTCCAAGGCAACCCAAAGTCCAAGGCAACCCAAAGTCCAAGGTAACCAAAAGTCCCAGGTAACCAAAAGTCCAAGGTAACCAAAAATCCACGGTAACCAAAAGCCCAAGGTAAATAAATGTGCAAGGTAACGAAAACTCTAAGGTAAGCAGAGGCCTAAGGTAACCAAAGGTGTGAGGTAACCAGAAGTCCCAGGTAACGAAAAGTCCAAGGTAACCAAATGTCCCAGCTAACCAAAAGCCCAAGGCAAGCAAAAGTCCAAGGTAACCAGAAGGGTATGGCAAGCAAATGTCCCTGGTAACCAAAAGTCCAAGGTAAACAAATGTCTAAGGTTACCAAAGTCTAAGGTAACCAAAAGTCTAAGCTAAGGTAAAGTCTCAGCTAAGCTGAAACTATAAAGGAAAATCAAGTCTGAACCAAACTCAAGTAAAGCTAAGCTAAAGTCTAAGCCAAGCTAAAGGCTAAGCTAAAGTCCAAGGGAACCAAAAGTCCAAAGTAACAAATAATCCAGGGTAACCAAAAGTATAAGATAACCAAAAATGTATATGAAACAAATGTATAGGATAAACAAAGTCTAAGGTAAATAAAAGTCCAAGCTAAGCTGAAAGTGTAAGGTAAACTAAACTCTAAGCTAAACTCAAGTCTAACGTAAGCAAAGGTGTAAGGTAACCAAAGGTCTAAGGTAACCAAAAGTCCGAGGCAACCAAAAGTCCGAGGCAACCACAAGTCCAAGGCAACCAAAAGTCCAAGGCAACCAAAAGTCCAAGGCAACCAAAAGTCCAAGGCAACCAAAAGTCCAAGGTAACCAAAACTCCGAGATAGCCAGAACTCCAAGGCAATCAAAAGTCAAAGGCAATCAAAAGTCAAAGGCAACCAAAAGTCCGAGGCAACCAAAAGTCCGAGGCAACCAAGAGTCCGAGGCAACCAAAACTCCGAGGTAACCAAAAG
Source organism: Neopsephotus bourkii (assembly GCF_033783945.1). Classification (NCBI taxonomy): domain Eukaryota; kingdom Metazoa; phylum Chordata; class Aves; order Psittaciformes; family Psittacidae; genus Neopsephotus; species Neopsephotus bourkii. Next base: position 13,257 of record NW_026902015.1, read on the forward strand.
TCCAAGGTAACCAAAACTCCAAGGTAACCAGAACTCCAAGGCAATCAAAAGTCAAAGGCAATCAAAAGTCAAAGGCAACCAAAAGTCCGAGGCAACCAAAAGTCCGAGGCAACCAAGAGTCCGAGGCAACCAAAACTCCGAGGTAACCAAAAGTCCAAGGTAACCAAAACTCCAAGGTAACCAGAACTCCAAGGCAATCAAAAGTCAAAGGCAATCAAAAGTCAAAGGCAATCAAAAGTCAAAGGCAACCAAAAGTCCGAGGCAACCAAGAGTCCGAGGCAACCAAAACTCCGAGGTAACCAAAAGTCCAAGGTAACCAAAACTCCAAGGTAACCAGAACTCCAGGGTAACCAGAACTCCAAGGTAACCAAAACTCCATGGTAACCAAAAGTCCAAGGTAACAAATAATCCAGCGTAGCCAAAAGTATAAGATAACAAAATGTCTATGGTAAACAAAAGTATAGGTTAAACAAAGTCTAAGGTAAATAAAAGTCTAAGGTAAGCTGAAAGTGTAAGGGAAATTAAATTCTAAGCTAAACTCAAATCTAAGGTAACCAAAACTCCAAGGTTACCAAAACTCCAAGGTTACCAAAACTCCAAGGTAACCAAAACTCCAAGGTAACCAAAACTCCAAGGTAACCAAAACAACTCCAAGGTAACCCAAAGTCCGAGGCAACCCAAAGTCCGAGGCAACCCAAAGTCCGAGGCAACCCAAAGTCCGAGGCAACCCAAAGTCCGAGGCAACCAAATGTCCAAGGCAACCCAAAGTCCAAGGCAACCCAAAGTCCAAGGCAACCCAAAGTCCAAGGCAACCCAAAGTCCAAGGCAACCCAAAGTCCAAGGCAACCAAAAGTCCAAGGCAACCAAAACTCCAGGGGAACCAAAAGTCCAAGGTAACCAAAACTCCAGGGGAACCAAAAGTCCAAGGTAACCAAAACTCCAGGGGAACCAAAAGTCCAAGGTAACCGAAAGTCCAAGGTAACCGAAAGTCCACGGTAACCAAAAGTCCACGGTAACCAAAAGTCCACGGTAACCAAAAGTCCAAGGTAACCAAAACAACTCCAAGGTAACCAAAAGTCCGAGGTAACCAAAAGTCCGAGGTAACCAAAAGTCCAAGGTAACCAAAAGTCCAAGGTAACCAAAAGAACTCCAAGGCAACCACAAGTCCAAGGCAACCGCAAGTCCAAGGCAACCAAATGTCCAAGGCAACCAAATGTCCAAGGCAACCCAAAGTCCAAGGCAACCCAAAGTCCAAGGCAACCAGAAGTTCAAGGCAACCCAAAGTCCAAGGCAACCAAAAGTCCGAGGCAACCAAAACTCCAAGGTAACCAGAACTCCAAGGTAACCAAAACTCCATGGTAACCAAAAGTCCAAGGTAACAAATAATCCAGCGTAACCAAAAGTATAAGATAACAAAATGTCTATGGTAAACAAAAGTATAGGGTAAACAAAGTCTAAGGTAAATAAAAGTCTAAGGTAAGCTGAAAGTGTACGGGAAATTAAACTCTAAGCTAAACTCAAGTCTAAGGTAACCAAAGGTCTAAGGTAACCAAAACTCCAAGGTTACCAGAACTCCAAGGTAACCAAAACAACTCCAAGGTACCCAAAAGTCTGAGGTACCCAAAAGTCTGAGGTACCCAAAAGTCTGAGGTACCCAAAAGTCCGAGGCAACCCAAAGTCCAAGGCAACCCAAAGTCCAAGGCAACCCAAAGTCCAAGGCAACCAAAACTCCAAGGCAACCAAAACTCCAGGGGAACCAAAACTCCAAGGCAACCAAAAGTCCAGGGTAACCAAAAGTCCAAGGTAACCAAAAGTCCAAGGCAACCCAAAGTCCAAGGCAACCCAAAGTCCAAGGCAACCCAAAGTCCAAGGCAAACCAAAGTCCAAGGCAACCAAAAGTCCAAGGTAACCAAAAGTCCAAGGCAACCCAAAGTCCAAGGCAACCCAAAGTCCAAGGCAACCCAAAGTCCAAGGCAACCCAAAGTCCAAGGTAACCAAAACTCCAAGGCAACCAAAACTCTAGGGGAACCAAAACTCCAAGGTAACCAGAACTCCAAGGTAACCAAAAGTCCGAGGTAACCAAAAGTCCGAGGTAACCACAAGTCCGAGGTAACCACAAGTCCGAGGTAACCACAAGTCCGAGGCAACCAAAAGTCCAAGGCAACCCAAAGTCCAAGGCAACCCAAAGTCCAAGGCAACCCAGAGTCCAAGGCAACCCAGAGTCCAAGGCAACCCAGAGTCCAAGGCAACCCAGAGTCCAAGGCAACCCAAAGTCCAAGGCAACCCAAAATCCAAGGCAACCAAAAGTCCCAGGTAACCAAAAGTCCAAGGTAACCAAAAATCCACGGTAACCAAAAGCCCAAGGTAAATAAATGTGCAAGGTAACAAAAACTCTAAGGTAAGCAGAGGCCTAAGGTAACCAAATGTGTGACGTAACCAAAAGTCCCAGGTAACGAAAAGTCCAAGGTAACCAAAAGACTATGGCAAGCAAATGTCCATGGTATCCAAAAGTGCTAAAGTCTAAGCCAAGCTAAAGTCTAAGCCAAGCTAAAGGCTATGCTAAAGTCCAAGGTAACCGAAAGTCCAAGGTAAACAAATGTCCAAAGTAACAAATAATCCAGGGTAACCAAAACCATAAGATAACTTTAAAGTCTATGGTAAACAAATGTATAGGGTAAACAAAGTCTATGGTAAATAAAAGCCTAAGCTAACCTGAAAGTGTAAGGGAAACTAAACTCTAAGGTAAACTCTAGTCTAACGTAAGCAAAGGTCTAAGGTAAGCAAAGGTCTAAGGTAACCAAAACTCCGAGGCAACCAAAACTCCGAGGCAACCAAAACTCCGAGGCAACCAAAACTCCGAGGCAACCAAAACTCCAAGGCAACCAAAACTCCAAGGCAACCAAAACTCCAAGGCAACCAAAACTCCAAGGTAACCAAAACTCCGAGATAACCAAAACTCCAAGGCAATCAAAAGTCAAAGGCAACCAAAAGTCAAAGGCAACCGAAACTCCAGGGTAACCAGAACTCCAAGGTAACCAAAACTCCAAGGTAACCAAAAGTCCAAGGTAACAAATAATCCAGCGTAACCAGAAGTATAAGATAACCAAAAGTCTATGGTAAACAAAAGTATAGGGTAAAAAAAGTCTGAGGTAAATAAATGTCTAAGCTAAGCTGAAAGTTTAAGGGAAACTAAACTCTCTAAGCTAAACTCAAGTCTAACGTAAGCAAAGGTCTAACGTAAGCAAAGGTCTAAGTTAACCAAAAGTCAAAGGTAACCAAAACTCCGAAGATAAACTAAACTCCAAGGTAACCAAAATTCAAAGGTAACCAAAACTCTAAGGTAAACAGAAGTGTAAGTTAACCAAAGTCTAATGTAACCAAAATCCTAAACTAATCTATAGTCTCAGCTAAGTTGACAGTGTAAGGTAACCTAAACTCTACGCTAAACTCAAGTCTAAGCTGAGCTAAAGTCTAAGCTAAACAAAAGCCTAGGATAATAAAAAATCCAAGGTAATTAAAAGTGCAAGGTAACCAAAACTCTAAGGTAAGCAAATGCCTAAGGTAACCGAAGTTGTGAGGTAACCAAAAGTCCAAGGTAACCAAAAGTCCAAGGCAAGCAAAAGCTTAGGCTTTTGGTTACGTTAGACTTTGGTTACCTGATACTATTGTTTACCTTAGAGGTTTGGTTACCTTAGTGTTTTGGTTACCTTGGTCTTTTGGTTACCTTTGAATTTTCATTACCTTAGAATTTTGGTTACCTTGGAGTTTTGGTTACCTTTGACTTTGGTTACCTGAGACCTTTGCTTACCTTAGACCTTTGCTTACCTTAGACCTTTGCTTACCTTCAACTTAAGTTTAGCTTAGAGTTTAGTTTACCTTACACTTAAATATTAGCTTAGACTTTTACTTGCCTTAGGCTTTGTTTACCCTATACTTTTGTTTACCATAGACTTTTGGTTATCTGATACTTTTGGTTACCCTGGATTATTTGTTACCTTGGACTTTTGATGAGCTTGGACTTTTGGTTACCCTGGACATTTGTTTGCCATGGTCTTTTGGTTACCTTGGGCGTTTGGTTGCTTTGGTCTTTTAGCTGCCTGGGACTTCTGATTATCTTGGACTTTTGGTTACCTTGGACTGTTGGTTACCTTAGACTTTTAGTAACCGTAGACCTTTGCTAAATTTAGACCTTTGGTTACCTCAGACTTTTGGTTACCTCAGACTTTTGGTTACCTCAGACTTTTGGTTACCTCAGACTTTTGGTTACCGCAGACTTTTCGTTACTGCAGACTTTAGCTTAGCTTTTACCTTGGCTTAGAGTTTAGCTTAGCTTTACTTGAGTTTGGTTCAGACTTGATTTTACTTTATACTTTCAGCTTAGCTGAGACTTTACCTTAGCTTAGACTTTTGGCTACCTTAGACTTTGGTAACCTTAGCCTTTGGTTACCTTGGACTCTTGCTGCCTTGGACTTTTGTTTACCTTAGGCCTTTGCTTACCTTAAAGTTTTGGTTACCTTGCAATTTTAATTACCTTAGACTTTTGGTTACCTTGGAGTTTTCGTCACCTTGGACTTTTCTTTTCCTTGGACTTTTTATTATCTTAGGCTTTAGTTTAGCTTAGACTTTAGCTTGGCTTAGACTTTAGCTTAGCTTAGACTTTTGGTTACCTTAGTCTTTGGTAACCTTAGACTTACGGTTACCTTGGACTTTTGCTTACCTTGGACATTTGCTTACCTGGGACTTTTGGTTACCTGTTACTTTTGGTGACTTTGGTCTTTTAGCTGCCTGTGACTTCTGATTATCTTGGACTTTGGTTATGTTGGACTTTTGGTTTCCTTGGAGGCTTGGTTACCTTGGAGTTTTGGTTACCTCAGTCTCTTGGTTATGTTAGAGTTTTTGTTTCCTTGGAATTTTGGTTATCTTGGACTTTTGCTTGCATTGGTCTTTTGGTTACCTTGGAGTTATGCTTATCTTAGGCTTTTTGTTCCCTTGGACTTTTGTTTACCTTAGACTTTGGTTACCCTGGACTTCTGGTTAGCTTAGAATGTTGTTACCTTGGACTTTTGGTTACCTTGCTCTTCTGGCTACCTTGGACTTTTGGTTACCTTAGGCTTCAGCTTAGCTTAGACTTTATCTTAGCTTAGAGTTTAGGTTAATTTAGACTATACCTTCGCTTAGATTTTAGGTTACCTTAGACTTCAGCTTATCTTTTTAGCTTGACTTAGACTTTCGCTTCCCTTACCTTTTGGTTACCTTAGACTTTAGCTTAGCTTAGACATTCATTTACCTTAGACTTTAGTTTAGCTTTTCCTTTAACATAGCTTAGACTTTAGCATAACTTAGACTTTAGCATAGCTTAGGCTTTAGCAGAGCTTAGACTTTAGCAGAGCTTAGACTTTAACATACCTTAGACTTTAAAATAGCCTAGACTTTAGCATAGCTTAGACTTTAGCAGAGCTTAGACTTTAGCAGAGCTTAGACTTTAGCAGACCTTAAACTTTAGCAGAGCTTAGACTTTAGCAGAGCTTAGAGATTAGCATAATTTAGAGATTATCATAGCTTAGACTTTAGCTTAGTTTAGACTCTGTTTTGTTTTTCTACACCTTGCAGGGCTGATGCCCACAAGCATGAACCCGATGCACACACGTAGGCAGCAGCAGCCTGACCCATCCTTCAGTTTAGCAGGAAAACCCCTCCCTTGCAGCCTGACAAAGGAAAGCCGGGGCAGGAGCGGTGCCATGGTGGGGCCAGAGCAGTGCAGGAACCCAGCCAGAACGGGCCAGGCAAGACCTGCCAAGGGGGGGTGCTCCATGCAAGAGAGGAGAAGCAGCAAGTCCCGGGGCCACGCTGGGGCCACCGTGGGAGTGCAGGCGGCTTCCTCCCCCCGCATGCAGGGCACGAGGGCTACCTTCGTGGTGCATGAGCACCAGGCGATAACCCAGAGCACCAGGACCAGAGGAGCCCTGACAAGTGGTCATGCTCAGTGCTCAGAGGAAGGCAAAAAACCCCCGGGGACCGGTGCCAATCTGCCCCGGGGGAAAATTCCTTCCTGACCCCAGTGCTGGCGATCGGCTACTCCCTGAGCACGTGAGCGAGACCTGCTCCCGGTCCACGGGCTGGTTATGCCTCTAAGGGGACAAGGGGACGCTGGCACTACCTTTTCTGCCTCCAGCTGGAGCCACCGCAGGGGCTTCCAAGAGCAGCAAAGCGCCGCTGGCCTGATGTAGCCTGGGAGCAAGAACCCTTCCAGTGCCTGGCACCGGAGCTCCAAAGCCCTGGGGGAGGGCGCTGCTCTTATACTGCCCCGGAGCATTGTGATGCTGCGTTGCCGGGTGCTGGCACTGTGACACGGGGGGAGGCGGGGCCCCCGCAGCCCTGCCCCTCCCACTGCAGCCCTGCTGCTGCTGCCCCTTCTCCCAGCATGCCTTGCAGAAAGGCCGTTGGGCTGCTGGCCCTGCGGCAGTGCCTGTGCCCAGGAGGCCCAGGGGGATGGCTCTGCCCATGGCAGCCACGCACCGGGCACCGCTGCGGGGTGTCCCTGTAACCGCATCTGTGTGTTCAGGCTGCATCAGTAAAGGCTTTTATACCACGCGCAGTCTTTTGAGCGTGGCGATCCCTGAGGTGCAAGAACGGGGTTTTGGGTCCTTCTGCTTGAACTTTGCCAAAACGCAAAGAGCAGACAGGATTTCCTCACTGTTCCTTGTCAATGCACCACGTGGCGTTTGCTGCTGTGCTTCTGCTGGTGAGGTCTTCTTCTTGGGAAAAAGAAGAACTTCAGGAATCTCTTCTGCGTTTCCTACACAGGGTGCTTAGATATTTGCTTGTGTTTAGTAACATTCATGGGTCCAGCTGGGAGGTTTACCTCTGGTATTACTACTAGAATGCAACACTTCACTGCCTGCTGCCTAATTCCGTGTTCACCAGATCTTTAGCCCAATCCAAGGGATACGAGCTGGAGGGAACTGCAGCAGCGATGCTGTTGCAAAAGCTTTCCTAAGTGAAGGCAGGAAACAGGAGAAGCTGTGCAGGGAGAGCTTGATGCCAGTTCACACAGTGTCCTGAGCTGGCACCAGATGGGAAGGATGTGCTCCAGAAGGAAAGCATCAAGAAATAGTGACCTCCCAAGATGGGAGAAGAGCAGGGCCATGGGGGAAAGGAGGCGATGGATTGAAATCTCTTCTCTGTGTTACAGCAACACATTGCATGCTCAGTAAAGGGAAGTACTGACGAGTTTTGCTCTGACGGGCAAAGCACTGGTGTCCTTCAGCACAGTCTGGCACATCCGTTCACGGGCCCTAATGTCAGGCCTGTACCCGTGGCCCTTTACAGAAAAAAAATCTCCTTTCTGGTTTCACAGGTGTATGTCTGTTTGTATCAATAAACCAAATAAATGGAAACTAGCTGTAAACCCAAACTGCGTCTCTGCTCATAGAATCCAAAAGTAATTACTTCATTAATGTAGTATTTCTTAGTTATGCAAGGAGATTTCCTTTGATTGATAGGTACACCATGCTTTCTCTGGAAGGTGCCAATTGCTGTGTGAATCATTTGGGTGTGCAGAGAACAGAGTTTATCAAATAGTATTACGAAATAGCTGATTATGTTGGGAAGACATGTAGCAAAGCAGCAAAACAATGTTTCATGATTGTTCAATGGCGTTCAAGTTTATGTACTTGGCAAAACGGACCACAGTTCACCTCCCATACCCCTCACTCAGTGTATAACATGTGGGTATTTTATTTACAAATGAGGTTCCTGTGCAGCAGGTATGTTCATGACTTAATATGAAGCCACACAGGAAACCTGTTGGAAAAGGCAGGAACAAAACCTCACTTTACTTATCCTAATCTTTCCTGCACAAGAATGTTCTGCATTGAAAGGCAACTTTGATGATTCGTTGAAAGGAAGGGTGGTAGATTACAAATACGAAACTAACAGGGACACAAAATAATGGGATACAAAACTAAGAGAGTTTGAACTGTCACAAGAAAGGAATTTTTCATTGCTCCTCTAATAGCTGCAGCAGAAGGCTGCAATGAAAACTGGTATTTATCTTAACATTTTGGTTTTTCATACTGAGGTTGTACTATCCTGTTGGCGTATGATCTTGTAATGCATTAATAATTTGTAACACCCTTTTCTTGAGATTTATTAAGTATCCCATTAACAGATGGTATCATTTCATTGATACAGCTCTATGTTTTTGAAAAAGAAAAAAAACAGTACTTGGTGTTTGAAGTGAATTCACCTTAAATGAATTCATTTTTACAAAGTTGAAAACTGAATCTGTGGCTGTTATAGAAGCAGTTTTCATATGTTACTGAGGCCTCAGGGCAATTCTTGAATACAGTGAAGGAAGTTACCCTTACTCCTCAATCCTCATATATTTAATTTAAAAAAACTTAATTGAATGCTTGTGTATTTCTGTTTTGGTATTTTCTCTCAGTTTTGCCAATCACAAATTCCAAGCTTAATTCTTAAATGCAGGCATTCTTTTACACTGATTTTTGTTTTTCTCTCACTTGGACCACTGACATAGTAAATCATGTGAAAGGTATTTAATTCTACTCTGTAAGCCGTGGTGGGGCGAGAGCAGTGAATATTGACAGCTCATTGTTGTCTGATGGCCCGTAACTTACTGTGTGATAGGAGAAACTTTTACAGAGCTAAATTCTGCGCTAAAATGTCATTTAGTACTTTCTTCAAAGGAAGAGGAGGTCAAATCTTAGCGTGCATGTACTTGTAAATGCAAAAATAAGCAATGTGTGCAACCATAGCTCTTCTGTGTACACAAGCTCTTATCTAGGAGTTTAAGCTGCTTCTCTCAGATGAAATCCAAAGTGTTTCTTGTGGATTTATTTATGAATACTTGGACTACTTCGATGGGTAATAGCATAGGTAGATGTTCCTGGAGAAAGGGAGGAAAAGGATGTTTATTAACTTACTGTCTTACTGGTTGCTATTGAAACAAGTTGATTTTGTTATTGTTTAAGGCTGAAATAAACTATACACTGAGCATCATGGATGGTACACATGGAAGGGAGGGCTGAAGAAGCAGGATAACTTCACCTCAAAGAGCATAATTAGTAATTTTTAGTATTAGTCATAGGTACGTCAGTCTTAAACAGATAATACCAGATTGAACAGAGGAGATGTTTGAAACAACTGAACTGCTGATTTAGTATGATTACAGTATAAAGTCATTTTTAGAGTTTGTGTGAGTAGAAATCAAATGTTTGTGACACTGTGGAAGGTTGATCAAACATACAGGCACAGTTTCACTAATACAGCACTGTAAATCAGTCATAGCAACTTGCTGTAAATGCATCTTTTAGGGCAAGTTGTCACTTATAAATGCCAAGCACATGTCAGAATGATGGGCTTGAAGTGGTCTGAAAAGGTTGTGAACTTCTTGGTCCCGTCACGTCAAGGCCACAGACTGCCCCTGCTGCAGGGACACAGCATGTCTCGTGCTTGAAAATTCAGATCTTTTTCGTAGTTACTGTTTTCTACACTGGGAGAGACTATGAACTTAAGTGCTTGAAATAGATAATTAACATAGACAAAAGTAACTGATAAGAGGAGATTGTGAATCTTGTCTTGTATTATTCATACTTCCAATTCCTTCTGCTTATGTGTACAGAAGAGTAGCAATTGCTGTGTGTCTCGTCGTTCCAGAGTTGATCACCCTGTGTTTTACCAACAGGAACAAATGGCCTTCTTACTGGCATTACAAGGAGGACGTTACAAAGTGAGATTCTTCATTTTGCTTCCAGAAAGTGATACAGATAGTCCAGATTCTTACCACCAGATGTTTTCATTGCACTCTCACTGAGCAGAAGCACACACTTCTCATTTGGAGGTCATGATCTCAGTCAGTCCTTTGATGTAAAACAGTTTTGTATTTAAAGAAACATGAAAACTTGCCCCTTGTTAGAGTAGCTCTAAGATACCATCTGGCTTTCAGTGTATGTTTGAACATGTTTCCATCAGCCTTACCTCTTTTTTAGAAAGACTGGGTGACTTTTTCCTGTCTTTGCTTACGTAAACTCTGTAAGTTGCGTTATTTGTTCACCAGGTGAAGAATAAAAATAATTCTATATATATATCAGAAGGCAGATGTGGTGGCCTTAGAAACCTATTATGAAGAGCAACAGTTGTATAGCTTAAGGGCCCTTTGCTTTCCTGCTGGGGGATGGCTGAAGAGTGGGGGAGTTCACTCTCCTGTTTCCAAAGTCATGCCATGACCAGAAATTAAAAATGTTTTGAAACTCTCCTAAGTGCAAAGTTATTTACCCCTTAGGACATGATTCATGTTTTCACTTAGGCACTGAATCTAGAAGGCTATTTGTTCTGTCTGCCCAAAATGCCTTTTGTGTTTCACCTTTAAATTTTTGCATTTGGTTTATGTTTTGGGTTGGGTTTTTTTGTATGTTTTGGGTTTTTTTGTGTGTTTGTTTGGTTTTTGTGGGTTTTTTTTGTTGGTTGGTTGGTTGGTTTGTTTGTTTAGCTTTTGGTGCCACACAATTATGAAGGGTATCCTAAAGAAACTAGTTAACAGGTGGTAATATCTAAACAGCAGCTGTTAAGGGCATGCTTCAGCATCTCCCTCTGCAGCTGTCTGCCCCTGCAAGTTGTGAGGTTTCATTCTACCCTGTATTTGCAAACTCCTTGGTGAAAAAATGCTGGTGACCTGATGCACCAGCAGGGGTGCAGGGGCTGCTATGGTGGGTGCTGTGGTGGGTTAACCCTGGCTGAACACCAGGTGCCCGCCAAAGCCTCACTGTGGTCTGCCCCATGGGCTGCTCTGGCACATGGAGCACTTTCTCCCACAAGACTTCTTCACTAACTTGGTGTCTGCAGAGTTCTTTCTCTCACATGTCACTCCTCTTTATGGCTGCAATTGCTCCTGCACAGTGGCTTTTCATCCTTCTTAATTTATCCCAGAGGTGCTACTCCATCGGTAATGTATACTACTTCTACTGGCAACCATTGCCATGACCTAATGTATCAACTTGAGAAGTAATGCTCATTTCATTTAAATGAAAAAACGAAACTACAAAAAAATAAAAACCCCTCAACACCAAGGTAAAGGAATCAATGACTGTAAGAAACTGTAGCAGCTGCAGTGACAAATGAAGTTGGCCCTTGAAATGAAAAAGGGAGTTAAACACCTCCCTCCAGTGAAGTGCCTTTACACTGTATCATAAATCTCACTTGGCAAAATTAAGATGTCTTGTTCAAGGCAATTGCAATGGCAAACTTCATTTTTCGTTTGAGGATGCTATCTTCCAACCCCCAGTAATGCTTGTAAGCTCCCACTGGTTTTGGCTTTATTCTTAAGTTTGGGGTTATTTTCCCCCTGCAGTTGTATTTCGGATGAGAGACTTTTTTAACTTTTTTTTTTTTTTTTGTCAAAAGAAACAACACACACCATGTGTAAATACTGAGTATCTGTCACATCCTCAGTGTGTCAAAACAGCATCACTGAAATAAGCTGTGCTTTAGTAAAAGGCGGTGTAGGGGTAGGAGAGTGGCATCAGGCCTCAGTAGTCATCCTGTCTGTATTGTGGGAAGCGCAGTGGACAGCACAGCTAAAACATGTAGAGGACTACAGGCTTTAGAGAAATGTGAGGCAGAAAGAAAGGAGTGATGAGAATTTTTTACAACTTTGTATTTCTGCACTTAAAATCAGATATTGGGCTTTGAATAATACATGTATCTTTCAGAGCAGAAATAGGCATTTTTAAATCATGAATAGATTTCAGGGTTCTGTAAAGCACTATGAGGCTAACAATCTTATGTATTTAATTTTGCTCCTGTCAGTGTTATCTCGCTTCTTTTATAAGTTTGAAAAAGCAAATTTAAAGGTTTTATAAACCCCTCTTAAGACTGAAATGCAACTCGACACACAAGTATTACAGTTTTCTTCTTTTCTTTGAAGTTCTAATAGAGGAAGATGTAAATACCTCTGAGATGTTGCATTGGATGGGACCAGGTTGGATGGGGCTTTGACCAACCTGGTCTAGTGGAAGATGTCCCTTGCTGTGGCGGGGGGTTGGAACTGGATGAGCTTTAAGGTACCTTCCAGCGCAAACAATTCTATGATGTTAGCCAAGCCACAGATTAGGTAGTGTGCATCTGCTTAGGCAGATTTGAGTATTTTGGGATTTATCATGTTAGCATCTTCAGACTTGGTTAATTCATGATTAGCTGCACAAAATTTGAGGAATAATTCTGAAGTGGGATCTTTGGGTATAAGCTGGAGGCCCTTTGTGTGGTGGCTTGAAAGGGATAAGGAAGCTCTAACACTGTCTTTTGCCTGGATGTCTGGCTGTGTGTGGGATGCTCCAGCTGTTCTGTTAGAGACATAACCTGTGGGAAGATAAATGCATGTTTTTCAGTTACATAACTATGCATCACATTTTGTTTATCTTACAGCCCAGAAGTCTGACCACAGTGCACTAGATATGAAGCATGCATTTAAAACACAAAGGCACTGCCACAGAAAAACTTGCACATTAAGACTTGATTGAAAAAGGATCATTAATGCTTGAAACAGGTGATAGTGTCACTGCAGATGTACATATAGAAGGAATGAATATAAATATGCATATACTTTGCATAGGTATTAGAAATAAAGCAGCTTTATGACCAGCAAGAGTTGTAGGATTTGCCATGGAAGGTGCTGCAGAAGTTCTTAGCTTGATAAATGGGTTACAGCTGCTGAAGGTGTATTTAGTGGAGAGGAAGGCTGTGGTCCACCTGAGTGTCCCAGGCAGGTGGCATGCTGGCAGATATCAGTGCAGTGTGCCGCCCAGACAGCCCAAATAATACAGGTGCTGGGTGAAATGTCCTGACCTGTTGAGACTCTGCAGTGACTCAAGAGGTAGGGGGCTTCAGCCTTAGCTTCCAAATGTGCTCTGTCATGAGTCTGGTGTAATCTAATAAGCAGCAACCTTTAACTGTCCTTCAGCCTTGCAGCATCAGGCTGCAACTGCCAAGATTGAGTATTAGTAAAATTCCTGTCCTTAAGCTCAAGCCTGAGAACAGGTAACATGAAGAGCAGGGTAAGGAAGGGTTACCTTCCTTAGGAAGATTACCTTCTTAGGAAGAGTCACCTTCCTTCCTTTATTCATAAAGAATAGTATTGCTGTCACAGAAGTATTCATATTTCTGCCTGTATTTATATTTCAGAGTACTCTGAAATGATTTTGAAAACCAGGTTGTTGATGTTTGTTTCTGTTAGCAGTAGTGGACAAGTCCTGATTCAGTGTATTGCAGAGAAGATCAAATGTAAGGCTGCTTAGTGGTTTTCGATAAATCATGGCAAACCAATTTGAACTGTTTGCTTTTACATGATTTGCTCAATATACTACCTGTGAATATCCTGTTTCTGTGCATGGATACATGAAGTCTGATTACTCTAAGTGGATGTTGTTGAAATAATATCTCACTGCTTGCTCAGCTGAAGTCAGGCCTGCAGCATCCCTGGAATTGGTTCTGAATATAAAAAAGCCAGTAGTTGATTATGTACAAAATGTTAATTGTTGCTCTGCTCTGTCCATAAATAACTAGTGTGTGCCTTAATTTAGATACATTAGCTGATAATCATTACATTCACATGGGGAGAAATGCATTTGTCAGATGTGTTTACTTTCTCATGCATAGTGCATAATGTCCAAGTTGACAATTCCTGTACTTGTTGGTGAGTGTAAGCCTCTTAAATTTGCTTTATAAGGTGGTTAAGCTGCTGGGTTTAACTTCCAAATGCCTTTTTCTATGTCCTCACCTAGCTTTGGAAAAGTACTCCAGGTGCAGGGCATGGGGCAGGGAAGAGAAGAGGGAGATGGAGCTGTGAATGCATGAACTGGCAACAGGAGATGTGAACTCTGAGCCAACTGTGGAGTCCCCAGGCAAAATGAATATAAAGTCAGATCCCCATACACAAGGCAGTGAAACCAGTGCATTGCTTCCATTTACTGGAAGCTCTCATTATTTCACAGCACTGTATACTGGAATTATAGGGACAACCCAGGAGAGCAAATTACAGACTTTCCAAAATGTGTTGCTGGATGCCATAGGGAGTAAAGGCAATTTTACATCCCTTTTTTTTTTAATAATACTGAATTTTTGAATAGGTTGGTGATTTGTAATAGGTCAGAATTTGCATGGTTGGGAATGCAATTATTTATGTGAAAGCAAAATGTGAGGTGTGAAAGCATTTAATGCAGTTTGGGTCAGCCTAAATGAACTGCAGTTTAGGGTGGGTATTTTTTGAAGCACAAAGATGTGATCCGTTTTCACTGGGTAATGTGGCTTTTATTTGTCCCACTTTCCAAATCTTTGTTCAAAAACCTTGTGGTGCTGAAATAAGAGAAATGTAAGAGGAGAGATCAGAATCTTTTTCTCTAAGTAATTCAGTAACTTTTTTAATTCAGTTGACCAAAGAGTTGAGAGAGAATTCAGATTCAGTTGAAGAGGTGGAATATAGCATCCAGGTGCTCAAGAAATGTGTTGTATTGTGCTGTACTATCTCTGTCTTGACTTTCACCTTTTAAAAGTATGATACTTATTCAGCATTATAAGTTATCTGTTTCTAGAATCTCTGTGGTCCTGCAAACAATACTGAAATGTGACAGGAGATCCTGCTTGTTTTGTCACTGTATTGGTTACTGGCTTTAAGCAGTGATCACCTTCACTGTTCGTCTGCCTAACTGGGTATTGTAAAATCACACTAGAGAGCAATCTTTCAGTGCATCAGTTTGGAAATAACGTGGGAATAGCTTCAACAACAGTTATTTAATGATTCTTCTAATTAATGTGAGTTTCCTACTCTGGAAGATCATTGTAATGGGGGACATCTGAGGGTTGGTCCTTCAGTCAAAATAGGAACTATTTATCATTTGAGTCTCAGCATGTATGTGCAGGGTTTCTGATAGGCAATCAGATACATATGGTACTTTTCTCAACATTGTTATTTTGCTAACCATGAAATGCTGCTCATAAATTGCATTCATAAAGAATTTGTTACATAGGAGCTCGCCACTTCTACTCCAGGAAAGCCTGTAAGTCTTTCCAAAGGCTATTTTTGCAGCATTCTCTCTGTTGTGTATGAAATGCAGATAGGCTCAGGCTACCTTGCTCTTTTCCCCAGATGCTGATGAGCAGTCAGGCAAGTTAGCATGCTTGAGAGCCACGCTCTGAAATAGGAGCTTGGAGATTGCTGGCTCCCACTGCCACCTTTGTGTGCTGCTAGGACGGGCAGTTGACTTGTTATTTTTAAGTACAGAAAACTGCAAATGCTGATGGTGTAACTTCTCCAAATGAAATCTCTCAACTGCCATCAGCCATTCCAAGATTTATCTTGAATGTGAGGTTCTGTGTAAACGCTTGTTATTTTGGAGTAACAAAAGTAAAAGATTTAAATATTTTTACATTTTATGGCATGCTCTTAAGAGCAGTCTTACGTAATACTTAAGAGAGAAGATTGCGTGCATTTTATACAAAAAATTTAAATTTTTTAACCTAAATTACTGTTCACAGGATTTTTTTTTTCCACATGCTTCCTTTTCTTCAGTTTCTATATGCATGAAATTTTTCTTCCTTTTCACGATTAAATGCATATAGCAAAATAATTAAATTCAGTTCAGTGGTTATGTTTCAACTGTCTGTGTGGCACAGGTGTATTTTTAGTTTTTGTAGAAGAAGCTCCGCTATGAAAATGCTTTAATGTCTGCAGACTTGTGGTCAAGACTTGAGAACTTTGCACATAGAGTTTCAATCTTGAGCAGCCTTTGAAAAGACAGTTTTATGTCAAAATTGGAGTTTTATGGCATCAGCTTTGTAAAGGTGTTTTCCTCCTTTATGCATCTGTATTTTGCTATGGAAAAAAAGATGTATTTGAATGAGTTTCCCAGATCTTTCATCCTAAAGGTGCCATTTGCTGGAAAAATTGTGGAAAACACAGTGAATGAAAGATAAATATTAATAAAAATTAAGGAAAAAATATGTAGGTCAACATGGATGAAGCTGGCATGACTGCCATCTGTTACAAAATTAGCTTTCAGTGTTATGTTTCCTTCAACTTCATGTTATACACATCTTTTTATTAAAAAATAAAACCCCTTTTTAGCTTCTTTCTCTAAGAGATTGGTTTTTTTTTTTCCTGTTTTCAGAAATTCATCAAATGCATTTACAATGGAAATAATTGCGGAAAATAGTGGAAATAATAGTGAATAATAGCAGAAAGTGTCTTGTTAAGTATATCAGGATGCACTTTCTGCTGCACTACTCATAATTAAACAAAGGTTTAATTTATTTTTGTGTTGTAAGCCCTGGTGGTCTTGGAGAGGCCGTACTGTATGTTAGCACTTCAGAAACAAACACAAAATGATGAGAGGTTGGGAGGAGAGTAGAGAGATAGGAGGCAAAGACAAAGAATGGTGGCACTCTTCTAATATTAAGCAGTTTAAGGGGAATCTACATCACTTGTAAACAGTTCTGTTTAGTGTTGCTTCTATAGCCTATAATTAAAATCCAAGTTGTTAGTTGCAGTTCAAGTATAACCAACCTCAAAAATGCTGTGAAGCAACCAAGATGCTAGATTACACGTATTGTAAGACTCTTCACGTTGTTGTCTGCTGTCTCTATAGCCTATTCACGGTGACTGGAACTGGAGTAAAAAATGAGTGTACTCATCAGAAATAACAAATATGGATTGTTAAGTTGTAGCATCCTTTCACTCAGCTCAAATGAAGTTCCTTGTAAATGATTCATTCTTTCATATTGCTGAGGCATCCTAATTAAACCTTCCACCTTTTCACCTTCTAAAAATGCTTGAGAACAGGAGCGTAGCTGAAGCTTTTTTTAATCATGTGGAACTTTTGTTTTTAATTAAATTCAAGTACAAAGCTGGTAGCTTGCACTAGCCTGAATCTAAGTGCAGGATTAGGGACACAGTATCTTTTTCAGATCTGTCTGGAGCAGTTGAAAATAATACTGCTTCCACTTTCTTGACAACAAGTTGGTCATTGCATTTTGGGCAAAGCAAGGTATGTGAACTGCCCCTGTCAGAAGTAGCTCTCCACTGAGGTGGATTAAGCAGGGCTCCTGTGGTACTTTTTCTTTTTTCAGTGTACTTATTTTTTGGCAGGGGAACTACTGATCTCCAGGAAACAGATGGTAACAAATCGTTTGGGAGCCAGAATTTCTTTAACTGCTTTGGCAGTTTTAAAGTGAATATGAATTTGAGCTCTAACCTGTCAGTGGAGGCACTGGAATGCAGCTCAGACCAATAAAAGTTCTCAGCAGCTTTGTATTAACTCTGTGTTCTACTGCTGGAGGCAGGCCATATTTTTTACATGTGGATGTCATACTGTAGTAGACTTGGATAAAAGAACTTAGTGCAGTAAACCTCTATACATCTTCCCTGTTCTCAATTGTCTGCAATAGCATTAAATTATTCACAAAGTCTTAATTGAAGCTTTCCTTTTTGGCCAATTTCCTAACTTGCTTTTAGATTTTGTTTCATTGTAGCTAGGCAGTAGCAGGACAAGATCTGACATGCAAGCACTCACAGCATGGCTGCTGTTTCTACAGCTTTGTGATCACTTTCTTCCTCTTCCAAGGTCAAAAGTTGTCTTACCAGCTCTGTCTAAGTAGAGCCTCTAAGGTAATTCTTGCCAGATTCTGGTCTGGCTCCAGCATTTCAGAAGTCAAGGTGGTGGTGGGGTTCTGTCATTTCATGTGGGGATCCCTTTTGTGGTCTCTTTCCTGCTCAAGAGCTACCCTGTCAGTCCAGCCAGGGGCCCTTATCTCTGTTCTGCATCTTCTTTGGCTGACCCAGGTCTTACTATTGATAATTTCCCATTTCGTATTACTTAGGCAAAGCGTTGCATGTAATGATTCAGATTTATAGTCTGGTTTCCTGCATCTTGCGTCTCTCTGCTTCTAGGTCTCTTTCAGTTCATCTTTATCCTATGCCATAAGGATAATGTTTCAGAAAACCTGATCTGTGGAACCTCTTTCCTGGTTCCCATTGTCAAGGTGTTCATTACAGTCATAAATATGAATGGATTTAAGACCAATTGTGATGTGGAATCTCACAAGAGCATGGTTCACTCCATCTGACTCCATCCATATCTGCGTCTCACAGTTGTTGTCATGTGCATAAGTGTATGTGGAACATGTTTCCAAGCAAAAGGACAGTGGCAGGCATCATCCTGTCTGTCCTTGAAGATCTCGAGTGCAAGCCTTAATGTTCTTAATTTTTGTTTCAAAGCAATACATTTCTGTGCATACTTTTTTCTTTATACTTGTGAGAGTGATTTTTTTCCTCATTGAAAGCTTGGAATGAACTCTTACCTTTTGGCATTAATAACAAAAGTACTCAGCACTTGGACTAATTGCTCTCAGTATACTTTATATGTGTTCATTATCTCCAACACATCTCTAAAGTGTCAAGGTTTATTCAAATGCTGTGTGCTCAGAAAAACAGTGTTGGGAAGTTACTGGCCTCTTGCCTAAGATGGTGTTAGAAAGGGTTAACACTGATGTACTAACAACTACCTGCATTTCTTCAGGATACTACACACCTCTTTTGATGTTTCAAGCTATCTTAATATGAAAGACCTTTCATAAAGAATGTACATAATAATAAAAAAAAAAAGAGCTGAGCTCTGCATTTATAAATACTAATGTTGTAACACTGAAAAAGGTGCACTGGAACAGACCTGGAGACAGAAGCCTGTAAAGATACAGTAAATTGATCAAGTAGAAATATGACATTTTCATAACTCATGGTCATTACACTTTATAAAGTGTGTAAATGAATTTCTGTGTATCCTGGGAAGTACTGAATCTTGTTACCACGGTTATTAAAGTTAATGAGATTTAAATACTGAGTTAATAGGCCTGCCTGAAAAGGAGATGGACTAAATGTTCTCAAAGGGAAGTGGTGTTTCCTTTCTAAGTTTTTTTCTTTTAGGAATTAAGTGACATACACAAGACATACATGACAGTTCCTGTTTTTCCAGGATACACCGGAATATGGGAGGGGACCATAGATTTTTGGTTGGGATTTTTTTGTTTGTTTTATTTTGGTTGGTTGGGTTTGGGTTGTTTGTTTTGGGTTTTTTTTCTGTGTGTTTCTTTTTTTCTTTTTTTTTTTTTTTTTCATCCAGAAAGTAGATGATGCTGAAGTGTAAAAACACCACATCAAAGAGGACAAAGCAGGCTTGTTGGATCCTGCCAATCTTTAATGAACATGTCTAGCTTTCCTGCATGAGCTAAAGGAGCTCTGTGTTGTTTGCTATTCATACCTACTCCATGATGTTTTTCTTCATACTCTGGTGAGGATCATTTCTGGGCCACCAAAATTCTTTCAGTAGTGTTCTATTTGCTTTTCTCCCTCAAATCACAGGTGATTGGGTTTGGGTTTCTTTCTCCATAGTTAAACCAACTATGTCAGCAGGTTTAATAAAATATATTGCTTGATTATGGTCTTGATAGATGTATGCATCTCACAGCATTATGCAGCTTATCAGGTTGCAAAGACACAGGCTGATTTGACATTACATGCCTGCCCTCAATGATTTGACAGGAAGATTATGTCTTTTCATGTGCAGGCAGTGCTGTCTTAAGATCTTGAATTACTACATGCTGGCAGACTGACAGATAATTCCAGAACTAGAACTGTGCCTATCAAAACTGAGTCTAGGAAAACAAACAGTGTGTATTTCAGTAACATTTTAGCAATAACAAGTGCAGTTTTAAAAGGAATAAGCACTGGGGCATAGTGGAGTATCTTTGTCTTAGTGAACAATGCAAAGCTTTAAGTAGTAACAGCTAGCAGAAAAATGAAAGGCATTTGCACTCCTGCCAAAGCTCTGATGGGTAATGCTTCCAGCTCTGGGATGGTATCACTAACAGATGGGCTTTCCAAGGTGTTTAGGGTACAGACTAAAAGGATACCATGTGCCTGTTACTTTCCTTACTGTTAATAAGCCTTTCTGTCTTTTCTATTACCTCACCATCTTTCGTCTTTTCACTTCTAAAATCTTCTCTAGATGAATAGCACTTCCAGTGCAAAAAGACCCAGTGCTTCCTTATTAGTGGAACCCAGGGAAGGCTGTCAACCTTATTAGCACTGCTGTATGCAGTGTATGTGCTCCCAATGTAGGATTTGACCACAGCTGTTGTTTTCTACTCCACCTTCTTGACAGGGAGATTGTGTACCCCTCTGTTACTGGATCACAAATCATATCCTGTGGTCCAGAGCTTCTGGCTTCCCAGCTGAGTGTCTAAGTCATGCTCAGAGCTGGAAGGGGGAATGTGGGACTCAGTCCAGCAGCTTGTACTAGAGAGCCCTGAGCTGCCAGGCTGTCCCTAGGCAAGGCTTTGTGAAAGAGGCAGGGGGAGAAAGATAATTACTAATTATCTAGGACCTGCCTGTGAGCTAGGTCAGGCCTATTAGTTATGACTCTCTACCGAGATTAAAAGTGCAGAGGAAAAGGTTGTGTGACAGCTGACAAATTGCTGTAATAATACAGCCCTTACTGCATGTATTTTCTTCATCAGTAGTCACCAGGATTTTTAACATATGTATCTAGAATATATACCTAGCAAGTTTTTTATACAAGTGTAATCTATAGCAGATTTTGGGGAGGGAGGAAGGAGGGGGGAAAGAGTGTCAAGATTATACATTTAAAATAGATCATTTTGTGTGCAGTTTTGTAGTCAGTTTCTATGGTGGATGTGCAGGAAAGGTGGTATTTTTATATATGCTTATGTTTCAGGATGTTGATTGACCTATTTCTAAATTTATATGAGATTTTCCTAATACAAGGATTGAATTATTTGCCCCAAGGGTTAGTGAAACAGCAGAAATCTGTTCTGCTTCAGGAGATTCTGACTAGACTTGACATTGAATGTTGTTTGGTTTTTGTTTTCTTGTTTTTTGCTTTTCATACATTGGAACATACGGGATTTTCTTTCATTCAATGATGAACATTATACATGAAAAGTAATCTGGTGTTGAATACAGTATGTTTGTCATTTGTCTGGCTGTTTCCCACTGTCTATGACTCTCTTGATTAGACAAGAGAGTTTTGTTTGAACTATATTTTCCTCTTTTGGATCACTGAAATCACATGATTTAATTACTGCAGTAGCCTCCTTCAGGAGGTGGGCTAGATGGAACTGTTTCTTTGCATCATGGACTACTTCATAGAATAGTACATGTCTGTGGCTAATGAAAGGATCTGCTCGACAGAAGTTGTGATATGTATGATACCTAGAGACAGCACCTATTTGATGGAAGGCAGTTCTGAAATACTTCCTGCTATTGTTTGCCTCCCTAATCTGTTTGAACTTTTGCTTTCAAAGACAGTTTGAATAACTTAGTAGTTTTAAACTGTTCTGTGTTTGTTTCTGCAAGTTTTCTTATATAAAGAGAATAGCTAACAACAGGACAGTATCTGTGTGCTTTATTTTTCAAGTGTGAATCTTGCGGTAATTCGGGAACAGCAAATACCTGCCTTGAAAAGATACCTCCAATGGTTGTACACAGTGTATCTGTGGTCTATAAATAATTATTTCCTTTGGTTTTTTGAGTCAGATGAGACAGTGAGATAGATTAAAGATGACAATCTGAAGTATAACAGAGAAAGCTGTGAAAACTGTATGTGGAAAAGGCTATTGCTTTGTGTATCCAAGTGGACATAAGTGAGTGTAATTTAATAGTATTAGCTGCCGAGCAAAGGTTTCAGAACAGATTCTTTTTTAATTCTGTGAAAGTCAGTCAATGTTGCTTGCAACTTTGATTTGGATTGCTCAGTCCTGTGCTTGCTGTGTCCACATGACTCTCATCAGGCGTTCTGTTGTGCCTATTCTAATCACAAAGCCTTAATTAACTACAGTTACAGAATGAGATGTACACTTTCAGTTTTGCTGCTCAAACTCTCTCCACAGTGTTCTTCCACTGCTGAGTCATCTCTGAAGCAGCTGTTAAGGCTTTATTTTTCTTCCAGACCCGTAACAAAAGTAACCACGTAATGTTGACTTATTTTTTTTATTTTTCTACTGCAGTTTTCCTTTCCTTCTGAATTTCTCCCTTTCTTCTATGTGAGATGTGGAAAAACTTAGATTTTGCTGTCAGCTGATTACTTTGAGAGTTGCAGCAGATGAGTTGTGATACTGAGAGGCAGCTTTGAAGCTGTGCAATGTTAAAGGTTTGAGGACAACTCAGGGAAGTACTTTTTTAAATAGGTCTTCCTGTTGTATGTATTATTAGATGTTTACATTAGCTTTAATTGATGCAGAATGATAAGGCTCTTAGTAACCGATGATAAGTAGAGATAAGTGCTGGTTATGGGTTTAGGACGTAGTAGCTATAAATAATATTTGGTACTCATGTATTCTTAATTCTTTAAAATGCACCTGGCGAGGTCGTTTGCAAAAGCACTCTTGGCCTACTTTTACTGCCGCTGACTTGATAGCAAAGAATTAGGCCAATACTTAGCACTTGTGGAAATTCTTCTCCTGAATTGATTTGGATTTGCCTCAGCTTCACACCCTTGATTGGTCTTTTTTGGGTAGACCAAAGTAAGTGGCAGTGTCTGCTCCAGAGTAAAGGTGGAAAAAATACACTGTGGCTGTCCTGTGACATGAGGAGGAACAAAATGTATTGAACCTGAAGCAACTGAATCATAATGACATCAAAACATCCATTTTAGCTGCAAAATCTTAGCTTAGTTAGCATAATACTAATTTTCATGGCTGCTTTAAAGTTGTAATTGCTCTTGTAACTGGTAGCCTTACATTCCATAGGTAATGTGAAATATCAGTTGCCCTAGAGAAGCCTAGTCTCTGCTCTTGGCAGCCAGAATATGAGAGCCAGGTCTGGGTGCAAGATCAGTGTTTTCACACCTTCCTGGATGAATATTCAAAGAGAGAGATAGATATATTATATATATATATATATATGGATATACATTCAAGGCTAATTTCAAGGATTACCCGCTCCAAGCTCAGGAGCGTTGTATCCTGACAAGAAGGAAATGGGGCAAGAAGGCCAGGAGACCTCCATGGATGCATAAGGAGTTACTGAGAAAACTCAGGAGGAAAAAGGAAGCTTATAGAAGGTGGAAGCAAGAACAGGCGGCGTGGGAGAAATACAGGGACATGTCCATTGTCATTGGTGGGATGCTAGGGATCAGGTCAGGAAAGCTAAGGCCCAGATAGAACTGAGTCTGGCAAGGGATGTGAAAGATAACAGGAAAGGCTTCTATAGGTATACCACAAACAAAAGACAGACTAAGGACAACGTGGGCCCCCTCTGGAAGCTAATGGGAGAACTGGCTACCCTGGATTTGGAGAGGGCTGAGGTTCTAAATTACTTCTTTGCCTCAGTTGAAAGAGGTGATCCTGCCCCTCTACTCTGCTTTTGTGAGACCCTGCTTGGAGCTTTGGGTGCAGTTCTGATGCCCTCAACATAAGAAGGACATGGAACTGTTGGAGCAAGTCCAGAGGGCCATGAGGATGATGAGGGGGCTGGAGCATTTCCTGTATGAAGATAGGCTGAGAAATTTGGGGCTGCTCAACCTGCCTCCTGCCCCTTGCGTAAGCACCTCTGATTAGGTGGCTGAGTCACCTTCAGCTCATGTGAATTCTGGGAAAGTGCCTGTCACTCTTTTTGATTCCAGAAGGACAAATGACATTGCTGGAGGAGATCTTAAGCACTCAGCTAGGTGGAGTAAGAGTGTGACTAGATGACGTCAATGTTAGCAAGTGCAGTCAAAATGGACCTTCGTAGTCAATCAGTTAAAGGTGAGGACCCAGCATCTACACCTGGCAGGGACTAGTCACGACTAGCTGTAGTCTGGTGCTGTGCAGTCAAAGCTTTGAGCACTGGATGCACTCCTGGAGCACATTTCATTTAAAATGGATTTGATTTCCATGCGTCAAGACTGGCCAGCAGTGCAAACCTAAATGTGGCAAGACTGGGAGACCAGGAGGTTTGCAGTGGAAGTGCGTTTCTTCTCTATCCCAAAATGCTAATGTAGCCATAGCTTAACTTCTTTTAGATTCCATGCCAAAAACGTGATAGAGATACTCTTCTGATTATATAGCTTGTGTTAAAGTTCAAGACCTCAATTTTTTTTCAGTTACCTGATGCTTCCAGGACATCACAACATTTGTGCTGTGTGTTCCAATAGGCAAAGGGCATTGTATAATTTAAATCTAGTGTACTCTGGAGATAGACTCATACAGTACTAATGACAGCAACTTCAGTGCATTTTGCTGCAAATTAGAGTATCTTCTTGCCATGAACTCTGCAGTCTTTGCCAAAATGCCAGATAGTCACCAATGAAAGCCATGGGATAAAGTGCTTGTTTGGATCATGGAGCTGTTATCTGAGCGATCAGTGTTCCAAAAAGGGAAAACACTTGCTGCATAGTACTTTCAAGGGGGCATTTGAACGATGAATTTGCAGGAAGCATGTTTCTGTTCCTGTTGTGAATATTTGATCTTTGGTTGTTACTAGAGATGTTATATCGTTAAACTGTTTTACTGAATACAGCTCGAAAATAAGCATGGAAGTTATACTTACTCCAGTCAAAAACCTGCATGAAGTGTGATAAATATTAAACCTGTTAAAAGTGCTAGTTCTTAATGACATGCCACACAAATTCATTTTATGGATAGAAAGGGACTATACCTTCTGCAAAATGTACTATTCCTAATCTCAGTAGTAATTTCAGTGTAGAACCCTTGTATTAGGCCCAGTTCAAACCTTGCTTTTACATCACTTTGGTGTTCTGGTTTTCTTTGGCTCTTGCTTGTGCTCCCTGGCTTTGTACCTGTCAGATGGTTCCTGGAAGTAGTTGCCAGGCTGATTCACAAGAGGAAGAGCCCCATCAGAGCTCACTTTCTCACCTGACCTTTGGAGACTGGGGCTGTTTCATTAGTATTGCTAATAGATTTCTCTCTGGAGGTAATTGAGTATTTCTAACTAGGTAAGGTCAATGCCACAAAGAGTGACGTTGTTTCAGGTGAAAAGAGGGCATGTTGGTTGAAATGTTACAGCAAACTGTACTGTCAAAGAGGCACTGCCGATCGGAAAAGGTCTCTGGCAGTTGGTTGCTTCAGACTACAACAGAGAAGTTTTCTGCAGCATAGTGCTGTCTTCATCTTAAATATAGCACCTGGTTTTATTTGTGGGGTTTTGTCTGCGTCTTTTGGTTTTCGTTTTTCTTTTTTTAATGGGAATTGAATTCTTAAAACATGTGAAGTGTTTCACTAGGGAGCTGAAAATGCTGCTGCTTCTCTCAGAATAGGTTTTTAAGACTCTTTAAGAAAAAATGAATGGCAAACTTCAGTACAGTGACCCTAGTTCAGGACTGCTGACAGCATGAGGAGGTTGTGAAGTAATGCCTTCCTGTCTCAGCAATGAAATTCCTCTTTGTGGAAACTTCTCTGCCTTCCTCAGTGTGGTGGCTCGTGCACTCTTCCTGAAGTGTAAATTCCTTACCCAAGACAATAAAACCAGAAACAGTACAACATTTATAGAGCTTCACCACCCCAAGTTTTGGAAAGCATCACCCTTTTGTCATGTCCTCTGTTTGGTTTTAAAAACCATATGCAGTTACCATGACAACTCTGGCCCACACTGGAAATCCCTTAGTGCGAGTTTCTGGCATGGCTTTTATTTGCATATGCTGCAAACAACAATGTCATTAAACAGGCTGGTGGTTATTCTTCCAGTCACTGACTGAGACAACTGATGTGACAATGATTACAACTTTCTAACTCCAGGTGAGAGTGGTCATGCACAGCTCTGTGCAGCTGAGTTTCCATGCTCACTGCTTTAATGTATTGCTCTGTTATAGAAAGAGATTTATTTACTTCTTTTTTCTTTGCAACCTGAAGCCATGCTTGCTTGTTTAAATTATCAGGGAACAGGGAAAATGGGAGTCACCATCCTTGTGAGACATTTTATTAATGCTTTCTTCTAATTTTGAGACTGTTTTGTCATTTTGTATAGATACGTTTATACTCTATGAATGCTTTTATTAATATTTTAAATTAACTTAAATCCTTAAAAAGGTCCTTATACTGTACTTTACCTTCTGAGTAAACAGTGACAACCAAAGCATACATTTAGTATCCAAAACTTGTTGTTCCTGTTTGAGACTTGGAAATCTATCTGAAAGTGATTGTTGGAATAATTTATAATAATGTGCAGCAATGCAGCCAGCTTGTGTTACCAAAGGCTTTATTTATGATTCATGTTACAGGCTGGCAGTAAGAGACAACATCTAATAACTTGGCTTTTTGGTTTTCTCTTCCTTTTTAGGAATTTCCATGGGATGCAGATCATGCTGCAGGACTGTGGTTGGGTAAAGGATGAGTTCTGCGTTTCTCTCAGGAGTCTTCCAACACATTTTCTAAATTACCTTTTAATGGTGTTCTAAGTGAGCTTATGTGAAACAAATAGCGTTGGATCATGAGTGAGGAAAAAAACTTCGGTGCATCCCACAAAATGTTGTCTCCTTCAAGAAGTACTAGCAGCTGCTCCTCCAAGCAGGGAAGTCGACAGGTAATGCAAACTTTCTTAACCCAACTGAAAACATTACTAAGATTGGCTGTTGTTTTTGCTCTTTGATGTCAGTAGATCTCTTAAACTCTGTTTTCCTGTTGCTTGCTTATCTTATGTCATCACTTCTTTGTTTTCCTTACTCTTTTTTATTTCTTCTTACTTTGAGTCATATGCAGTAAACACACATTATTGAATAGCAGGCATTTGTAAAACTAGAATGCTAGCAGTGAATTTGAATTTCTATCATGTTGTATGTATGGTGTCTTTATAGTGAAATATTGCTGCCATAGTGGCTTGGTCTCAGATCCTGGAATTCTATATCTTCCCTGTAAGATACCACTTTTGTGTCATCGTGTAATCGCTCTGCTTATTTCAAGTTTCTAGGGAAAGATGTACATGCATGTGTGAAAACACGCTTTTCTGAAACTTATCAGAGTTTTGAGAACAAAAAGGTGTTTGTGTATGCCTGTGTGTGATGGTTGTTGTAAAACTCTACTTTTGAAAATAAGTGAGTGTCACGTGATTCATCTGAGTGCCTAATGCAAAGGATGCTCCATTTTTTGCAGAGGGGTTGCTATTCTTTAACCATTATAATTTTAAAAGACATGTCTATGAGTGCTTGCACCTGAAGAGTGAGGCTGCCGAAGACAGTTTTTGTTTGTGGGCAAGAAATGTTGAACTGCAGCCACGCTGAGAATTAAGCTTAAAAATGCTCAATACATGCTTGCAAAGTCACGAGCACTATGCTCAAGGTAAACTTTGATTTGTACCAATGCTGGCTTAGTGGAGCTCTTGAACCTGCACAGGCCAAAATTTTAATTGAAGTTGAGCATCCCAAACCCCAAAAAGCTTTGGAGACTTCAGCTGTGTTTTGAAATAGCACTTGCTTTTCGGGGACTTGTGACTATACATACAATTGGCGAGGCAGACAGATCTGAACAAGTGATGCCTTTTGAAGTGCTGTGCCTGTAAGAAATGCTTTGCATTTCCAGGGTACCAAGCAAAAAAAGTCCTTGCTGTCAGGATGCCTTTTTTGTTTCCCTGGAACATTAATTTTTTTATATCCTGGGTATGAGAGTACCTTTGAAAAGTGTAATTTAAAACGTTTGGTATTGTCTGTTTCAACAGTTCCTGCCTGTCAAGTGTTTATCATGTAGTATTTAAATAGTAAGATTTACATGAGCATGACTAAACCCACTGGTGTATTACACAGCCTGTATAAGCTACCATACTTAAGCAGAAGCAGTTTCTATTATATATACTATTATTAGTGAGTCCTATTTCTTATCCGTTTTGTTCTCACCTGCTCTCTTTGCAGAAGAAACAGCTTAGGAGGGTTTAATGTCATCTTATCAATCCCCAATTTTTCAGTCTTTGATCCTTTCACAAAAATGCAAGGTGTACCTGTCCAAGGTGAGAGATGCAACCTGGTGGTTTGTTCGTATTCCTGATACATCCGTCCTTATTCATTGTAGTCATGCAGATGGCAGATTGCCTCATACACCTGTCAGGTCAGTCTAAATGAAGGTATAAAGTGGGTTGTTTCCCAAGATATATTGAAGTGATTATATGGAACATTGTGATAAGTAACTCCATTTTGATCCTAGATATATTCCTCTGTGCTGCATGTGGAAAGATGGGCATTTAAGTATAGCAGAGGCAGTACTCTGCAATACTTATTGACCTGTACACAGCAGTGCTTTGGGTGAGGGATGGAAATCTCCCTGTTGCTGTTCTCTAAAAGGCTCTGGTCTTGCAGATGATAAAGATTTTTACCTTTCTAGATAGACCCTCTCTAGTGTAGTTATCATATAGTAGTGTGGTGTAAATCATATGATATAAGGTGTATTATAAAATCTAAATTGTTAGTCTGGGCAGTGAGGATGTTACAACTTTCTTATGTCCTGTTTCTTTGCTCCCCCCTTCCCACAGATAATTCCTTGTCACAGCTGATGAAGTAGTTTTGTTTATATCATTAATTACTTCTTTTCTCACTCAGCCTCTATATTGGTAAATTGAAGCTTCACAGTCTGTCCCAACTAATACCCACCTACACAGGGCTGACAAGGCTGGGGATGAGTGATGCTAATGTCTGAGAATTATTTAATTTGCCCTTTTCATCTGTGTGTTAGTTTAAACGACAGCACTTCAGGTGTTCTATTAAGAAAACAGCAACAATCTGCAGTTTTCTAGAACTGTGAAAAATCCCCTAACCCAGAAAGTACCACATGCGCAGTATAGATCTCCAGCAGCTTCCCCTTCCGTCAAAGTCCTGGTATAAGAGTACAATGTAACATTGTTATGAGTACTTTATTAATAATATCATGGAAGTTTAAATAATTTTGTCTTATGATGTGCAGATTAGAGTGATGTGCTATGGTTTTGATACTCTGCTTCATCTTCCAGCTCCATGGAGGGCTTCTTGCTCCTCCTTCAAACACTTGAACCTCTCTCGGTGACCTTCAGGGCTAGGCTCACTGCAGCTTAATGACAGATCTGCATTATGGTGCTTTTCTCTGTACTACTGGTCTGACACAGAAATTCTTTTAATCTGATTAAGAAGAAGGGCATGCTGGAAAATGCAGAGGGAAGACTGGGAGATTCTGGGGGTGGGGTGGAGTTGGTTGTCCCCAGAATAATGGGATCTGCATGTTAAGCCTCAGATTTCCCAGGCACAGACTGCTGCTGATATGAACTAGCACTGTATAGTAAGCGACCTGAGTTTGCTGTGTGGAACCACAGTAGTGTAAGGCTGCTGTGTCTGCTAAAATTCAGTTACATGCAGAAGATGGGAGAATGTGTTAAAAAAGAGTTGACTTCAGCAGGGCTGCAGGACCTCGGCGGTGTGGGGGGGTCTTCTCCTTTTTTGCTACACTTGGTGCCCCCATTCTGCCAGATACATTTTGCAGTGTGAAAGGTTAACAGTTAATCCTGTTCCACTAAATTCACCTTGAAGCCCCATAGCAGGTTTGAGGATACTGCCACTTCCCACCTCCCTGCTCTTCTCTGTCCCTCCTTCAGTCATGGAAAGGGATCTGTTGCAATGAAGCCGTAGCTCAAACTGCATTTTGTGAGTAAGGAAGGAAAGCTGCTGTTGATCTTTACATTTAAATTGACCTGTGATCAAAATAAGATATAAGGTGGCAGCTATTTTTAAGTCTAATACGTTAAGTAACTTTTAAAATAGATTCAGTAGGGAAAAGGTTTATGTCTGGAGCGCCGCTTAAAAAACCTGATGTTCTAAAAAAGAAAATTAAATCATTTCTGCCCATTTTATGAACTGTAACAAATGCTTTAGTTGCAGCTGATGCCAACCCTTATCCTCCACAAAGCAGGTTTCTATTCTTGGCACTTTAAAATATTCTGTACAACTGACTGCATTTTACGCTGGAAGAAAACCTGGCACTGTCATCTGTGTCGTTCAGGGAGCTGCAACCGCAAGCTTTGGTCTGAGAGCCATTCAAGCTCATTACTTCATCC
Organism: Neopsephotus bourkii; assembly: GCF_033783945.1. Classification (NCBI taxonomy): domain Eukaryota; kingdom Metazoa; phylum Chordata; class Aves; order Psittaciformes; family Psittacidae; genus Neopsephotus; species Neopsephotus bourkii. The sequence goes on from NW_026902015.1 coordinate 43,339, forward strand.
TTTCTTTTGAAGTAATTCACCTTGAGGAGCTGTACAGTACAGAATAATGCAGAAAATGAAGAGGCTTTTATTTTATTAAACAAAGAAAATTACTACAGTTACATAATAACAGGCTTATCTCTGAAGACCAAAGTGTATAGGTCGTTTTAATTCAGCAAGAGGAGGTATAAGCCAATTAGCAAATACAGAGTGATTTTTTTCTGGTGCTGATCTGAAATGAACAACTTTGGACCTGAGAAAAGTAAGAAGTGTGTTCATCCCTTGGCCTTGAGTGAAATTCCTGCCTGGGCAGCAAATGCAGTGTTGATCATCTTGGGCAGATACTGGCCCATAATGATACAGAGTATTTTCTAGGGTTGTAACCTTCAGACATGACCGATCTGGACATCAGAATTCTATGTTAATGCCATTCAGCTGGGAGTTCTGGAGGGTTTTTTGGGGTGGTGGTTGTTTGGGTTTTTTTAGTTTAGCACTGTGGTTTGGGATGTCTTTTTCAGTTCCCTGTTGTGGGATAAGAATCAGCAGAATCGACAATAATCTGAATGCTTTCAGTAGCTCTCAGGAAATCCTTGTTCTCCAATTTCATAGAATCATAGAATAGTTAGGGTTGGAAAGGACCTTAAGATCATAAAGTTCCAACCCCCTGCCATGGGCAGGGACACCTCACACTCAACCATGTCATCCAAGGCTCTATCCAACCTGGCCTTGAACACTGCCAGGGATGGAGCATTCACAACTTCCTTGGTCAACCTATTCCAGTGCCTCACCACCCTAACAGTAAAGAACTTCTTCCTTATATCCAACCTAACTTTCCCTATTTAAGTTTTAACCTGTTACCCCTTGTCTTATCACTACAGTCCCTAGTGAAAGTCCCTCCCCAACATCCTTATAGGCCCCCTTCAGATACTGGAAGGCTGCTATGAGGTCTTCATGCAGCCTTCTCTTCTCCAGGCTGAACAGCCCCAACTTTCTCATCCTGTCTTCATACGGGAGGTGCTCCAGTCCCCTGATCATTCTCATGGCCCTCCTCTGGACTTTTTCCAACAGATCCATGTCCTTTTTATGTTGAGGACACCAGAACTGCACACAGTACTCCAGGTGAGGTCTCACAAGAGCAGAGTAAAGGCACAGGATCAACTCCTTCAACCTGCTGGTCACAATCCTTTTGATGCAGTCCAGGATACAGTTGGCTTTCTGGGCTGTGAGCACACACTGAAGCTGTCTCATGTTCATTTTCTCATCGACCAGCACCCCCAAGTCCTTCTCCACAGGGCTGCTCTGAATCTCTTCTCTGCCCAGGCTGTAGCTGTGCCTGGGATTGCTCTGACCCAGGTGTAGGACCTTGCACTTGGTGTGGTTAAACTGCATGAGGTTGGCATCATCTCACTTCACAAGTGTGTCAAGGTCTCTCTGGATGGCATTCCTTCCCTCCAGCGTATCAACCGAACCACAAAGCTCGGTGTCATCGGCAAACTTGCTGAGGGCACACTCAATCCCACTGTCCATGTTACAGACAAAGACGTTGAACAGGATCGATCCCAACACCAATCCCTGAGGGACACCACTTGTTACTGGTCCCGAGCTGGACATTGAGCCATTGACCACAAATCTTTGCATGCAGCCACCAAATTGGTCAGGCAGGATTTCCCCTTAGTGAAGCCATGCTGGCTGTCACCAAGCACCTTGTTGTTTTCCATGTGCCTTAGCATGCCTTCCAGGAGAATCGGCTCCACGATTTTGCCAGGCACAGAGGTGAGACTGACTGTTCTGTAATTCCCTGTGTCATCCTTTTTCCCCTTCTTGAAAATGGGGGTTATATTTCCCTGTTTCCTGTCATCGGGAACTTCACCTGACTGCCATGATTTTTCAAATATGAGGGACAGTGGCTTAGCAACTTCATTCACCAGCTAAATTTGCTCCTCTGCTATTTCAAACAGATAAGAATAGGTGATAACCGATCAGCCTCATTCATTTGCCTCAATTTTAGAGAGTAAGCACTTTTTTTTCGCTTCTGCAGCTGCTCCCAGCAATAGCCAACTGATGCTTATTTCTCATTAAATGCTGTGACAGATCTGTTGCAAAACAAAATACTGGTCAGTACCCTTTAGGGTCTGGGTGAAGAGTGGACAGATCCAAAAGCAGTCACAGCAGCAGTGCTTTGAAAAATGTGGAGTTTGGGGGTTCGGGTGGAAAAGGCTGGGCTCTTCTGGACAGACATACATGGAAGAGGACCAGATGGTGTTAATGCAGCGTTGCATCTCGCAGCTGTTTATCCTCTGAGCTATTCCTTGCCCTTCCTTGGGTAACGTAGTTAGTGAAATAATTTTGTGCTTTTAAAGGATATGCTTCTAATTCAACAAAGCTGCCTTTACATAAAGCTTGCAATTGAAGTGTGAGTAGGAAACTTGCCTTCACCACCTGGGATTTAGCAGGCCATTGGGCCTGCTTGATGGGAAGAAGTGCTACCACTTTAGCTTTCCTTCCTATTTTCACACTTTTTAGTTAAGGCACATTCTTGGCCACCTCACTCACCTGAAGAACAGTGAGAAATACGGGTTTCCTGCAGGAACATGGGAGACACCTTGTGTCCGGACTGCAGGAGAAGCCCAGACAAAACTGGAGTTGCAATGCAGGCCAGGATATGCTCCTTATTTTAAAGTCTGACTAAAACTGTTGACACTGTGTATATCCCAGGTAGATGTAATTGGTGGAGCTGTTTCTCAGCTGCTTCCTTTCTCTTCACCTCATATGCACGATGCGTCATGGTCTGTCTCACTTCAGGAGTCCCTTTCTTTCTAACCTGTTCTTAGAGAAAGATGAATCTGGATTCCTCTGTTTTTCTTGATTGTGTTAAAATTTCTGCTTGTCTCCAGCAAGCAGACCACTCTATCAACCATATACTGTGTTTAAACTTAACAAAGTCTTTTGAGAGCGTGTTATGAAGTTGAAGAAAGTTGTTTAATTAGGTATAATATTAGAATATGGAAAGGTATCTGTTGTTCACGATTCTTGACTTAGATTAGTTCTCAGTGGAAAAGTCACGTGTTTGGGTACTGCAGTTTAATATATTTTAGTGAAGGCAAGGGAAATAGCTTGCTTGGTCATCAGGCAAAACAGCTTTTAAGCTCTTCTGGCTAATTTTAAAAAAGAAATAAATACATAAATGCAACATTTTTCTTAATATTGTAGGTACTCCTGTTAGTTCTTAATGAGAATTATCTCTCACTAGTTCCATCAGGTTTCTTGCTTTTTAGAATGTTTAACTTGTTTTCATAATTTGAAGTCATCTAATGTCAAGATTATTTTTTATATTGGCTCATTTAATCATATTTTCTCAAGAGATGAGATTTTATCCACATGTGGACAGTTAAGCGGGCGTAAGCTCAGCTATTACTAAAGTTAATGTAAATTGTAGCATTATAGTTTATTTGATTATATTTTAAAGAGGCTTTCTGTCATAATAACAGTCTCAGCCCTTGTGATTATATAAGGGTTAGTAAATAGTATTTAACAGGGAAAAGAAATACAAGACCACTGCAGAAGCTATTTAGTGGTCTAATATTTACATAAAGACTATGGACTGTGACTTCTGATTTTCAACAGGAAAAATATGATTTCAGTATTATTGGTTAGAAATAAGGGTATCTAAGTAGCTGTGAAAATACCTCTCAAACTTGAGGGGTTACAAAACTGAGAAGGATAAAACCCAAGCTTGTAGGGGCAGAATTTGTGTGTTGTGATAACAATTTCAGTTAGGACAACCGCAGAGTTGGCTTACCTTCAGGTAGTAGAACATCACTGGGTGGTGTGTAGGGTGTTAAGTGACAGGAGCTGCTTAGCCCCACATTTCCACTGGTGGTGTGTTGTGAACTCTAGCCTGGGAAGCAGAGCAGCTTTCTGGTTTGTTCTATAAAGTGCAGTGCAAGGGAAAAGAATAATTAAATAGCGGAGTGCCACCAGTAATGTAGTGAAATAAGAGGTCACATTCTTTAAGCTGTTTAATGAATGTATTTTTGAAGATGGTTTGCTGTTATGCCTTGTTACTCAAGTAATGAGTGTATCACCTGATGTAATTTTTTCTAGGTTTCTAGGGGTGAATGCTAAGGACTCTGGAGATGGATAAATGAGCACAACTAGCACTCTTGCTGGTTCTTGTTTCATTTTTGTTTGAAAGGTTTTCTGTCAGGCAATTTCTTTTTGAGAATAGTTCCCCATGTATCTTGCGGAGAGAACCACAAGTACCTGGTACAGTTTTGTTTTCCCCAAAGTGTTTCATACTTGCCCTTTTTTGTCATTAAATGCTCTATGTTAAAGTATTCTGTCTTTTTCAAATATATGAGGGTGGTTCCGGCACATGACATTTCCTGTCAGTTGTCCACAGTTGTAGATTTGTTAAATCCTATGGTAGTTAGCAATAAATAATTCATGAGATCTCTGATCAGAATTCTTGAAACTCAGGTCACATTGTCATTAGCAGTCCTTCCATAAATAAGAACTGTAAAAATACTGTGACATTCATTCTCTTCTCTGTTATGCTGCTGCAGGGTCTTTCATTTAAGAGCTCCTCATGGCAAAAAGAGAGATTAATTAGAGGTGTATCTGATGCAGGGTGGTTTTTATTTTTGTTGTACTCTTCCTTTGTGTCATGTCCTTATAAGTACTTGAGTTACTTCCCTAGGTTTTTTGTATGTTTTTATTTAATGTAATGATTTTTACTTTAGGGAGGCTGCAATTCACACCAAACACAAAACCTTGAGCTAATGAATATAGAGTAAGGAGTTTTGTAGAAAAGGTCTTAACTTTCAGCATCTCTTATTTCTGCTTCATAACTTACAAAACATGTCCTTTTTGCATAGGCTGTTTGCAGAAGGGTTTATATGCTAAGTGGTAACTAGGCTGTGGCTATACACTGTATGTATAGAAAAATATACATATAAAATTCTGGTAAGCATATACATTCATTGAAGCATGGTGCCATATAAACAGTGTTTTGTTTGGTTCATATCATTTCTATCAAAAGAATATTGTCTCTGGGAAGATACATAAAAAAGTATAAAGAGAAATCTAAGGTTAGATTTCAGCATAGTTTTGTTTTTGTTTTTGTTTTTAATTTTATTTATGGCTTTTTTCCTCATGAATCTCTCTTAACAATTCTGTTCTTTGGAAGAAATATGATCTACATCTGGTTTTTCTGTTTAAGCAGGACAGCTGGGAGATTGTAGAAGGGCTCCGAGGAGCAATGAATTGTACCCAGGAGCCACAGAAGCAGGAGGGCTGCTTGCTGAAAAAGAGGAAATGGCCTTTGAAGGGCTGGCACAAGGTAGGAAAGGAATGTGTATCTGTAAGCCTGATGCTGTGAGAGTGAGACTTACTTGGTATGGTTTTGTGGCAAAAGGATTACTGAAGAGCAGGGAAAGTGTTCTCCAAAGAAATGGGTGGGGGGGGGGTGGTGGTGAAGGTGTGATGGGTTTTTGTTTGGTGGTTTTTAGGGTGTTTTGGTTAGTTGGTTTTAATTCTCTGCATTTCTGTTTACAGAGATACTTCTTTTTGGACAGAGGGATTTTGAAGTATTCTAAATGCCAAGCTGATGTAAGTGATCCTAACCTTTTAAGGCTGTTATAAAGTAAAACCACTGTTTTATCCAAAATAACAGTAATTCCATATTGCTAGCAATAGGAAATAGAGTTTCAGCAGTAGGCCAAAGGGGGGGGAAGGCAGTTTCAGCAGGTAATATATAATATCTGTCTTTTTGCTTCATTCTGGAGTGACTGTATTCTTTTTACTTTTTTTTGCAGATAGAGAGAGGGAAGCTTCATGGCTGTATTGATGTTGGACTTTCTGTCATGTCTGTAAAGAAATCAACAAAATGCATAGATTTGGATACAGAAGAGCAGATATACCATCTGAAGGTAGGTCTTCACGATTGTTATAACCTTCCTCCCAAAATGGCAACATTAGCTCATTAGCTGTATATAGTGGAGGTCTGTAATTTAAATTAAAAAACCTACCTTTTAGTCTCAGCAGGCTAGTTTACACTAGTTTATAACATGAGAGGCCTTATTGTACTGTTCCAGAGTCAGTAACCCTGTTCTGAATAGAAACTTTGAAGATGTCTCATATTTGGCAGCACTCTTTTCACCCAGCAGTTTTTTCAGGAAAAGCACTTGTTGCACAAATGCTTTTTTTTACAGTACTTTTATCTTGCTCTTTGTCTTATCTGTAGGAAGCATTTTTCACTGCCAAGTATGCAGCTTCATCTATCCTTATGGAATAAAATGTTTTAAAATACACCACCAAAATCAAATTTCTACTTGTAGTTAAGTAAACCTTGACTAAATCTTAAAAGTGGCAATTAAGAAATGACAAATTAAATGGGATTTTTTAATTTATATTGGGTGGTTTTCCATCTACAAGTTGCTAAGTGTTGTGTTCTGCATTGGAAGTCGTAACTATACCAACTCAAGTTTCTCTTTTTGTTGACTTTATCCTGTGATTAATTTTCTGTCATGATTAAGCACATAAGTATGCATTTTAGTAGGAGCATCATTAGAAAAACTTTTGTGATATTCAGTAGAGGTCAGCCAGGGCAGCTGTCTAATGAGTACAAAATACCTTAGTTTCTTTGTTAGTGATTTTGCGTGTGAATGCTATAAACCCTGCATTTTTGTGTAGGTGAAATCTCAGGAGTTGTTTGATGAATGGGTAGCAAAACTTCGTCATCACAGGATGTACCGTCAGAATGAAATCTCCATGTTTCCTCATGACGTCAATAACCTCTTCTTCCCTGTGTCTACTACTACGGACTCTGTCCCTGGTTTCTGTGATTCTACCCCAGGTAGAAAGGTAATTGTTGTGGTTTATAAATAAAGACCTTTCATCAGGGATTAAAATTGGCTGATTCATATTTATTAAGTAAAGGGCATAATGCAAGTTTGTGGTGGGGTTTAAGTTATGATCTGAAATGTCAAGAGCAAAATGTTTATTGATTTATTCCCAAGCCATTTTCTCTGTGGTGCTGTCAGATCTTATAATATTCTCTCACTGTTTAACACAGCAAATTGATGTGTTAAATGGTGACTTTTAAAACTGCATGTTGAGTTAGAATCCTCATAATTTTTGACATCATTCAGTATTTGTCCGACCTGTGCTGGTGACTATTACTCTGGGTCACAGAAGAGCATTCAGCTGATTGACTTTTTCTCCTTTTTTCATTTATCCTTTGGCTACTAAAACATCTCTTTCTACATTAATGAATCTGACTAGTGAGGGGTATATAGGAATTATCCAGGAGCCATCACGTGTGGCTGCTTTTAATATTTTTTAACTGAGGTAAAAGCATTATTCAGACCAAGCCAAGGACCATGTTGTAGGTGGGTATATGATCTAGATGAGTCTGGTTGACAAAGTACTCTTCAGGTAAAGTCTGTGACTAAGATTCACAAATGACCTGACAAATGCTCAGTCCAAAACTGACCTCTCTGATTCAGTCCTTGTGGAAGAGTGATAGAGATCTGTGCCTGAATACAATTTCTGTGCCTTCAGGAGTCTGGACATTGACATTCACCCAAAGAAGCTCTTCTGCTCCAGTTTAGATTCAGTCATCTCTTTTGAGAATAATGTGGTGGTTTTTTTTAGTGATACTGTGTTACTATAACTGTAGTGACTGTTTCTGTCAACTCCAGAGTGGCTCCTAAGCAGTTGCCTCTTTGTTATCCGCTTAAGGTTTCCTTTTCCCTGAGTATTTTGCTGAATGATCTGAGTGGGCTTGTTCCCCACTAGCTGCAGTTCGTAACTTTGGTAGTGTTATCCTGTAACTGTCCATAAGTTTTACCAAACACAAACGTGCCTGAAAAGCTTTTGGCTATTGCTTGAGAGGGAGGGGATCTGTTTGGGCAGGCAGCTGAAAGAACAGCAACTCACCCTGAGGTAATGGAGCTGTTCTGCAAAGAGCTGTCTGCGTGCTTTCTGTGGTGCCAGCACCTCTGTGCCTCTGACAACCTGCTCTTTCTTGAGGCTGTGTCCGCAAGGAAATGGCAAACCGCCTGTGACCTTTCAGTCCTTTTCTCCCAAAAGACAGCAGGGATAGAAGGGGAGAAGAATATTGAGGGCAAAAGTGAAACGTAGCAAAATCTGTGATATATCTATGCCTGTGCTCTCCAGAAAACAAAAAGGAAAAAGAAAGGGAAAGAAAAAAAAAAAAAGGAAAAGTTAAAAAAAAAAAGAATCCATGTGATCCATATCTAAAATCTATGCTCAATGTCAGGAAACGAACCATTTCTTCTTTAGCATGAAATTCACTTCTGATTTATTAATCCAGATTTGCACTGAAAAGAAGCCTTACTTATTTTCATGTGAAAAATAGAAGGGGATAGTTCTTAAGCTGCGGTTAATCACCTTAGCTCTGCTGAAGCTAAATGGAAGTTTGCCAATTTACACCAGCCCTAGCTTGATGTTAGTTGCATCAATCCAGCAGTTAGGTTATTTTAAGAAAAATATGTAGAGTGAATTTGGCATTGCATTTTATTTGCTTTTAGAAACATCTGATCAGTTTTCACATCTGGTTTTTGTTGCTGTTGGCAGGTAGGTGTATGTATCCACATATGTACATGTGGGATTCTTGGATTCTAAAGCTTAGCCTTGCTGATCAAAAGCAAAAACTATGCTAACTGGAGCTACACACACTCTCCTGCCTGTTTCTTGGCAAAGCCTACTTCCTGCTTCCTTCCTGCTCATCCCCCTCATGTATATGAGTTCTGGAGAAGTTGGCTATATGGGATAGATTTCTGAAGAGATAAATACGGGATTTTTTTCACAAAATGCCAATACAGTTGCTCATCTTTTAAATTCAGCTTACTTGTGCTTTTGAAGGCACTAGGGTTACTATTTGAGAATACATACATAGATGACTAAAGCTCATAACAGCTTTATGTAGGAATGAAAACCTAAACTACACAGATTAGTTTTAAAATAGTTTAAAAATAAGTATGCTTATTGCTGCTTACTACTCTTGCATGCTGACTATATAAATTGACACAGGGCTGAATGACATCATGTGGACAGTGCATTTTATTTGAGTCTGTGTGGATAAGTTTGAAAATGATTACTGAGATACTGTAAAAAAGTAGTATTTACCAGGATGAGGTGTATGGTCACACATGTGTTAAGGCCTGTCAAGCCAAATCCATGCTAAAGTCATACAACCTTGAGGAGTAATATTTTTAAATAACATCTATTAGATCTTGCTTTCTTCACTGAAAAACAGCTTCAACAAATATGTATGTTACATTTAAGTTACTTTTGGGGCTTCTTTGAGGAGCCTGGAGAAGGAACAGAATGTCCAACTGGTCCTGTTCAGATATGATGCTTCAACTGTATTAAGTTGACTTAACTCATGCGGAACTTTGCCCTTCCTCAAAATTTGGCTTTCTGAAAATTATGGTTCCTTTACTGCTTGTGGACAGCAGTTATGTTAGATATCCTGACATTACGCTCAACGACTGCACACCTAGTCTAGCTCATATGCTTTTTTTCCCTCCATGTTGTTGATTCCTTCAGTCCTGATCATGGACTTCCACTGTTGGTTGTTGAAATCTGTGCATATAACATTAAAATACTGGTTTTTAATAATCCATTTGTTCTTTGTAATAGGCAAGCAGCTTGACCAAACAGAATTCATTGTCAGCCGGAGGTAACTTGTCATTTTCCTTTTCGAGTAATGAGTCCAGGATTTCGTCTTGGCTACAGTCTTCTGAAGACATGGACAAATGCTCAAGAGGTAATGATATTTGAAGAAAGTTTAAAGTAGCCTAAGATTTCCCCTAGTTTCTCTTGACACTGAGAGTACTACACTGTTCAATGGTCATTAGAGTTTTTTTATGAAGCTGGTGGAAGGAAAGGGGTGGTTGTTGATTAACTAGCCTACTCATCTTCAGAAGGACTAGTGAATCTGAATGTGGGGGTATCAATTGTGGGCACCTCTTCAATGAACAAATACATTTTAGTACATTTCCTTTTATATACAAACATCACATTCAGTAGTAATTGAACTTTCTTAAGCAGTGTATTCAAAAAGGGAAGCATCCAAAAAAATTGACAAAGCACTAAATCTTTGTACTTGAAAGTCACCTTCAGCTTTCATGCTTTCCTAAGAGCATGAAGATCTTTCTCATGTTGGTAGTGTCTGTGTGACAGACACTGTGTGACACTTAGTAAAGTTCTACCTACCAGTGAGCTTCAGCTCTAATACAGGGGTGCCTCATCTAGGATCTGAATGTACAATTCAGTCTTGATGCCTATGGCATTGTTATCCTCACCATGAGGAGCTCTTGACTAGTCCCAAACTGCAGTAATTATCACATTATTCACATTTCTCTGCAGCCAACTGGGATAAAGTACCATGGTCATTATACACATCATATAGATGCATTTAAATATACTGAACTTGAAGATAGAATATAAGTGTTTTAGCCAGTTATCTAAGAATGAGCTTTTAGTTAATGAATAACTTAAGCTAGTTACAATTGAAATTAACCTAAAAAACAAACAACTTTCCCTGTGTCTGTACCTTAGGGCAACTGAAAATATTCTCTTGTTCAAAACAGAGCTCTCCAACTGTCACACATACTTACTGGAAATGAACCAGCTGTTACAGAGCATGGATGTTCTTCACAGGACATACTCAGCGCCTGCTATAAATGCTATGCAGGTTTGTTGTTTAAAAAACAAAACCAAAACAGTTTTCCCTTGCAATTCCGAACAGCAACCCCAAATCCTAAAGGATCAATGTACTCTTAACTCTGCTGATTTTATGGCAATCTGTATTATTTTTGTCCTGTGTGTTAAAAGGTTGGACCTTTTGAAAGCCCAAAGAAGGAGAAAAGAACACACAGGAGGTGGCGATCCAGAGTTGTTGGAAAAGAGCCTAAAGGAATGTTACAGGTAAATTCAGTCAATGCCCATCTTTCTCTAAATCTTAGTTATTGATCACTTCTGGGTGTGACCAGTTTAGGAAATATGAATACTTTTTAAGTAGTGTCCTGTGCTAGATCATTTTAAGTGGTAATATATCAGACAAAACATGAATATGTTGTTATTGCTATCCACAAAAGAATTTGTGCTGTTACTTTCAGGATACTGGCCATGTTTTTTACTCATGTTTTCAATCTGCCTCCAATGTTGGGGGGGTTGCTGTGGTGTTTTGCTGTGGTTTTGGTTTGGTTGGTTGGGGTTTATCAGTACAGGTTTTTGCAATTTCTCCAGGTAGATTTGTACACATTTGCATCCAGAGATGAAGCAATTAGATACTTACAAGTGAGGAAAAATAATATAGCATACGCTACAGCTCTCAAAGAGCTTTTTTCTTGGAGTTTTGCTGTATTTCCGATTACAGTATCTTGGGAAAAGTCATATCTGTGGTTTCATATACCATGTACTTCCAAGACTATTGGTAGTTGACAGTTTTTCCAGTTTGGTGCCTCCAACATGTAACGCAGCTGGCTACAACCAAAATTTCCTTTATAGTTTGTAAAACCATCATGAATGGCTGTCCTCCTTACAGGTGCCTTCAGTATTTTCTGCCCCTATGAGACTGCATGCTTCCAATCCAAACTTATCTACAATAGATTTCGTAGAGGAGAAAAATTACTCCGATGGCTCTGAAACATCATCAGAATTTACTAAAATGCAAGAGGACTTATTTCACATTGCACATAAAGGTAAATGAAATTGTCTCTTCTGTGTGGCTGTATATTATCGTGATTTAAATAATGAAGTGACTCCTGAGAATGTTTAGAAAGAGCAGAAAATGCCCTGCCTGCTTTTAATTCTCTTGAAGAACTGCAATGTTGAGCTCTTGAGTCATTTGAAAAAACATATCTTAAACATCACTTAAAAAAAAATAATAATTTAATGAAGGGCAGTGCTTTCTTTGATGTGCTAAAGACCTAAATTGCCAAAAGGTAAAAATCCTAAACTTAATTGCTACAAACACAACAGCAGATTATACTCTTTTGTGCTTGTGTGCATATGTGTGTATATGAGCACATGTATGTTTCTATACTTGGCGTGCTTCACTGTATTTCAGTCAACATTTGTTGGTGATGCAAGGGTTGCTATGGTAGTAACCTATTTTTAGTGAATACAGAAGAGAATACCCTGTAAAGCAGCCAGAGGGGCAGCTTGACTAGAGATGTTTCTTCTCTCCAAATTATTTTTCATTAGCAATGCTTTGCTCCATCACCCTCACACCAGAAATATTTTAATAGTTTTAAGTGATCTTCGTGGGAAAGGCATCTCAGCATTTATATCTGAAAGACTTCTGGAAGTGCTGGCTTTGTCCCCTTTTGCACAACATAATGGTCGATGTTATCAATAGGCATTCTTTGCTTGTTGTCCCCCCTGGTGCTGATGTATCTTGATTCCATTACATAAGGAATGTATCCGAGTTGTAAACTTCATAAAGTCAGTTATAGTCAAAACTGATGTATCTTTTCCAAGAAGAGAAAAGAAGCGGGGATAGGGCACAGTTGGACAAGTTGCTGTTAAGCAGAGCAAAGAAATCACCTACTCAAGATGATCTCACCTGAAATATCCATGTCAGAAACTTTGGTTAGATTCACCCAAGCATTTGAGAGACAGTAGACTTGGTACTGTTTAATAGTGTCATTTTATTAAGAATACTTACAACTTTTTTCCAAAGTTGTTTCATATCACACGCCTTCCAAAACAGGGTAGTGATGGGAACTTTTGCTTTGGCTTTTGATAAAAATTAAATAAAATGTAACATTAGTACTTTAGTATGGAATAATTCTTGAAAAATCTAACTCAGTAAATGACAAATTACTAAATGACATTTAAGGTCATTGAAGATTCGGGTCATGTCATCCATATCTGAAAGGCTTACAATAGATTGTAGTGGGTACATCTTCCTCTCACCACATGTGATACTGTTAAAGAGTTCTTCAAGTAGGTTAAAGTTAGAGAATTAGCTTTAGTAATGATTCGCAGTGTTGAAATATACCTGAAGAATATCCTCTTAGAAGAGGAAATTAGGTTACATCAAATACTTAATGAAGCATCGATGATTCGCATTAACCCAGAGTGGATAATTAGAAGAGAGAGGTAAAAGAGATTTCTTGTTCTTTACCTTTTCCATGCATTCATGCTCAGATTTTATAGCTCCATTTCCCTGCAAATGGATACATTTTTGCATTGGCAGTTTTTGTGACTGTATTGGAAGGCTTGATTAGGCCCTTGGAAATTCTCTTGATTCCCCAGCCAGATGAATGTTGAAATCCTACATAAACAAATATTACTCCAATAAATTTTTATTCCTCGTGGTTAAAGAAATGAGGAAATGTTTTAGTTGTAAAACCAAAACAAAACACAAACAACAAAAAAAAACCCAAAGAAAGTGCATTCCCTTTTAAAAATCCAGTGATTTTAAAAATTGTATGATCTGTTGTCTGATTTCAGTGTTTCAGGCTGGTGATACTGGCTCAGGAAAGAGTAGAAATGGCAGTGTAATGTGCACAACATTCAGGATCTGACCCTTTGACTGACTAAATCATCTAACGAGCTGACATTTTTCTTATCCTCAAAAGAGAGAACAAAATGCAACACCACAGTTGATTTGCCTGTGGGGAAGCTACTAACCCCATAGCTGTGGCACAGTATGTGTTATAGATGCTTTTTGATATTTTTTTCTATTTTACTTTTTTTCTTCCCTCTCTTCTCCCCCACTGGAGTTCTTAAAGGAATATGGAGTAGAGTCATGACCATCTGAAGATGCAAGCTAATTGGGGAACAAAAGCAAGAGAGGAGCAGATGTGGTTAGTTAGCTTTGTCACCATCTGTCACAAATAATCACAGTAATTTTGACTGTGCCTAATATAGTCAACATGGTAGCATTCACATTTCTCCTACTAAAAAATCTACCCTATAACCTTCATTAATATTACTTGGTTTTAGTAACCCACTCTGGATCTCTCAATGTAAATTCTTGTTTCTGTCACCATAAACGATGTTTCATTGAAGTTTTACATAGTTGGTATGTGTACAATTGGTAGCTGGTTTTAACTCACTTTTAATGAAATGTTTCTAGTTTACTTCACCTTGAGGTCGGCTTTCAGCACTATATCTACAGAGAGGGAAAAGATGAAGCAGATGCTGGAGCACGATGCATCCTCATCTCCATCTGCGCAAATAGCTGGCTTGAAGAACGCCTTAACATCTGTAAGTGACATGCTGAAGTTCAGCAAGTTTCATTGTTGTCAGATACTACTTTAAAATTTCACAATAGTTGGTTTCTTTAGTGTCTGTTCTGTGCTAGAATTTTCAATATTGAATCACAGTATGTTATTATATATGGTATTTTTCAGAGACACTTTCCTAAATGTTAAAGGTATTGTGAAATCACTGAAGTTTGATAGATCAATTTTGGTATACAGTATAACATGTATCTTTTAATATTAAGAAACGGAAGGCAATGATAAGTCTACTTTATCTTGAAACGCGCACCATTTAATCAGTCAGTTCTGGTAGTTTGCAGGTTTCCTTTTTTTTCTTTTTCCTTTTCTTTTCCTAAGCAGCACTGTATGACTTGCCATAAAATAAAGGTGAGAGTGGCTGAAAGCACTCAGCTCTCCCTTGTAATGCACTAGAGCTTCACTATGCTACACCAAGACACTGCAAAGCAAATTCAAATACAACGTGTTAGTATTGGCTTCCAATTAATTGTTTAAAAGCAGTAATGGAGCTGTTAGGGCAGAGTTCTAAATGACCAAAGATTGTGCTCTTTAAAAAGGTTTTTGGATGGTGTGCTTTTTGTAATTAGTTGAGACCAGAACGTTTAGGTTGGTCTTCTTTGAATGATTCAATCAGTGGTCTGATTTCAAAGCAATGAGGACCATCATTACCATGGTCTTAAAATCTCAGTGTTCGTTGCGAATTCCTAATCAGAGGCAGGGGAGACTCCGGTATTGATAAATGTGATAGAGATCACTAAAGAATTATTTCAGTATGAAAACTTCCCTTTGCTTTACAGAAACTGCATATGGTTACAGTTTTTCAAGCATATAACATGCCTCTTTGCCTAGAACTTTAGAGGCCATGATGTCTATAGGAATTACATAAAGCTGAAACCTGTTGTGTAATAGCTATACTCACTCACTTGCACTTCTTTGTTTCTGGCTTTCAGATGTTCACCTTCTGATGTTTGAATAGGTGACTTTTGTGTTTCCAGTGTTATTTGCCTCACATTTTATATCAAAAAGTCTGTTTTAAAGATTTCTGAACTCGGTGAACACTCAGCTTAGCATGAAATCTTTTTTCTGAGTAATGGAATTCTGTTGTCCATCTTCATCGCTTAAATGTCTTACAAAATTCATGCTTTTAGGTTTTATCTGATACTTAATAAGCCTTTTGTAGCCCATCCAGAAGTCATTCGTGAAACTTGGCAGTTTGAACAGAGGTTAACACCCATGACAGCTATTCTTAGCCTGCAGCTCTGTAAAGCCATGATGGCAACAGAAATTTTCTCACACTGTACAGCAGTAATCCTGTAGGAGAAAGGAATAAGCTTCCTTTGAAGACATATGGAAGCACAGATATAATAAACTTGACATATTTCTAAGACTTCCTTGCAAGAGAGTCCTGTGTTGATGACTTTGATTTAGTGTTACTGTTCATTTGTTTGTTTTCTGTAGATGAGGAACCAAGTATCAGACTCACAGGTTGAAAAGTATCAAGCTTATGTCTGTTTTGCTGTCATCAGCCTGGCAGGGGAAGAAAAGCGAACAGATTTAAAGTGAATAAAACACCACAAAATTAGCATCTCTGCCTCCACTTCTCCTTCATAGTAACCTTGACTTACACAAAGTCCAAGAAAAGCAAATACAGTGGGGAAAAGTATAATATTTTTATTTTGGAGTGTCCCGGGTTTAGCAGTAGCAGGAAGAAGACAATAGAAGGAAGAAAACACTTTGTAGCAAACAATGAAAATTGGAAGATGCTATTACAGGGAAGCTGTGTAAATATTTTTTTCCCACTTGTTTGATGTTGGTTTAATACAATGTTGTCCACTTGAACACCTGACACAGAAGTGATACATGCCTGTGTGTCAAGTTCAGACCACCACACATATATAAAGCCAGAAATGAGTTTCTCCCCTCCATCACTACTTTGAACTTACAGTCTTTCCTGCCCTCAAGGCTATTTCCAACAAAAATTATTGTCAACATCAGAAGCATTTGTGGGACAAGTGGATGCGTAAACAGCAGGGTTTTCCACATCCTAGTGTAGATTCAGATCACTAAAATGGGCAGTAAGTCTTCAGCATTGTTCCAAAATTAGTAACCCAATCTTTTCTTTCAGAGATACTTTCATTGTGGGCAAGGTTGCATTCTCTGCCTACAAGTCTACTCTAACTGACATCTGTCCATCATGCACCCAGCATGAGTAAATAACATACAACAAACATGAGTTTGCAGTAGAGGCTTTTTATTCTGATCACTGCCACTACAAGCTGGTAGGACACAAACCATACATGTCTGAATTTAAGTCTTATTTCTCTGTCAGTGCAAGGCAAAGGGAACTGTCAGTATACCAGGCTAATGGGAAAATCAGATGGTTTTGAATGTGGCAAGAGCAAGAATTTAATGTTGACAGAGGCTAGGTTGGAGATAGGAAAGGTGCTTAGAAAGATAAAAAGATGAGGAAAATTCATTTATAACTTACTAAATCAGCTTGCATAACCTGCTGACTTGAAATATCCCTGCCAACTTTGGCTTTTTTTCTCCATTTATGTGTCTTTTCCCTCACACTGAACAAAAATAGTTTTAATTTTAGAGATGAGCAAGATTTGAAGCATTTATAATAAATGATTTGCTGGACCAGTACAATATCATACGGTAGTGGTTTTTTATGCTGCACTTTGAATAATCTGAGCCCCTTTTTCCACAATAAAACCAAGTTCAAATTAGTTGAGAGAACTTTATATCCCCAATATTTTTGTTAAATATTCCAGGCAATAGCACAAAACACAGATCTTAAAGACCGGTTATGCAGAATACATGCCGAATCTATGATCCTTGATTCAGCATCTAATGCAAAATCAAGTCCAGATTTGGTGAAGGTAGGTATGGATTTCATCTTTCAGTGGTGTGTATTCCTCAAGCCCCTATACCTAGACAGTGCTGCACAGCTGTATCTTGTCCTGTTCTTAACATCTTTGCTGTGGTGTATTGTGTTAGTAAAATGAGTCTGCTTTCGTGGTTATGAGTCATTTCTGATGATGCGCTGTGCAATATTTGATTTCAAAGACTTCCCTTGTGAGCAGTTTTCCTGAGCACACTTCCATTGCTTTTTGTTAGTGGTTCCTGGTGGTCTCCCTTGCCTCCTGCCCGCTTCCCATTCAGCATGAACAGACCTGCTGCCTTGTTACTCTTGTACTACTGTTTCTCTCCCCCTTATTCCCTTGTTAGTTTTCAACTTCTGTACTGCTTTCTGTTGCCTGTTTAAATATTGTTAGTCCAAACCAGTGTCTCCCAGTGTGGATCATGTAAGGTTTAGAACAACTATCAGACATTTCCATGAAAAGATCAAAAATATGAGATGTACAAGAGCACTTTCTGCCATTTAGTTTTCTTTGTGCGAAGGCAGGGAGTCTTCTACATACCCAGTTAGCCAGTTGGAGATGTACTGATTTTCAGACACTTTTTTGGCTTGCTGCAGAATGCAGGTGAATGCGGTATATTTATAGGTCATGGGATCTACGTGTTAATAGTGCTGGTGAGGGAAGCAAGAACTGTGCTATTTCTGATGGATTTTCCTAAATGTTAACTTGCACAGAAACTTCTGCTGTAGTTGTATTATAAATCTTCCATTAGAACTTGAGTGGATGTAGTGCTGGGGGTTTTATATAACTTATTATTTCCTTTTATTTTTAAAGACCGTTTAGTCATTCCGTCTGTTCACTTCTGGTTTAGTTCTGTTTTAGTCGAGCTGATTTTTGGTCATATTTAGCTGTTCAGGGCTTTTTTGGTGGTGGTGGTTGGAGCTTTTCTTCCTATTTGAGGTAGTTTTAAGGTAGTTTATTGTTCTAATGCCTGCTGCTTTTAGTCCCATGAGAATCTGAACAACACTTAAATTGTTATCCATACAAGCATTAATCTGTTGTTTTTACTTTCAGGAGTTCTTTATTTCCTTATTTAGTGGGAGTCCTTTCAATGATAATAGATTCTGATACTTGTTCTATGCAGTATGCACACACAACAAAAATAGCTTTCAAAGTGTTATTTAGAGATTCAATTCACAAATTCCTTCTGCCCTGGTTTGGGATGGAACTTAAGGATGAAATTTCTTATACTGAAGAAGTTTCATTTTACATCTGTGGGAGGACTGTCATCCAGCAATGCTGCTGTGAAGAAGACAGGGCTACTGCACAAAACTTGGCTCCCAGTGCTGTGATAGACCTGTGAAAATTGAAGCAATATAAAGTAGTATCCCAAGCTTTTGAGTAAGGTAAAGTTTAGTTTGTTTATTGGGCACTTTATATTGTTGTTTATCATGCCAGGGTGGCAACGTGAAAGAAGACAACCTTAAACTCTCTTGTGATAGATATAAAAACCTGCTGTTCTTTTATGAGCCTTTCGTGCTCACTTCCCTTCTCAGATTCAAAATGCTTTTGGAAGCATTCCCAGTAGCAATGCCCACATATGTAAGATTTGTTTTTTTAACTTGTAGGCTAGTGTAACTGCCTTCCCACAGAAGAGGTAGCGCTAAGGCAGTGCTGAGGCAATGCTGAGCTTCCTCTTCCTGCTGCTGTATCAGAAGTATTCATCCAAAAAAAGTCTTTTGTAAGGTAGCAGTTTGGTTTGTTACCATCTCACCGTTATTAGCACACACTGAGTAACATGCCATGCTATAGTAAAATCTGCCAGCAGAAAAGCTCTGAAAGAAGATTTGTCAGTTTGATTATAGGCTTGTCAGAATGTTCATTATGTTGTTCTGAAAGCAAACCACTACACCTCCTGAAGAATTACTGTAGGGCAGTCATGGTTACAAGTTGGTAAAGCATCTCGTGCAGAGAAACTTCAGAGCAGCTTACTACACTCCTTTGGGTCACATAGTCCTTTTCCTTAGCATTGTTGGAATTACCAGGGAAAACAATAGCACACAATACTCTCTGATTCTTTTACTGCATCTGTAAAATGAACCAAGCCTCACTGGTCATCCCACCTTTGCTAGGCTACCTTTTGGGACTCTGCTTGTGCCAATGATCTGTAAGGCTTCCATGGGAGGAGTTACTGAGACCTCCATGGCATTCAAACAGGCCAGCAGCAGCAAAAGCCATGTACTGAATATGCACCAGGGTTTTTTTCCTTTTATTTTTCTTCCCTGTGTCCTATGTTACTTTGGTTTTAAATCCCTCTTTGAAACACATGCTATCTTTCACTAAATTGGAGAGGAGCATGTGCAGTCTTCTCCCAGTGTTTTACAGCCCTTTAAGTGACTGGAATTGCATGCCTGAATGCTATGTGTTGTGCCTCTCTTCTCAAAACTTTTTCTTTCTTTCAAACAGGAAAATTCAAGAGAAGAGAGCAGAGCTCTGGTTCACCAGGTCTCCAATGAAAGCAGACTCTCTATAGCTGATTCTCTCACAGAATTCTTTGATGCACAGGAAGTCCTACTGTCTGCTAGCTCTTCAGAAAATGAGGTCTGAGCATTGAGATTGGTATCATTCTGATGTAGTTTATCTGCTACTTGACCTGAGTGCTAACTGCACATCAGGTGACTGCCAGAAAATGTCAATTTTCAAAACATTTAGAAGCTAATATGCTGCCTGTATTTATTTGGTGTCATTGTATCTGCACAGTAAAATGTAATAATTAGTATGGGAAGTCTTACATGCAAGTGAGGCAAATGGCCATTAAGTAGCTAGTATGCAGAAATTGCATATATTGTCTGCCTTAAGTTGTTATACAGGTGCTTAAGAAATTGTATTGTAGAAATGTATTCATAGCTGTCCTCCTGGTACCTGTCAGTACTTTGGGGCTGATGTCATGCATACTGAAACTTACTAGCTCATTTAGCTGTTTCAGACTCCGTAAAAACCTTGGCTTCCAATATGAGCAAAGCCTCCTTAGCTATGGGGACAAGAAGATGAAGCATGTCTTCACTAAAAGGATAGTTGAATTTTCAGTGATGGTGATCTCTCCCAAACCCAGTTGTGTCTTCTTAGAAATTCTTAGTACTTCCCTCTGATACTGAAACATAGCTTAAATAGTTCAAATCCATTAAAATAATAATTGCAGCAGAAAGTAAGTTTTCATGTGTATATGGGGTTATTGTAGCGAGTGATTATTTTGCTTATTTCTCCACCACACACTCAGGTATCAGATGATGACTCATATGTAAGTGATATCAGTGATAATGTCTCAGAAGATAACCTAAGCAATGACATAGAGAACGAAAGACAAACTTTAGGTAAGTTCAGTGTTTATTGCACCATGCTTATTACACCAGGTTATGAGAACTTTCTCTGTTTATTTTTGTTTAGATTTTTTTTTCTTCTCTTGTTAGAAATTATTTGATGCTACAGGTTTTGAGATGTAAACAGCCTGTGGGTTTTTTTTTCTCTTACAGCCTCAGATTGGTTTAGAATAGCACATTCTGATTAACATGCGTAACAGACCCTGAGTACCATTGATTAAGCAGCATGGTTGTTCTGTATCAGCAGAAAAACATGTATTTCCTTGGCTGCACTGGTGCAACTCCCACTCCTTTTCAGTTCCTTTCATGGCTACAGGATTTTTTCAAAGTAGCAAGGCCTAGCTGCTTGTTTTTTTTGGTTTTTTTTTTTCCCCTGTTTTTCCAAAAAGTAATTTTCTTCATGTCAGTCTGGTTTTGGGTTTTTTTTTCAGTCTGCGATTTAACCACCACATTGCAAGATCTGTTGGTTTTAGTAGAACTCGGTGTTTAAAGGAACTTGAGAATAGTTACACACTGGCAGGCCTGGTGTATGACCATAAGGATTTCTTTTTTGCATGTTTTAATCATGATAGTCCTATTAGTACATATGTTTATTAAACTTTCTTGCTACCTAGAGACAGAAAAAAAAGAGGGAAAAGAATTGGTTGTAACAAACTAATTGGTTTTGTGCCTTCAACTCCCTTCAGCTAACCACAGTGCTTTTCCCACTTTATCAGTGTGTATATATATATATATATATTTATCTTCACAAATGCTGAATGGTGATTTCCTACCAGCAGCTGTTTCCTGATCATCTCAAAGGACCAGTGGATCCTATGAACTTGGGTAGTTTGATACGTCTGGTGATCTGTGGTATTCTGTAGCTGTTTAAAATTAAGACTTTTTTTTGAAAGATAGTAAAAAATTAAAAATTAACTTATCTCATGATCTGGACCTTAGAAAACTGTGCTAGTGTGGTTGTTCGTCTTCTGTAACAAGGACTGCTACTGAAGCTTTTCTGTATTTAGCAGCACCGCCACATGCTTCTGGTACTTGATATTTCTGTGCTTTGGGCAGCCTACCACTCATTAATACCAAACTGGATGTCTTTCTCCTACAGGGCTTTAGCTGAACCATAAATTGTGGGATTATCATAAAATCCTCTGGCTACTGTAATGTAGGAGGTCAGACCAGATGATGATAATAGTCCAGTCTGGCCTTAAAAGTCATTGAGTCTAGCTGGAGGTCAGATGTCTTAATCTCCTTCAGTATTATTGCTGGCTGTTTGTCACAGCTCTTGCAAACCAGAACTGCATGGGCTTTTCTTTTCATGGGGGGTGGGCAAACTTCACTGGATAGAAAATATGGTATCTGAATACTTTAGTTGTTTGTCCACTCTGTTTTGTCACTGGTTTACCCTAATTAATGGGCTGGTCCAGGATATGTAGTTCATTCAACTAATATTCTATATAATATTTTAATCAGAAACTGTCAAAGGGCATAGCCAAATCCCATTTTGGACAGCTCTTGTGAGCAAGGATAATTTTTTCGCATTTACCTCCTTCTCCAGAGATGCACTCATTCCTGAGGTATCTGAGGGAACGTCCTTCTTGTTGGTCTGTTCTGTTATTAAATAAATTCTTCCAAGAGGGAAGTATAGGAGCCAACCTCTTGACAGTATAATTGTTTCAGGTAGATTTCTTTTTATTATACATACTGCCCATGCCATTTTTATGCAAAGAAAGAGATGGGCAGTAGACTGCAAATAGTTCACCTGTCCTCAGTTGGTCATATGTGGTATTAAGACTTCAAACTAATGCCTGTTGCAGAAGCTTGTAGCTCTGTTTTGATCCTTTGACAAGTCATTTTATGGCACACTTGGAACTATTTATCCTGTTCAGTTGCTTTGACATGGTAACACATACTTCAGATATGTGGACTCTTGACGTGAGTCTTTTTTTTTGTTTTATATCTTCAGCAAACACATAGCTCCACAGTTACATCAGTTTTTCCACCTTTACAAGAGGCCATTTCTCCCCCAACATGTGGGTATATCTAAAGCTATTTTAAATCCTAAGCGCTATGGGGAGCACTGTGGAAAAGCCTGCATATACATCCATGGTGCAATAAATTTCCCTGCTAGGAGTATTCAAAAAAAGTAGAGAAAGATAGGTAGGAACTGTTACTATGCTTGGAACAGTAACATACATTTTGCCTTCTGAGAAATGTCAGCTTAATTGAAGCTCTGTCAAGGAGGGAGGTTTTCTGTCCCTGAAACAGATAGGAATCCATCTCTGCTACAACTGAGTTATAGTATTTACTCTTTCAAATTCAATGTAAAGCCTAAGCCTTTCCTATAGCCTTTAAGGGGAGGGGAGGTAGTTTTTTATGTATCTTTTGTACCTGGCATTTACCTGAGTTAACATACAGAACTTTAAAAATCTTACTCTTAAATTTATCTTTTTAATAAGAACCTATCTTCGAAACACAAATGAAATACTTGAATGAATTGTGAGGGTGGAAGGACCTTTTGACAGAAAATATGCTTGCTTTTTAATGTATGTTTGCAAAGGGGATGAAACCAAGTAAACAGTGAATTGACTTGTTGTGCCACTTCCTTCTTTTTCAGACTGTATTTCTGAAAGTGGAATTGGATGCAATTCTAAACGGAGAACATGTTTACCAGCTCCATGTCCTAATACAAGTAACATCAGCCTGTGGAATATCCTGAGAAATAATATAGGAAAGGATCTCTCCAAAGTGGCCATGCCTGTTGAATTAAATGAGCCACTTAACACCCTTCAGCGTCTCTGTGAGGAGCTGGAGTACAGTGAACTGCTAGATAAAGCAGCGCATACGCCTAACCCATTTGAACGGATGGTAAATATGTTATTCCAAATATTTAGTAACATTCAATGTAATTAGAATAGATTAAATATAAAAACAATCTGCCAAAGAAGTGAGGATGTTCTGTTCCATTTTTGTCTCCCAGTTGAAAGGCAGACTCGCCAAAGATCTATCAGTACATACTTACAAACCCACCGTTTTTTACTCATCTGCATGATCTCCGTTGCTTTGTCAGGAAGTCACTCTCCTGGAGTACCTTGCTGTCCTGCAAGGTTAACCAGAGAAATCATTTAGTTCTGTTTTGCAGCTCTTACTCTGTAAGATTAGGGGGGACTGTGGACTAATATACTTCTCTCTTGAGTGTGACAGCTACAATATATCCTTTATTTTTTAAGGCTGTCTAATCTGGTAACACATTTGTGGTGGATCTTCCAGTCCTACCCTACTGTGGTACCTTTCCATTGACTAAATGAGCCCCATTTGTTTTATTAACTGGTTTTGTGAAGTTCTGGGGTTGATCCAAAACGTTCAGGATCCCAAAATCAGGAAATATGAGTGTATGCTGGGTACAAGAATGGTGTCACCTTCTGTCAGTGCAGAACCCTGAATTCAGCATTTGGCAAAAGAACAAGAGAAAAATGCATTTCAATCATTCCACTTCCAGGTGCACAAGAGCTACTTATAACATGTAAGCCCATAAATAAAGAATTAAAAGCTCTCAAATTCTCTTAAATGGAAGCTATAGATTGCCCCTTAAATTGAATTAAGCCTTTTTAAATCAATATATCTTAACATGAGATTATTAATGAATGTAAATAGTTACGTTATAAATACTGTTTGAAAAGCCTCTTGCTCAATTCTGACACTGTAAGGGTTACAGTTTGGTGTCTGTTCTCAAGACAGTGTGAGTATTCACTGGGGTATTTCCTGAGGTTTTCATTGCATAGCTTTTCTTGTTCTTTTGAGAACACATGTGAAAAGGAAAAGGAAATGAGCAGAAGTTAGTTGTTCGTACGGGAATGAAAAGAATCCTTTTCCCTCCTTCCCACACCCAAACATGTGGAAATTACCTCAGGCTGAAGTATTCTTTGCCTTTGAAAAATTCCCGAGGCAAAACTAATGTTACCTGTTGCATAGTAATAGCAATAGTTCATAAAATAGGCATTCTGAAGTGGATTCAGTTTGAAAAATTGTGAAAGGAGAGCATCTACACTTTTTGAAGATGGGGGAAAGGGAATTAAAAGGGAGAAAAATGGTACAAGAGAAACCTGAATTGAACAACCCCAGATTCTAATTCCTCAGGTGTAGAAGGAATGATGCTTGAGTTGACTGCAAAAATTTGATAAGGTTACCTGTGCCTCAGTCATAATCAAGAACAGTTTCATAATTAGGCAATAGCACACAGTAGATAAAAGGCAATTCAACTCAAACTGCATTAGAAATAACAGACTTGGTGAAAACCAACTTCCTGTGCCATGTTTAGGAAAAGGATAGTTGATAGATCCATAGAATCACAGACCATAGCTATAAAAGCCACTTATAATACAAAATCTAACAGTGATTTTAAAGGTTACTGCTCTAACTGTTGCAGAATGCTAAACTGTTTCACTCGGGTTTCAGAAGTGCTGGTTTCCGTTGATTAAATTTGCAGTGTTTGACCCTAATAATTCCACCCCTGGACCATTGGATGACTTTCTGAAAACTCAATTCTCTTAACATGTGAGCTAGTGCTTAACTTGCAAGAGGCATTCAAGTTCGTAGACTGCAAATGATGGGGAAAATACAGAATCTGAGGTCAGGATATGACCCAATTTTTCTTTCCTTCTGTTAAATCAGAATGTATAGAAAACAATTGTTCCTGGCTGTAGAAATGAATTAATCAGAATTCCACGTATGTTATTCCCAGGTGTATATAGCTGCATTTGCAGTCTCTGCATATGCCTCCAGTTACTACCGAGCTGGAAGTAAGCCATTTAATCCTGTGCTTGGAGAAACCTATGAATGTATTCGTGAAGATAAGGGTTTCCAGTTCTTTGCTGAACAGGTATTGTATGCTGCAACCCTTAGATTCGTTACTTGATACACTGCTTAATTCTAAATGCATGGCTGGAATCCTCTGGAATTAATAGCAAAATACAAAACTACTTTAACCCAAACCCAGCAAAAAACTCAAGGGACATTGCAGAATTATACATGAAGGAAACTGTATTTTGAGGAAACTCTGCTAACGCTGGGATGGAGCATAACAACCAATAGCTGACACTCGAGCAGCAAAGGCTGGCAGGCTGCCTACTCCAGTAACTAGATAACTTGTTTAAGTAGAGTGCAATTCCCCATGCTGAAATCGGATCATGACTGCATTCACATTCTTGTCATTTTCTCTTGAGTGTACTGTATCTTCACCTATTTAACATCTTCTTTGATAACAAATATATCCCTTGTGTGAGTCAGTCAACCACTAGTATTTTCTGTGGTACCATGAATATTTCTGCTTTCTATCCAAGTACTTTGTGGGCTAAGCTGTTCAAATCTGGTACCACAGCCTAGTAGGTGAAAGATGTATATGTCAAGGTCTGAGTGTTCATGAATAAATCAGTACAAAGGCTGCCTTTTTTCTAAAGAGGAATTTTAATACATGAGGGGATTTGGGCTATTAACTGTTGTTCCAATACAAGCATGTAGTTGATGTGATATATGGAGTGGTAAAGGTACTATAATCATGGGGTGGAGAAATATTAGGAATGAAGGGCAGCATAGGGGGAAAGACATTTCATGCAGCTTGCAAACATTAAATATTTCTCTTTTCATCAGGAGCAGTTGCTTATTGCTTGTGCAAGCATTTTGATGTGTTAGTGCAAGTAGTATGTAATTCATGGAATAGATAGTAAAAATATAGGAAAAAAACCCTCAGCAGAAATTCTGTTCTATTACTAGAGTGAGTTTAGAATAACTCCACTTAGCACTATGACCTTACTCTAGAATTATAACAGTTCAAGTAAGAGCTAAGCTTAACCCATGGTTAATCTGGCTGCCGTGAGAGTGTTGCTCTTGGTGGATTAGGGCATAGCTGAGAGTAATTAGTTGTCCTGGGTTCAGCTGCAACAGTTACTTTTCTCCTTCCTAGTAGCTGGTGCAGTGCTGTGTTCTGCCTTTAGTCTGAGAACAATGCTGATAACACACCAATGTTTTAGTTGTTGCTCAGTAGCTCTTACTCTGATTAAGGACTTTTCGTCTCTCATGCTCTGCCACTGAGGAGGGGCACAAGAAGCCGGGAGGAACCAAAGACAAGACACCTGACCCAAACTAGCCACAGGGATATTCCATAACACAGCATGTCATGCCCAGTATATAAACTGCAGGGAGTCACCCGAAGGGACCAGTCACTGCTTGGGTCAGGCTGGGTATCAGTCAGCAGAAAGTAAAACTTCATTTAAGCCATGTAGGTGCTTAAGAAATCGAATTCATAGTGGGAAGTAGCAATTGGACTTGAAAATAAAGTTGTCTTTGTCAAAAGAGCAGTAGGCATTGCACATCAAAGAGATAGTCCTGGTCAGTTGCTTGTTGTGTTCAACCAGAAGGGTGAATTTACAGCCAAGGAGGAGTGGTGGTTTTCACTTTGTGCAGTTACTTCACTATTTACTATTTCCTTCTAATAGTCTGCATTGTGTATTCGTTTATTTACTCACAGTCGTTGCTTTGCTGTTTTGATGATTGCCCTAATTCATGTATGTGCTATTACTCAAAGCTGATAAAATGCAGTGTGTATGGGTAGAGTTTAGCACCTGGGGTGTCACTACAGCTGATAGGGGTTGCTAGATGGAATTTCATGGCTTGATTTCTCCACCCATACCCCCCTCAGAGATTCTGATCGCTGCCTCATCCCTCATAGGGTTTTGTGGGTATTTGCTGTACAGAATTTGCTTATTATATTCTTGTCTGTATGCTCAAAGTGTGGCTTCTGTCAGTATGTTAAGAGATCCTAAAGGTAAATATAATTATCACCTTAGAGACCAGGTACAAAATCAATAGTTGGATTTTCACTCAATGAACAAAATTCACAGGCCTTTTAAAATAAGTACGTCTCATTTCTTTCAAGGCTTCCTAGGTCTCAGTACCATATTAATCTTACTGGCACCCCCTTCAGGACACATCTGCAAAGGGAAAGTAAATTGTAAATGCTGTATATGAATGAAAAATTATGGAGAAAAACAGGAGAATCCAAACTGAAATGCCTGCTCAAGTGTTAATATGTCCATCTTTCCCTCCCCCCCCCCTTTCATGTCTTGCTATTAGGTCAGTCACCATCCACCTATTTCTGCATGCCATGCTGAATCTGTGAATTTTACTTTTTGGCAAGGTAACTCTTCAGTCTGTCATTTACTTCTACAGTGTTCAGAATATTTTCATTGTATGTCTTACATGAGGCATCTAGAAATTTGGAAAATGTGAAATTCCCTGCTTAAAGTGTATTAGAATGACTTTGAGAAATGCTAGTTCATACTTACTTGCATGTCTCTTGCTTGGATCTTCTGCCATTAGAAAAATAGTCAAGTTTTTAAAATAACATTGATTATTCTCATGTACAAATACCTGCATTTCTTTGACTTCAGATTTGTTGGGGGGGGGTTCTTTAGTAAGGAGGAGTTGTACCTCAAGCGATTTATAAGGCAAACAAGCTACAACACAGTGTGAAAAACTACGAGTTAAATCTGGAGCCTTGGCAGACTGTGTAAACCTGTTCTGAAAACAATATCCAAAAATGAGCATAACAGCAAGGATAAATATATTTACCTTGTCTTTCTCTGCTGACATTATTACAGTATGTAAGAAATTGTGCTGCTTGACTATGAACATTGTGTTTCAAAAGCAGTGCGTTGGAGCTTTGTTTGCTCTGTGATGCTGGTGAAGATGTCAGTCACAGTGCCTGTGTGGCTGCATATTTTTGGAGTGTATACAGAACAGAACTATACTTTTAACTCAGTTAAAATCCTTCACCCAGTGTTTTTTCAGTTGGCAATGTAGCCATATTATAACCTTTAATTCTGTTATGATTGACTCTGCTGGCTTGATTAAAGTTATTACAGATGGAGCCACACTGAACAGAAACTGGAACTCTGACATTAGTCTGGGTTTCATTATTCAGTTTAATTCTTTGTTTTGTAAACAAATACAAAGACACAAGAGTCCTGTTCATGGCAAAAAAGCAGAGCTGACCAAAAATTCATTCAGTAACTGAATAATATATAAATAAGACTGGATATAACAGCTTGTCTTAATAAAATCTGATGAATTCCAGAGAAATACATGCTGTCTGTAGCTTATTCAAATTCCTCTCATTTGAAAAGGTTTTTGAGAAGTGACTTTTAGACCTCTGTTACTTCAGTAATCCATTATAGAGAAAAAAACCAAATCCAAGCCCATGTTCTAAGGTCCACAGCATTCTTTTAACATTTTTATTATGATGCACTTTATTATTTCTCATTACTTGAAAATCAAATGGAGCCTAGAAATAGATTTATTCTCCCATGCCTGTGACTAAACTGTCTTTTTCTTTCCTTTTCCTGTTTCAGATGTAAGATGGAAAAACAAATTCTGGGGAAAGTCCATGGAAATTGTTCCAGTTGGTACAACACATGTAACTCTTCCAGCGTAAGTGCTGCAACTGTGCATTGCTGCTCACACATAGGCACAGACATGCTTGCACACACAGGAGCCACAGTTATCCAGATGAGACCAAGCTATGCTGTGCTGTATTAGACCTTTGGAAGAATTGGTGATTAGGATTTAATTAAAAAAAGGGGGGGGGGGCAGGGAATAAAAGCCCTCACCAAACCAAAAACTTTAGAATAAAACAGAATCACTAACTCTTCAGAAGGTTATAAAAAGCAAAAGATAAAATAGCAAACATTACTCCTGTGTATCTTGAATAAAAGCAAAGCTGGTAGTTTCATACTTGAGTTGAATTTCAAGCTTCATGCATTATAAACTCACAGGGACAAACTGCATGGTAAAAGAAGCTATGAATTCTTTTGCTTGAATATAGGTTTGTGGGAGAGGCTGTTGTGGCTGTTCTTGTCTTTTGTACCTAGATTTGTAGAGATCATAACACCATGGGGTCCTGGTTTGTAGGTGAGGCCAATAGCCATCATCACTGAGTAAATAATTACTGTAAATGATAAACAGAACCAGTTGTGTATCTGTTGTTTATTATCTAAGTAAGTAAGCAGCCACTGTAGATAAATGTTGAGTATAGTTCAGTTAAAAACAAAATCTGCAGTGTTCCTATGCAGGCTTGTTAGAGTGCTCGTTACAGATCAACCATTGAAATCCCTTAAGGGGCCTTCTGGGAGACAGGATTGTTGTCATAGGATTTGTTTTTGAGAAGGTGTGCGGCAAGAACATGAGGCATTCCAGGGAAATGGAATTTCCACTGTTTTGTGGGGGTTTTCTAATCAAATTCTCTACAATCAATTATTTTTTTTTTTCCACAAGTTTGAGAGCTCGTTTGAACACAGAATGAGATTTTTCTTGTGTGTATTTTTCTTACAGTTTTAAAGACCATTTTGCATGGAACAAGGTGACATCTTGCATCCATAACATTTTAAGTGGGCAAAGATGGATTGAACACTATGGAGAGATCATCATCAAAAACCTCAATGATGACACTTGCCACTGCAAACTGACTTTCATAAAGGTAACCACAGCAATAACCACAGTGGTGTTGGCAGTGCCTTTTCTAACAGACGCAGCAGCATGTGGATGCTCTGCTGAAGCTCAGTACAACTGCTTACGAGCTTTATTTTCCTATATTTCTCTGTAATTACCTGTGATTCTTTGAGAAACTTTAACTCTGAAGGAACTGCTGTTCACTAGATAGAGCCAAAGAAATAGAAGCAGCAGCTTTTTCAGGTGATTCCAGTGGACATGCAAAAATGTATGAGGAATTGGAAGGACATGATAAAACTACTGTGTGTTTGATGAGAGGCAGGCACAAGGTGTCTACTGACAGTGGTTTACCACATGCCTGCTGATAACCCATTGGCATGTGCTGTAGTTACATTCATTCACCAGCTATAGAACCAGGGCTTAGGCATGGTGCTTCACCCAGTGCTCTTTTCTAGCCCTTTGCAGGTTTTCAGATGAGTTTAAGTGATAGGTTGTGGTATTAGTAAAGGCTTTTGCTTCAGTACAAGGCATCTAGTACTGCCCCTAAAAAAGGTAAACAAATGAAATACAGTTCTTGATGTTGGTATTTTAATAAGCTGGTTAATAGTACTAACAGCAGTTGTTTGCATGGTGCTACTGACATGGCAAAATCACTCACACTTGATCTCTTACACACCTTTTTTCCTCTTGTTCCTTTTAATTCTAGGCAAAGTATTGGAATCCAAATGCACATGAGATTGAAGGCTGTGTCATGGATAAAGCTGGGAAAGTTGTGCATCGACTCTTTGGGAAGTGGCATGAAAGTTTATACTGTGGCACGACTTCATCTTCAAACTGCATATGGAGAGCAAGTTAGTGATCAGAATGGATAATGTACAGAACTTTAAGATCTGCTTAAGAATAAGTTTATTATTTTCATCTCTTTATTAGGCCCCAACTTCTTGTTATTTGTATGTCAAATATTGGATTTTTGTCAGCACTTAAAATTTAGACCAGGAGAATACATCATTTATCTTTAATAATATGGAGAACTTAATCCCACGGCTTCCTGCATTTTCCTCATTCTCCCTCGTTTTCATATTTGGGCATGAAGTGGGTATTGAGGACCCCAAAAGGAAGAAGGAAAAAAAAAAGGAACAAACTGTCCCCACTTCCTGTGTAGAGAAGTGTTGTGTATTTCATGTATTAAACATTGGAAGATAGCCCACAGTGCTCAGTTCTGTAATGATGGCCGTATTTGAACTTCTCCCAGACTTGTGGGGTTTTGTCTACTGTAGTTTGAAAAAAGCACTATGAGAATAACATGACCTTCTGATTAGAATCATAGAGTAGTTAGGGTTGGAAAGCACCTTAAGATCATCAAGTTCCAACCCCCCTGCCATGAGCAGGGACACCTCACACTAAACCATGTCACCCAAGACTCTTTCTAGCCTGGCCTTGAACACTGCCAGGAGTGGAGGCATTCCAGTGCCTCACCACCCTTACAGTAAAGAACTTCCTCCTTATAACCAATCTAAACTTCCCCTGTTTAAGTTTTAACCCGTTACCCCTTGTCCTGCCACTACAGTCCCTAAGGAAGAGTCCCTCCCCAGCATCCCTATAGCCCCCCTTCAGATACTGGAAGGCTGCTATGAGGTATCCACGCAGCCTTCTCTTCTCTAGGCTGAACAGCCCCAACTTTCTCAGCCAATCTTCATACAGGAGGTGCACCAGCACAGAGAACAGAAATCTCTTTTGTTGCAGGGCAATTACGAAGCATGATGTCTTTTGTCACATCATTAAAACAGTCATTTTCTCCCAGAGCTGAAGCTGTGGTTAGGAGATAAACGAGTGAGGGGACCTTGGAATTCTCTTTCTAAAGATAATAGTATTTAATTAGAACTCTGAATGTACTCTTCTTCCGTAGATCCAATGCCTAAAGGTTACGAACAGTGGTATGGATTTACTCAGTTTGCACTGGAGTTAAATGAACTGGACCAGCAAACTAGGTCGTTACTCCCATCCACTGATACGCGTTTTAGGCCAGACCAAAGGTAAGAAGTTTTAAGTATCTTCCTCACATAGTTCTTCATCTTTTGTATGGTCACTTTACCCTAAGCTCCAACTATTTTGTGCAGATACCAGCAGTGTGTTTCTATCTCTACATTAATGTGCATCTGAAACAGACATTTTAATCACTTATCAGAGATGGTCTAGTCATGATGGACCAGTGTTTCCTAAATTGGCTCTTCAATGCTTCTAGATAACTACCTTTCAAAAGATATTAAAACTTCAGTACTTCAGGTACTGCATGTTGAGCCTCCTGTGTTTGAATAGCCAAAAACTGAGGCACTTGAAACTCCTCTCTGCAGTGGAATTTCTGCTGTTTCTAATTTCCAAGTAAAAGAATACAAAATTATTACAACTCTGAGCTTGTCATGAGACTTACTTTTCCTGAAGTGCTTTCTGACAGTGCAGTTGCCTGCAGATGTGGCTGTTCATCTTTCAAACACTGTGACCTGCCTGCTGTAAAGATTAGATTCTGGAGCTCTAGAGGACCTGGCAAATATAGGGAACATGAACACCAATTGTCTCTCTCATCGCTGCTGGTGCTACAGGTTTCTAGAAGAAGGGAATATCGAAGGAGCTGAAATGCAAAAGCAGAGGATTGAGCAGCTACAGAGAGAACGACGGAAGGTGCTGGAAGAAAACAATCTAGAGCATCAGCCTAGATTTTTCAGGTACTATATAATAAG
The DNA here is from genome assembly GCF_033783945.1 of Neopsephotus bourkii. Lineage (NCBI taxonomy): Eukaryota > Metazoa > Chordata > Aves > Psittaciformes > Psittacidae > Neopsephotus > Neopsephotus bourkii. The sequence goes on from NW_026902015.1 coordinate 76,056, forward strand.
TAACACGTGCTACCATGTATTGCAGTTCTTGTTATAGATCTGATTCTAACGTGCCATAAAGCAAGGCTCCATTTTTTTCCAGGTTCTACTACAGTCTTGATTTTTCTACTTGGGGAATGTAGAACCTCCAGACTTCGTTAAAACTCAGAATTACATATTGTCTTTTCATTACTGCATCCCTGAATTTCTTTCTGATTTTTTACCTTTATGGCAACATCTTTGAGTTTGCCTGAGAGAATGTAGAATTTCTGATTCTTTCAAACAAGGTCAAGTGGCTGGATTTAGCTTAATTATCTCTATGAACCTCTGCTGAATTCAGTGGGAGTGCCTTGTGCAGAAGTCTGCAGAGTTGGAGCCTTTCATTTCCAGGGCCATTTTTGAACAAGTTTCCCCTATTTTATGGGGAGAGAATTACCATTCAGAGGGCACTTTGTTTCTTCCTGTTGTAAATCAATTAACAGGAGACTTCAGCTATCGAAAGACAAAAAGGAATGCTAGAGAGGACATGGCCTTTGCCCTTCAGTTCTGCACTGAAAGAGTTGGAGTCTAAGTGAATGTCATATGGGCCTATGTATCATAGTTAACAAACCTGGGATCCTATTTTTTTTCTGGATACATAGGTAATGTATTTGTGAGGAACACAAAAGCATTTAAAATAGGTGCAAAAAGGGAATGGCTTAAACCACTAGATGTATGACTGGCTGGTAAGCTAACTTATCACATGTCAATCACACCTACTAAACAGAAGTAACTGTTGCTTCCAGCAGAATAGAGGCAAAGTCTAATACTTCACAATTGTATACTCAGTGAGAATTGTGAATAAGTGAGGATTTAAATCCTTCCAATGACGATTTGAAAACTGAAATTTGTGCTGTAGATTAAAATAACAGAATACAGAGTTTTAATTACTATATAACAGAAGTGTTACCTGGTGTTGGAGAAGATACGAATTATGCATTTTGCTTTTCAATAGTGATTTCTCTCTTCAACAAGTTACAACCCTTGATTTAGTTTCAAAATAGTTGTTTATTGTGCAAGAAATGTTGCACACTAGATTAAAAGCAGACTGATTCTTTCAGGGTAAGGTATCTAGTGCAATGAGGGTTGCCTCATGACTGAGAGCTTATAGGCTGTCTTTATGCAGTAACTGTGGCAAGCCATCTTTAGAGAGGGAAAAGGAATATTTCCACTTATCCACACAAAGCTGCCTTTGAGACCATGAAATAAACGTGGACTTTATTTAGTTTTAGGTGCTAAGCACTGGTATGTGACAGTGCAGAAAGCGTGTTGATCTCAGCTGAACGCTAGGCTCCTGAGGCCAAGTGCAGACATATAGTTTGACTCTCCAAGCTATACTGCCCTATTTGAAGGCGGCACCTGGTTTGTAGGCTGGATTGGGTATCTGTGCATAGTGCTACATTGCATTACACAGCATAGGTATGGAAAATATAAGCTTTACATTTAAGACATCTGTTTAATCTTTAATAGGAAATCCAACGATGACTCCTGGGTGAGCAATGGAACCTACATGGACCTTAGAAAAGAACCTGGCTTTTCCAAACTGGACAATCCTGTCCTCTGGTGAAAGAGGAGCTAAATGAAGATATTCTGTGCTGCATTCCTGGATCCAATTTAAAAGAAGTATATATAAGATATACCTATCTATAGATATATACACACACACACATATAATATATGTGTGGGGTGTGTGTATGTGTGCAAGTGTGCATATCTCCAGAATTGTTCTTAATTTAGAATCTGATAATTTGTTTCCTTTACTCTATTGCAGTGATTGTTTGAATGTATAAATAGCCTGAGTTCTTTTTATAAGATATTTAATAAAATAGTACTGAATGTTAACAGCAAGAGGGAAAAGAGGAGCTTTTACGCTACTTTTCCAATGTGTAATAATGTCAGTTCTGAGTTAACTTAATGCCTTATTAAATTGCAGTGGCATCAGCAGTACTCTAGCTGTGTTGAGAAATCAGAGTGCAAGCCTTAGTAACTCAAACTGTAGGTAGGCTGCCACAGTTCAATGGTTAGTTTGGCTGCCTCTGGGCTGGTATAAATTGCTAAAACAGGATGACAGCTGGTGTAGGAAGCTGAGTATGATCTTTTGCTGCTTGTACAAAAGGTTTAATTAAGCTTTTGTTTCTATTGGCTTTCTTCTTAGCATTATGGAAGAGGTAGTTCTGAGCTTACATCAGTGGTTCTACTGCCTTATATGTAAACTGTACCCAGCTAAGTGTAGTGCTAGAACTTCAGGATTCGCCAAAATTTTCCACTGGGAAAAATTCCACTTTGGACTTATAGCCCCCAACAGGGCAAGAGAAGGAGATCCTTTGTGTATATACTGCTTGAGCACTGACTAGACGAAGAAGCTCTCTCTTTTTCCAGTAAGTAAAACCTATACAGAGCACGAAATCCTGTGCTTCCATAGCTTCATTTGTTTTTATTAACCTAAAAATTGCACCAGTAAGACTTTTTAAAAAGTAAGCAAACTGATTGTTTTAAGCTAGAAATTTTTTCTTAGTATTTTGATATTTTCTACCTCTTAAGAAATAAACAACATATTTAAGATCTTATATTTAAAAAATGACCATCTGCCTTATGGAGAAGTGTATGGAGTCTTTGATCTTCCTCTGTTTGTTATGTTTAGATAAATATTCAAATGTCTTGCACTAAATCAGTTGCATTCCTTTCCTGTAATTTCACACATATGGCTAGATTTGTGAAACTACTGAACCATAGGTCAGAAATTCAGCAGGAAACAAATGTAGCAGAAGTTGCACTTTTGAATGAATATTTTAGAGGTGGGCAGTATTCTTGGTTTTTCCATCAAATCACAATGCCACAATTCCTACCTGTCTGCAGTTCAAACCTGACCCATGATTCATCAAGTCTGTTCTCTGTATGATCTGTGTACCTTTGGCAACAACACGGTTATAGATCTATATCTTGTCACCACCACTGCCTTTTTGTTTTTCTTACATGCCACTTCAGTAACACAAAACATAACCAGATGTTGTTGGCATGTTAAAACTGGCTTATGTCTGGAACAGTTGGACATGGCATGGACAAGGTAGACTCCTTGGGGGGTAGTGCCTTTGAAAAGCTTGCATTTTACTGTGTGCTGCATTGTGCTAAAGAAAACCCATTCAAGATGGATCCATCTGTTATATGTAACATGAAGGAAATACTATGAAAGCTTCCATTTTAAACCAAATTTGTGATGTCAGATTAGATGTATATTTGAATTTTGCTTTCTGTTACCTTGATGCTCCATATTCTTAGAGGGAGATGAATGCTTTTTCACTATTTTTCCCTTTGCCTAGGAACTCTGCCTCAGTATCATTTCTGTAACTTATTACCAAAGAAGTCAGCATTACTCTTTCTGTTTAATATGTCTTTTAAATACTTCACTACAATGCCAGCAACTTGCAACAAGGTGAGCTTCACATCAATTATAAAGACAAAATCTGGGCTTTGATTCCAAAGGAAAGCTTAACTTCTGGGGGCTGTTTGGCTTTTCGAGGAAAGTAAGGATCTCTTCGTGGCTTGTTCCCTTCCTGTGTTTTATTCTTGTACTATCAAAATATGGCAAAGAAATTAGTCGAAATTTCTAATTATCCTTGCTGTCAGTAGTTACCATTTATACTAAAACTAACACTCATTTAGCAACAAAATAGGGTAGGGGAAATAAACAAAAGGGAACAATATTTGTGGACGATGCAGTAAACTTGGTCATCATCATATTTGGCAGCTACTGTGATTACTGTCTGATCTGATTGCTGGGTTTGTATTTTCTGTGTATGAGGGGATTTCCCCGTACTTTGACAGGTGAACTAATAGTTGATAGCACCTGAAATTAAAGAGTTAGTTGTCAAAAGGCACAGTATTGCCATGCATTAAAATCAACAGGTTTTAAATGAAATTCATATTTGGTGGTTTTGATGTTTGGGAACTCGGACTGGCAGTGTTGCTGTTTATTTTACAGTCTAAAATATCTAAAATACATAATGAGAAGAAGCATTTATTTGGCTTACTGCCTTATACAAAAATTCCTCAGCAAAATTCCCATATCAAGAAGGTAAACTGCAGAATTTCACTATCAGCTCCAGAAAAATAATGCATGAGAATAATCCAGGGCATTTCTTAAATACATGAAGTAAAAATCATTGCCCAAGTAGTAGCTCCTTTTGTAAATCTCTTGACACACCTGCAAACACGGTATGACCAGTTGTGAATGATCCTCTGACCCCATGTTTCTGACAGCAGCATAGTTGTCCTTGCTTACTTCTGTATTGTTTTGGTTTAGTCGTTAAGCTTCTGTCATCTGTATATTAAGAAGTGGAAGAAAACTGTCTTGATGTTATCTCTGTGTATTTCTGCATAAAAATATATTCATTATCACAAACCTTAATATACTCTATACAGTTATTCTTGTTAAAATATGAAATTTTGGTAATTTTTCTTCCCCAAAACTTTGTATGTGTTAATGTGTGCACAATTTGCAGTAGCTTTCTGCAATATAATTAAGACTGTTTTTAATAACTGACATAGAGGGACTTTTCCCTCCCCTGTTTCTACTCTGTATCGTGAAAAGAACATACTGGGCAACTACTGCTTCCTTTCATATGCAGTAGTGATCCCCAAGCTGTTCAGCTCAATAGATAAGTCTTAAAATTTCCTGATGCCCATTGCCTGCTGTTACAGCTTTCTTATTTGATAACCATATAAACATTACTAAATATGATTTGGGAGGGCAGTTTGAGAAGCACTCATTTAGCATTGCCTTTCTTTGTGAATCCCTTCAGAGTAAGCCACTCACAATGAATTTATATCAAGATAGATGATGGAACAGCTAAGCAGCCAAAACTGAGCCTTTGGGTCTTAAAACACTGGCTCAGTTTTGAAATTACATAGCAAAGAAAGCAAAAAAAAATCCAGGGAAATAGTGGTCATAGAAGCAGGAACTTACAGCTCTGCTTCCAGTTTTGCAGGCTTAACACTTGTTACAGGGGGGTTATGAAACAGTGTCACTTGTTTAGGAGGCTACTCTTGGTAGCATAAAGGGCCCCTTAGACTGAGTGGAACTGAGATACCCCATTAATCACTGCTTTTCTTTCTGTATCTCTGCTCTCTGAGATATGCTTTGTGTTGATTTGCCAGCACTGATGTACTTCTTTCATATCCAGCAAAGTACTTAGGTTCTGTATACAGAGCTTAGAAAATTAGATGCTTGTAAAGAAGAGCAAAACCAGCCAAAACTGTGATAAGGAAACATCCTAAAGAGCTGTTCTTCCATCAAGAAGGGTTTTTTTTTTAAGGACTGGAAGCAGGGTTTCTGCTTTTAAAACCTGGCCTCTGGAGGAGGTGCTGTTTGCAAACAGTCACCTTATTATTTGGCAGTTTACTGTTGAAGCCAGATCACTGGACAAAAAAGAACACAATTTTACGGGTCTGGAATGTACAACCAGGGGCAACTTTTGGATTGCACAAGGGTCCAGGGCAGGTCCCAGAAAACCCAACCAAAAGCCAACCTAACCTCACCCATTCCCATGCCTCAGCTGTTTACAGTCCTGTTTCTATGTGCCCCCTCATGTCTAACAGTCCTTATTCAGCATTCCATTTCTCTTTATTAAAAACAATCTGAAGAATAGAAAAACAGTCCATTCTAACAAACTTTTAAATGACAAATCATGCCTAAGATTTAGTTAAAAACTTTCCCTCTAAACAGCATGACCTACTTCTGTATGTTTTCCTTTACTCTGAGCAAGACTTTCCTCCCATTTGCACTCTGGAGTCAGGCGTGGTAAGGGTGGCATGCTATGGAAACGTACATGAGCTCTGTCTGATCAGTATGCTCCTGATCAGTGTCCTTGCATCTGCTTTTGTGCATCTCTTCTGTTGCCTCCTGATGCCCAGCTTTGCAGAGCAGGACGTTTCCAGCATATATTGTTTTATTCAATACAGCACTTTTTGCGTACAAAAGGGAAAGATGAAATCCAACTTTTCCACAACTGAATACATCTTGCAAGGGCTATAGAGTCAGATGGTGCTATTCAAAGGAGTGAAGTTTGAGAAAAAGGTTTTTTTTTTGGTTGAGTGTGTTTTCATTCATGGATTATGCCTACTATAAATAAAGTCACAGGATTCACTAACTCATCCTTTCTATTTTCTAGCTACTGGTGGGTGCAACTTACTCCAGCAGCTGTGGGTTCATAAGAAACTGCACATGTTGTCTGGCTTCTCTGTTGAAACTTGGTAAATGCTGTACCTTACCACCAAATGTATTGTTGTACTGCTGAGTTCTTAGATACTGTTCTTGCTGCAGCTTTTGAAAGCAATAAGAGATTTTCCACATACATAGTTGCCATATGTTAAATAATTATTTTAAGCAGTTCCTGTCATATATGAATTATGGATTTGATGGTTTTGTTGTATGAACCAGAACTGTATAAAAGTTTATGAGAATGTTTGGGAGGTTGATCCACAAGAGGTGATGAGCTCCTTCAGTGCCACACCTTGGAGATGGCTGGTATCCCTGAGAATCAGGCAGTCTTGTATTTATGTTAACAGTATTTTACTAGTTCCAGGACTGGAAATACATACCACATGTGTGAGGTATTGCATACGCAAAGCTGCTAAATGCTGAATTTGTTGTTTGTTTGGATAGGGCATTAGTGATTTCAGAATGAAGAAAGGTATCTCATGTGTTAGAATTATCACTGACTTCCAGATTTTTGAGACAACTTTCTGTAGTCAGGATTGTTCCTGGTTTCTTCTTTTACTCCAAAAACCTGTAACAATGTTGGAGCACCTTGGTGCACAAGTTGATTTATTATTTTTGTCTCTGTAACCAATTAGTTGGATGTTAATAAACCATACTTGCAAAAGGTCATAGAGCACCCTGACTTTTTCCCAAGGGTTGTAAGCATCTTCATCTTTTAAGTCTAGCTGCTGTAGTGATCTGTGCGTTTTACACTTCCCAAAATGGCAAGTATGAAAGAACTTCCATCTGCCAGAAGCCTTGTTCATCACTCTTACAGTCTGTCCTATAGTTGTGCAATGTTCCAGTTGTTTACCTGCACTCACTATACAGCACTGTCACATGGCTGTTATGCCTGACACTGGGGCAGGGCCAGGGTAAGCTGATGAAATTCATTTACAGCTAGAAGTTGTTTTTTAAAAGCAGTTTTTAGTAGACAGATGTGCAGCATAAATGTTACGCTTTTACCATGAATGTGGAAACCACAAACCACATAGTCATAAAACACCTTTAAAAAACGTGGAAACAGAGTATTTACTGGATAAAATAAATAACTGGAAGGAAATGGTATTCATGTGTTTTCTCCCTTAGAGATGGTGATTCAGGACAGCTCTGCCAGTGAGATTTCAACTACGTCACACCATGTCACCATATGTATATAAGATGCAATACAGATGGATTAGGATCTTGAAAAACATGGGAGTACAGTGAGTGTAATTCCTGACCAACCTATAAGTCCTGACTGCAGTTCTGCAGCACTTCCTAAGCTCAGTGTGTGCAAAGATTTGGTGGGAGGGAGCATGGAAGTTCCAGGAAGAGCTGGGAAAATTGGATCAATAAATCTGTTACCACACAAAATATCCTCTGCTGCTGTACATGGAGGAATAAGGATAGAGACTGAAAGAAAAACAAGTTTTTATAGCAGGCAAGAATCAGCTTCTGATTTTTGAAATCCAGCCATTTTGGTTCTATATTGGGTGAAGAACTTTGGAACTCGTTCATCATGTCAGTGGGAATCACTTCACTGCTGTTTAATTTCATAAGAGAACTAATGTGCTTAAAATGGCACCTGAAATAACCAGTGTTTAGTTCAAGTTGCTGGGAAAACCCCAGTTCACAGAAGCAGTAATATTTTTGTCATACTCATAAAAGGGAGAGGAAGATGGCACAGTGTGTTCCTTATTGGTGCCCTAATCACGAACACGTAAGGCAGTAGGAACTCCTCTTACAGAGAAATGGGTATGGAGTCAATTTCTCCGGATGGGCCCTTGAACTAATGACATGCCAAGTACCGACAATGTGGTCAGTGCTACTGAGACAAAACAGGCTGTTCTGCCCTATAGAAGGGTCGGGTAAGCTTTACTGGTATAGACCTTGCATTCAGTTTGTGTTTAAGGTCAGTTGCCTATTAATTTACAGTAACCTTTATTTTAAAGTCCTTTTGTTTACTGCAGAGTGATTCAGACCATCACAACATGAAGAAAACCACTGACAGCTGAGCAAAGCTTACTCTGCATCGTAACTGACACGTCTTGCCTTCTTTTTCTTCTTTTTTATGCCTCTGTTACATTCCTTTCCTCTTGCAAACATTGTTCCCCATGCTCAATTTGTTGATTTTTAACTTAGACACCCTCTTGTGCAGGGGATGCATAAGCATATGTGGGGTTATGCTGAGTTTTATGCTGGCCAGCTACCCAATTCTGCTGTATACTTATGGATTTGTATCTTTGCTTACTCTGTACCAAAGGAAATGTTAGAAATTGCTGTGTGCAAACCCTCATTTGAGGTAAATCTGCATTGCTCTACTGAGCTGAGTATAATGGAGGCTTAAGTTAACTGCGAATTTGACTCTGTGGGCTCATTTATGGAAGTTTTTACAGGATCTTGGAACAATAATAAATTCCTGGGAAACGAAATGTTGTGTAAGAACATCAGCTGATGTTTCTGTCTGTAGTTTCACAGACCTTGGGAATCGCTGTCTTTCTTTAAGTGTTAGGCACTGCTTAAGGATTTTCTGAGTTGATGGTTCATTTGATATTTTACTGAGACCAGAGAACCTGAAAATAAGGGTTTTTTTTTGTGTAGTTAACATTGGTTTTCTTTATTAAAACTTCAATAAAAACTGCTTTCCTAAATTACAAATTTCTTACTTTCTAACTTGCTTTGGAAAAAAACCAGGAAGCCATGATAAAAGGCTGCAGTAAATCTAGTCTGAATTACTGCAGTACATGCCTTGAAAAATCCTTTCCTCTTTCGGTTTTATGAGGGTATGTGTGCAATGTCTAGATTGCTGCCTAGAGCAAGGAAGATTATGTAGATCTATCAATAGATGAGAACCTGTCTAATAGCTGAGAAAGATTTACTGTTTTGTTTACTCTTAGGTTTGTTATTATTTCAGTCATTGACAGACTGAAGATGGAGTGAACTCAAGAGATACTTGTATTCAGTGTTACTTGTACTTCAGCCAATGAAACCAATCTTGTGAAAGCAACTAGAGCTATATAATAGCTATATAGGTATTTTGGATGAGACAATCAATTTTCTCATGAAGTTCAAAAACACTGCACCAAATTTTTAAGTCCTTTCATGGCAGAAACTTCTACTGAGGAATTTGCTTAAGAAAAAGCACCACAAGCAGGTCAGTTAGAGCAAAATGAGTTCTCTAGTTACCAGAGGATGCCTATTCTTAACTTGCTCCCTTCCGTTTTGAAGACAGAGTAAAACTTCAGCTAAAGTTGATGGAGGATAGGGAACTCACAGATATTATAGTCTCACCTTTTGTGAATAACAGAAACTGGAAGAGACCTGCAAGACACACTGCAAGAAAGGCCATAGTAGGAGCTTCACTATATTTTTTTCTAGCTGCAGAGCTCCCTAAAGTTGATGCTCATGTGAATGCTTTGGTCTTCATACCAATGGGGATTGTCTGAAATGATCGGGGAAGGGAAAGAGAGCAACGAATATATGTTTGTTGAAATAAGATTCTCAGTATTGAAATGCACTGTCACAAGGTCCTAGCTAAAAGAATGACTGCAGTTCATGCTTTCCCAGTACTGGTTGCTCACAGTTTCCTTTCACACAAACACTTCCTTTCAGGACACAGCTGGTCTTCCTTCTCTCTTAGAAACTGCACTCTCACACTGTGGTGTATTGGCAGTGGTGAGGCCTGACGGTAAGAACCAAATAAGCCCCAGCTCAAGCTGACTACGACCAGTTCTGGAGAAGGAAGCACATTCCTGTCTCCTGGTTGCAAAGAGAGTAGTCCACACAAGGTTACTTGATGCTACTCGCTCAAATCAGTGTGTTGTTCAGACAAACACAGGCAGTGTAAGCAGCAAGAACACCAGTTTCAGTCTATGATAGAGGAAAATAAAATGCATTTTTAATTCTCAGAGAGAACAGGTTTGTCTGTCAAGAGACAGAGAACTGACCTTGCTGTCTTTTGGGGCAACACTTGCATATAATAGAAGAAACTCCCATGCAATGACGAGCCCACACACTTTTCAGCCACTTGACAGCCCTTGCTCATTGTTTCAAAAAGAACTGTGTTCTTTTCATCCTGCTTCCCGTTAGTAGGGAAAAACCAGGTATGCTCTTACCCCAGTGTCATTGCTAAGAAAACCCTTCAAGCGCTGAAACTGGAGAGCAGCAATAGCAAGCTGGAAATTTAAATGGCTTTAAGAAGAACCATGGAGCCTTGGTTTCAATACCATCAGGGCTGAACTGTCAGCCCTGTGAGAAATAAGGTGTATTTTCCCTTTTGTCCTCCCTTGCAGCATGCATTTCCACAGCAGAAGGTATAGAGAGCCCCTGGAAGCTCCTGCTGCAGACCTTGGAAAGCTGCCCTGACTCACCTTGTAGTAGTAATGCAGCCTCGCAGGTCCTCAGGACCCTCTGGGGCCTCTGGCTTTGCCACTTGTGGTCTTCTCCTCAGTGCATGTGCTACTTTTGTAGGCTGTAGGTCTCTAGACAAAATTCTCAATCTCTTTGTGGGTACTTAAAAATGCATTTACTTTGTTCTCCTGGACAAAGCCCTTTCAAATTGCCCTGGAACAGGAACTGCAGTTGTTCAGTTCTGAAAGAGATAGAGCTGACAGCAGGTAGTGAGAATGGTGGCTAAGGAGTTTCAAATTAACTGGGAAATAAAACAAAGGAGGCACAAAAAACAAAAGGGAGAGACAACATTTGTTTTAAATCATGACAAAGCTATTGCTACAAATGTAGTAGATGAAAATGTGTCTGTTGTTATCCAATGAAATACTAATGTTAGCTTCGGAACATCTTGTGAGGTTTGACTACAGCCGCGCTCCAGTTCTGTGTCAGTGTAATACAAACACCATCCGGCCGTCTGCCTCGTGAGGAACAGCAATCACACACTGCAGGTTCTTTGGCAACTTCTGCCCAAACCATTTGCTCCTGCAGTGGGATAGGGAGTGCTTTTGAGGGCATACACACCCATTCCAGGGATGCTAGAGGAATTATGCGAACCAGAATAAAGGTGGGGAGCTGATAGAAGAAAACTGTTCTGACAGTCAGCTTTCCTCTCTCCAGGCAGCTTCAGTCACAGGCTCTTCCCTGAAGGCCATTTAACTCCTCTTGTTTTGCCAGTTTTGTCCTACAGTCTACGCATTCTTTAGATATGCTTTTCTTAGTTCTCCCATTCTCTGTAACTTTAAGGATGTCTGTAAATAACAAAATTGATATGAACTGCACTAACTTTAGGATCATGTTTTTTACTGACCTAAAAATGTGACAGTAGAACAACTATGAGTGGAAGTACTATTTATTAGATCAATATGTATTGTGTAATCATTTACAATCAGTTGTACCTAGCTGCCTCTTGTACTAGGCACTGTGCAACTACACTTTAAACAGTGCTATGTGCTGTACAGTCGTATTTTAAAGAGCCCTGCTACAGTGCTTACACTCGGAAAGGTGTATGTGTGCAGAGACACAGAGGTGAAGTGCCTCATTTTTTGGAGGCTCAGTGACAGGTATCCTCTGTTTGTAATGTTCCACTGAAAAAAAAAATCCTAATTATTTGTTATTTTAATACAGTTTGACTCTGTAGGTCCTGTTCTGATCACCTGCGAATGGTCAGCTCCATCTCTCTTTCAGAACTGAACAACTGGAATTCCTGTTCCATTCCTTTTGGCTAATTAATGAAGAAGGCCTGCTACTGAATAGCTTGAACAATACAGCAGTCAGCTGGTTTTTGATAAAACATTAATGAGCCCAGATGGTTCATAATCAGCTATTATGGAAAAAAGACTTTTGAGACACACAAGAAACGTTATCTATTCCCAAGTCTTCATTTTTTATTACTGTAAAAGAAATAATGTTCTGTGGCTGCCATCTCATCTACAGTTTAAAGTTAGAAGCATTTGGTTCATGCAGCTTCATGCAAACTGTCCTCCATGTTATTGTTGGAGAAATCACAAGATGACTCTTTAGGGAGCCACAATTGATGAAACATGATCCCAGCCTACCCTTTCTATTTTCTTAAAATCATGGTGAAATCATCAAATAATCACAAGGTTTTCATAAATGTTTAGAAATTTACAGTCACTCTACCCTAAACCACATCCATTAGCGATGAGAGCTTTCACAGTGACAGAAGGGAGCCCTGTGCCACAACACACATGCCAAAGGAAGGCAGTTAGGATACTGTTTCTCCCTCTCAGTACTTAAAAGCACCAAGATCTGGCTGAGTTACAGCAAAAAGGCTATGCTGAGTTATACTGCACACATCTGCCTCCTTCTGCATCCCAGTGTGGCACGCTCCAACTGTCCTTCAAAGGGATTAAAAGATCCAGACGTAAACCATTTTTTCCTCATATTGGTCCCTAGAGGTAGCAGAGATGAGCCTGACACTATAAGACAGCCTCTAAATAGTGACCAAACTCATCTCACTAGCAAAATCTTCAAGTGGTTAAAGATGTCACTTTCCTATCACTGCTGCCAAGGGCCGAATGGGCTTGGCCCATGTAAACAGGTGAAGAAATGCAGCAGAACAGTGCTCTGGCTGCTATGAACTCACAGGGCCCCCCCTTGCTTCCTGCACACTCCCTTTGGTCTCTCCTGAGCAGGACACAGCCACTCTCTCTTTTCTAAGCCTGTCCCTAGCTGCTGGCAGCATGGCAGGGCTGATGACAGCCGCAGCAGCAGGAGAGTCAGAAAGCTGTTGTGTGCAACAGGAAATGTTTTGGAGGACTGAATGCTACAGGCAAAAACTGCAGATCATCCCACCAAAACAGCTGATGAATTTTAATGTGAAACACAAATGAGGCTGGAGAGCTGATCTGAAACAAACAAAAACTGCTGCTCAGATCTTTTATTCTAGCAGAAAGAAACGGGGCAGGGGGAAAAGAAGTTTGTTCTTTGGCTGGTGATTTGGCTTATGCTGCTGGACACCTTAAAAAAGATTCGCTACCCAAGTATTCTTTTTTTCCTAAATAGAAGCCCAAAACAATTTCACACTTTCTTCCCATTTCCTCCACAGAAGAACTGAAGCCAGCAGACCCTTCTCCAGCCAGTGTGAGGATTTTAAAAGCTCTAGCATGCAGCAGCAGGGAGCTCTGGACAACCTCCTGACTCACCAATATGCGGGCAGAATTTCAGTGAGCACTTTCCAGCCAGGCTGAATGCAGCCCCAAAGAACTCATGACAGCTACAAGGCATTATGTGCCATTAGTACTGCTGTTAATACCAGCCCTGTGAATGCACTTAGAAAAGCTTTTTAGGATAGAGGATGAGACAAAAAAGTATTGCCATTACGAAACCCTCCTTTGCAGCCAATTTTGGACTTACAGCCCTGTGCCAATGGCTAAAAAGATAAGGCCATATTATGCCACGATACAAAACAAAACAAAGTACTGCTAAACGCTGGTAGGATGCAAAGCCCTTTCCTGTACCTGGCAGAAATAACCATTCTGCAATGCTGACATCTTGTGGTGGCCTGCTCAATGTTTTATTACCTTAGCATTACACTTGGGGAATTTCACACCCAACTATCCTGCTGTTTTTTTTCCTTTCAGACTACTATCTTTTGTGTTACTACCCACTTCTGTGCATTACTGATTTCTTAAGTTGTGGCTGTGAAGTTCTCATGTCAATTGTCTCACTTATTTACTTAAACGAAGTAGCCAAATCTTACCCTATACCAAAAAGCATGTTGCCCAAGAAGTAAAAAGTTTCTGGTTTTCTCCTTCTGCTCTTTCTTCTGTAAGACGGTCTTCTCATGCAGCAGTAATGCAGAGAATCTTCTAATGCAGAAGTGATGCACTTCATGCTCAGGAGATGGAGTGTGTGGCAGACAGATCCCAACACAGACCACAGTCAAATGTGTATTTCTCCAATATGATGTTCTCCCTGCTGGCATCCCACAGAGGCACGTGTTTTGACTGCAGTACACCTGAAGGGCGTTTCCACAAAGACTGAATGCTCAAGGTGGATGTTCAATCCCAAATGTCTCCTATTTGCAGCCAGTTTTGATAATAGTCTTCAAAGCCCCCAAGTTAATTGCTGCATAGCCCCAAAACTGTTTTCTAACACCCAGACACCTATGTTTCTGTCTTTTCTAATTAGAGAAGCATCTGAAAACTATCCTATATTGGCTTGTATCTTTCAAGTGGATAGATTCCTGCCCAAAGCTTTTTCTTGAAAAGATGGAAATATTCCTGGTGCGGGCACCCTTTATTTGATGTGCATGCAACAGATGGTAACATCCTTAAAATGACTAGCAAGTTTCACTGGTTTTATTTGTGTCCTCCTTCCCCAGTGAGTATTTCCATGGCAATGTGGTTCAGTGCAACTTCCTGCCTCGACTTCTCAAAATATGCTTTAGCAGACACTCGCATCTGAAATGAATCACACATTGCCACTCCCTGGAAAAACACATGACAGCTGATGAAATATGTGCTATTACTGGCCACTGTGGGAGATTATTGCTGGGGCTAGAGATTCTGCAGCTTGGTGCTGCTCCTAAAAAGAGTTCTCTTGAGGATGTGTGGGTGCTTTTCCTCAGGATGAGGCTCCAAGAGTGGAACTTAATATATATAGATATATTAGTCAGTAAAAGTAAATTATCACAAATGCAGATCTTAGTTCCATTTAGGCTATTTGCAAGCAGGTGCAACCCCAGAAGGGAAATCTACTTATCATTAGTTCACTAAGGATGTCATCTGGGGGAATCAGAAAGGAGCGATGGATTAAAATCTGCTGAGAATAATTGGAAGTTTTGGATAATGAATATAGTTAAACAGAATGGAAGAAATGGGTGTGTTTTCTTTTTTGCTGTATTGCCTGCTACCTCTCACCCAAGACTGTTCATTTAAGGACATGCAACTTTCAACATCCGTTTGCTCCAAAGCCCAGGTGTTACTCCATTAAGAGGTGGTGATGTGACACTCATGACTGTACCCTGAAGCTTTAAATGCCCTCTTCAACCCATAAGGGGAGTACCTGGCCTCTGGCACAGTTCGCCTGAACAAGATTTCTTTGGTATCTATTATCCTGATAAACTACTCCTTGGGTTTCTGCACACACTCATCTGTTTTTCACTGGCTCACTCCTTTCACATCACAAACAAGTTGCTTCATTCTCATGTTGCATTACTTTCAGAGGGCTGTGATACAGTGAGGCAGGTCAGTACTTCATGCTGTGGCTCATGAACCTGACCCTATGCTTCACTGATCATGTCACTCATTTTCTGCAGTGCTCCTGTTCAGGGGCTCTGGACTGGGGATTTTGGCTTAGAATCACAAAATCATAGAATGATTTGTGTTGCAAGGGACCTTAAAGCTCATCCAGTTCCAACCCCTGCCATAGGAAGGTACACCTTCCGCTAGAGCAGGTTGCTCCAAGCCCCATTCAGCTTGGCCTTGAACACTGCCAGGGATGGGGCAGCCACAGCTTCTCTGGGCACCCTGTGCCAGTGCCTCAGCACCCTCATGAGGAAGAACTTCTTCCTAGCGTCTAATCTAAATCTCCCTTCTTTCATTTTAAACCCATTATCCCTTGCCCTACACCTCTACATGCCCATGTAAAAAGTCCCTCTCCAATTTTCTTTAGGCCCCCTGTAGGCACTGGAGCTGCTCCAGGCCGAACAAGCCCAGCTCTCTCAGTGCTCCAGTCCTCTGTGTACCTTCATAGCCCTCCTCTGGACTGCAGGTCCATGTCCCTCTTGTGTTGGGAGCCCCAGAGCCAGATGCAGCACTGCCGGGGTGGGGGCTTGTCTCATGAAAGCCAAGTAGAGGGGTATAATCACCTCCCTTGTCCTGCTGGTCACACTGCTGATGGTGCCGGTCAGAATGCAGCGGGCTTTCTGGGCTGCGAGCTCACGCTGCCACTGGGAAAGCTCCTGTTTGAACCAGGACAACTATACAAGACCAAGAGTGCTAACCCTGAAGCTGCACACTGGCAGCCAGGGCTGTTGCTCCCAGCAGATTCTAATCACAGGCCACTGACCCCCTGCACCTATGACCATGGGTGAAGTGAGCTAGGTTTGAGAGGATGTCCCAAAAATTTCCTTTATAATTGCATCACAGAACATGTCAGTCAATTGTAACTAAAGAGAAGAAGTTGCCTGTGTTATTTGACAGGAAGCAGCCATGCAAACCCAGCTTTCCATCGCCTTGGGGAGCTGATAGGCACAACCGAGCCCTCCACCTCAGCCCCTGGCAGGCCACACCGGGCAGCCCCACACAGAGACCTCCAGCTGGATGCCCTGCGTGCAGCCACCTCACGCGGCACATTCAGCCCGCCGAGATGATGAGGCAGACCCGGTGCAGGGAGGCAGAAACCGCCCCGGGGTCTCGCAGCTGGACAGCGACAGCGCTCCGACCCTTGGCCTGGGCCGTGTGCTGCGGCGGCGTTCCGGAGCGGCAACATGGCGGCCACGCCTCGACCACTGCCCCGGGCGCAGCCACCGCGCCCTCCCGTGCGGCCTGAGCACAGGCGGGGCTTGCACGGCTCCCGCCTCACCGCGCCGGCCGAAGACCTCTCCGGTGCGCGGGTCCACCGGGCTACAGCCAGAGCTTCGCCCCCGGCACTTCTCCTTGGGGCGCGGCTCGGTCAGACTGGGCACACCCCGCGGGCGGAGCTCGCCCCATCCTCGGGGCCCGGCGGCGGGGATCGACGGGAGAGCTGTGAGTACGGACCGGGCCCGGCGGTGCGGTGTAGGCCAGCGGGGCTTCGGTCTACTGTGTACCCCGGCCGCACCCGAGCAGATGGGTACTCGGGAGGAGCCGCCGCGGCAGCCTCGCTGCGTGCCGGATCTCTGCTCTTCTTCCCCGCCAGCTCCTGCGTGCCCTCTGGCAGAACGAGGCGGAATGGCCGCAGTTCATGCGTGGGGGGTTTGTGTGGGGTTTAAGCATTAAAGGAGTGATGAGGGGCCCCTCGCTCAGCTACCTCAGCGCAGGCCGGGACGAGGTGGTCAGTGCTTTGCTCATGAGGGACAAGGACAGCTTTGGGCTGAGCCCAAGTTGTGCAGCTCCCACCACAGGCCTCGCACCTCCACCTCGCAGGAGGCACCCGGGGAAGGCTGCGGTGTCGCCCTTGGGTGCCATGAGCTGCTGTGGTTCTGTGCAGCGTCGAGCCTCTGGAGGCACATGCTGTGAAGCCATCAAGACACAAAAGAGGGCTGCCTACAGCACTAAAGTGTACTGGTTTGTAAGGCATGCACTCAAGGACTGAAATTTCTTGTGTGAACATCACTTTGTGTATTGGCTTTTGTGGCTGTTTTTTAATTTACAATCCGTAGAAAGAGGAGGCGAAAATAACCATGAGTTTTTGTAATAAAACACATGTCCTGCTTGTCATCACTTCCATGCTTTAGTTGCCTTTTGATGTAAACTCTGAGTTCACTGGGATTCAAAGGCTGTCACTGTTGCTGCGCAGGGGAGTTAACCCCCAGCAGCTCTCCTGGCACTGTAGCTCCTCTGAGGTCACCTTTGGCTTTAAGGGGCTGTGTTTACTTACTACTAGGATTGGCAAGGTATGTGTTGGCATTTGGTAGCCTAGTTGTCACTTTCTTCCCAAATTCCCTGTGTACGATGCCTGGTGTGCTGGGTAGTGTTAAGTTAAGGGGGGGGGGAAGCTTTACTGTGTTTTTTTAAAGGTCAGTGTATGTATATACAGAATGTAAGAAAAGTCAGGCAACTGTTGAGAACTTGCTTTTGTGCTGACAAAGGTAAACACTGATTATTCATAAAATGTTTCTTTGGCTCTCATGTCTCACTATATTGAGTTAGGGAGCTCTGATAAAGGAAAGAAAAGGGATATTATTTGTTTATAAGTAGACAATGAAGATGCTGTAAATATCTTCACTTGATCTCATTGCTTTCATTGACTACTCTCCCTGTATCCCAGGTCCAGGCTAATTAATTCCTTGGTAGCAAGGAAGGTGCTCCTCCTTCCTTTTCTGCTTTCATGCCTAGCTGTAAATCTGCAAGAGTAAAATCGCTCTGACAGGCTCTTTCTACCAGCTTTGATACCTTCCTTTTAATTTTACTAGGCCAAGCACAGCTCTAGCAAAATTTCCAGAGGAAGAAGCACCAAAGGCAGAGTTTTCTTGATGCTGTGTCCATAACTGCTCCGTGTCTGTTCAGTCAGGACTCCTTACATCCTGGTAGCTGTATTAAAACTCTCTGATGTCAGCTCATGCACATTCAGTTGCCCTCCATCCTTGAGTTGTGAACTAGTGAAACAAAGTGTTTGGGTGCATTTTAGAGTTTGTGTTAAAGGCACTGTATCCAAGGAGACACAAACAGGAATTTGGATAGAATATTCTTGCTTTGCAGGTACAGCTGCACCAGCAATTATGCTCCCTGCAAAGACATTCCCAGTACAGCAAAGTGTGGGAGACACCAGCACTATTATTGTGAGGCAGAAGACAGTCCCATCTCTCCTGCCTGGTGAGTCTCAGCAGTCCTCATAAGCACTCTGGTGTTTCCAGGGTCTCCTTTTTGCTAATCAGAAGCACAGTGACTGGGAGTGAAGACAAACCAGCATGAAACAGAGGTTTGTGGGATGGTGTTAATGGTTCTTCTCATGAGATTTAGCGAGTATGTAACTCACAGGAACTGGTTTTTGCAATCTGTCTTATCATAAACTCAGAAATTGGTGGGCTTTTTTCTTTCCAGAGGCAATGCCTATGTGAATCGGGTATCTAGGAGTGGGATCAGAATGAATGAACCGTCATGTAAAGAACAGAAATGTTAGAAGAAGGTTCTGCTAGGGAAGAGCAGCTAATGCAGGCCATGAGAATTTTCTTAATGGTCCCTTCCATTACACATCGGTCATCTGGCTGGTGGTAAAATATTGTTTCACGCAAAATAAGTCCCAGGGAAAAAGAAAACTAGTTTCGGGGTCTGGTGGGGGATTGGTTTGTTTGTGTGGGGTTTTTTTTCTGCTGCAGTGGAGCTGCACTGCTTATTCTGTTAAAGTGTTCTCACTGAGGTTAGTGCCAGGGAAATTCAGGAGGATTAATTTAAGAATGAAAAAAAAAATCAATCTCAATTCAGAGTTTAGGAAAAGGTCAAAGAGAAGACTGCTGGGAATTTCTTTTCCACAAGAAAGCCAGTGGGAATATTCTCAGTACATATAGCTGAGCCTGTGCTGCATGTTTGTGGCAGCCACAATTACAGTGGAAGTCCCAGAAGACTCTTCAGTGAAATGTTATTTGGCTTTGACATTGTTGAAAACCTTTCCATGCAGGTGTCGTTGGGAAATATCCTTTACTTGCTTATATAGAGAACTAAGTGTAGGCCACAGGGGTTTCATGAGGAGGTAGATACCTCAACATGAATTGGTAAATACTGTGTGCAGTGCTACCTGAAATGGGATTTGGGAAAAGCTAATGGAAAGTAAATTTCCATCTGCAGAAAGGCTTTTCTTTTTTCTCTGTCCTCCAACTGATACTGCAACATGGAGCCTGTGGACCAGCCACTAACAGTCTTTATTCAGTGTTCCATTTTCTCTCAATAATCCTGAAATACCAGGTTTTGCTCGAAGTCTGTTCTAATTATTCTGGCTTGTGTTTGTAAATGACAAATCTAACATTTCTGTGAAGCAGGTAATTAATTACAAATGTGTGGATACCCAGCTGAGACATCTTGTGATCTTAGTTAAACTTTCTAGTCAGTGTCAGATGGGGGATTCAAAGAAATGCTGCCAACTTTAAAAGAAAATATTTAATTATGGAAATATGATTACCTCAAATAACACAGAGTTGAAATTAAAAAAAAAATTAGGTTTTTTCAAAAAAGATCAAAAATTATATTATTAGAATTGTGTTTAGCACTTGTGAATAGTCATTTTTACCATTTCTCCTGTTTGTTTAGCCAGTGTCCCATATTGAAAAGCTTCCTTGTAGATACAGCAAAATGCATTGCTTAGGATAAAGAAACCCTTACACAACAAGAGGTGCAATCATTTCTTAATTCAAGGCATTTAAAAGCTAGAATGAGATAATGTATGTAGCAGTTTAGCAGACACAAATAACAGTTGCAAGTACCATATGTTCAATTTAGCTGTAGTTATGCTAATGGAAAGCAGAAAATTGGGAAACACCGAATGTAGAAAGGTTCAGAAAGAACAAAATTAATTGGGACTTTTCAGAGGCAGAGTTCAGAAACAAAACTTGGGGACAAAGATGCCAGCACAAATATTTGTTGCTTTTTACAGAGAATTGTTATTATCCCTCCATGTGTTTACTTGCTATTAAAAGGA
This sequence comes from Neopsephotus bourkii, assembly GCF_033783945.1. Lineage (NCBI taxonomy): Eukaryota > Metazoa > Chordata > Aves > Psittaciformes > Psittacidae > Neopsephotus > Neopsephotus bourkii. The sequence continues at coordinate 96,559 of NW_026902015.1, forward strand.
TCAAGATAATTTGTGTGAGTAATAACCCCCAGTTACCATATACAGAGTAAGATAACTTTATGTTAGGTAATAAAAGAAGGATTGTATGGGGAGGCAGAAATCCTCTGCCACTGGCCTGGTGCTCTCCTCATCCCAGCCAGTCTCTGCGGGGTGCTCATTAGCAGATGTGTTTTCTTGGGATTTCAGGTAACCTGTGTAAGTTTTTTTTTCTCCCCAGCTGATGAATTAATTACCTGTAAGTGTTCCTTGAAGGAACTTTTCAGGTGTACAATGGAATATTTGTGTTCTCACCCATTTGTTTTTTTTCCTTTGTTGTCTGCATGACCATAAATTTAATGCATTATTATTGTAATGTTTAAGCCTCACATTTTGTGTCTGCAGTGCATTATTCTTTGCTTATTCGCTGTTGCTGATTTCAAATTTTAATTACAATTCTTTCATCTGTTCCTATGAAAACCTTTTTACTTTGGGATAAGTGGTTTGAACTGTTATGATCCCCAGTTCTAAGTGGAGAAGATGGGGTGAAAACATTAGCTGTTCCTGTATTATTATTTATACTATGAAGAAAATCTTAAAGTGACAATATGCATATTTATACCTTCCAGCTGCAGTTATTGAAAAGCAGATGTATTCTTTCAGGCTTCAATTGATTCCCCAAGATGTTTGCAAAAGCAACAAAGAATTTTGTGAGAGAAACTGACAGTGGAGGTGACTTAATCCCTGTCTCCCACTTGAATGCCTCAGACAAGCTGCAACTTATGAGCTTAGTCACGAAGAGAAAGAAGTTCTGGTGCTGGCAGAAGCCTAAGTATCATTTCTTGACAGTCACCCTGAGTGATGTGCTTACTGAAGACAAACCGATCAAACCAGGTAAAGCCATACATGGGCAGGAGTACTACTGCAGATAAAAAGAATGCAAAGCCTGATCTTTTTTGTTGTTATTCTCAATCGTGTTACTAGGGGGCTCCTTTCAGAGGAATGCTCTGAACTATTCTCTGTCCATGTAAATGAGATGACTGGATCTTTTATCACTTGATTAGTCATTTAACTAAACCCAATAATAATAACTGTTAAGAAAAGATAGGTAATGTTTTGCCTAGATAGACTACTGAAATTATGTGCCAAAGGTTGTAAAGCCGTGCAGTCATACTGTTTAACAACAGTGCTATCTGTAGACACAGGAACTAGAATACTGCTGGGGGATTTTAGTCTGTGATGATAGTGTGAAATTATACTGTGCTCCTGATCAAAAAGCACTGGATAAACAGCATCTTGGTGGTGACACTAGCACAGGGAATGTTTGTACAGGCAAGGCAAATCAAGTTTTATCTCTGCTTCCTTTCTTCTTGTGCATACTCTTAACTGTTGACCCTTGTACTTCATTCTTCATCCAGCTGCAGTGGTCCTAACCAGGTTTTAGGATTAACAGTCTGGAATCCCATACTTCTAGGTGTGGCACAATTCCACACAAGAAAATAGATAAGTCCCTAAATTGAGATGTTCATTGCAGCTGGCTTGGAAGATTAGCTGGTGCTGAGTCAGTTATAGGTGCCTAAGACTCAGAGTTGTTTTAAGCCAGTTGGATGCTTCTGTTGGTTTTCAGTGAGCTTTGGACAGCCCTGTAATGAGATATGTCAAGATAATGGTAAGATATTAAGCCTGCTATACAAGCAGCTCTGCTTTGCAGTTTTTCTTTGTAGCTGAAATAAGTTTCAGTTATTCTTTATGATTTTTCTATAGTGTCTGAAGTTAGCATTTCAATCACCTTATGTTTTCCTAAAATGGCAAAATATAAAAAGTAGCAGAGTGAAGATGATGAAAACGTAGAGGAAGCAGGAGTTGCAGAGCTGTAAATTTCATTATTTACCTGCTCAGTACTGTTTGCCTTCGCTAACTTGTCATATTTTCTGTAAGTTGCTGTTTTTCCAATCAATTCAAGACCATTTCAGCACTTCTCTTCACAAGCAGAAATCACTTTTATTGCTTTCCTAGTAATCGTGGAGTCTGACTTTGCAAAATATATGGGGAAGTTTGAAGATTCTGTTCAAGGAAGCATTGAAACTTCATTTGGAAAGATCAGCCTGGAAGCTGGAGGAAAGGGCTATGTGGAAAACCAGTCCTCATTTGGAAACCTAAGGAAGCAGGAGATTGACTTGCAGCAGCTTATGAAAGACGTCAAGGACAGGTATGTTTTTAATATAGGTGCTGTAATGGCTCGGAAGGATTACTGAGCTGAAAAGGCTTGGGCTAGCTGTGATCACCAAACAATTGATTCTGCAGCGTTGCCATAGCTTGAGAATTATTTTTAATGTAACCTCTCATTTTTAGGTGATAAATCATACATACAAAAATGAACATTTCCAGACTTGGAAAGCTTCGTGGTCAGACCTTTCCCTTTCTTTTTAAAAACATCTCTTTGCAATTTCGTCTTACGTATTTGCATGAATTGCCTTGTGGAACAAAAGCCAAATCCTCACTTTGTTGGGGGACTGTACTGAGGTAACAATCTAGGAAAAAATTGATTGGTTTCTCTATGCTAGTGGTGCAAATGCTATGGAAACTGAATTCAGTGCTACTTATGTTGTTCTAGCAGGTTTTATAATTGTGTATGTGTGTGTGAGCCACTGTACTAGACAAGTTGATTATTTGAAGTTGAGGGAATAGCAAAGGTGAGCCAGCATGGTCCACCCATGTTCTACTAGTTGAACAAAATGTAGTTTATAGATCTACATAAGAATTAGAATGAAGAACCACCCACTGTAGGATAATATCAAGTTCAAGACCATCTACAGAACCTGAAGGTGCACAAGTTCATCGTGCAGAAGGCCTGATGAGGTGTGTCCATGGGTCCTGAGGGAGTGGTGAATGTAGTTGCTAAGCAATTATCCATAATATCTGAGAAGTCATGGCAGTCTGGTGAATTTCCTACTGACTGGAAAAAGGGAAATATAGCCCCCATTTTTAAAAAGGGAGGAAAGGAAGACCCAGGGAACTACAGGCATGTCAGTCTCACCTTGGTGCCTGGCAAGATCATGGAGTAAATCATCCTGTAAACTGTGCTAAGGCACATGGGAAATGACAAGGTGATTTGTGACAGCCAGCTCATGGCTTCTTCACCAAGGCAAATCATGCCTGACAGATTTGGTGGCCTTCTATAACATGGTGACAGTTTTGGTGGTTAAGGGAAGAGTGACTGACATCATCTACCTGAACTTGTGCAAAGCAAAGTTTGACACTGTCCTGCATGGCGTCCTTGTCTCTAGATTGAGGAGGCATTGATTTGGTGAATGGACCACTGGGGGGATAAGGAATTGGCTGGATGAACACAGTCAAAGAGTTGTGGTCAATGGCTCAGTATCCAAGTGGAGATGATGATGAGTGGTGTTCCTCAGGGTTGAGACCGATCCTGTTCAACATCTTTTGTCGGTGACATGGACAGTGGGATTGATGCACCCTCAGCAAGTTTGCTGTCGATACCAAGCTGTGTGGTTCAGTTGACACGCTGGAGGGAAGGGATGTCATCCAGAGGGACCTTGACAGGATCAAGAGGTCCTGCCAGTGCAAACCTCATGAAGTTCAACAAGGGCAAGTACAAAGTCCTAGGTCAGGGTAGTCCCAAGCACAGATACAGACTGGGCAGAGAGCAACCCTGAGGAGAAAGACTTGGGGATTTTGGTTGATGAGAAACTGAACATGAGCCAGCAGTGCACACTTGCAGCCTAGAAAGCCAACCGTATCCTGGGCATCATCAAAAGGAGTGTGACCAGCAGGTCAAGGGATGTGATTCACCCTCTCTGCTCTCTTGAGACCCCAGTTGTAGTCCTGTGTCCAGCTTTCCAGCACAAGAGGGACGTGAACCTGCATGAGCAAGACCATAGGAGGCCACGAAAATGATCAGAGAGCTGGAAAACCTCTGTGGAGACAGAATAAGAAAGCTGGGGTTATTCAGCCTGGAGAAGACTCCAGGGGGACCTTATATCAGCTTCCAGTACCTAAAGAGGGCCTACAAGAAAAATTGGAGAGGGACTTTTTACAGGGGCATGTAGATACAGGACAAGGAGAATGGCTTTGAACTGAAAGAGAAATTTAGATTAGATGTTAAGAAGAAATTCTTTGCTGTGAGGGTGGTGAGGTGCTGGCACAGGGTGCCCAGAGAAGCTGTGGCTGCCCCATCCCTGGCAGTGTTCAGGGTCAGGTTGGACGGGGCTTTGAGCAACCTGATCTAGTGGAAGGTGTCCCTGCCCATGGCAGGGGCCTGGAACTGGATGAGTTTTGAGGTCTCTTCCAACCCAAACCATTCTATGATTCTATGATCTATTGCTCATTGTTATACAGTAATACAGCTACAGTAGTAGCTGAGGGGAACTATAGTATTAAATTTACAAGGTACGCAACACTTCCTGTCTGACTCTGAAATCATATTTATTTAATCTTGCAATAAGACAGTCATGGACCAAAACCTACTTGGCAATCAGACGACAAGTCAGGGATCTACTCTGTATTGCAGGTCTTGGCTTGTGGGAGATGAGAGTGGTTGGTTTGTTACAGCATTGTACCTTAGATCTGTAGCAGGTGCTGTAATGCATTTTAATAGCCTTTGCTGATGCTTTGAAGATAAAGTTGATAGGTTTTTGTTATCAGTGCAAAAGTTGTTAGGAGCATTGTAAATTTGCTTTAGATACACTGATGTTCTAGAAAGAATCCATTTTCACGGGAACAAGTGGCTGCTGTTCTTTGTATCATGAGCATTCACGAGTCAACAGACTTATTCTAATAAGACACCCTGCTATCTCTGCACTAAATGCTTTATTAAAAGCAGAAAATATTGGGCTGAATGTGCATACCAGGTGTTTAAAATTAGGATGTATCTAGTACCAGAAAAATAGTGTCAGGATTTAGGTAGAGCCCTATAGAAGAACAAATCAGAATAACTTTGATTTAGATCAGTAAGCTTTTATTTAGCTTCCTGCAGTGAGTTACCTTTCTGTTCAAACAAATAATCCTCCCATAGCAAATCAGATTTACTTCATCACATCTTGGGATTATAACCCTGCATGTAACTACATACTTAGAAATATAGTGTCTTTTTGTGTGTGTGTAAAATCAGTAGCCCTGCACCAATCTGAATACAGCAGTAGATGAGGTTAATCTGTGTGCCTCCTAGCTACAAGGAGCTAGTTCTTAGTTCATAGAAAAGATGCTCATAGCTTATTAAAGCTTATTATGCAAAGTGCATAATTGATACCCAGTCAGTCTGGCTTCTGCCAGGTCACTGGAAATGATGAGGATAGCAGAATGTAAATTTCTTCAGCATAATGTTGGAGCTCACTGGAAATCATGTTAATGCCTTACAAATGAAATCCCAGGTACTCATTCATAAATATTCTGTGATTTATGGTGGATTCTGTCCAAACTTCTGGTTTTTGTCTTGTTCATGGAGCATTGTGTGGAATACAGGAATTCAGCATTCTGGAGTGCTGGCGCCTACAGATTAGTGATTTTTGGATGCAAGGCATCCAAAGATAGATGCTTGCCCATCAGTACTTGTGAGAGGAGAGTCAAGTAGGTATTTTTGTTGTCATCGAATGACAAACATTCCTTATGCTTGTTTGATCAGTTACTGTTCTGTTGATTATTCCTACACATACAGTGTAATCAAGTTGCATTTCCAATGTTGTTCTTGTATTAGGCTGTTTAAATGGAAGTTGCAGATAAGTAGCAGAAAATTCTAAAACAATGCAGCTGTGCCTTCTAAACTAAGTTGTGAGTGTTCAAGGTTCAGCAAGCTGCAAGTCCTCAGTGGCAGCAAATCGGGCTCCTGTCACTTCTTAGGTGAACCTTCTGAAGGAGAGTCCTACTGATCATTTAATTAGATTCCAATGCCGCATTGCCTCCTGTTCTGAAAAGGAATAACAGCTGAAGGGTGCAGGATGAAATCCTGCCTGCTTTGCAGAAGCAGTGACATTGTAAATGCAGACCACACTTGTTAACATAATACACAATTTAAAAATCAAGTTAAATAGTACTTTTAGTTATATAAACTCAGCATATTTTATTTTACATTATTGTTTTTCATACTACAGTGTGGTTGCTAAATCACAGAGTACTGTAGCATACTGATCTCAGGTCAGAGTTGTGTGCCTTTGACTTGGTGAGATTGCTCTCAATTTAAGAGTGCATTCCATCTTCTTTTTTAAGGCTTTCATCATTCCCTGCCATAAAATTCTCATAGAGAAGCTGATAATGTACGGGCTGGATGAGCAGACAGCTGGATTGAAAACTGGCTGAATGGCTGGGCCCAGAGCATGTAGAGCAGTACTACAGTCTAATTGGAGGCCAGTGACTAATGGTGTACTCCAGGAGACAATACGGGGTCCAGTCTTGTCTTCATTAGTCATCTGGGTGATGGGATTGATGAGTGTACCCTCAGCAAGTTAGCTGGTGGCAAAAAACTGGGAGTCCTTTGTGAACAGTCCAGTCAGAAATTCTGCATCTGCAAGACCCTCAGTCTCTGCTGTAGAGTTTAGAGCAGGCTTCTGCTCTCTCTTCTAACTGTGAGAACCTGCTCTGTTGCCAGATGTTGTCTGTTTTCTCTTGCCTTCCATGGTGTTTCTGCCTTTCTTCCTACATTTCTTCTTCCAGACTGCAGCAAATTGCATTTGTGCCTCTATTTTCCACTGCTTTCCTCATGGTAGAAGAAAAAGGTTGAATGAAAGTGAAGAAAGCCTTTGCGTTATAGGAGAGGAAGTATTCAATCCGATTACATGTGGAGAGACTGTGGTCAAAACTCAGATTCTTTTCTGTTCATATTTGACCTGCAGAGCTTCCAGTACAATAAATCACTGACATCAGGAAGGTTATTTAAGCAGAACAAACAATAAAAAACCATAATCTTTATCTTTTAAACGATCTATATTTACACAGGCTCATACTCTGTTGATAATGGGACTTAGCAAGCAAACATCTCATTGTATTTTATATAATAACTTCTTATGTAGTAACTTTTGAGTGCTTCAGCTCAACTTTTCAAGGCTGGAAGGAGTGTGGTGATGTAGTACAGGTCATGCGAGATCTGTGAGGGCTTCTGTACAATAGATGGTGAAAGATGATGAGAGTGATGATTGTAGAACAGAAATAAAAGCTCTGAAATGTGACCTGTGAAATAAAAAGCATGCCATGCAATTTGTGTGCCTGCATGCGTGTATTCTCAGGGATTTAACTGAGCCACCCCTTGTTATTCAGGTATGTTCTTGATATTCAGGGTGTAATGCTGGCAAATGAGTTCAGCTCTTGCAAAAATACACGTGCAGATGCAGTGGCCATTACCCTGCAATAACTTAAGCCCTGCTCAGATTGTCAAACTTTAACCCTGTTTCATTTTGCTCTTGATGACTATTTTCAGTGATGATTTAGATAAGCTGGGTATTTGTTTACCTCATGTTGTCTCTTGTTTGAGTTGCTGAGAATAGCAGAATGGTTTACCTTCCACAGGCTGTGCTGCAGTAGTAACTTATGATGTGCCCACACACAGTCCTGGAGTCCAAGGGGTTTTACGATAGAAAGTTCAGTGCCAGGAAACTAGAGGAGAGCATTTAAGTGTGCTGTCCTAAAATAAAAGGTATCTGTAGCTGTGGTAGGGTTTTAAAGCTCTGAATCTGGTACTCACTAAACCGAGTGGGAAGAGGAGAGCATTTCTGTGGGCTTTACAGTTAGATGTATCCCACTGAAGTAATTTGAATGTTGATGCTGAGGCAGTGGCTGTGTCTCTGACACACAATGCAGCTCTGAGTAGAGGACTCCAAAGTTACCTGTGAGACATAGTGCCTGTGGGAGTGCTGCATCAGGGACAGAAGCAGGTAGCTCTGTACCCTTGTTTTAGTGTCTCTGAGTAGCCTCCAGTGCTGTGGCCGCTTATGCAGCATTGCCTCATTCTGCAGCAGGCTTGTTTTACCTGTCTGTGTCTTCTGACTCCTTCACTCTGCCACTCTGCTGTTAGTTCTGCATCTGAATCTCAAAGTCAGGAGCATGAGGGGGTTTGAGCCAGTCCTACCAGGAACATAATAATCTTAGAATGAGCTAGGTAGGAAAAGACCTTTGGGATTGTGAAGTCCAACCATTACCTCAGGACTGGCAAGTCCACCACTTAATCATGTCACTGAGGGCTTTATCTACACAATTTTTGACCACTTCCAGGGATAGTGATTTCACCAGCTCCCTGGGCAGCCTGTTCCCATACCTGACTACCCTTTCACTGGAGACATTTTCCCTAATATCTGGTCTGAACCTTCCCTGGCTCAGCTTGAGGCCATTTCCTGTTGTCCTACCATTTGTTACTTGGGAGAAGAGACCAGCCACCTTCTCTCTCCACTCTCCTTTCATGTAGTTGTAGAGAGCAATAAGGTCCCTCCCAAGCCTTCTCTTTTCCAGACTAAACACCTCAGTTCCCTGATGTAAGAAAAAGTCTCTTGAATTATTTTGGTACTTCATTTTGATAGATTGAAATCATATTCTATACAATTCTTATGTTAATGCTCCATCACACCCAGCAAATCTCAATTTAATCTGCATTTTTTAACTTTTGATTATTTTGTTTCTTTTGCTGGAACTTTCAGGAATATCTGGTGATTTTGTCTTCCTTTAAAGCAGGAAAAAAATAGATGAAAGCAAATGACAAATTGCTTTTGTGCTTCTTCATTGCATTTCTTCTGTGGTTTCTTAGGTCAAATGTTAAAATTGCAAGTTCTTACTGCATTAGTTTGTATTTTCAAGATGCTTAGCACACCTCTTCAGAATCATAATTACTGTGAAGTGTATGATAGGCTTGATGGTCTGTTATGCTGATAACTAATAGCTCTGGGTTGGCAGACACTTTTAAGAGCAGCGGTGTTTGTGATTGCTCGACATTTCTTCAATTTTTGCTTAATCCAAAGATTCATTGCATTCCAAGCATAAAGCATGGCTCAGCACCAAAAGAGAAAGCATCATATTAATAAGCTCAGGAATGTTTGGGGGGGAGGGGGGTGGTGTTCTGATGGCTGTTGCATCGCTTCAGAGGTATTTTCTTTCCCTTGGTTAAACAATCAACTTTAAGGTTTCCAGACAGTTCATTCCAACTGATTGAACTTTCATATAAGCATTAAGTCTCCAAAGATCAAAAATTGCCTCAGGATATTTTTAATTTAATAAAGACCCAAGCTGACTTCGGACTTATGCAGACTGCATAAATCCAAACCTCTAGAATCCAATAAATCTAAAACTTTTTAATTATGAAGATATCTCTATTTAAACAAGGCCGAGTCAGACATGGCTTCGTCGCTTTTTTGGGGAATTGCCATTTAGCTCCATGCATAAATGCCATTTACAGTAATAGGGAGGAGAAAAGACTGAATAACTTGAGCCAGGGATAGCAATCTTTTAATCTTTCAACTGTCTTGCTCAAGTTACCTGTTCCTAGAAAATCTGACATCTCATCTGAGGACCTCCACTGGGTATTTTGCAAAGTTATACTGTAACTGACACATTTTAGTCAATTAGATAGAGTTAAGAAGTTGCTTTGACTGTGACCAGAAAGCCTATTAACACCCAGAAGCCAAGGTAGTGAATTTTGTCATCTTTGCTTAGAAAATAATCCTTTCTCATTGTTCCTGGGAGTTCATTTTCTTAGATGGAGCAGAAGAACCTAACTTTAAGAAGATCTCCTGCAGCATCTTAACACACACGGAATTATGGTGTGTGGTAGGGATGACAAGTTGGAGGCAAGAGCTAGAGACTTGAGGTCCCTTCAAGAGTTAATTTTTCTTTTGACTGTGACAGTCCCAGTCATTAACTGCAGATTGTGATGCTACACTGGGGAATAACACAGGAGTTTATAGCAGGTGGGCTTGGGTTGTTTTTTTTCCAGTCATCTTTTCCAGTTCCAAAATCCATGACATCTCTTCTGTTTTCTCGTCCAGCCCTCTGAAGTACTTGATCCGTGCTGATCCCACTCAGCCAGCTCAGGGCCTAAGTGAACACTGAAAGAGATGCATGGCAAGGTGTGAGGCTTGGCATTGAGGTAATTAGTCTCTTAGTGTGGTGTTCATCCCTCAAGGAGGAATTCTGGTGACTCAGAATTTGGTGGCAGCGTGTCAGGACACTCCTTTGTCTGCGCAAGGGCCTTCAGATGCCAAATCAGCAGTTCCTAGTGGTGGTCACCCCAAACTGTCCTAGTCCAGGTGAGTCTGGACATCAGCTCTTGGGCGTAAAGGAGCCCATGTCACCTCCCCTGCTGAGGAGCACTTGATGGCATGCCTGTGACAGGTAGAAGGATGTACAAAGACAGGGGTGATGGGACTGACTGGTGACAAGGACATAAATGAGACTCAGTTTGGCCACATGGCTGGGACGTGGTAATAATAAACTGTGAGAAGGAGGGGAGATGAAGGCTGGGAGCCATGAACAGCTGGTGTCATCTGAGGATAAAAGACGAGAAATTACACAAGGTGGGGCTGGTGAGCTGGCTGTGACACAAAGCTGAGACGAATGAGGGGTGAGGAATGGGACTCAGCCTGGTCAGGTGAGAGAGAGAAAACCAAGAACTATTGTAAGGGAAAATAGGGCTTGATTACAGAAAAAGAAACTAACTGGACTGGGAGATTGCTTGCTATTTATTTCCTAACTTGACAAGTAGCTTGACTACAACTTCACTCTTTCTAAGCAGAGCTTTGTGGTGTGTGGATAATACTATTATATTGTGTGCTTATGTAATTACACTATTGTAGGTATTTTCATTATGTGTGTGCATGCATAATGTATCCAGCAGCATGCTAGGCTGCAGGGAGTTCATAATACAGACCATGGGCACAGGTCTTTTGTTTGTGTTCCCCAGTAGCCTTTTTGGTAGAAATAATTCTTTGGACTAAAGACTGCAGGGTGGGAGCCATTGATTTACTGATGCTGTTTGTGCTAACATGAGACTGAAGGGAATGGTTAGCCAGCATCCCCTGCCATGACATTGTTAATGTCAGTGTGAGTTCACTGTACCAGAGGATTCAGTCCAGTGTTTATGAGCCTGCCTGGTTGTTTTCATAGTACACTGGAAGCTTAAACTTACCAGACTTACTGTAGTTCTCCCTTTCGTTTTTTGCTTAAAAAGTAGCCAGGTAGCTGCCATTTTTGCTCAGAGTGAAGAATCAGGAATTCAATAGATGTGTTAGGACTTCCTGTGGAATACAGATATCTACCGCTACCGAATAACAAAAGAGGGCATACTGGTTTTGAGGAGGCTGCTCATACAGAAACCATTGTTATTTTTACAATAAAAGCTTCTTCAAGCAATTAAGCAAATGTTTTGTTCTCAGTTCAGTATTTATGTTGTTAATGGCATCTTTTCTTTTTCAGAACAATAAATCTAAACAGTAGTTTATTGCAACAAGTAATGGAAAGGAAACGTGAAGTGCTGTGCATCTTGAGAGAAAAGATAATAACAACTCAGAAGTGTACGATAACTGAACACATCCAGACAGAAGAAAAAATCAGTGGTGTGGTGGGATGCAGCACAAAAACAGTAAAGGTAAAATTCTGCCAGGAACAGAACATTTGCTGGTTATCTGAGAAGAAATTATGCTTTCTCCAAGTAGACTTCGGAGTATTTTTCATGCTTCCATAATATCTTGAACTCACTGCACTGCTTATTTGTGATACTTCAGAAAAGTAACATGTTTTCCCATTGCAGTGGCAAAAGATGAGCCTGGAATGTGGTTTCCATCAATACCGTCAAATTGTGATTCAGTTTCTATGTAGATTCCTGACTATAGCAGAACGTGAACCAAACGTACAACAGTTCAGTGAAAGCTGAAGAGTAAAAAGCAGTGCTGAAGCAAATTTATTTGCTAACCCAAGTAATCATTCATCAAAAATGTTTGCTGTGTCTACTGAGTTTTAATATTTATAGAGAAGCTATTTGTTTTTGATCATGGAAGCAGAGATTAACTGGATTAAAAGGGTATCTGAAAAATTGCCTATGAATTGAAAAGGAATTACCAAAGTCAAAAACACACTCATTTATAGTAAGTTTAAGTTGCAGATTAATCACTTCTGTACACAGGGTGTCTCTAGTAGCAGAGATCTGGGAGCTGCAGTTCAACAGTGCAAGTGCCATCTTCCTGGTACCAGCCTCCAGTGGGGCAAAAGGGGCGCCAGGATAAAAGAGGGCAGGGTGGGATGCTGAAGTCCATTTCCTAGTGACAGTGTAGCAAAAACTGCACCTGGAACTCAACTTTGTAATAGGAGAGGGTAGCTAAGAGTTTGAGAGCATTGTGCTTCTTTCCCTGCTTATGTAGCTCCTTTCACAGATGTCAAATGTAACATGTGCTTTGGTTAGACATCATGGAGAGTGGCACACATTCTTCTCTGTATTTTTCCCCCTTTATTAATTCTGTGTTTAAGCTACATAATAACAGAGTAAGATAAACAGTGAATAAATTTGTCCTCTAGGTTTCAGTGAGTGAAAGTGGAAGTATGATGAAAGATTCTAGTGTGATCCTTGAAATTCCTCCTGCAACCACTATTGCCTACAGTGTAATTGAACTGTTTATAAAGCACAGTGGCCAGTTTGGTAAGTATAAAGCTCATTTTCTGGGTACGCAGTTCAACAGAGCTGTCAGTTGGGCAATGATTTCTACATTTCCCTGTGCCTGAAGGTGATGATGTTGTGTGGCCTCCATTGCCTTGACAGATATTTGTGCTGTGAAATGCTGCTTTCTAAGTTAGCAGTGCCTTTTCACCTGTTTGAATAAATCATACACTTGGAATAACTTAGGTTTCAGGGCACCACAGGAGGTCACCATCTAGCTCAAGCCCCAGCTCAAGGTAGAGCCAACTTTTCTTGTATCCTTGTCTATTCAAGTTTTGATTATCTCTAGAGACAGAGATTCCACCACCCCTCTGGGCAGCCTGTTCTCATGTTTGACACCATCATAGTGAACTTTTGTCCCCCCTTAATACTGATGAGACTTTCCCTTGCTTTAATTTGTGTCTGTTGCCTTTTGTCCTATCATCATGCAGCAGTCTGGCTCTGTCTTCTTTTCATGCTTCCATCGGGTAGTTGGAGATAGCAGTAAGGTTCTCCCTTAGCAGTATTTTCTCCAGGCTGGACGAATCCTGTCTGTCAGCCTCTTTTCACACATGATGGTCTCCAGCACCTTGGTAGCTGTTTGCTGCATTGCTCCAGGATGTGAATGTCTTGTACTTCGGAGTCAAAAACTGAACGCTACACTCTGAATGCAGTCTCCCAAATTGAAACATCACTGTCATCGATCCTCTGGCTATGCTCTTGCCAGCACAGCCCAGTATGTGCAAACTTCAATAGCTGCAAGGGCACACTGCTCAACCTCTTGAATTTGCTGTCCATGTCTTCTTCTGCAGTTTTGCTTCTAGCTGTCTGGCCCTCAGCCCATGCTGTTGCCTTCCCCTGTTGGCAGGGAGAGTGAACTGAATATAAATCAATGGTCAACAAGGAATGCTGAGACGACAGTCGTGCTAAGAAAAGAATTATTCATATGGAATTTAATCTTTTCTATTTTACAGTTTCATATATATTCATATATATTCTCAGAATGGTTACAGAAATGTCCTTGTCGTGTTTTCAGGTCACAGTTTACTTATTTCAGTAAGTAATGAAATTTGCTTACTTACTTATTTCAGTAAGTAATTTTCAGGTGTCAAGTCAAAACAATGTTGAAGCTGGCTTTGGGAGGAGTAGTAACTCTGCTTTGTAGAATTGCTTGGGGTTTTCTTTCATGTCTGTCCTCAGTTGAACTCCCTGACCTAAAGGTTTCAGGGGATGTTATGTAAGAAGGAAGGAAATCAGATGGACTGTGTAAAGCTGGAGGTTGAAAAGGACTGATGTGGAGAGAAACAAGAGATACGTTGAAGAAATACTTGAATTGCAGTTGAGATTTCAATCCAGGATGCACTTTATTTGCATAAGGAATGTAGAAGGTACTCTCCATCATTCTCCTTCAACTGACTTCTGATATTGAGTCTGTAGGTTCCAGAATATAAGTAAATACCATATAACCTGTAAAAAATTCTCTGAAATGTGGAATTGCTCTGACATAGACTGATCACAGAGACAGAGCAGAGGGCATTGACTTCATGGTCATAATAAAAGTGTAATTCAGAGTAATCAGGTGCAGTTAAGGCTGTCTGACTACACAGGTGTGTAGCTGATAACCTGCTTATGTCATTTCTAGATAGAAATCTAGAATCCTTCTTTTTCCTTTTTTCATGTTTTATGTATGTCTTTTAAGCTTCAAAACTGGCCCAGCATTATTTTATGTCAATGAACCTATGGCTTGCCTCTTTTTAATGTACTGTCTTCCCTTGCCTGAGCATCACTGAGAACATGGAGGAACTAACAGCGAAATTAGGGATTTTAAGTAGGGTGGGGCTAAACTTTCAACTTCTTAATGTCTGAGCAGTGATAAGCGTCTGTTTATGGACATAAAAATAGCCTTTGAAGTTGAATCCAGTGACTAATGTAGTCCTTTCACATGAGACTGAAAGAGACCAGTTGCACGTTGTAGCATAACGTGATTCTCTTCTCATATAATTACAGAATAAGGTGCATTAAGGTGGTTTTTTGCTTCCCTTCCTTTGCCACTGACAGCGTGTGGGGTATCCTGTAAGAAAAAGTGGTATATAAAAATTTAAAGCTGATGTGACTGGACATGCCTGGACATTTTTATAAGGAAATGAAAAAGAAATAAAACAAGGTCTAATCCTTTTCTGACCCCTTTACTGTAATTTTTTCTTGTAATCATTCTGTTTGATTTCTACAGCTAATTTACCACTACATGTAAAAGCTGTTCCTGTTACAGGCTTTGCAGTTTTGTGTCTCTAAAGTCTTCCTAGAAGTCCTTTTGTTCTTGCTTTACAAAACAGAAGGTACAGCGGTACCCCCTGATTTGCTTTGTTCTGTTCATTGCTATAAACACGACTTGCTTCCTCTTAAATGACTATAAATTAAACAGCCCTAATCTTTTCAGCTTCTCCAAGCAAAGGAGTCTCCTTGCCTTTGATTGTTTTCATTGACCATCTCTGCTTTTCATCCATTTTTGTTAATGTTTCTGAATAACTAACAAGATCTAAGTGCGCTGCTGGAGGTTGGTCATCGATGGGTATAATAGAATTCAAGAGAGAAGACATCACAGTAGTGTGTGTATTTTTTTGTCTGCGTATTTTCCCTTCTCTTTTTTCTAAGAGTATGACAAAATTAATGAGCTAGAAAATTAATTAACAGCCCTACTAGTACAAAACATTCACATTTTCTTCTGAATCGAGTCCTATCTGAGATTTAACAGGATCTCTATCTTCTGAAACTTTTCATGATGCTGTGTATTGATTTCCCTTACTAGCATCAATCTGCCTTAGGAGGGCAGGTAGTTTATTAGCACTATCTCCTCCCTTCAGGGGTCGTGTGAAAGCCTGGTTATTATCAATGGAAGTAACATGAGTTTGTTCACCATACGGTGCCTTAGCTGTTGTCTGGGGTCTCATTGCTTTGGGAAGTTGTTTCAGTTGTGTTAATTGCTTTCTGCTTCTCTAGTTCACTCCTCTTCTCTGAATGGTTATGCAGGCATAAAGGCCTCTGTCATCTTTCTTTCTCTGTGGTAGAGATTTCTTTGTGTACTCTCCCTTTGAAAACCTTTTTGCTGATGGAGTGCTCTCCGTGCTTTCTCTTCTGCTTTGAATGTCCTTAATTTGGTGAGACAGACTCTTGCAACTGCAGGAAGGTTATATTTAGGGTTTGTGCCTGCTACGTGTGAGCACTGTGCTCGATTAGTTACATTTTTCCCTCCCCTTTGCTGTCAGGTGTTACTCTAAAATTGAGTTTCTCTTGTTAGCCTCACTGCAATTTCCTCAGACCTGCTACAGAGGAACAGGGGAACAGTTACAGGTCTTTCATTTGAGATGATAAAAGGTGACCAACATATGTGTAAGGCTTTGGTTGTACTCTGCAGCTTTGGGGCACAATGTTGGACACCTGAGCACAGAACTCGATATTCCAGATTTCTCAGCATAACTTTCACAAAGGCTTCCTGTGTACCTGAGGAGTCCCTTGGCCTCATCAGGTTGGCATTGGGGTGGAAGGAAACGGGGAGTCCTGCTTGGGTCAGGTAGACCAGGATGCCATGAAGACAAGGCAGGAAGGGTAATCCAGCCAGGTGTGATGTTTTCTTCATGAAGCTCCTGCAAAGTGACAGTATACTTCAGAGTGAACATGCCTGGGGGAAGTCCTTTAAAATCACTGTAAAGCCCCCTATTTTCCACTCATCTGGAGAATTTGAGGGTGGACCTGTAGCTTGGCTGAGAAAGGGGAATCTGTAAGTGCCAGAAGTAGCTCTGTGAGGGACTCTCAGAGTTTGTATAAAACTCAGAAAGTGCTTTCATGTCTCCATCATGAGTGGCCCCTTTAGCCAGCATTACCGCACATCTCTTACTTGGCAGAAACATGAAGAATACCTGAATCTCTTGTATGCAACATTCAGGTTTACAGTGTCAGTGAGAAGTTTTCATGTTACTTGCTGTCTACAGTACCTTAATTCCCATGAGCTGGAGTCACATTTTGGAGCTGCATCACAGAATCTGTCTGTGCACACTATACCAAACAGCAGGGCTGCAGTAATGCTCAGTAATTCACATTCATAGCAGCCACTGGCATTTTTTCCATCTAGAAGAGATGAGCCATGGAGAAATCACGTACAGGAACACTGTAGATAATACAAGCTAGCACCTCACTCATGAATTACTTACACATTTTATTAATTTTATTGTTTCAATTGAATTTCTAATTACAGAATTCTGTCTGCTGGATGAACAGCAAGGAGGTTTTGAAAAAGAAAGCACAGAAGGCTCAACTTGTCCCCATTCAGCGCTATTCAGAGATGCTTTGTTTCTCTATCAGCCAGATGCCGTTGATAACGACGTGTACTCTGGGGCAAAAAAACTCATTCCCAGTGGTGCTTCTTTAAGTGTCTTGAAGCAAGGTATTACCAGAAATGCTTTACATTATTATATCACAGTGAGTTAAGCAACATGATAGGAGGAAATAATCTGGTATAATAGGGGGTAAGAAATTATGTTAGTTCATTTTAATAGCCCTTATTGAGAACTCTTAAGGGAATGCACTGAAAGAATGGAAGGATTTACTGCTGCAGTAAGTATATGCAGTGGACTGTTCCCTAGGAACATCCTGAATCCCTTTGTCATAAATACGATCTTACCAAATCAGGTGTTAATGGCAGTTCTCTTACATTCCAGATGAACTCTGTAAGATCAGTGGTGATTTATGATTTCATTCAGAAAGGGCCACTGAAAATATTCCTTCACCATTTGGAAAATGCTCTCAGTAAAGCTGCTCAGTTAAAGGTTATTTTAAGTCTCAAAAACTACAAAGGCATCTCCCCCCTTCACTTAGCCTCATTGTTTTATGAGATGCTTTATAGAGATCTTTGGTATCAATTACAGCTGATGAAATGAAAATGTGATTTTTAAATGGCAATTGGCAAGCTGGTACAATGGGCCAGGCACAACTTGTTTATTGTAGGCATGGGGGAGGAAAGGGCAAGTTTGTCACCAGAGGACTGACAAAAGGGAAAACAAATCAAGGCCTCAGCACACTTTACTGTTCTTCAGTTCTTGGCAGAGTTCTTACAGCTGGTTTTAATGACGAACATCACTTTTGTTATCTCAGCATTTCACCCTTTGGCTGTTTAGTGGACCATCTGTAACCAAAATAGGTATTTGTTGTCCTGAAATAAACTATGTCGTTCTCTCATGGAGAATGGAAAAGAATAACTGTGTCTGCATGTGTATATAAAAACCAGTTATCTGTGAAAGAATGCACTGTTTGGTTTAGCTTGACATATGCTCGCACCTTGCCCGCTTACAAGGCTTGGAGGTTTCTTTTCATTAATTAACCTGAGCTGTCTCCTGGAAAAAAGCCCTAAAAATATTGTTTCTACTCAAGGTGTTTAAAGTAGGTTTCCTCTTCTGTGCTTTGTACGTACGACTGCATCAGGTACAGCAGATATCTGCCTGAGGCTGGGTTGGTTTTCCTTTTTCCAGTAAAGTAATTTTTGGATACAGAAGGCATCTTTAAAGAGTGCGTGTTTCTTGACCGGAGTGACACGAAGGGAGACTTCTTTGAAACAAGGTTAACGATGCCTGTGTGTCCATGTTTTTAGAATGCAGAAAAACACATCCCAGCCTTCCAGTTGGCATTATGCACTTGAAAACTTATTTTTTTCAGCAAAGCGGTAATTTGATGTCATAAAACATTTTGTTTCAGTGTCATGGTTGAGCTCTGGGGAAAGAAGTGAATTCTTTTGTGCTTCTGTTGTATCCATTGTCATGGATTCGGTATTTCAATCAACAAGAGATTTTTGTCCTGATTTTTGTAATAATGACAGGGTCAGGGGTGAAGAGTTGTAATTCTTTGATGTACCTGATGAAATACAAGGACAGTAACAATTGATTGCAATAGGAACTTTGAGTTCTGTGGGTGGACTTGTACCTTTGACTTTTTAATTCATATTAACCCACAGATTAAGAAGTGAAGAGCAGAACTTTTCATTCTGCCTTATAAATGGACATTTACTGGATATGAACTTTCAAGTGAAAAACTTAATATATGGTTAGTTCAGTTAACATTAAGATACTGAGGTCTAAAATCTTGATCCTTTGTAGCTGTTCTTAGAATTTTCATTGATGCTTCATTGGCTTGGCTGGGAAACAGAATCGGCTGTGTTCCAGCCTTGCCTTATAACTTGTGCTGATGGAAATCAGGATGTCAGGATGTGGTGATAAATGAGCTTATGAAACACACAGCAGAAATGCTAACTGTTTTCACTGGCACCTGTGCAGAAATACTTACTTTTACTTCTTACTGCTTTCTTGGGAAAGATCTGTCATGGCTGAAGGCTCAGTTCCAGCCCTTTGTGAAGCTGCCGGAAGACAAGCGAAGAGCTTTATATAAAACCCTTTGTGAGCTCTTGCTCTGTGAAGAAATGGTGACTGCCCTGGAGGACGTGGTAAGAGAAAGCAGCTTCCGCTTGTTCTCTAAAAGCAGTTTCCAAATGGAGCTGGCATTCTCCTTTGCTGGAACTTTTCTCTTTTGAGGAAGTTTACTTACTCTTTTGCTTCGAGGTAGATGATATCTGCACGGGAGACAAGCCAGACCTGAAGGAGTTAATACCTGCACAACAACGAGACCTCCTGGACTTCTTACAGCTCATCGGGTGCAGGTTGCAGAAGGAGCTGTTGCAGAAGTGCCAGCCTCAGGATGAAGAACTCTTCTCAGCTGCTCACCTTCTCATCAGTGCTATCTCTGGTATGTTGTGGATGAAGAGAAGGGCCATTTTTTAAACATAGTTTCCTTTTAGAAGCTCCCTCTGTGTTAAAGCATTTATGGCTTCTTTTGAGCAGCTGATGAGCTGAGTGGCTGTCATTTGTTCCCTTCTCTTTTTATGAGTTTGGTGTACCATGCTTCGCGTTCTTGGCTGGCACTTAAATTCAGCCCTCAATCACTGACAGATTTTGCTTGTAAAATACACATTCCTCCAGGATTGCTTAACTCTGTTTTCCTCTGAGTGCGGGCACTTCCAGTTTGGCAGCTAATTCCTGTTCCTACAGCATACGGAGCTGTTCCCGCCTAGATGCTGAGAAACACAAATCAGGAGTTGTCTTCTGTGTCACAGCGTGTATTGGTGAGGTGCAAACTCTGCTTAGCAGAAATGCATTTAACGTGAGACACTGCAATTAGAGGGTTGTTTTGCAGCTGCTGGAACAGGAGATTAAACCCAAATGTCAACCAAATGCCATCCTCACAAGCTCATTGGCTCCGCAGTGTTAATTAAAAGCTACCTGCAAAGTCCAGAACAGACTTTCCTGGGTTCTTCTCCTCTCTCATATATAAAGAATTTCCTGACATTAAGATAACGAAGGGAAGTCCAGTGTGGTATTAGTTAGATGTGGTATTGTGCAGCAAAATGTCAGTGTGCATCTATTTATGCACTGAACCCGGGTAGAAAGGCTTAACTCATTTGTGGAGACAGAAAAGAAACAGAAAACAGAAACCTGCTGATGTGGTAACACTTGTCAGATGCTATTAACAGAAGGGGGCGGTTAATTGAGCGTGTTTCATTATCACCTGGCTTTGGACATAATGTCTGCTGCTGAAGTCCAGGCGTTGTTAATGTGGCTGGATCAAGAACCAAAGCTGGTTTATGCCTGTTGCTTCTAGTAGGATTTACAGCCTCTGAGTTGAAGGGCACCACAGGGATCATTTAGTCTGTCTCCCTGCCCCAGCACAGTCTCAGCTGTGTAATTCCTTCTCAGATGTGTTTTTGCTGAAGTCAGCATCTCGTACAGATTTTGAGAGCGGAGGTTCTTGTTTTATTCAAGGCCTAAATAATTCATCCAGCCTGCAGGCTCAGAGTGAAACACTGGGCGATGCTTATGGATGAGACAAGAATGATGGGGAGGAAATCCCCTTTCCTACAAGCTGCCCTTTCTCAAGGGCAGAGATAGTCAGTGTGGGCTTTTACCTACCCATTCCCCATCCCGTTTTATTCTGCAGTCTTGGAAGCTGGCAGGAAAGGGCTGGATCAGCTTCTTCCAAGCATCCAGGCATCCAGCAGGGCAGTTATGACAACTGTCCTCAGCATTGAATCACTTTGTTCTCCAGCATCCATGTCACAAGGTGCTGTTATGTGCAGATGGGCCCCAGAAATGCAGCTCGCCTGTCTTTGCTCAGCAGGAAAACATCTCAGAGCTCACTGTTAAGAAAACCCTTTCCAGCAGCCAGCCTGGTGCAGTGTTCGCTGAAGACAGTCCTCCTCTTATATTGTTTCCTCCACAGAGCTGCCTGATTGCACCCTTGTCCTGCTGCGTGCCTGCTGTGATCTTCAGGTGGTTCCAGCGTTGTGTTATTTGGTGAGTAATCAAACTGTGACTCTGTAGCATGTGGGCCCCAGCAGCAGTAATGACTCTATCCTCTGCTTTTATCATGACTTGTCACCCAGTACCGAAGATGTTAAGCTCCAGTGTGGATTTCGGCTGTAAGCATTGCTTTGGCAAGGTCAGTCTGACAGTGGCAAGCGATGCAGGTTATTTACTGCAGATGGATCCCAAACCTCTGAAACGTTTCTGTATTTGGGAGGTTTCATGGGCTGTGAGCAAAAGAAAATTGTAACTTAAGCTCAACTTTTAATTTACTAATAGTCTCACTAGCCTACTTTAGAGTCTTGGTGACAGTAATCACCTGCCCTTGGAAAACAGTTTTCCATTCATAGCATCAGTGCTTGGGCCATGGCAAATTCTGAAGTTCCTAAATTCTGAGGCCATTCATTGCAACTGCTGAAAGAACAGCACAGGGGTTTTCTTGAGGCTTTTTTAGCTCACTAACACAAATAATAGTAAACACCAGAAAATATGCAAGTGCAAGAGGAGTGCTGCTGTTTGCTCAGAGCAAGAGTGAGAGCTCAGTGTGATCTTCAGTGATTAAGGTGTGTGTGTGGGGGGGAGATGTTTGTGTCTTTAAGGAAATCAAGGCCAGGTTAGACAGGGCTTGGGGCAACCTGGTCCAGTGGAAGGTGTCCGGGCCCATGGCAAGGGGTTGGAACTGGATGAGATTTAAGATCCCTTCCAAATCATCCTGTGATTTCTGGGACATGCAGTGAGAGGCTGAACTGGAGAAACGGCACTGTAGGAGAGATGTTTCTCCTTAAAGGGTGCCATAGAGCTTTGGTTCCGGATGAGTACGTTGTACTTGTCAAGGCTAACACTAAAGGGAATCTTGCCCTTTTCCTGCTGCCTTGTAAGCTCTCCGGTGAGCTGTGTAATGGCAGGAGCGGCCCTGCTTGGAAAACGTTTTTGATGTGTTTGTGTTTTGCTCTCTCTCATGAACACAGCCGAACATCGCTGCAGCTGATGGCACTGTGGCGCTGAGCAGTCCTTTGGTGGCGACTCTCACTGACAGAGGAAGATTTGATGTGGTGCAAAGGCTGTTTACTTCATCAAACATTCAGTTGGAAATGACAGAGTCTTCTGTGAAAGCTGTAACTATGAAAGAACCTAGATTCTTCCCACTGGTTCTTTATGTTGCATTGTATGGATTTTCTGCTTTAGGTGGAAATGTGTAGGAGTTTTGCTGCATTATTGCTCTAGCCTGTTCTTCTGTAGCTCTGCAATGTAGTGTTGGTGTGTTTGAGCTGGGAGTAGAGCCACTGGGTTGAGTGCATAGGGCAGTCCGGGCAGGGGTTATGGTGGCCAGGCTGGGCTCTGCAGGCTTGGGGTGAGCACTCTGCACTGCCTCAGCTTCACTGACACCTGTGACTGCAGTGGGAAATGCAGAAATAAGGGGTGAAGGTGTGGGGGGGGGAATCAGAACAGACAAGCCTGGAATTAGGAATTGAATGTAGCTGTTCTGGTTGTTGTCACATCTGTGGGGCTTTAGAACCTGACTGTTTGCATTTACATGCATGGGAGAAGACTGTGAGGTACAAACTGCTTTGTGTAAGCAAGCAAACCAGCAGGCTGTGGAAGGCTGGGGTCTGCAATGCAGCAGCTGCTTTGCTCACTTAGGACTTAATGTAGGGAATGTCTTTACTCTGAAGCAAGCAGAGTGGAGGGCTCTCAAGAGATACTTGATTAGGATTTTGGTTGTTCACTGTAGTTTGGCTTTACAGATGTGAATTGCACTGCAGGAAATAAACCCTTTTTCCAAAAGGAAGAGCACTTTGGGGCTTTGTGCCTCTCTTCAGCATTTCGGTTTTCCAGGAAGTTTTTACTCACCTCAGCAAGTTTCTGCTGTTTAAATTGTGTCCTGAACGTTCTCTTTGAGGCACAGTGATGCCTTTCAGTGTGTGCAGATGCCACAGAAATGATCATTTCACCTGTGAGACATTTTAAGTACAGATGTTTTGATTGTTTGACTAAAAGCAAAGTGTTGGTAAAGCTGCCCAGGGCTGTTGGGCTTGGAGCTGGTTTGCCCTTTTTTCATTGTATTTGTTTTTGTAATGACGTGGATGCGCCAAATGCAGCCAAGACCACTGTAAATATGGGCTTGGGAAGGTGATGTTCCAGGTAAGTGGAATGTCAGTGCTTCCAGGCAAGACTGAGGCAGCTGACAGACAAGCAGGCAGCTGTGTGTGCGTGGAGGTGACCGCTAACCAGCCCCTGCAGCTGAGCTGGAGGCTTCAGTCCTGCCGTCAGCTTTCTGCTCTATTCCCGCGTGCTCTGGAGCAGATTGTCCAAGCCTGACCCTGTCAGTTCAGCTTTCCCTGGGGAAGTGACTCTGCAAAAAAGCCCTACAGTCCCTTTCCATACCCTGAGAGTGCCTGGTCCCTGGCATGCTGGGCTGCTGCAGGTCCCGTGTCTCATCTGGTCACTGAAGCTGATGGTGTTGCCCAAACCTTGCACTGGGGTATCTATCTGGAAGCAGCTTTCAGGAGCATGGAAGCACATTACTCTGCTTCCAGGAGGATGTGTCTGTGTGAATGTCTTTTGCTGTCCACTGCTCAAAAGTTGCCTCTGTAACTAATTTACCAACATGTTATGTAAAACAATAACTTACAACCTCATGCACGTTAATTTTGTTGTTCTTTTGGGGATTTCAGTCATGCCTTTGGCCTTGAATGGAGGTGGCAGATGGATACATGGGCATCCATGTAGTGCTTTGATCTTCCTTAAAGAGCTTGATGTGCACTGTATGACATAACTGCTTTCAGGGTGTGCATGCTGTGGTGTGTTGGTAACAGAGGGGATTTGTGTGAAGAAGATAAAAAAAATCCCAAACCCAAATGGGAGGTGTTCTATAGAAACATCATTGAAAGAAGAGGTTGTGTTTGTTTCCTGCTGCTTTGCTTTCAGATGCAGATTAATCTCTTGCTTCCGTAAATCCGGAACAGGGTGAGGCTGAGGGGTATGAAGGTTGCTGACAAAGCAGAGGTGAGAGGGGCTGGTGTTGGTTCTGGGGCTGGGGAGTCCTCACAGCTGCAGCCAAGGAGGCAGGTGTGCTCTGTCACAGGGTAGCAGGGCTGCTGTAGCCCTTAGACAGACGGGAGCTTGGGGAGATGTTGTGTCAGGCAGTTTTCATCAGTAAAGGAAGAGATGCAGATAAAAGGCAGATGTGTGCAGGCTGCCTCTTGATGGCTTATTTGGCTCTAATTCAGATTATGACAAAAAACAGTCATCAGAAAAAAGCCAATTATGGTTGGGTTGTTTTCAATATTAAATCTTTATTATATACAAAAATATTTGTTGGGAGTTAACAGAGTCTCATAATTTGTACATTAACGTTTTTATGTTTGGCTGTGTTACTTGTGAAAATATTAGCTGTGAAAAAGACAGGGGGGTTAGAAAATAAATCCCAATTTAAAAATGCCCTATGCAGCAGCTGTCTCTGGCACATGAGGTCAGAATGCAAACGTGTGCCCATGGCCTGCTCCACACTGTGGACTCAAAACGCACCTATAGGTGCTACATCAGTGTCAGGTTTACATTAGAAAGTTTAGCTAATAGCTAAGGGTTTATTTTCTGTAGGATGTTTTCAGCTAAAGAAGGTATTTTCTATCCAGCAAAGCAGTTTTTAAAGTATAACAAGTGTCTAATCCAGTTTAATGTGCTGCAAAAAGAGAACACAACAGGAGATATTCCACCAGGCAAAGCCAGGTGGGAGAAGAGGCGTGGTAAGGAAAAGGTTGGCGACAGACTGCTAATAGCCATGGAAATCCAAACACTTCACTGGGATTTTACAGCTGTTGGCCCAGTACGGAGCAGGAGAGATGTCCTTGGAGCACAGGGCACAAACATGACACACAGGCAAGCTGTGGCATGGCAGGAGGGAGGGGAAGGAACGCCAACTGGCGTTTTCAAAGGGGGAAGAGTACCTTTCAGCAGTCATCTCCATCTGTAGTTGTGTACAGGACCTAAACCACAGCAATCAGCCCAAACACAATTCATTGTTTTGCAGGCAGCAATGCTACCCCACCCCAGCACTGCATGAAGCATTTTGCTCTGTTCTCAGTACCATACAAGAGATCAAATAATGGGGAAGTAATTTGGGTTTCTGAAGTATTTTACTGTATTCCAAGTAAATTTTGGCTACTTATGGAGTAATAACTGGATGAGTATGAGGTCAAAGCTGGAGAAGCTCATGATAGTACAAGGACATGGCTAAATGGGAGGATGTGTTGCCAAGACAGTGTTATCCTGGCATGTCTGTCAGTAACCATAGCCAACCACTGCCCTAGCAGCAGTGGGATCTCCATACCAGGTAGCATGAGAAAAGGGTTCTGAGACCAAAATTCACCTATACTTCAAGTGTAATTTATTCTGTAAAATAAAAACATTGCTGCAAACATGCTGGGAAAAAAACCCAAATTACACATGGGTGTGAAACTGCTGAACAGCCTTCACTGAGCTGGAGTTTGTTTCTAAGCCCCGACAGGTAAAGTCCAGCTGTAGCACCACTGCAAATGAATTGAGGGGTCAGCAGCTTAGAATGCGGGAGTCTGAGGAGAAGCACCCCGCCATGGAGGATTAAGGTTAATTTGCAGATGCTCCCTGAAGTACTTACTGGTGGTACTTACCCCTGCATTTTATGTATGCACGGTTTTGTGCACGTGCACATAAATACAGCTGCAATGTTTGTTTGGAAACCAAAGCTGCCTCTGAAAATTGGTTTAGATGTGCTTTCACTCTACTCAAGAATTAACAGTAAGTTAAGTAATAACTTACATAATAGAGTAAGTTACTTAGCAATAAGTTATACCAGTCTTATATATATCGATGTTCATTTTGAGTGCTCTTTCCTCTACAAGACACACATTGAGAATCCCAGACTATTCCCAGCAGTTAGCTGTTAAATACACAGAAAAGCAAGAAGACTAGGCCTGTAAGAGAAACCTAGGAAGAAAAATCAGTTGGTGACTGTCAGCTGGAGGGGTATTTAAGGCAAGAGGCTGAGCAAGCTGCCAGCCCCTCGGTCCAACAACCACTACCTCAGCATCAGTAACTAATCGCACCACTGGTGCACAAGTGGTATCGTAAGTTTGGCAATAACAATAACTGCACTACCTCTTGGGAATCTGGGTGAGGCAAGAAACCCTGCATGAAACAGAGGGCCTGTACATATCTACATGGTAGGTGCAGACAACCTCCACCTGTAGCTGGTCTGAGAGCTGCACCTAAAGGCGCAGCAAGTGGCAGGGAGTCTGCTGTGGTAGGCACGATGGAGGTACCAAGAAACAGCAGCTGCCTCAAAGCTTGTCTGAGTGAAGCTGCAAGCTCGTGCATAAGAACAGACAATAACCCACATCTCCCCCTTTCTGGAGTGGTGCTTTCTATGTGATCATTCTCCACCGGTCCTTAAGGGCAGTGGAGATGCAAGCCTGGCTCTCAGGGGAACCTAGCCAGGAGTGGTCTGCATTTCAAAGAGAAAACACCCTTCCTATTTCTTCTCTGAATCACCCTCCTCAAAATCAAACCAAACCAAACCCAGATGATTTTCAGAATACTGAGGCAATCTATACAGCGAGTATTTAGGTAAGATTTAAAAAGATGCAATGAATCAGAATTGTACCAGAAGCTCAGGAACAAAGTGTCACATTTTGAGCCTATCCAAGATGTGACAGTTTAATATAAATACAGGTTCAGAAGTGATGAGCTGATCTGCCATCCTGCCTCACAAAGCTTTTGTATGTCCAAGTACTCAGAGCTACCCCGATGGGAGAACATGGCATAAATTAAGGATACTGTGTGGGTTACAGATCCCGTTTCCCTTGCCTGTGTTGGGATCTGTGATTCTGCTCTGATTTTACCTTCATTTGCTGCTTGCAGAACTTCTCCAAAGACAAGAGCCTTAAAAGTCTGTGCAAGGTACAACACGCCATTATAGCTATCGCACTAAACTTTGACTGACTACATCTTGCCACATGATGTAGAACCTAAAGCAGACCTGTAAGTGTAACCTTTAGAGACAGCAAGGAAATCACTTGGGTACACATGCACCAAAGTATTTACATCGAAGCTGGGACTGGTGCACACTTGAGGGAATTTTTGATGCATTTAAGGAAATAACTTAGGGGTCTTGGCATACTGACTGTACTTTTATGTGAACCTCTTGGTTTACAGGGCAACTACAGCGTTTCTTCTATCAGTCTATATGTACAGAATTTTACAGCACCTCATGCACTGTCCAAAACAGATAGAAATTACAGATAAATATAGAATTTTTAGATTGAAATATCTGTATATTTAGAAAAATATACATTAGTAAACACAATAAACCAGGTAGAGAAGTGTACCTGTTCTAAAGTCTCACATGCAGGTAACATTTCTGGGTTAAGTCATGGTAGCTTTGTAATGTGGTAACAGACGTGAGCATTGTTTGTTTTACCATCCACATACATACATATACACAGACAACTATTTGATAATTTACTTCTCTAAACTACTTAAATATTTATCTTGTGATACATACCACATACCTTAAACATTTAGCAGCATCTTCACCTCGCTCAGACACCCCTATTGTCATCATTAACAGTCAACCTAAAGAGGTCTCCTGCTTCCCATCTGGAAAATGGATGTTTAGTGGGGAATGATATACATGAAATTCTTTTAACTCCTCCAAACCACTTCAGACAGCTCTTACATGAAATAATTGTCCTTTGCTCAAAACTGGCCTTTCAGTGTCTTTCTCGCCTAATTGCACAATACACAGATCTCTAACACCTGCTCTGGCATACCCTGACTGTTGTGTAGATGCCTGAAACAGCACCAGCATTCTAAGAACCTCCAAGAATGCTCTATTTTTAACTAATTCTCATTCTAGTCATCCCACCAGGTAGTGACAAAGGAAGCAGAATACCTGATGAAAATCTGGTCTTGCTGAAAACCAAACCAAACCACAACCCACCACCACAAAATAACCAACCACATTCCCCCCCCCCCCAACATTATAAAACTGCCAATGTGAACTCCCACTTTTCAAGGTTTAATGGATACATGTAAGGAATGTGATGTTTAGGTAAGGATTCTCCCCTTACAACCTGCATGTGGACATCCAATAAAACCTGCAGACATGACCTTTGCCTGCAACCTAAGCAAGCTATCTTCTGCTGCTTCAGAACTGTACTTCCCAATAGCATCTACACTACCACCACCAAATGGTCAGCCACGAGGCTCCACTCTGCTAACTGCTGGATTTTGAAACACTGTGAACCTGTAGCAAAAGCTAAAGCTTTAGCTTTTAACAAATACATGGCTGGTTGGAGATGGCTGACTAGGGAGGCTCTTGTGACAATATTCTTCCTGGAATGGAAACAGAAGGAGCAGAGGGGTTTTCCTAACTAAACCCTGGTGCCCATGTTACACTTGTTTCAGCTGGTTAAGTACATTTATGGAAAAAAGGGATGAAAACAAGTGATAGTTGCAAAACAAAGTACTACGGTGTGGAAACAGAAGAATCTTCTCATTCTGTTCATTAGGGAAGAGTGAGCTCAGCCCACTTTTGGCATCACATATAAAGTATTTTCTAACAATAACATAAAAGGCATCGTATCTGTCCAGATAGCACATCCTATTTACAGCATATGTAGCTCTCCTATTCCACAGTAAATAAATACAGTTCAGTCATGTCCAGCATATAGTGCCAAGAGCAAATCATTAGTCACGCAATGGCTTTGCTATCGTTGCTGCTACATACAACACTCAATCCATTTCTCAAAGCAGCCTCTGAGTGATAGGATCACAGAACATGTCTCCTGGGAAAGGAAAAGTCTCATGCTGGTGCCACATTTAAAAGCTTTGCCAAACTTAAAACCAGAGGAAAACACATCCTGAAAAATGTAACAATAAAACAAAGTTGTGGTCCAAATTTTCCTCAGAGGATTTCAGATTCCCTCTGAAAGACCAAGATCTCAGTACCAGGAGCCACAAAGATTACCAGTGCTATAAACAGCTTCAACTAATGTTTTCCACACACACTAGGATCTCAAGCTCTCCTTGCCCCCCTTTTACCCCGCAGTGACTAACTTCATAGGCTTTGCAAAAATCACCTGTAGTATATGGGTGTTTGTTTGGAGGGGTGTTTGAGATTTACACTTCTCCAATACTGCATCAACTCCATTTTTCTTTTCCTTGTGCACATAAGTCTTTAAAAGCCCCAGGAAGCAACACTGGTTTACATTGCCTAAGCCTCTTTTCCTTCAGAAATAGTTCTGATGAAGTTGCCTTCCAATAGCATTCTATGTCACACTGGTGTTGAGAAAGAAGTCAGAAGCCAGGTGCCTGTCACCAGATGGAAGAGAAATTAAAACATAGATAACTTCAGTTCAGACACCTAATCTGGTAAGTGATGGTGAATGTTACTATATACAACAGCTGACATTACAATATAAAATAGGGTCACAAAAAGAGCTAGTCTTAGCAATGAGCTACATTTTCATTTTGTTCTTATTAAGCAGAAATTTACATCAGCATAAGTTTTGATCAATGAACTTGAACCTAATGTGAATTATATCAATGAGCCTACTAAGGGAAGAACTGTCATTAACAAAAGGAAGTATGTTGTAAAACAAAAAGGTACAAACAACATCATTGCTTTTCAGCAGTAAGCTTCCAATTCACAAACTAGCTCATTAAAAATGCAATTAAAACCAATGCAACAAAAAGCACAGAAACTCTACTACATCACGCTCCTAAAAATACAGCAGTTGATCACATACAAATATTCCAAAATATAGAACCCAGCTGGCTAGCACAGAAAATTAAGCCAAAGATCACCATACAAATATCAAACAATGTCCTAAGAAAAGAAAATGCCCCCTTTTTTTTTTTTTTTCCTTTTTTTTTTAAGCAATGTGTTTTTCACAATGTGAATAAATACTCGTGAATGTTAAGCTTCACTCGACAAGGCTCCACGTTACCAGATTCTCTCCCAGGCTACTTCCCCATTATTCCAATTGCACGGAGTTACCCTGTGTACCATCTTTCTAACATCAGTCCTTCAGCCATAACAGGCTAACAGGTTGGCTCTCCAAAACAGCCTCATAAGCAGCATGCAAGGTACTGCTTTACGTTATTTGAAGAGACACGCGTAAGGGAACCTACGCAACAGTTGTCAAAATCAAGAGACAGAAAGAACTTGTGAAACATCAAGAATGCACCAACATTAAGCGGAAAGAAGCTGGAGCAATGGAGCTGTGTGTTTTGTTTCTGCTTTTTAATACTTAAAATTCTGCTCCCATGAAGTTATTATTTTATAAGGAAAAAAAAACAACAAAGGAAGAAATCAGAGTTCTTTCCTAATAAGAGCTATAGACTTTTAACTGGCTGAACACTGACGTTAACAAGGTTTACAAAATATTATTTCAAGTATCCTTTTTTTAATCACAGTGAAAATGTAAGACCAAGATGTAAGTGTTGAAGTGAATGACTGAAAGTTTCTTAGATGAAAAAGGCAAAGGTACGAAATCAAATATAGAAAAAATGCTTAAACGCATTTCCTTCATGTGATATGAATAGAAAGGTTACCTGTAAAAAGTTAGAAAAATTAAAATAAATTACATATTTAAGTACACTTTCCCTTCAGCATTTCTATAAAAATTCAGAACAGTGTACTTTGGAATATACACAGAGTAAAAATGCACAGGTGCCGTAGTCGTCGCCGGTATCTACACAACGTCACATCAGCGTCTTGCTGCAGCTGAATTTGTTACTTGAGCTCCTCCTGGGAAACCTCAATATACCCAACTAATTGGGACCCACTGCGGTTCCAGCCTCAGCCTCTCGATAGCAGTCTGCAGCTTCTCGAAGGCTTTGTCTAGGTTGTCATTTACAATGGTCAGATCAAAATAGTGGTTGTATGCTCTCTGGATCCGTGCGCTTTCATCCACTGTTTTCTTCAAATCAGTGTCCTGGTGAAGAGATCAGAGAATTCAACCAGGTTGGAAAAGACCTCCAGGATCATCAAGTAGGTTTTACAGGTTATTGAGAACATAAACCTTGGTGCATCCTTATAAACATGCAAGAAGTATCCTTTCATTACCTACAACTGACTACTGAAAGATATATTTTAAAAATAATAAGTCTTCATTTACAGTAAATCCACACAGAACTTCAGCTAAAACATACTGAAAGGGTTGAAAAAGTTATGAGCTGTGCCAATAATGTTAAATATGACAACCAAATGTTTGCAATCTGGCAATTCTTAAGAACGCCAAAAGACGCGCATGAATGATGCATCTCAGTTTGTATCTGCAACTGACATTCAATCAGAATGAAAGCGATGCCTCAGGAATGTCTGAGTCCATCATTTATGTAAATATATTTGTGCATTTTATTTCCAAGGAAAGCACAAAAAAGGTAAAAAATTGAAATTAATGGGAAGTTAAAAGACATTGAAAGATACATTTCTAATAGAAAAAAAAGCTCTAGAATACTTAATAGCTTTTAGAGGCTACATTTCAGCCTTGCTCACCTGATGTCAGATCCTGATTTGTGAACTACTGCTTCATTGTTTAAGTTCTGACACGAGCTACAAAATACACAGGGAATTTATATCCCTACATTACAAAGCCTTCATGAAGTGCTGTCACTGAGCACTTTTTTACGTTCCATTAGTCCTACACTCTTAGAAAACCCCTCTCCACTTCTGCACAAAATCCATTTTTTCCCAAGCTGTTCTGAGATTCGTCCCCTTGAAAGTATTTCGTTTAAAATGTTCATGTCCTGATACAGTTGTATACAGAAAAGGCAGAATGAAAAAGTAAGCTTCTGAATAGCCTCTCCTTCCCAGTAAATGAAGGAGATGAGCAAATGTATCATTGCAACAGCCACAGTTTTTGCAATAGAATGGTTTAGGATGCTAGAAATAATGACAGCAAGCAGAACATAATATAATAACATAAGCTTAACATAATAATACAAATTACATTTGTTTTTCACTTGTTCAGAAAGTACACAAAGATGAAATGGGAAATCCTACTCTTTATATACATGAGTACAGATACAATCTAGAATGCATAAAGATACATAAATGTACATTTAAAATGTACATTTAAAATCTAAAATACTCTTTTATTATTCATAAGGACAAGTAAAAGAGAGGCAAGTATGTGCCTTAGGGAATCAAATATTAGGAAGTGTAGGGAATTATTTTTATACTTGTCTGGACAGTTTTAATCTTGCCTTAACACAGAATCACAGGATGGTTTGGGTTGGAAGGGACCTCAAAGCTCACTCAGTTCCAACCCCTGCCACAGGCAGGGACACCTTCCACTAGAGCAGGCTGCTCCAAGCCCCATCCAACCTGGCCTTGAACACTTCCAGGGATGGGGCAGCCACAGCTTCTCTGGGCACCTCATGCCAGCGCCTCAGCACCCTCACAGTAAACAGCTTCTTCCTAATGTCTAAACCTACCCTCTGTCAGCTTAAACCATTCCCCCTTGTCCCGTTGCTACATGCCCCTATAAGAAGTCCCTTTCCAGATCCCTTGGAGGCCCCTTTTGGGTACTAGAAGCTGCTCTAAGGTCTTCCCAGAGCCTTCTCTTCTCCAGACTGAACCATGCCAAGTCTCTCAGCCTGTCTCCATAGCAGAGGTGCTCCAGCCCTCTACCATCAGTCTTGTAGATGCATTGCAAAAATTCAGGGTTCATATGGAGCAGAGAGGAGGAAAGGCAGAGCATCCACATAGATACCAGAATCTGTAATAGCCAGAATCCACAAGTAGGAGTGACAATCTCTGATATGGTTAAGAGAATGGGATCTCACAGGTTTGAAAAGAAGGAAAGAACAAATTAAGAAAAAAAAAAAAAGGAAGTAAAGAAGACTAAAAATCCCATATTCATTTAGTGGAAATTAAACCACCAGCCTGTGTTTATCGGTCTGAATGCCTCGTCAGTATTATACAAGATATTGCTACTAAGCTGCAACAGTATTGTTGTGAGTTGCCAGCTAACCATGGCTTTTCTCAGTTGGGGAAGCTGTACTACTCCATAACTGCTCAGTCTGGCTTTTTTGCTTTGGTCCTGCAGCTGGTGAAGTTCATGTCCATATAGAGTATTTATGATTTGCTGCACTGAGGAAGCATGTCTCATTTCTCTCTACTACACCCAGCATCTCAGAAAAGGAGAGAAGATCTAAGGAATAAAACGTGCCAGTTCACTTTACATAACAAATCCAAGGAACTCAAAGGGAAGAGAAGCTGTTCAACAGTTCCTGTTCCAGCAGCTCCCAGGCATTCTCAGTGCAGCATATGCTGCTGCAGCAGTGGAAACAAGGCCTAGTTGCATTCTGTTGTCAGTTTGGTTTTTGTTTGCGTGTGTTTGTTTCCTTTACGTAGGCTGCAGTATCTTTCCTAAACATTTTTAAAGCACACCTACATTACAAGACAAACCCAAAGAAAACTTTTTTGGGAGAAAGATGTGGAAAGTAAAGGAAAGACATTTACATAAAAAAGCAACTCCCACCATCAAATATCTCCCATTTGCTGCAAATAATCAAAGGTGACACTTCACAAAGAACACATTATGAGTAATTTTTGTAATCAACGCTTTTCTGTAAGAGGTCTATTTTTAAGAAAGAAGCAATCTGCCTTACACATAGTACTTGATTAACTTCTACTAAGTAATCAGCAAAAGCCTTGCCTTACTTTTCTTAAAGACATTCATTGCAGAACAAATTCTACCTAAAATGAAAGGTATAATCCAAAAATAATAATATCAGAACATCCTGTTCAGAGCAAACTAAATGTGAAGTAATCTGCTTACAGTGAGAAGTTTGGTTGTAATTCCAGCATCTACCACAGCCTTGTGCATAGCACGCAGAGTCTCCAACTCCGGAGCAGCAATAAACACCACATAGGGCATGAATTCAGAAGTCCTCAGTATTTTCAGGGCCTAGAAGCAAAGAAGAATGAAAAAAATACCCTGAAGTTTGAGAATGACTCACCACACGTCACCGTTACTTAAGGGGCACCACAGAACTAGTCTGTTACAATAGGCAGAAACACATAAGTGAAGATTCCTATTTCAGAAACTCCTACACTGCTTTTTGAAACACTCAACATCATTCTTTCCTTGGCTAAAAAGATTATTTATGACTCTGTAAGCCTCCCATTCTAAGCAGAATCCTTGTTGGCTTTTTTCCATCTAACTCATTCCAACTAAGTGCCACAAACGCAAGAATCCAGTTGATATTGTAATCTTCAAACCACGTAAGAAGACTTCAAATTTAAAGGCACACCACTTCAACACTATACTCCTACACTTGTAGTGTAGCATTATGAATGATGTACCTGTGGATTCACGTCCAAGATGCAGGTCCTTCCTGTCTGAACAACTTCAAGGATGGAATCAATTTTGGTGCCATAAAGATTTCCTTCATATTCTCCATGCTCTAAGTACCTGCCAGCTTTAATATCCACCTCCATTTCAGCTCGTGACACAAATCTGTACGCTTGCCCATCTTTTTCATCATCCCTGGGCTTTCGTGAGGTAACTAAACAACAAATTTAAAATACAAATTGAATGTTTTCTTTTGGCATTTGGAATACAAATATGAGGCTGGATTGCCTGTTAGGGAAAGTAAAATACAATTAACATACAATTAGAATTGTTCCATATATAATTAATTATTCTAATGTAAATTTCAAAACTGAGCACAGCCCCTCCTGTTCCCTTTATTTCTATTGTTTCCTATATGTTGCTTACCATTTGTCTGTTTCCTTTGTATTACTCCCTCACATCATATACAATACTCATTAATGTCATATTCTTAATTATTCACTTAATATGATATTAAAGTGACTCGGAATCAAATGAAAGTTTAACTTTTGAATGCCAAATATACTTCTGACAATAACTGAGCGCACACATCAAAATCTGCACTGTCCTGTATTTGCCCTGCTACTCAGGGCAGAATTACCTGAGCTAGCTATAAAGAAAGTTAACTTAAATATCAGAAGAAACCCAGCCACTGCAGCAGAAAATGAATGGAGGCAAGCTGATGCTGCTTTCCGGGACAACTTACCCTTTGAAGGAAGGTGAATTCACTGCAGAGATTAAAGCCAATTTTTAAGTAAAACATTAGCAGCTCTCTTGGGTATTGGCCATACTGTGCAGTGCATGCATTATTTAAGCAAGAAAGTGAAAATAAAGTAAGTAAAAGTATCAAGTTATTACCAACTTCACTGTCCTAACACCATGTTATTTATCTGTTCTTTGCATTTAATCAGATTTGAACTCTAAAATATAGTAAGTGCTCCAATGAATGGTTCTGTTTGTAATACTTGTATCATCACTGGGTGACAATCGTCACCTGGTGCAACTTGGTGATATAAGTGGAAAGCATTCACCCCCTTCCAGTAATTCCTATCAACTTTGTTATTATTGAAAACTTGGGTGAAATGATCTTCTGAAGCTGCTAGTAATAAAGCAATAAACATATTACTAGAACATCTAGGCTTCAGCCAAGATTCTACACAAAGATTAATACTGGAATGGTTAATACAATGAAAAAAATCATAGCAGTTTGAGACAAATTTTGAAGAATGAGCTTTAACAGTTTATAGCATACAGCAGTATATTTATGTTTAGCTATAACACATATACATGGGGGGGAAGAAGACAGAGAGAGGATATATATAGTGAAGACTCCATTTACAATAAACTTTGTACTGCATGATTAGATTGTCAGATTGCTAAATTGGAATTTAATGCCTTTGAAGGGTGTTCAAGAGCTCCAAGTAAAAGCATTTTAACACTGTGTTGCATTACTTACATATATTTAAATATCTATATAGTATTTTAGGGAAAACAATAATTCCGAAGGCTTTTTAAAAAGGGAATAAGGAATTTTATAAATAATTAAAAGTTTATTCCTATTCTGCCAGTATGAAATAAGATTCCCAGAGGAGGATTTCTTTTACAAAGTTAAGACTTAGAAGTCAAACTTGTCAGTTACACATAGTAATTCTAAGTGCCAGTTTTGGCATTAGAGATTCAGTAGATGAGACAGACCAGTTCTCTCATGTTGCACAATATTATCTTTCAGACCTCTCTCTCCTCCCCCTATTATCAGACCTACTTGTTGCCCACTGAGAACTGAAGGGAAACGAGTGGGTCTGAAATGCTGAAAAGCAGCTGGAAGGAGGAGAATAATAAGGAGGCTTGGGTGGATGTCTCTGGACAAAAAACAGGAGGGGGCATTAAAGAAATAAAGATCTTGCGAATCAGCAAAGTAACCTTCTGGAAATAAGGCAAGAAAATAATGCTTCAGGAAGAGAGGAGGGGTTTTTCTGAAGTTGATAATGAGAGAAAGAAAATAAGAAAGAGCATGTGCTTGAGGCTAGATGTATTAAGACATAATAGTATCATACAAATCTTGGGAGACCACACATGCTTTGGTTTTGTTGGAAGTGTGTTGCTTTTCCCTACGTTTCTGATACTAAAGAAACAATTTATAATGCCAAGGATACTTCTACAGATGGAAAAGTCCACAGCACACCTGAGAAACTCCACTGGCTGTTCATTACAGAAGAGTGTTAAGAACTCCTAGAATCCTCTCAGTAACTGATGGTGACCAGCACTGAAGAAACCTAGCAGACTGAAACACTGCACATACAAAGTTGTTTTATTGCCCCATCAGTAACATTTAACTGGTAGTGACATATTTTCACTGTCATCATATGTTAGTTCTGTTGCCCGAGAAGATGAAGAACCTTTTGTTTTCCCATGCTACATAACCTTCATATTCTGACAAAATTTCTCCTACCCTGAATCACTGGGATAAACATCAGGTATTTTCCACATAATCAGACTCATAGTACAATACTACAATAGGAGTGCTGGCAACTTACATGGTACTGTGGTTCCAAACCTAGTGGGATTCAGTACTATAAACCTGTTCTTCAAACTTCTTCGCCCCACTCCTTGGGCCCCAATTAAGACCAATGTTTTCCTCTGAAAAGGAGGCATTTTGGCTACTTCTTCATAGATCTGGATTTCATGACGATCAAATTCTACATTGAGAAATGTACAAAACCAATTAACACCCAGACAGTACTCTAAGAAAAAAAATTAAGCAGTCATGCTATATATAAACAAACCATATGTGAATATAAATAGTACTTCAAGGGCATTAATTCTGATGCAAGCTTTCTTACTTTAAATTGGCATGGGAATAAAATAGTTACTCCTTCATGGACAGTATAAGTCACATTAACACCTTTACTTCCAGTGAGAAAATCTGAGATTGACCACAATGGGAAAACTGACCAACAATTAGTGAGCTTTCACAGCATCACAGAATTCTTAAGGTTGGAAGGTATAGTTGGAGGCCTGTATCTAGTGGAGTGCCTCAAGGGTCGGTACTGGGACCAGTATTATTTAATATATTCATCAACGATTTAGATGAGGGAATTGAGTGTACTGTCAGCAAGTTTGCTGATGACACTAAGCTGGGAGGGGTGGCCGACACGCCAGAAGGCTGTGCTGCCATCCAGAGGACCTGGACAGGCTGGAGAGTGGGCGGGGAATAACTTGATGAAATATAACAAGGGAAAGTGAGAGCCTGCATCTGGGCAGAACACCCCAGGTTCCAGTATAGCTGGGAACGACCTGTTAGAGAGCAGTGTAGGGGAGAGGGACCTGGGGGTCCTGTGGACGACAGGGTGACCATGAGCCACACTGTGCCCTTGTGGCCAAGAAGGCCAATGGCATCCTGGTGTATTAGAAGGGGGTGGTTAGTAGTCAGAGAGGTCCTCCTTCCCCTCTACTCGCCCTGGTGAGACCCATCTGGAATATTGTGTCCAGTTCTGGGCCCCTCAGTTTAAAAGGACAGGGACCTGCTGGAGAGAGTCCAGCACAGGGCAACTAAGATGATTAAGGAGTGAGCCTCCCTTAGAGGAAAGAAGGACTGCCTAAGTTTGGAGGAGATTGAGGGGTGACCTTATTAGTGTATATAAATATAAAAGGGGGAGTGTCAGAGGATGGAGCAGGCTCTTCTCAGTGGCAAACAATGAGAGGACAAGGGGTAATGGGTACAAATTGGACACAAGAGGTTCCACTTAAACCTGAGAAGAAACTTCTTCTCAGTGAGGGTGACGGAACACTGGA
This sequence comes from Neopsephotus bourkii, assembly GCF_033783945.1. Lineage (NCBI taxonomy): Eukaryota > Metazoa > Chordata > Aves > Psittaciformes > Psittacidae > Neopsephotus > Neopsephotus bourkii. The sequence goes on from NW_026902015.1 coordinate 134,727, forward strand.
ACAGGCTGCCCAGGGGTTTGGAATCTCCTTTTTGGAGACATTCAAAACCCGCCTGGACACGTTCCTGTGTAACCTTATCTAGGTGTTCCTGCTCCCAAACAAACACCCCCAACCAACCACAACAACGAAGGTATCTCTGGATGGCATCTGGTCCAACCCTCTGCTCAAGCAGGGCTACCTGGAAATGATGCTCAGGACCAGGCAGCTATCAATTACTGTTGAAGAGGGAGACACAACAACCTCTCTGGACAAACTCAGTCACCATCCCAGTGCAAAAAGTGTTTCTTGAAGTTCAGAGGGAATATCCTGTGTTGCTGCTTGTTGCCTCTTGTCCTGTCACTGGACTTACCTGAAAAGAACCTAGCTATGTCCTCTTTGCACCCTCACTTCAGGTATTTACACCCACTGATGAGATCCCCCTGAGCCTTCTCCGGCCTGAACAGACCCAGCTCTTCCAGCCTCTCATGGGAAAGATGCTCCAGTCCCTTCATCATCTTTGTACGTCCATGTTTCTCTTGCACTGAGGAGGAGCACAGTACCCATGAGGTGTTGCCTCATCAGTGCTGAGCAGAGGGGAAGGATCACATCCCCCTACCTACTGGCAGCAAAGCTTTCATTTTTTTTCCTCTTTGTAACAAATATTTCTTCTCTGACCCTCACCTACCAAAAGGTATACTCAGCACCATCATATCCTCACTGAGTATTACTGCTTTTAAACCATAAAAACTATCTATCAAACAAATTTTATAATCAAATAGTTTACTGCAATTCTTTGAGCTTTGGATCCTCTAGACTCTGCAAGCTCAGAAGGCTAAAGTACTCTGATGTATATGTAATATTAAGAGATACCTGCATTTCTTGTAGTGAGATACATCATCTTTTTCTTTTTTTTGCTGCTTATTGTTCCACAGAAAGGCCCTAGAAATAAAAAAATGAGACAAACTCTTAATTTTAGCTGAATGTCTTCTTCCAAAGCTTATTTACATGAACATATGCAGGATTAGATTAATTAAATGTACAAGGACTAGTTTAGATTTTTATATATTCTAGGGCAGAAGATCACATATATTTTCATTCACATCAAATGGTATCGTAAGAACTGAAGACAGGAGAAATTTTCTTAGAAAGCTTTGTAAAAACCAGCAGAAAAATCCATGAAACATGTTTTAATGTATTAAATTTCGGTTTATGCTACAAAAATAGAATAAAGAGCTTTTAAAAAAATGATAATAATAAAAATTGCCTTTCCCACCTAACTTAGCTTTTCATCAGCAGGTGGCAAAACTGGTTCATGTATCTATGAAGACTAAGCATAGACTTCAGCCTTTGTCCTTCAGTCAAAGCCAGAGTACAATAATTAGCATTTTGCAACATTCTGTGTATTCTCACACAGCAGTTTTCTAGTCTCTATGAAAGCAGGAAAAGCATAACAGATGGAGCAAAATCTACCCCTGAAATTCGTTAAATCTTACCTGAATTATCCCAGTCCCTCCTCACAAAGGCCTTTCTCTTCTCTTCCAGGAACTGGCTGGGAATAAGCCCTGCACTTCCCCCTTCTTTGACATGACTAGCCTGGGGGAAAACAGGAAAAAACACAGGTAAGCTGGAAGAAGCATTTTTCTCATTGACATGTTCATGTCTGAGTTTCACACTGCCCATGTTTCCCAAAGATGGCATCCATACATTTACTACTGAGACTTGGAAATTCAAACTCAGATTTGGGTATTAAAATTCTGCCTTACAGTAACAGTGTCTTCCCATTGATTATTAAAATTCAGTAAACAAATAAAATAGATACATTTCATTACTGGTTCCCATTAAGTTCGTAAGCTCCTATAGCCATAAACCTTTGGCATCAAAATGGAATTCTCCAGCCATTGAACTCTCAAGTGACAAACCCCAAGACCTTCTAGTACACTGTAGACTTATTTTGTACTCTTGAGCTGCTCCAAACAGGAGCAGTGCAGCTTATTAATGGTCATTTCACAAACAGTCAATGTCATTAATACATGCCTAATCATGCCTTACGCTTTTTGCACTAACTAGAGATTTAAAATCTTAGTAACTGAAGTATTCCTAGCAATGAATGTTTGGCTAAGATTCTGTACTAAATTCTGAGCAAGCTTAACACATACAAATGCATAATTATGAAACATACACTTTTCTTCTCCATAACTGGTCAGCCTGTCTCTTGCTATCAGGAACCGTTTCCTTTTACCTATGACTGACTGGTATTTTACAGTTAGCAAGTTTTCAGTAACAGTCTGGCATTTCTAGAAAACACAAGGAAAAACTATGTTTTTTCTCTCCAGTGGCACGATCTGCATAGCAGGACTTGCAACACACTATACTGGTTTAACACATTTCATGTTTGCTACCCATAGAGTATTTATTTCTCATGGCTCCTTCAAGTTACGACTGGAGGACTTGAAAAGCAATACAGAACACAGCATGTAAGCTAAATGTCAAACTACTACAGAGTTCATTGAAACTAATGAACTTGGAAGTAAGAATTTTTTTGCCTTCCCTCACACTTCTTTCTGTTGTTACCGTCACTGATATGCAACAGAATTCAGCAAGAGTTGTTGATGTATATTCAGATATTTTTGTAGCTCTTAAAGAAGTCATACATCTATTGCTCTCAAGTAACATTTGGCTTGTTATCTAGCAAAGGGTGAGCAATTAAAGGGTAGAAATGGAAATGAGTAATGACTTCTTGCCTAGATTGCCACTGCCACTTCCAATTTTGAGTATCTCGGTTGAGAAGAGTGTCTTAAAGGTTCACTCACCCCACTTTCAGTGGCACTGATGATGTTCAATTGTATGTATAGTGTCTTGGAAAAACTAAAAACAGCATAAATACTGGATTACATTTCTACTGAAAGACTGAATGAGGAAACACAACCTTAAAGCAGGGTGAACTGTTAATATCTGAAATAGTGCGAAACATTTTGATTATGAACATGCATGTTACAGCTCACATACACTGACCACTACTAGAAATAAAAGATACAGCTTCTCCAAATAGCTATTCTCACCCCTCTTCAAATCCACAGGGTTAATTTCCCTCTCTCTCCTCAATCAACTCTGAGCACTCAGGAAGGGGTTCACTTCTTCCATAGTCGCTGTCAAGGAAGGCTTACTACAATTAACATAATCAACCTAAGACTTTCAGCTAGAAATTATCCACTTAAAACCGACTGTGGACTGTCTAGGCTTATAATACAAGAACAAAGACAAATAGTAGTAATAGCAAAATGAGTGTTACAACTTATACCATTCGATTTTCTCTAGTATTTCAATTGTTAATATCTTGATATTAGCTTGAAATTGGATTGCAATGTAAATATTTTTTCTTTTATCTAGTTCTAAAGGGAAGCAAATCATCATTTAAAGAGTTTACTATTACAGCAACTACTGAATCTTTTCGTGGTTTCTTATTTTATTTTTTAATCTTTTTACCAACCTGCCACCAGTTTGGATCTTCCCGGTTTACAATCTGAAGAATTTCTCCTTTAGAAAATTTCAAACCTGCTTCTTTGCATGGGATGAGGTTGTCATTATATGGATTATAATCAAAATGACACTTCACAAAAACCTGAAATGGGTAAAAATTTACAGAGCTTAAACATTATAAAATGCATTCTGACTTGTTTTTTAAATTGAAATAATGTCTTTTCCTACAGTTAGACATGATTAAAGTTGCATTTGGCAAGTAAAATACAATCTGTGGAAAAAAAATGGCATATACCAGCTGAAAGAGTAGAATAATCAGCACTGCAAGCCTTGGATGAAGGAGCTTCATGATAAAAATAAAACCCCCAACTGTTCTATTTGGACAGTGTATTACAAAACACTCATTTCTGCATCCCAGTCTATACAACTCAATTAGTATTCTGACTTTAAATTACCTAAATATATTTAAAAAACTCTCAGAATGTGAGCATTGTATTCAAGGCTTGTGGAATCTTAATAATTAATTTGACAATTAAATCAGTGTTTTAAATCAAGCAAGATATGGGACTGCTTAAGACTCAAATTTGATGCAGATGAAGAAATAAACAAGGTGCATCAATAGACTGGAAACATCTTCTGACTTTTTCCTACCAGGTTGGGGAACAAAGGAAGCAGCACACCTGCCTCAAATACAGCACACTCCCTCAGCATCTACTCAGTGCTGGCATAGTCTGTTAGAGTCACAAGCATTAGACCCACTACTCGAAAGAGTGTCTTATAAGATATTTCAGAGGCTTAGAGGACTTGTTTTAGAGGAACAAGTTACCTCTGCAGTGGAGAAATCAACAGCCTACAGCAACAACAGAAGGATAAGGAATTGCCACCATCCAAACTCCTACTTAAGTTGGGGAGTTCAAGCTCAGCTGTTGAATTCAGTATGTTCCTGAATACCATGAAGGAGATTACTTGGACACTAATCATGTTTATAAACACATGCAGTTCATTGCATGTTTAGTGTGAGTGTGGCTAGATCAGCAGAGGTCACTGGATGTCAAAGAAACACGATTTATATGTAGTATACAAATGCTCATCAATTTTAGATACTAATAGTTTTTTTATGCAGGAATATTAGGTGTGGTATTAGTCTACAGAGTAAACCCACTTCCACAATGTAATTAAAGGTGAATACAGGTATATAGACTTCTTGCCAGCATTAAATACAAAAAATAACCAAAAGATGTTAAAATTATCTTTTGACAGGAACTTTAGAAATGTGCTACTGACCTGTTGAGGAATAACAGTGTCTCTGTAGCTGGGGAGAATCTTCAGAGTGACACTGCCACTAATATTTTTCAGCAGTTCCTGCAATTCTTTTGGATTGTTTCCAACCTCATGGCCATTCACTTCTTTAATAATGTCCCCTACATGCAGAAGACCTTGTCGATCTATCATTCCACCATGCAGAATTCGTGCTATTACCAGATCATTGTTCTCAACTCTAAATGTAACACCCTGAAAGAGGTATGTGACAGCTAGTTTACCACTGTTTGAATTTCATTTTACCATTATCTCAAGCAAAACCATGTGATTTTTCTATCTACCCCAATACAACCAGACAGTAATAGTTACTACAGTGTAAGAGTTCCTAATACACAGATAAGCATCAGGTGACACAAAAGGGCTTTCAGACAAGCTTTTCATATGACTGAACTTTTCTTTATTATGTGCAATCCTGTCATTTTGTACCAGGACCAAAAGGGACATTGTGTTAAGTCAGTCATCCTAGCAAGTCATTCAGCCTTGTGACTGCTTGTTCACCATCCCATAATTTCTTAAAAACAACAAATATAGTCTTGTATCAGCCTCTCAGTAATGATCTTATCACCCATTAAATTGCACAACATAATAATGGAAACAATTAAAACATAATGCAAGAAATCGGGCATATGAAAACATTTTCACTCAGACTTTCAAGACACACGTATGTTCAGTGACTTACCAATGGTTCTCCTGCTCTTTTGTGAATTCCAAGGATACGAATAGCATCTACTGGAACAATCTGGTTGTTCACTGAAGAATTATTGACTTCTGGGCTAGAAGGAGGGGAATCGTAACATTTTGAAGCCACAATATCATGTGCTTCTAAGAGTGACTGCAAAGGAACAGAAAAAAAACTTTTTTTAAAACCATGATATAACCACTTCCAAAAGGGTTTAGTGGTGAATAACCACTGAATCTGCGCTTTTGGGATCAGACCATAAAACTCTCAGTTCACATGGAATGGAGCAAAAACTGACATACAAGTACTCACATGGACTGATAAACCTATTATCTTGGTAAATATGCTCCCTTTTAGAAATACAAATGCTTCTTAAGGAAGCATAGAAGAAATGCAGTGAATCTGGGAGGAATATGTGATCTTGCAGAGAAGACTGAAAAAGGAGTACCTAAAATAGCTTTCCACCTAATGAGACAGTATCTGAGCAAATGGTTAAAGTAAACAAACAACCCTCTGCAAAAAAATGAAGATAACTCATCATTAGATACTTGTGCTTAATGTAATAAAATTTTCCTCCACAGTAATTTGGATAATTACAGGTATGCAAGGATTTCTAGCAATCTGCAGAATGAGTGTTTTCTGCTTGCATAAAGCCAAGGCAGAATTCTAGCAGCAAATGAATCCAAGTTGACAGAATTCACTTTCTGGAAGACAAGAACTCAGACCTTGTAGTTAATGGTGTTTTCCCCAGTCCCTACACATAAATACAAAGGAAAAGAAGGAGATCCAAATAAATATAATCATCTTTGGAAGACAACACAATTTAGACTTGATTTTTTCATAAGAGATACTTTAAAGAAAAGATTTGTAAGACCATACATACAGGCAAAGCAATATCAGACAGTCCCTGTCTAGAAGAGGAATAGAGACTCCTATAGCCACCATACATGATAGTTGTAGGTAGATTCCTATAGCTCAGAAGTCTCACTGACAGATGCAGAAAGGGGAAAAGAAGCAAGTGGAAGAGATGTCTACAAGGCTTCAAACAACATAGTTTTGTCTCAGACAGCAACCTGATAAGATACAGTCTTAAGTTGTATCACTGACTGGTATCAAATAAGTAGCTAAAATTAGAAGACACAATTAAGGGACTATCACAGATAGTGACATGCACATGCCAGGGGAAGACAGCAAACTAGAAGAAAGCAGAGCAGATGAGCAGGCAAAATTTAGGCAAATTAACAATTTTGCTATGCAGTCTGCTTTACCCTTCTGTAAGCTACTTCCAACCTAAAAGTTGTGCAACCATATTAGTTTAGTGCTAACCTCAACATGCAAGCCCTCAAAAACATCACAAACCTGAATAGTCATTGTCATCTGCCCATCACACAATGACCCTGCTGATACTTGAACTTGAGGTTAGAAGGAGAATTCACTGATTCTGCCCCTGCCATTAAGACTGTAAAGACAGCTGCTTATTGTGGCAGCTCTAATACTGTGGACAAACCAAATCAAATTAAACATGAAAAACAATCATTTATTTAAATCAAGCAGCTGTCAGATGGTAGCAATTTCTAATTCTTCCTTATCCAAGACACATCCAATCCAAAAAACATGGGAACAGATCTCTATTTGCCAATGTTTGCAATAAACATATTTTATCTTTCTACATTTCCAATATGAAACCAACTAACATCAAGCACACATTTTAACACAGTGCCACTGACAAAAACAGGTAGATACACCAGTATGATACTACCAGTATTCTCTTTTAATCACATGCTAGAACAAGTTGTTCCCAAACTTTCTGGCCACAAACCAATAGATTTCTTGTGGAACTTTACACCTAACCATGCCTGTACAGCTCCCTGCCCTAGTGGTCATATAATTTATGGATTATAATCTGATTCACAGTCAAAAGAGACTACTAAACTAACAGTCTGTCATCCTGTTAAAATTAACATGCTCTGTATGATTCTTCAGTTCTTAAATCTAATCCCATTCCATATTCTGATCCGATCGATTCACTCAGTTTTATGGACAAGCACGAATTCTTTCAATTACTACTTAACAATCTCTCAATCACAAAATCTTTACCCTGCTATTTACACGTTGGCTGAGTCACAAAGACTATCAAGGACCCTACACTGCTGCCCACGATTATAAAATGGTTTCTGTAAGTAAAATAGCTCATTGGTTTCTTTAAAGCAAGACATAGGTAAATTTTCACCATCCCATACCTAACTCTCAGTTCTGAAACTCAAGGATATCATACCAGTTTTACGAGACTACTTCTAGCCTGCCGGGTCACAGCATGGAGACCTGAAGGACATTGAAACAAAGCCACCTGGCAACAAGGGCTATGTGTTTCTAACTGCTGCTGGACTGCTCTCCGATGTTTTACGTCACTCAGTACTTATTTCAGGAATATGGCTGAGTGATCTGAGAAATGCAGTTGCCTGAGCTTCACTTGTTTCTTTCTTATGGTACTGGTAAAAGTGATATCCTGTGCTCCTGCAGCTCCAGAGCTCCTCTGGAATCTGACCTTTCTCATACTAGTGCTGGAACACTTATAAAACCACATGGACTGAATAATGAACAATCATAAAACAGTTCAAAGTTTCTTCCATGCTGCACATGTAAACAGGATCAGCTGACTATCCAAAACTGAGTAACTGCAGAAAGATTCTCATGGAAAAACAGCAATATTGCCAGGACAGGACATTTAGAAGAACTCTGCATATCACAAGAGATGTTGCACAACAGACATACAGTCCTGTGGCAGACAGCATGGCTCCTCTGTGCAATATACTGTCATAAAGTCATTTCTAAACTTAAAAACTGTCAACTTCTTTACAATAGTTTTCTGTGGCTGTACTTATTTGACAGGTAAAAAAATAATTAAGAAGTAACCCTTCTATGATTCTGTGAATTCAAATTCAGTAAAGAACCATTAAACATCCAAAGCTCTCTACAGCGCTGAAGCCAAGCTCAAATTCAGGATCTATTTTTCCTAAAAAGATTCTCAGCTCCATCTCTACATGTTCTGAAGCACTGTCTGCCCTATATCATAATTATTTCCCCAACAGTAATTGTTCTGTGATCCATCAGCCCAAATAAATTACAAATTGGGGGCTGGGGTGGGGGGAATACACAAGAGCAGGACAACTCTATGGTCTTGAACTCAGGACTCCTTTCCTAACACTTCCAGCCTCAGAGGTACTTAAAATATTTCTGTTCCTCCTTTAGGCACAAAACATGAGCTTGTCTTATTTGATAACACTGTTTAAATATCAGAATTTAATAAATAAACTGCAGGGCCCTAATGTACCTGTGAAAAGATGACATTTTTAAATGTTTTTCTGAAAAAGTGAGGAAATCATTTAAGATCTTAGAGAAATCTGGACGACTGTTAAGGAGCTACGAATATGTGCAGAAAATAACCCCGTAAATTAAGATGTGTCCAGGAGGCAACTTAAAATCACTTTGCTAAATGGAACTTTTTAAAAGGTATGATTAGCCATTATAAAGCTTACTATTAGGAGAAAATATTGGCTTCTTTTTCAGATGAAGTAGATTCAGCAGCATCTACTGTTTAGGATGAATGGTTTGTATAATTCTTGGGAAGGTGAAAGTAACTGAACAAGTTCTTTTATAAGCAGCAGAAATTACTCCTCTGCTCAAACAGTGCTCCTCCCTCTTCTCTCAAGGCAATGGCTTTTGCCACTCCTCTCTCCTGCTCTCCAGCTACTGGCTGGTAAGACTTGCTATACCCCTTCTATGCACTGCATGTGCCAGTGGGCTCTTAATACACACTGGCATGAAGACCAGACATAAATACTGTGAAACTCATAAGAACTTATCATCTTCCAACACTCTGACCTCTGAGAAGTTCAGTTAAAACTAAAAAGGATAAGAAGTGGAAGGGAAGAAAAAGGAATGAAATGAGAAATGAGTCAAGGGAGGAACAGTCAAACACAACAGTATAACCATACATGCTCTACACTCCAGAAGCCAGTCCCTCTCCAATGTTCCATAATTCAGTATTTTCAGCACTAAATTATATATTCAGATAAGCTGTTGCACTCACTACTTGCATACCACATTTGATACTTGTACACCGAGGTGGGTTACAACTGTGATAAACTGGTACCATTCATTTGGAAAATACAGAATTAGCCTCTAAACCAGTTACACAATAGTGTCTGTGAAATTTTAAAAGAAGTCAAGGTGGCTTCTTTATACAGTTACTGAACTGGAGAAAGGATGCAAGCTACATTTTCTATAATTACAAGTGACACTGTGTTTTTTCTTTCTTCCTTACAGATCCCTCCTGCAGAATTTGGAACATGCCTCCTTGCACCAAATGAGGCAGAAAGGACAACACTTAATTCTTGACTGTTTAGTTCATTTTCTGTTTCCTTTTCAGAGACAGACATATAGCCTCCTCAAGCCTTAGAAAGAATATTGTACCCACATTTTGGTCTGCAAATTGTCCTAGCTCTTCCAGAGTGGTCATAACTATGGTATCAGTTAAATAAAAACACTTAATCACAACACTGCTACTCTGGCCTGAGTTATCTTTGCTGCCTGCCTCCAGGTGGAGAACAGAAGCACAAAAGCACACTAACTTCAGGCTTCAGAACTGAATCACCTAAGATCTAGTTTCAAAAAAGCAAGCAGATAGCTATTTTTGCCTGTACACAGTGGCCAAAACTGCTCACTGTTTCTGCAAATGAGACTAAAGGCCTTGCAAACAGGCACTTAGAAAACAGTAATTAAAAAGAACCCCAAAACCAAAGTTAAAGCTGCTTCAGACCTTTTTTTTAATGAATTCTGACAGAGTGAAGGTTACGTTAGTTCTCCAAGGCCGCATTATAACCATCAAATAGGCTTTTCCTTTTGTAACCAATTCTTTCCGTTCCATCCAGATTTTGCAGCAAATTAAGCAGGCAGCTCCAGAAACAGCTTATTTTTCTTACATATCCATGACTTACCCAACAGGATAGTGAAAGAGGCAGCATGAAATCTTGTTTACAGCATGCAATAATCATGACATGAATTTTTAAACTGGTTTCCAAGGAAGAGTCAACAAACTGTGAACCAGTAAGTCTGATGTTGATACTAAACAAATGAGAAGTTGTTTTCATAAAAACAGAATGATTGGACAAAAGGTATCATGGGGAAGCACCAACATGCTTTATAAAGGAAAGTCATGCTTCTCACATCTAGTTAAGCTCCTTGAAAGAGTCACCAAGCATAGCAACAAGGCAGTTACAGTTGATAATACAGATCAATTTCCAAAAGGCCTTTGATAGACTCCTTTATCAAAGTCTTTTAAGGAAGCAAAGCTACTACTGGATAAGCAGTAAGGCTCTCAAGTGGTTAAAAGACAGAAAAATTAGGGCCAGGAACAGAGTATTATCAGTTTTCAAAATTCATGTCACCAGGGGATTTCCCACAGGCATCTGGGCTCAGTTCTACACCTGCCAATTCACTGACATGTCAGGTAAGTGATCTAGGAAATGAGGGTGAGAAGTGAAATGACCGGGTTTGCTGAGGCTGCTAAACTATTCAAGGAGTGAAACTGACTGTAACCTGCAGGAGCACCTCATGAGCAACAAAGTGAGAACAGGGCAAATGAAATTCAACACAGGCTGCAAGGGAAAACACCATCCTAATTTAACCTATTAACTGACAGACTCAGAAGTGGTATCTCAGAGGTGTAAGCAGTACAAAACAAAACCGAAAAAGCAATCCACCTCTATGCTTACTGAGCCTAAAGGTACCTCTGCTTTCCTGAGAGGGTGGTCAAACACTGGAACAGGCTTCCCAGACAGGTGGTTGATGCTCCATACCTGTCAGTGTTTACCATGCATCTGGACCCTTAATAATATCCTTTAATTTTTGGTCAGCCCTGAAATGGTCAGGCAGTCGGATACTCATTGCAGGTCACTTCCAACTTGAACTATGCTATTCTATTCACTAAATGTTAAAGGGCAAACAAACTACCAGGAATTTTTTAGGCAATGAGTAGGATATGCAATGGAAATTATTATACCACTTCATAAACCCATGCTGCTGTGAATGACTTCAGAAAACTTTACACAGCTTTGCTTCCCTTCTTTTTATTTACTTGAGACAGACACACATATACAACGAGGCCTCTGAAATCACGAATAACACGAAAAAGCTGATTAGGAAAAACTGATCATTTACTTTCTACACAGGAACAAGGGGCTATGAAGTAAAAGAGAGAGAAACAGCCTCAAAAATAAAACAGCCACTTGGATGGGGGATGTTGTGAATACGACATTTTCACAGAGGTTCAAAAAACAACTGAACAAGCTGATGGAATAGATGATTTTTCTCACTCAGAAGTCTGAGCGACAAATCACTAAACTCTCGCAAAACATTTTGGAAGGTATCATTGATGGCTTATCCTAGCCTTACAGTGCTCACTAGATGCTTACTGCTGGGGACAGAGAAGGAAAACAGAAGAGAGATTTGTTAAATGGGCCTTTAAGATGCAATTAGGAAGCACTATCAAAAGATCAGAACAGAACTGTAAAGCTAATGCAGCATGTATGCAATTCCAAGTATGTTCTTTGTAAATCAAGCAACAAAAATGTGCAAGGAACAGCAGAAATACTGGGACTCCTGCTCACCAGCTACTTCGTAACTTTCAAATTAAATGTGTAAGTTGCTTAAGCCTGAACTAATGGAGCAACTGACACCAGCAGCACGTTGTGCATTTCATATTGTGCCTCCTTGTTTAATATGACCACTGAATAGGAATGAATGCCGGGTTTGCCTCAGTATTGACCACTCAGCCTAATTAAAATTCTTACTTGATCTCAGTCTCCAGGCTCCACCACAAAGATTCTTTGCACAGTTGGTTTCTGGTCTTTGCCATCTCTCTCCAGAGATCATTGTTACAGTGTCCTTCAAAGTCAGTCTACTCCAGCACTTTGCTTATTAAGTTCTTTTTCCTCTTTCAATTCACTCTCTGACTTGTCAGCTTTAGTTCATTTAGTGCTCTGATTCTATCTAACACAACGAATCTTTGTCAGATCTGTCAGTGTACCAGTTGGCCCTCAATTCTGATCTTTTTGCATTGTAACTATGAATTCTGTCAAACTCTTCCTCTCCCTTTCCAGTGACAATTTCTGCTAAGGGATCAAAGACTTGATTAGCAGGTTTATTCACCAGTTAGTCTCCAAAGGGTCTTTGAACCACTAGCTATGATGCCCTTCTGAGCAAATATGAGCACAGGGGAGACCAAGGCACTGCTCTTCAAAAGAGGCAAAGGAACTATCAGCACTCAGAAGAGCTATCACCTCCGAAGCTGAGCTCTTAAAAATGTTCTCTCTTCCAACAGGCCACAACACAGCTTGACAGCATTTTCAGCATCTATGTTAAACAGCAGGCATCTCACTGTTACATTTGTATAATGCATAACTAAAAATTTAGGAAAAAATTGTGTATTTAAACCCACATACAAATGAATGAATAAATCTATGATTCCATACCTGTCTGCCAGAAGAAGCACATTTATACTCTGGCAAAAGGTTTGCTTATGTTCTTCCATAGTATACCTACAGCTAAATACTAAAGTCAGCTGAAGCCTACCTAGAAAGTCCAGAATCCACCAATGATTTACAAACCCTGATCTTCAAGGGACAGTACGGAAGCTGGTAGCTATGGCAGCTATGGAGAAACATCTGCTTCTGACAAGCATATGTCAAAACTTCACTGAAGCAGAGCAACAGTGAGAGGGATGCAGAGTCCCAAGCTGCAGTGCAGATCACATCATAGAAGAATCACGCTCATTCACTCTGCAAACTGTACATCTCACGCATGAGTATGAATGCCAGCAGCTGAACTAAAATGCAGAATGGTCATTACCAGGAACTGAGCCCACCTGGAAATGCTAAGGATGAAGCCTTCAGGGAATTGTTACGCGAACACCAGTCATATAGGAAGTAAATGTTTCTCCCAGATTTGTAACAGAAAATCCAATGGATTTTAATACAATGGGTGAAGATACTCTAGAAGTAACATCAAAGAATAAAATCATGCTCATTTTTAACCCCACATGGCTTCTGCTTTGCCTTTCATCTGGAGTAAAATCACATGTATTAAAACTTGCTACAGTTCAGGTTTTGTCTCATTATTATTCTTAGATTCGTATGTGGACACAGATACGGTAAGTTGGAAATATACAGTAAAAAGGTGTCACCTGAAAATGAGGCTCCTTGAGTATTCCAACCAATTCCGCAATATTTTCATCTTTATTTACTAAGGGACTGATGTCTTCAAGAATTTCATTCACCAGCTCCAGGTTGTTGTCACTGACAGCCTCAAGTTTAGAATCTTCCAGTCGTTCATGAGCCTGTAAGATTAAATATATGAGACTATGCTGTAAATAAGTTCCAAGTAGTTCAAATTTTTACACCTTTAAAATAATTTCTCAGTGCAACCTTTAGCAGAGAAGCCAGAAAATTCACATATATATCTGTGTATTTTATTTTTATAACTGCCAAAGGATTTTGCATGTTTAATTATGTGACCCAACAAACTTTTAAGCAGCAACTGTTAAGGATGCTTGTATGTCCTGGTTTCCTATCACCTCTATGCTGTATATACCAAACTGAACAGTACAGCACCTCAGATCCCTTCTGCTTCAGAACCCAGTACAAGTACCCCTTCTAGACTGAGGACAAAAAAGGAGCTATAGGATCTGCTCAGGAAAAAAAATAGAGTCCACGAGAGTAGCATTTACCCCAGTGTCTTCTCATTCAAACATAGAATCATAGAATAGTTAGGGTTGGAAAGGACCTTAAGATCATCAAGTTCCAGCCCCGCTGCCATGGGTAGGAGCACCTCGCACTAAACCATCTCACCCAAGGCCTCGTCCAACCTGGCCTTGAACACTGCCAGGGATGGAGCATTCACAACTTTCCTGGGCAACCTATTCCAGTGCCTCACCACCCTAACAGGAAAGAATTTTCTCCTTATATCGAATCTAAACTTCCCCTGTTTAAGTTTTAACCCATTACCCCTTGTCCTATCACTACAGTCCCTAATGAAGAGTCCCTCTCCAGCATGCCTATAGGCCTAGGCCCCCTTCAGATACTGGAAGGCTGCTATGAGGTCTCCACGCAGCCTTCTCTTCTCCAGGCTGAACAGCCCCAACTTTCCCAGCTTATCTTCATACCGGAGGTGCTCCAGTCCTCTGGCCCTCCTCTGGACTTGTTCCAACAGTTCCATGTCCTTTTTATGTTGAGGACACCAGAACTGCACACAATACTCCAAGTGAGGTCTCACAAGAGCAGAGTAAAGGGGCAGGATCACCTCCTTCGACCTGCTGGTCACTCTCCTTTTGATGCAGCCCAGGATACGGTTGGCTTTCTGGGCTGCAAGCGCACACTGAAGCCGGCTCATGTCCATTTTCTCATTGACCAGCACCCCCAATTCTAAAGGAAAGTGTGCATAGACAGAGGAAATGCTAAAGAAAAGTCTGTAGCAAAAGTGGCTAACAATACCCTGGGCTGCAGTAAGAACACTGTTGTCAGAAGGTTGAGCTCTGCTCCGCACTCTTGAGCCCACACTGGAGTACTGTGTACAGTTCTAGACATACTGCAGAGAGCTCAGTGAAGGGCCACAAAATAGTAAAGGGACTGGAGCACCTCACATTTGAGAGAGGCTGAGAGAGCTGCGCCTGTGTAGCCTGTAAATACCTGTGGGGAGGGTGCAATGAGGACAGAGCCAGGCTCTTTTCAGTGGTACCCAGTGACAGGACAAGATGCAGCAGACACAAACTGAAACATCGGAAGCTCTGGATGAACATCAGGAAATGCCTTCTCCACAGGGAGGGTCACTGAGCATTGGCACAGGTTGCCCAGAGAGGTTGGAGTCTCCCTCCTTGGAGATATCCAAAAGCTATCTGGCCACAGTCCCAACCAACCATCTCCAGGTGACCCTGCTTGCGCAAGGGACTGGGAGCAGATGCTGTCCAGAGGGCCCTTCCAATCTCAACCATTCTGGGATTCTGTGATAGCTTTTAATCCCTTTCTAGAGCTACTGCTGCAGACATAATCCTTTCCTAAACACTGCAGATACTTCAATTCATTGAAAGGTAGGAGCTTTGAGAAACAAGAGAAATATCTATTAAAGCTTATTTATTGTCTTGTATCATAAAATTTACAGTGCTGCTATCATAAAATTAGGGAACAAGAGGAGGCCAAAAATAACTAAGATTCTCAATGCACTCAAGAGTGCAACACCGTAGCAACAAGAAGTTCAAAAAAGAACAATTCATTTGGCATGTGAAAACACAAAAAATAACAATATATGTGGGATTCATGTACCTATACTTCCCATATCTATAATTTGAAGGTATGTGCACACATTAATTTCTTATTAGTGCCTTAAAACATGTTAAAATAAAATTTTGCTAAAACCAGAAACCTTTTCTTCCTGAAATCATCTGAGTATTAAATTCTACTTCATGTCTACAAAATGGTATTTCTGCAGGACTGATGATCAAACACTTGGAAGCTAACTTAACATAGAGAGAGACATTTCCAACATTCCCCAACACCAACACGCACAAAACAAATGACCATGATTACCAAGTCATAGGAAGCTTGGCACCTATACACATTCTCCTTAATAAGGGAATACTATTTTGCACATAATACATACAGTAAACAATACCCTTCTATTAAAGTTAACTTCTTTTACAGCAAGTCAAAACACAAACCTATTGAATTTTAAACATATTCCAACTGCAAAACCTTTGTACGATTAGAGAATATGGGTCACCTTTTTTCTCACTCACTTTCTTTAAAATACTACCACTAACAGACTATAATCTAAATTCAAATATCCTCACTTTTCATTCCAAAATCAAGGCCGTGTATATACTGGGGAACTGAAAGTTTAACAATGAACAACCTCTGATTCTGGGATATGCTGGAGTAGCAGGTTATGGAATGGTATGAATAATTAAGAAAAAGGGAAAAAAAATACCTAACAGTGCTATTATTCTTCATTTCAGAAATAGTGATACTGAATTGAGTCTTTTGATGCATTCAATATTTATTATACTTGCCAAATGTTCGAATAGTAAGGCTTTTGCCTCCAACAATCTGACATCCTGAACACTGGACTAAAGGCTTACAGATTACTCCTAAGATGTTTCCTTGGTTCGGGTTAGGCACCCACCTGGTATGCTGCAGGCTATGCTACACTACTAAAAGCAAGTGTGACTGTGGAAAAGAAGATAAAAGTTTTGAGGTCAAAAGAATAATTAACATTCCAGAAGAGAATTTTGAGAAGACAGTTCAGTACCAAAACTGAGTAAAAGTCATGCATGTTCCAAATTCAACAACTGTTTTCAAAAGAGCATAACAATTCTAAAGGCTAGTTTAAGATCAAACATAAACCTCAGCATAGAAAAGACATGGACCTGTTGAAGTGGGTTCAGAGAAGGGCCACAAAGATGACCAGGGGGCTGGAGGACCTTCTCCCCACGGAGGCAGGCTGAGAGTTGGGCTTGTTCAGCCTGGAGAAGAAAAGGCTCCAGGGAGACCTTACAGCAGCTTGCAGGCTGAAGGGGGCTTAGAAGAAAGATGGGGGTAAACTTTTTTGTAGGGCCTGTATTGAATAGGGCATGGGGTAACTGTTTTACACTGAAAGAGGGTAGATTTGGACTAGATAGAAGGAAGACATTTTTTACAATGATGGTGGTGAAACATGGGAACAGGTTGCCCAGAGAGGTGGTAGATGCCTCATCCATGGAAACGTTCAAGGCCAGATTGGATGGGGCTCTGAGCAGCCTGACCTAGTAGTGGAAGGTGTTCCTGCTTACTGCAGGGGACTCGGACTAGAGGATCTCTAGAGGTCCATTTCCAACCCAAACGATTCTATGATTCTATAAATGCCAGTAAGTGACAGGCAAATCATATATTTTACAGTGATCACAATTTCCCCTACCACCTCATGAAAAGTAGAATGGTACAGTGAAAGAACCCTATCCCCCAAAAATCTGTAATTCCTACCATGATGCCTTTACTCCAGACAGAAAAAGGTGTGAAATGAACTTCAGACAGTTTTAAAAGATTAGCCACACTTTGCATTGCAAGGTACTATAAACTTACTACTATGCTTATTGCTTGGCTCTATATCTTTAAGGACTAAAAAGAAAAAAATAAGCTTGTATGGCTCATGGCACATATCTCCAAGTTTCTTTTTGTCCTTTTTTGAATACTTTACATAATGATTAGTCTTAATAACTCACTAGTAAAGGAAAATAAAAAACATTTGCATTTCTGGCCTGGTCCAAAATGAATCTGCTTAAATGAGCTGATCATCTCAGTGTCCTGGGAATTGCCTATTCTGTTAAAACCAGCTCTTCTAATCGGAAAACAAGTTTTACAAATTTTTAGGGACAAATGGATGTATACAAAAGATAAACATTTCATGAAATGTGCTGTCATTTGATCTTGTCCTTATTTAGCTCTGCTGGTTGGGACTGAGATTTTGGATATGATTCCAAAATCATTACAAAAGAAAATACGAGTGTGGTCATGCCACATGAACACAATTAAAACCTTTCAGCATTCTAGATCAAGCAAGTTTACAGTTAAGAACCTATTTCCATTACAAGCACTTTTTTACATCTGCTACTCATTAAATTCCATATAATTGTATTTGGCCATTAAAGCAAAAATTATTGATATAAAAAAAATGAATGGTTTGCAATGAACTTTTTCTTCATGATAAACACTAAATTAAAGACGTCCTATGCAGCAGATACCAAAGATGGAAACAACTCTAAGAAAGAAAATACTTTAACTTACTCTGGCCAATTTAGCATCCAAATCTTCCCCTCTGCAGTCATCACACTAGCAGATGAGACACTTCCACTATTTCTAAGTTTATTACTATGCAATGTCTTCCACTTACAACCAATTTTTTGAACAGCTAAACAGAACTAAATTGTCATATGAATTCTTGCGAGAGGTTTTCCTTTCCAGAATTTTATACTGAGTAAAATCGCTGCACAACAATCCTTTAGCTTTACAGAGTATTTCATGCCTGCCTAGAGGGCATTGCTTTCAGATGTCTACTCATATTAAAGAGACAGCTATATTTAAGTGAACTGAGTTTTCCTCATGAAAGGATCTTATTTTTATGAAGATTAAGAATGTAAGTTCTGACCAATAGTGACTGCATCTCCTACTGGTAAGATCAGCTTCCGTAATTTGAATTACAGAATCCAAAGATTTTTTGTAAATATCTGTCGTGGTGACAATATCACCTTACATACTCATAATTGATGACTACCATCTATAAATACAAGATTTTCATAATGCAAGACAAAATCTAAGGATAACCTATGTCTCAGAGAGCTGACAAGGTACCAGTGTTACTTTCTCAGATCCAGGGCATGGAAAGACTATTTCACTGGGCTGATCAGAAAGTCATTTTGAGCCAAAAACAAAAAGGAAACTTGCTTATGCCATGGAAGAAAGTTATTGGTCTCAATTTTCAATTTGGCAAAAATACTAAGTCAATAAGTGTATGGGTTTTGCACACAACAGTGGTCACAAGACTATATTAAAGCCAACTGCGTCTAATTTCATATTTTGATATTTTCCTCATAAATAACATTACCACATTATTTCTGGAGTCTCTGAATTTTTCTTCTTCCTCGAGAATCTTCCATCTAAAAATACATTAGCGTGCACAGAAATAGCATTATACCAAATCTTCACCTTCAAGTTTTTTAATAAGATGCACCATACATAAGGCCATTGTTAATATGTATGAGATGCCAATCCATACTCAGTGTTCAACACAGTAATTTAAGAGTTAAAATATTTCCAGATTCTACTCAAAGCAGCAAGTTTAAATACCTTAGCAAGTGATCTTACAATAGGGTTTTCCATAATTCCTTTAAGAAAAATCAGGTCTATTTCTTCAGCACCTGTGGATGTTGGCAGATCAGTAAGGTTATCCAGGACCTGCTGCATGGCTGCTGACAAAACAAAAACAAAAAGTAAGTACTGACCAAAGTAGACTTGCATAAATAACAAAAACTCTGGGAATCACCACAACATTAACTTTAGCTATGTTAAGCAACGAACTGTGTCTACTGAGAACGAGTGCACAGACTGGAAAAAGAACCTTTTTTTTTGTTTGTTTGAAAGATGGAAATAAAGCATCTATCCAAATCTTTATCATCACAATTAACTTTAATCCAGGCCCAGCACATTCCTTTCAAGTCTTGCTACTACTTCAAGATTTAAAAAACCCAAACAAGCATAAACTGTAAGGTATGCATAATCTTTCCAATATAATACAAACAACTCGTTTATGATTCTTTATTTCATCTCTCTTCCAGAGGAAGTTTTCAGCCCTCATGCATACACCAACCAACTGCAAATATTACAATGCTTGTATAAGCAGATGTCACTTTTTAAAATGAACATGTAGTTCCCTTTTATTTTTTTTAACCAAAAATTTGCTTTCAAGACCGCTCTTACCTTGGGGACACTTCTATCCATCCCCAGCAGTCCTTTACAAGCAGTTCTGATGTACTACACTCCAGCCAGCACTAAGCATAGACGGTGCAGATGCTAACACCAACCTGGCACCACAACATACCAAAATGGGAAGTTTATCCTGCAATGCAAAATATATCACGCCTGCCCAGTACCCTCAGTGGAGATTTCCCTGGCTATCTACAGCCTCACAGAGAGAAATGCAGCAACTTGGGTGACAGCGAATAATGCTGACAAGAAGTAGCCAGATAATCTCACCATCCTAGCTGTCTTGTCCTGTGAAGTCACTGAGGTAAGGGATGAGAATTTGTTTATAACTCTGTGCTTCAATCTTCTCATTTAAAATAGAGTTGAACAAAGCAGATCTTTCATTAGACATCAGGATCAGTATATTCACTTATTACAGAGTTTTTATGCATTTGGGCTCGTGTGCAGCAGCCCTTACCTGTGATTATATCAGCTAGGCACAAGCTTGCAGAGGTGGATGTGTGCCAGTTTAGGCTGCACAAAAGGAGGCACCATTGACGAGTTATGATGTCCTTCACAAGGTAAATGGTCATTCATTCCCTGTTTTTCAATGTTTGACTATCATTCTTACCTTGTAGTGTTATCTTAGTAGTGAAAAAATCTATACTGTTCTTGTTTTTAACTGTATTCCTTTAGACTCCTGCTGAGTTACAAATCCATGCTCAGACACATACACAGGCATACTAAAAAAACCCTTCTGTTGAAATCCCCTAACAAGCTAAAAGCATTAGAACAAGCCCCATGTACTGCCATGCTCCTCATGCTGCATAGCAGCATATATCAAGTGAATTAGAAAGCCTATATGCCCTTTCTCCCACACAGGAATTTACCCTTAACTTTCCTCATTCCTTTATAATGAAAGCTATTATGAAACACTGCAGAGTAACAGAACAAACAGCATTTCTCAACACCTACTTTCTAATTTCAATTCTTCCTAGAAATTCCATCCCAAGAAAAAAATTTCTGGCCACTCTTTCTGTCTTTTCAAAAGCTGACTTTTGAAAAATCAAATCCTCTTGTGTGCCACATTTTAACTACAGCAGTGTGCGCCAAATGACTGCATTAAAAAAAAAAAAACAAACTGGTTTAACCATACGTCTCTCTTTCAAGAAGTGAATCTTCTGTGGAACCATGAGTAGGAGGGAAAATGACACTTTATGCTTTCAGATTTTGAAGCAATATTTTTTCTATTTTATAGCAGATAAAGTGTTTTTAGCAGTCATACATTACATAAAGCCACCAAATCAACCTGTAAATAGACCACATCTTCCTCTGACTAGGTATGTCCTGATCTTCCTGATCTTCCTCTGACTAGGTATGTCCTAGAGATCAGCTCCAGAGGCAACTGCCTTCTTCTGTGTTTTCTCAATTCCCAGTTACAGATTCACAACCCTTAATGCAGGCATGAAAGCAACAGTATTTGCAGAAGTAGACATATTTCTACCCAATGGTGCTGCATAAATATTGCAAGTGTTATAATAGTAAGCTTTTTTTACATTTTTAACAGTTATGTAAATTGTTTTTAAGGGACATCAGGTTAGCACTTCGGTTCTCATAAATAATCTGACTAAAAATATAAAGCTTCCTTCAGGTCAAAGCATGCATCTCAACTACCAGTTGCAATTCCAGCACTTGATGCCAACAGAGGCATGCATAAAAGATATTCCCTATATATCTCCATGTTAATAAGCTGTTTCTTATGTAACCCTTTCAGAAGTCTGCCTATCTGAGAATGAGCTAATGTAAAAATAAAACACTTACTTAAACTTCAGCATCAAGGAGAAACTGCAAGGAGCAACATTACAGCATTAAGCTTCACAAGAACCACTTTCAAGCTTCCTGCAACTAGACAGGGCATTTTCAAATTCACAAATTCTAGCATAAAAACTGCTTGAGTACATTTTAGCATTCTTGGAAAGCAGCGAACATATTTATCAACATGCAGAGTTAAAAAAATTCACAAAGGCAGACTTGCATCCCAGGTGATCAGCTGCCTTCAGAAACAGCCTCCTATTGCTGTGCATCTGATGGTTTGCCTTCTCTCATGGCACAGCCATCATGGCAAGAGTCTTCTTAGCTACAAATAGCATAGGCCTAATATTAGAAAGAAAACCAAAAAGGCATCTGTAAGTTAGGATAAGATACCTTTACTAGCCCTGGATTCTGTATGTTTGAACACAGGGTGGATCTCTGTATTGCCCCAGTGTAGCCACTTCCCCATCTTAAAGGGAAGAGGTTTCTAAACAGCTGAATAAATAAAAAATAATAATACATATTAAGTACCCCTTTATTTTAACCAGCTACGAGAGAAAACCTTAAGAAGCTTCAACAAAGCAGTATATGGTAACTAGAGCAACATTTATATGCTTCACGGTGTTTCACTGCTTTACATTCACCTGCCAGAAAAATCCAGGATATGCCTAACTGTTATTTTCCAAAAAGTGACCAAGAGCATCTTCCAACAGGTGTTATGTCAGCTGCTTTATTTCAAAAGAAGAGACAATAATACTTGAGTACTTCCTGTAGTACTTTAATGTCAACATTTTACACTTATTATGCAAGCCATGGGCCAGCTTCAAGCATAATTCCTGTTTAATGTGAAATGTTACTATTTGCTCATGTTGAAATAGCTTTGAAACTCTAAGCAACATATTGACCTACATACACCTTAGATATTCATATGTGCACTTTCAAACAATACGATGTATTCAAAGACAGTTTAAAGCTGGGGGGAAACACTTTGGTAACTGTATTACAGACCCTATTTTTGTTTATCCAATCAGCTTTTAGTTACTCATTTGTATGAAAAAAAAAAAGAAAAAGAAAAAGAAAGGAAAAGAAGGCTCAGGGGAGACCCTTGCACCATGTTCTAGTATTTAAAGGATGACTGCAAAGATGGACACTCTTTTTCCAAAGAGTCACATGGAAAAGACAAGGAGGGTAGTGTCTAAAAGCTGCTCCAAGGAGATTCCAACTGGAAACAAGAGGAAAATTTTTCACAGCAAGCAAAATCAGCCATTGGAATAATCTCCCCAGGGAAGTAGTGGATTCCCCAGTGTTGGACACTTTCAAGACTCAGCTGAGAGGGTGCTGGGCCATCTTGTCTAGACTGTGCTTTTGCCAAGAAAAGTTGGACCAGCTGATCCTTGAGGTCTCTTCCAACCTGGTATTCCGTGGTTTGATGAAAAAAAGCAGGAGATACATTGTTTCCAGGCTTAAGTCTAATTACCTTTCAGAATAAGGAAGATACACATGGAATTTCAAGTAGCAATTTTTAAAACTATTTCACTTTTTTCTTTCCTGGGGCAAAGCCACCTGGCTCTTTTAGAAAGCTATCTTATATCTGAACAGCAGGAATAAAAGCTGAAGATGTTAAATGCTCACTTAGGAAAGTTTTACTTAAAAGATAAGGTTCTATGAAACAAGAAAAAGATGGAACTAAGGAGTCTGGAGATGGAACTAAGGAGTCTGCCCAATCTGAATACTTCATCAAATGTTGCCTTTTGAGCCTCCCATATCCTCTCTGGCAAATCTGCCCTGGAAATGTTGATAGAGGTTATGAGGGTAGGGAGGGAGGGAGTAGGGGAAGACCTGTATAACTTAGATTTAATTGAGGCAATACAAGAACTAAGGACTACAGTGAACAAACTGCATAAACTACGTCGTCAGGAGTGCTCCTTATTGTTGAATACTTTAGTGCCCAATAAAAAGCAAATATGTGCTTCTCCTTCAGTAGAAAATTAATTGGGTCTCTTTTGCCCCTCTCATCCCATCCTTCAGAGAAAACTGGTAAGAACATACTAACTTCAAAGAGCTCTACTACGCACCTCCTTCTCTTTCAGAAGACAAACTTCCTTCAGTATTCAAAGACCCATCTGGATAAAATTTTAAATTATCATCACAACACAAAAGGATCTGTTTTTGTGAGGACAGTAAGAGATGGGCATGGTTGACTATGGCAGTTAACAAAACCATCTAAGAACACACACATGACAAGAAACATACACTGGCTACAGCCTCCAGACAGAACAGGAGGAACTGAGCAGCAGCAGCAGGCTCTCAGCTGAGGCAAGGTGTTGAAATAAAGGGATTCTTAGGAAAAAGTGACAACAGAAAGGAGTCTGAGCTGGGACTCCTAACAGAAAATGAGATTACAACGAGCCACCCTCCACTCCAGCCCCTGGCTTTGGTGACAGGGATTGTACATGCAGGTAGAATTAATTTCCACAGTCAATTTTCAAAGAACATCTCCATAACCATAGGAAACTTAAAGCCTCAAGCAAGAGTCAGCAGGAGCAGCCTCGTCTGCTGTGTACATGCATTGAACAATTTAATCCAACTATGCTTATGACCCCATCCTCAGAGGAACTAGCTTGTCATCTGAATCCCATATCAAAAAGTGAAAGCAGGGGAAAACATGCCAATTGATCTCTGTGGCAAACAGAATGCATTCTGAGGCATAAGAATGCAGAAATTCCACTTCCTAATGCAAATTGACTAACCAGAATTAATATACAATTCACATGTAGTTCTTCAGTCAAAGGATGCTTCAAAGGTTTAATCTACATACTGTATCTTACAATAGTAAATTCAGATCAACTAGAAGTAAAAGATACCATGATAACCCTTCTTGTATTTGTAAGAAAAAAGACAGGTTTTCATAAAGCTCTCAACTATGACTCTTCTATCAAATTTGAATTTACTCTTTCTTTCAGTGCCTAATTCTTGTCTACATTAATTCTATGTAAAGGAAGGAGGAAGCATACATTTAAATAAATTTTCCAGATTTGCAGACAGAAGACAAATGTGTCACTCACTGGGGAGAAGCAGAGCTTTCTAGAGTGAATGCCTGGCACAGGTTTTTTTTAGCTCAATTTCATTTTATTAGTCTCCAAGATTACAAACTAACAGGAATGAAAATAAAATTATGTATATTTAAATAAACATATGCATATTTATTTCCACATGGCCTACTCATCTGGATAGGAAGGTATAATAAATACCTCAAGGACTACTGGTGAGGCTGGTGCTTCACTCGAAGTTTAGAAACTTAGATTAAAATCCCATTACATACGCAAATTTTGGAAACAATTTCTTCTGTGATCTAGAACCTTTTCAAGAGGGATATACTCAAAAGAAAAGTTTCACAAGACGCCCAATATGCACAGACAAAGGATTAATTTGTAACTCATACAGCCCTAAGCCAATGACAACTGCATCAATTTCTTCCATTTGTATTCATGTGATTTGTGGGGTTTCAGGGTTTTTTTGGTTGGTGGGGTTTTTGTTGTTTTGTTTTTTTTTTAAATTGATTTCTGATTTAATATAAGGTGAAAAAGAAGAAATTATTTTGTATTGGCCACTTCTCTCCCCAGTTACATTTTTGGCAGTCCAGGCCTGAGAAAAAGAGTACCTATGAACAAGTTAATATTTTGAGCTAGAACAGAGAAGTTCATTCAATAACAAACCATTTACCAAGAATATATGAAACACTGACAAAGCCCTCTGTTACTACTCTTAGAGTAAGTTTCAAAAATCAGGTTTTGAGATAAGTTTCTGGGAAAGCATTATGCAGTGGGCACATATAACATTCTGTTTGCGTTCTCACAGCCAACAACTGTATTTAATGAGCAGAGATCATGTTCAGAAATACCTCCTGAGAAACACTGTAAAAGTGATGTACAATTGTAGCTTAACTCCTCTGCTCCCCTACATCAGGCTACAAATCAGTTACATAACCCCATACAAGGTATGCCTATGTTGCTTATCGCAGAATGACACAATGCTACTTGGGCTCTTAAACACCCTGAGAGTTTGCATCTACATCAGACAGAGGTTTTATCCAGGTTATTTGACAACTGCCAAGCAGGAAGTGTTAGGCCAATGCAGCTACAGCTCTATTGATAGCCACCTTAACTCAAATATTTGTGGGTGGCAGCCCACTGTAACATCATGGAGGCACATTTCCTAACCAGCACCCCTTCCTTGCTAAGTAAATAAAATGGATTTCCTCTCAAAAGACTGTAAGACTGCTTAATGAAGGAAGCTGTTGTCTTGCAGCATTCATATTTTATTGACTGCAGAAGCAGAGAAATTAATAGCATATATAGCAGTGAATTAGTGAAGGAAGGAGGAAAAGATAAGAATGAATGCTCCTCTGGATATTCAAATTCTACTCACTGAATTTTTGCATGTTGAAAAGAAGTAATGTAAATGCTTAGAAATGTTAACTAACTTTTTTACTTCATTTTCTCGAAGTCTCCCGGCAAGCCAAGACTGAGCTATTTCAGCATAACTATAAATAGAAGCTCAAGCAGTCCCTACCCTTATTAAACCTAGCTCAACTACATCTTACATGCCCATTTTTCATGATTCTTAAGGTCACAAAAGCCATGGGGAAGAGCGAACAACCCCTCCCCATCACAACCACTGTAGCCATATTCTCTCAGGCTGTGAAGTTTGTCTAAAAAAAGATGAAGCACAAATTTTCTGATGAACAGATGGACCTCACAGCTGCATCTTTTGGAAAGGAAAGCACTATTTTAAAATTAATTCAGCAAAGATAAAAAGGGAACAAATCATCACAGCTCCAAAACCAGTGGAATTAAAAGGTTAAGTCTTATTTGAATACACGTATCATGACCAACACTAACATACTGATAAGAGATACACTAAAATTATTACTGAGGAAATTGTGATAGCCTTCCCTTTAATAAAGGATTGTAAAGAAAAAGACTGTAAAGTACAAAGGCGATTGACTGAATTTGATGTTCACTAACTAAGCTTGATGCTTCAAAAATAAACCTATACATGTGTTAAATATTACCAAGTTTTCTGGTTTTATTTTAATTAGAGAAAGACTGATGCAAGCTTCAGGCACAGATGATGATTAACTGATGAAGCGCACACATGCACACAGACAACTATGCTGAATATGCCTTTTCTGACAGTTTAAAGTTCTCTGCAGCAAACAAAGTGTAGAACCTACATGGCGATTCCTCTACTGTAGTCTGAACCACCCACTGAATTTGCTTCTTCACTATGGCGTTTGTGCCACACTGGAAGAGGCAGGAGAGCTTAAGATGCTTTATGAAAGGGTCATGTGTGCAATTTTTTAAAAAGAGAATTCACTTTCCCATTTTTCTGCTTAAACAGTTTTCATGCCCCACTAAAAAAACTAGCATTTCTTACTGAATCAGAGCATATGCAACTGTTTGAGGGTAATCAGTTAAAACAAATGATTACTAAAAAGTAAACATTTTCCTCCCATAAACACATTCAAGAAAACAACTGGATCAAGTTATGAAAGCTTAACTTAAGCAGGAAAGGTCCCCACAATGTCTCTAATCCTACTTCATGCTCTAAGAAGGGACAGCTATGAAAGAACACCACACTGCTCAGGGGCTTACCCAGTAGTCTTGAAAACCTCTCAGCAAGGAGACTACACAACTTCTCTTGCCAAATGCTTCCACTGCTTCCTAATGATTAAACAGGTTTTCCTTATCTACAGCCTGCATTTCTATTTATTCCATTCATATCATCTGTCTCTCATTCTCAATGGAACAGGTCGCCCACAGAAGTCATCATCCCTGGAAATACTCAAAACCCAAGGGACACAGGCCTGGACAACCTGCTCCAGCTGATCCAATTTGAGCAGGGAGGTGGGTAAGATGATCTTAAGAAGCCCCTTCCAACCTCAGTGACTGTGTGATTCTGTCATTATTTCCCAGCATCTTTCATTCAGATAGAAATCTTTGCTCACTATTACTGTCTGTGAACTTTGCTCTTTCACACCATGTAAATACTACCTTTAATAAATACTGGAAACTCACAATGATACTATACTGAAAGACAGAAATCTCCACTCTTTTGGTAATACAAAAGGCCCTAGTTTAAACCCATGAACACCATCAGTTCTGCTATGGATGCCTGCACTTCTGCAAGGCCACTAAGGCAACACTGAAAAAACTATGCTACCGTGGTCGTTTTGAGCAAAACAACAGATTCATGCCTCCAAATAATTACTTTGTGAATTGATTTTAAGTTGCTAATATGATGATTTACCGCTTCTAAATACTATTCATCAGAAACTTAATAACTACAGTAAATCTTTGCTGAACATTTGAACATCACCACTGCTGGCTGCCAACAAATAAATTTACTTCTAAAGTTTCTGGAAACTTTATACATTGCCCTGAATATATGAAGCACTTGCTCTAGCTATTTGGATTAATCTTCCAAAAAGGTAGTAGTAAGGAGACAAATTTTGAAGCCAGTTCCATTTGCCCTCTAAATTGTATATTGCAGTTATTATAAGGCACAGCTTAAAAGAAAACACTACTTTTCCTCCTGCTATTACAAATGTTCATATATTGCCACTTGGAAGAAGTATTTGAGCAGATCTTTCAGAAAACTTCAAAGCATCAGCATTTCTATTTACCTGCCAAGCTGCACAAATATGAAGACCAAATATTACAGAAAATGAAGAAACTATTAAAAATACATTTAAGTAATCTCTTGGTGGCAGTGGAGGTCAGTGAAAATAGGAGACTTTCTAGACTTCTGAAAGCCTCTACCTATAGCCCAGACAAGTAGGGCTGCACATGTAAATGCATCCATTGTAGGAAAAACCCAGTGTTCCAAGAGGAGATAAATTAAAAACAGTATTGTGCCTCAGATTACAAGCAGCAGATGTGTCTGAAATAAAATACAGAAGGAATTTAATGCAAAATCTTCAACCACCACACAACACAAACCGAAGCGTGTAACAGCAAGTCAACTAAAAACTTTTTTAAAAGGCCAAATTAGATTATTTCTTTTTGTAGTGTTCTTACTTTTCAGCTACAGATGTTAGGGAGGTATGTATTGATACCACACACAGACTACTGTACTTCAAATGAATACTAGCATATACCCCAGATGAAATTTCAATTTCAAAGAACAAAGACTGCACTCCCTCAGTTCTTCAACTACTTTAGTACTTCAGCTACTAGAGGATATTTTCAAAATGATTTTTAAATGAAGGCAAAATGCCTTCAGTGGTTATGCAGTCTAATATACTACTTTGTACCTGAAGCATCAGTACAAATTCAACAAATTTCAGGATGTATCCTCCACTGCACTCAACTGTCCTGGGTTCAGCAGTAGCAGTCATTTTTCTCCCTCTTAGTAGCTGGTGCAGTGCTGTGGTTTTGACTTTCAGCCTGGGAACAGCACTGATAACACCGATGTTTTTAGTTGTTGCTCAGTAATGTTTACTCTGACCAAGGACTTTCTGAGTCTCATGCTCTGCCAGGGAGGAGGAGAAGCCAGGAGGAAGCAGACAGGACACCTGACCCAAACTAGCCAAAGTGGTATTCCATACCACAGCATGTCATGCCCAGTATATAAACTGAGGGCAGTTACCCAGAAGGGCTAGATCACTGCTCAGGTTGGGCTGGATATCGATCAGCAGGCGGTGAGCAGTTGTGTTCTCTTCCCTTGTTATTTCCTTTATCATTATTATTATTGGTGGTAGCAGCAGTGGTATGTGTTATACCTTAGTTACTGGGCTGGTCTTATCTCAATCCATGGGAGTTACATTCTTTCAGTTCTCCTTCCCCATCCCTCGAGGAGCAGGCGGAGGAAGGGGGAGAGTGAGCAAGTGGCTATGTGGTTCTTGTTGCCTGCTGGGCTTAAACCACAACACCATTTACAGAACAGGCAGAACTTAATGGATCAAATCTATCATCTTCCCTGGTATTCTGCAAGAAACAGCTGCATGAAGAAACTTGTATTCTCTGCAGTCACACAGGCAATTAATGCTAGTATTTATGAAGTCCAAAATGCCAGCAGAACAGATGCAACAAAGTACGTGCAGCTTTTGAAGTATGCCTTTTTCTGTATCTTTTCAGCTCTAACGTGCATCCTTCCAATGAAACAAAGCTTTGTACCTCTGTATTTTTGTCACAGGGCTCAATATTACTTATCTGTTGCAGGCTGACAGCCTGAAGACAGCATAACTGACTGACAAAATACTAACAACATTAAGTAAAGATCATAGTCATATACAGACAGAAGCAGGTTACATGTAACAAAAAAAAAATCAGTTTACTGCATCACATTTCTTGATGGAAAAGCTGAGGTGAAGTCCTGCAGAACCATCAATGCCGTTTTATCCCACTGATAACTTCATCCTAAGGCCAACTGGAAATCAATGAAGGGATCTCCATAAATCAGATCCCTTCTTGACACAAGCACTAAATTTAGACCTAAATGAGAAATAGCAAACACCTTCCCAAAGGGAAAGGAGAATTTCACTTTCAGTGTTACATGCTTCCATCTTGTTACTGGCCTTCAATCAACACCGACATAGCAGATGAAGGTGACATAGCAGACAAACACAAAACTCCTGAGTTGTATGAGGTCCCCCACTTCTAAGAACAGGCATCCCAGCAGCAACAAAGAATCAGGAAGTTCAAGTTCTGCTACAAACATGTTTCTTCAGCCATTTGCACTTCCATCCAGGCACACTGTGCAGGTATATTTTCAAAGAAAGCTAAAATGCACAAGGATTGTAAGGTATTCTACTGTCAGTGCAATGGCTCAGAACAGTACTTAAAGAGCTATTTGTAATGTGGCTTGGGTCCATCTGCAAACAAGACAAAGTGCTTCTAACACAAAATTGGATACTCTGCTGCACAGCAAATTAACAACATTGTGCACCCCCATAAACCCATGACGAATCCGATCACTAGCAAGAGATGTTGCTGGTTCCACTGGAGTTTCCATCTCAGGGGTGCTTGCATCCTTCCGTCTGAAGGCACTTGATCACTCAAAAGAATAGCAGTAGGAAATCATTAAAAATTCCACACTTCAGATAACTGTGTGTTTCCTTAATCTTGGTTAATAAGATATTTCATTTTAAACAATTCTTTCTGCTCCCTGTTCTTAACCCAGGTTTTTTTTACATCTAGCAAACAATGCTCAGTTTTCATTGTTCTAACCTAAAGAGGGCAATCTGCTGCCCTACAGAGAGTAATTTCTCCTCTTCTATATTGACGGGGAAAGCAGCAAGACTAGCATAATTCCCCCGTACCTCTCCCAGTCTGCACTTTTTTCAATATGGATGGTCAGATTTGTGCAAAGTGTATCAGACAAGAGTCTCATGAGGGCCTTGCACACCACCATTAATACTTCCCTTTCCACTGGTAAAGACAGATCAGGAGATCTATTCTGACTTTTCTCACAGTTACATTATACTGTCAGCTCAATCTACTAGTCTGTCATGAAAGAATACAAAAGATCATTTTGAACCTCCATCTCCTCCAAACCTTAAATTTGTAGCTGAACAAACTGTCCTCTTCCTTAAGTGCAGAATACTACATGTATATTTCACCCCACTGCTATTACTCTAGGCTTCAAATCAGGTTTTGGCACTTTGGTTTTTACCCTCTTCTGCTTCAGTGAAGATGCTCAGACAATGAATTTCACGAGAAACCATCTTTCATCCAGATATTACTTCTGCTTTTAATACCACCTCCTTCTATAGGTTTAAGTGTAGGAAACACTAAGGAATTCTAACAATTAAGAATTTTATGATTAAGAGTTCTGATACTGAGTGAAGGCTGTACTAAAACTTTCTCAGACTTTTTTCATAACAACAGCAGAATGCTTTTTTAAATGAAAGCATTCAAACACAGCACTTTCAAAATCTGATTGCCCTGTTAAGATGCAGTCACTTCAAAAATACACCTATGCCCTTTATATATCACACCCATATATTAACATTTCCTACATGCCTCGTTTCATATTTCTGTTATTGTTAAGTATTTGTTGAATTATCTCTTCCAACCTAAAACACTGGAGTATGTAAATTAGATCTGCATCAATGCAGACATTAAAATATTTTAATTTGGGTTCTATTATAGATGTCAACAAGCATTGGAAAATGGCTCAATAAATTCATATGCAAAAAACAAACGCGAGATAGCTTTTTGGAGTGCAAAATAAAGCACTTTAGGAAACATTTATACTATCTTAACACATTATTTAATAAAAAATAAAAGTTAATCTAATTTAAAATAGCAAATATATTTGATATTACATGATTATTATATATAGCCTTTTTTTCTCTAGGAGGAAAAAGACCCACCATGTAAAACTTCTCTAGGGATGTTTTGAGTTCAGAGACTACTTAAATCTCACTGAAACTTTTGCTCTGCATCGCACTTTGCAGGTAAAAAGTTTAAGACAGGAGTGAAACTGGAAAAATTATAGAATTTAAATGAAATTTATCTCTGGTCCAGGACCTCAGTTTTCACTTCTACAGCATCACCTAGTACCTTTTCCAGAAGTTTCATCTGTAGCTCATTCCTTAACTCTAATGCTGACACTTTCACTAAAATAAAGCCTCTCATGGAAGCACCAGTATCTACCAAAACACAGGTACTAGGAAGCTGCAAAGCAAGTTGCTAAATTAGACTAGACTAGACTAGACTAGTTAGGGTTGGAAAGGACTTTACAATCATCTAGTTCCAAGGTTACAGTTCAGGGTGTATTGCAACAGGGAAAGAAGTTTTCTTTACTACCTTTGTCATATGATGCAGTTCTTGTTTATTCTAAGCACACAAGGTGAAGCCTTAGCTACAAAGAAAATTTACCAAAACACACTTAGAATTTAGTAGTGATGCTGTGAACAGAAAATGGTTTTTCCAAATCTGTTTGCAGAACAACAATGCTCACATTTTTAAATGGTGAAAAATACCACATAAAACCTTTGTACTTTAAGACAGAGATGGCGAAACATGATGGCACATTAAATGCCTATTTGACCTGCAAGAACACTCAAAATGCATCTCAATCACTTCCCTAGTTAAAGAGACAATATCCCAAACTTTTCTTTTGATTTAATGCAGTCAAGATTTACATCTTTATCCTCAACAGTTACCTTCCTTTAGTCCTTTGAAGGGCATTTTTAAAAACCCTGGAAAAAGATCACCTTGACACTCCTATTTTGAAGGGAAATGCAGAACTCTATGGACTAAGTCACGCTGCACTTAGCCATATGTTTCACCTCCCAGACTACTTCCAAGCAATATGCTGTCAGGACTTATTTAGGAATACAAATGTTTAGTTAAAAGTGGGAAACTTAATTTCAATCTAAGAATATGCGAGTACAAGAAGAGAGGAACGTTATTTTTAATGGTCTTGGAACAGCTTGCATTAAGACCTATATGCTTTTAAGGAAATTACCATCTCAAATATTCACTTTGAATGCTCACCACCTTCACTTCCAATTCGGTTTCCAACTTACTGCTGTGAACACTGAATGACAGTGTTCTATGTTTTATATGGTGGACACAGGTACAGAAATCGCATCTTCAAAACAGTATTTTACATTTCTACCTGCGTTGCATATTGACAAGTTTGAAATTTTCTACTCTATTTCCTTAGGATACCAAGTTGGATTCATTAAGTTTTGCTTAAGAAGTTCTGAATTCTCAGTCATGTACTCTTGTCACCCTAGATGAAGCAAAACCATAGAACTTTCAAGTAAAGGCTGACAGCGCCTAGTTACATGTTTTCTGATTACACAGTAAGTTTTAAATACGTTTCCACTCAACTCTTCCTTTTGGAATGTGGGATACTAGATGACAGAAGCTCAAGGACCTAATTGAAACTTCAGAGTAGTGGAAGGGCTGCAGTAAAAGACAAAGGAATAGAGGTCATGCTCAGAACAGCTTCATACACATATAAAAATTTTGCTTCGATCCCACTTACAGTGAAACAATAAAAGCCACAGACTCTCTCGGTTTTGACCCAAGTTGTTTGTTCTTTCCCCCACTGCTTAGGGGTCTCAGAGAAAAGTGTGGGAGGAGAGAAGAAGCTGTTAGTATAAGCAGTACCTGACTGATCCAAGAACCTCGTTGGATTTGGTAACAGAACCACTCAGATCTATGCCATTTTCAAGGCCCAGTTACTTGGGGATCAGTAGAATTAGTTACTAATGCCATCAACAAAGAAGAAGTGGAGAGGACTCTGAAAGGAGACTATTAAAGTATTCCCATGTACAATGAGTTATGGCAAGTTAAGGACCATGACTCATTTCCATCCCCAGCCTTGGAATTCCACTGCAATAGATAAAATAAATCCATGTTTCAGCTTTTCCACAAGAAGGTTTTATGAAGTCTGGGTCCTGAGCTCAAAGAGTAATTGCTTTGCCAACCATCTTCAGCATGGCAGTTAAGAGGACTGTTTCAACACACTAAATGAATTCTCAGAGCAGTCAGTCCCATCCATAGTAGTTTCTGCTTATTACACTCCCCATTAAATTTCTCTTTACCAGAAAAGTATTGGCCTGAGAGATATATAAAAAGAGCAATGTAACCTCCTATGGGTAAATTGTCCTTTGGACACAACTAGCTTTAAGGTTGTGGAATAATTCAACATGAACTCAGGTTCCCAACTGAACTTAGAAGGGCAATGATGTCTTTTTTCATAATGCTAAGATACCAAACCTTTTCTGGGTGTCACAAGGTCAAAAAAAAACCAACCAAAAAATAGTCATTCATGACACCCAGAAGTACTGGCAACAAAGAAAACAAGTACTATCTCAGCAGATGGGACATACAGCACGCACAAAGTAGTAAGAATCAAACAGATGGAGTAGTCGTTGTCTCAAGCAAACTCATGACTGAAGTTAAATGGCCATATTCTTCCGCATAACTTTCAAAGGTCTGAAACAAAACATAGTCTAAGAATGCATTTTCAGAAAATGTATATTCCTCTTCATATAAAGGAAACCAACTTATGTTATTTTTCAAATTATCAGCTGTATTTCTTTAATTTTCTACTACACAGTTCCTGGAGACATGCCCAAAAACCTAAATGAAATCTTGATTCTGCTTCAACTTTTCAGATACCCTATCTGTTACTGTGGCCCTCAGCATACCTGCACACATTTCAATTGTCATGTGGTGCAAGATCAAGTTGTATACTCAGGACAGAGTATATGGCTGTCTCTACTCAAAAGCAGACTATTTTTAAATTGCCCAGGCTTGCACTTCTCTCTCTAAACAAAGAGATCCTGATAGATCAGCTACAAGCATCCTACATGACAGCTACATGCATGTGCAAAGGTAGAACGCTGGGCTTCAGCTTGCTTTAGTCCAGCTGGCAGGGAGAGATATTTGAGGAAACAGATAGAAGGTAAAGTACATGCAGGTAGACTGCCATAGCACCAATCTCTGGAGAGATCCAACAGCACGCTAACAAAAGTACAAACCCAGCAGCCTGTACATAGTCAGGCAAGTGCTCACTGGATTTCCAGTCCAACTACTAGCATTAGTCTCCACGTAGAGAAGCATCAGAACTTCATTGAAATTTCCTTTGGAATACTCAACTTAGAAGAGTCATTAGCAATAGTAATAGCATACTGCTTGGAAAGGTGTCTTTATTATCATTAATATAATATCCTTTCCATAAATCGAGCTTACTGATTGGCACTATTTCTCTACTGAAACTTGCCATGGTAGCAAATAGCAGTAATAACTGATCCCACAAGAACAAATTTGTGTTCAATGACTGAAGCAGCTGAAACACGAAATAAGCTTTCTCAGTTTCAGAAACACTGGCATAGTTTCTGTTTTTCTGAACACAGTGTCGGGATTTAAATACTGCACCACTTCTCAGCATAAGTTTACAGACCCAGACAAGCCAACTTTCACACAAAAGAAATCAACACTTGCTTTTTAATACCAGAGAGACTGGTTTGAATGGGCTGCTGCCAGTAGTTCAAAAAGAAGCCAAGTCTCTGTATTTAAAAATTCTGTCTTTCAAATTAATTATCATCCCCCTGTCCTGAACAATGGACATCAAGGGCTATGAAGAAAAAAGATACAATCAAGCATGCATCATGTTGGATCAACACAGGATTAAGTTATGGCTGAAAGGGTAGAGAATTAAATAGTCAAATGATTTTTGGTTTTGGGGGATTTTTTTAATAGCGATTCCAAGTACTTGAAATTCACAATGCAATTATGTAAATTTTACATGTGCTCAAAACAGTGATTTTCCTGTGCTTAATAAATGAATTCTTAGCATACTGAGCAAGTTTAAGCACAGTTCTCCAAGAAGCATCGTAATTTCCTGGTCTCCTGTGCCTGTTACACTTCTCTTGCTCTGACAGTATCTGTAAATCTATACTCTGGTTCCATATAACACCTCTTGACCTGTATTATGCATACATACTTGACTACAAGAAGGGGAAGAGGAGCAGGAAGAAAGTGAACATGCAGATAGCCAAACTTCAGATTGGGCACGTTAACTATGATTTAGAAGCAGCAATTCAGATTTTCACCATTGGTCATAAACTGAGTTTTGTACCAATGGATTTTACACCTTGCTAGACTTGTAAGGTGTCAGTCATCTTTGTTCCTACAGGTAGTAAGTCCAAATAAAATTAAGCACTACCAAATCCACCTACTGCCTCTAGACAAAAACAGAGTTCAATTACCCATATACTATTTCTGTGTATGACAAATGTCAAATGAGAGTCCAAAGAGAGTTATTTGATCATAGAAGCAAAAGTAGTCACTGGCCCATATTCAGTAGCATAACACACAGAAAGAGTCTAAAATTAAGTACAAGTGGATAAATATTTTCATCCATTCTGAAGACAATATTGACTAACAGCAGGGAATTGTAGAACCCTTCCCTTAAAGGATTTTCACAAACAAAATGACCGTCTGTCTGCTTTTCTAATGCTTCTTCAACCAAGTCCATCACTCAGCAAACAGTTCTGATCTATTCAAATACCTGAAACCTAAACAGGTATCTTTTGTGAGAAAGGAACTTCCATAAAATGTCATATGAGCATGTGTCAGATCTCTCTTGATTTAAAGTATCAGGAAAACTATATGAAGTTCAAGTCTAAACAAAATAAATAAATGAATCGGTAAAGTAGTTTTACCAGTCTTGCTCTTCAGTTATGAGGCTAAGAACAGGGGGATACAGGTTTTTCTGTATGATAGATACAGAAAAAAAATGCAAAGACTGACAAGAAGAGAAACGCATAGTACAGCACAGATTTTCTGGTTCAGCAGAGCTGCAAGACTCTACCATAAATCTGAAGTGCGGAAATAACACAGCAACTGCATCTAGGACATTCTTGTTTTCCCTAAAAAATTCTGCTTGAGTCTACAGCCCTAACAGCAAAGCCAATCTAGCACACAAGTGTCTGAGGAAGGCAAACAGATTACATCGAAGACACACACTCCATCCAGTAAGAGCATCCGAAACAAACTTACAGACACAGCATTTCTGAGACCTTGCTCAAAGATGCCTCTGTAAAAGAACTATCTGATTTTAATCCCTTGAAGGTTTTTGTTGGATTACATTTTTGGGAGGGGAGGAAATGTATATTTTGCTGAGTTTAATCACCCCCTGAGACGCAGAAATTCAAGATGATCTCACTGTCAGATTCTCTCTCATGAGTTTTTTGCAGTCATCTGTTTTGCACATTTCCAAATTATACCAGCCAACATAACACATGCATGTGCATACATATCTCAACATCAGTGCTTACAACATTTAGTCAAAACTTAAACCTTACCATACACAGAAAAGCTGGTCAGATCTCCAACACAGAAACAAGAGTAAAATTTTCTCTGAGGCCCAAAAGTCCTGAACACCTGTTTAATAGCAAATTATTTAGACATTTATATAATAAAAGGCAAGTAGGCAACATATTATGGTGAAGTTAGAAAAAACAGGTCCAGGAAAAGGAGTGGCTCAAAAATGTAAAAATGTATAATGGCTTACAGCATGTTCGAGCTGATGGCCCAGGAACCACATCTGGTCTATCATTTCTGCTCACTGCTCCACTTGTCTTAATGTACATACCATGGCACTTCTACATGGAAGACGACATTATGCTTATAACTCCTTCCTTGAAGGGAAAGTGTGAGGGGGGGCTGTGTGCCCAAAGGTAAGTTCAACTTCCCACTCATTGTGCTCCTTTTTCAGCCTATTGCCTTAAAAAATAGTTCATTAGACAATAATATGGAGAAATGGGATTTGCTAAAATATTACTGAAATATTTAAGTACATGTTCAGCTGCAAACAGGTAAGTAATCCCAGTGACTTCGAAGTTAATATAACTGTTAAAGTTCTTTTGGGGAATTAGGCCAGAGAAAAAGAGCAAAAAGGAAGGAAATGACCTACTTGAATTAAAGACTCATTCTGAGGTTTGTTTGCTCAGATCCCCTCCAAAGAGGCTGACAAAAGGTGTTTGCATATATTTCCTTAAGTACAAACTGTGAAATGTCACATAGTATAACTCTCGATTAACTTATTCAGTTCACAAAGGCTATTCATACTCACATACACTCCAGATTTTTTCTACTATCCTTCCATTCACTGCCTATTTCTGCTCATGCAAAAAAAGTACTCCTCCTGTCTCCTAAGTACATCCAAATGCTTTAAAAGAGTAAAGACCAGAGCAAAATGGTGGCCTAGTTGCATTAACAGGACATGTAGGTTGATTAAAAACAATCTGTGCTATAGACATTCAGAAATCTTTCTAACATGTTTAAATATTTTAAAATATAGCCAGGATCTAGAGTCCTAATGACTCCACTTCTTGTGCCTTTCTTTGTCATACTAACTCAGTCAGAAGCTGCCAATGAACTCTAAAATTAAACTATGTCACAAAAGCTTTAGCAGGATTGTAATTTTGATCACAGATAACCAAATGTAGTAATTCCAGGTAATATTAGCTGAGATTTATGATGCATTCAACATCTTCAGATGCACAAGAGTATTTTGGGGCATCACTTGAACAGACAATATTCAATGTGCAGCTGGTAAATTTTACTCCTCTTTTTTCTATTTCTATACAAGAAATAGGAGTGCTGCAGCAATAGAAAGAATAAGTTCAGTTAAGCCTCACTTTCAAGACACCAGAATATAAAACTGGCTGGTTTTGAGAAAGGAAGTCAGATACACCATCACCACTTCTCTGAGCAAGACATAACAATAGTTAGAGAAGACCTGCCCTCCTGGTGCAGCTTGGGATAAGAAAAGCTGGTAATTTTTTTCTGGACTCTGCTGTTGCATTATTTCTAAACTCAAATCAAGTTCTTGGTAATGAAACTGCTCTTACTTCTATACAGTTCCCAACTTAACGTCGAGCCTGAGAACTTCTACATTCCACTTATTTGAAACTAGGGGTTTGACACTGACTATACTTCTTGTTCACTGCTTCTTTAACACCTCTTCAACTGACTGATGAAACGATCAAACACAAGAACCTTGACTTTTACTAGCAAGTGTGAAAAGATGACATATTGAAAAGCAAAGAAGAAAGAGCTCTTTACATCTTTTTGAGTCCTTTTCATCACACTTCCAACAGGTAGCAGAATCCATTCCGGTAGCGCTGTACCTGTATTCTGTATGGCAATCACTGCTTGGATTAGGCAGAGTGGAGAAATGACCAACCAAAGAACAATCTGTGGGTATCCTTAACAGTCTGACATACTTTCAAAACTACATATATGTTTAATCATTAATGTGCTGCAAACTTGCCATCAGTTCTATTACCAAAACAAGAATTAGCACTGGCTCAATCTTCACAGTAGGCTATCATGATACACATATGACATCTCAGTTTTCAAACACTTCAGAGAAAATCCGTATCAATTATTTAAAGAAACTAAAGAGTAATACAATGCAAGGATAAGAGAGTTTCTCACGTTTAATCAAACAGATCCCCAGTGCACAGTAGCAATTTATATATGAATACCAGTCCATGAAGAAATTTAGACTAGTTTTGAAATGAAAGCATCCTGAATATCAAAAGCATACAATACAAATTACATAAACAACCCACAAACCTCATTTGGTTCAAAAAGTCTTCAAGTTAAACATTAGTTGGATTCTGGAAGATTGCCTGGGGAAAATACCATGTACATTTTCTTTGGTTTTATACTTCCCTAGACAGCTTATAGATGCTGGGGTTTTTTGCTTACAGACAAGCATGCTGGGGGTTTTTTAAGATATATGTGTGTATATATATATATATATGTACACACACATACAGTATTACGCTTTCTTAAGAAAGTCCTCTTTTCATGTATGTATACATAGATGTATACAGTCACATGCACACATACAAACATTTTTAAAGAGCATTTAATGAACTGACAGCTCCACTCCATTGATGAGAACAACCCCATTCAGTTTCAGGTAATATCTCAACAAAGAGCAAGACCACAGTGAACAGGAGAAAGGTCCTGATGCAGAGTCTTTCTTCAGGGAAGCAAAGAGTAAAATCTTCCTTTTACATGCAGCCATACTCAGAGCTACCTGTGCCTGGTATTTTAGATCATCCTCTTGCATTCATACTGGTTCCCTAATGACATGCAGAAACAGAGAAAAAGGGTGGCAAATACATTATGTTTTTTCTCTACCAGGGGATGGACTTTCTGCAGACCTTCAGACGGATGTCTTTAGCATTATCAGTCATTCTGCTGTCTTAGTTTTCAATCCTCTCTACAAAGAGACTGAATCTCTTAGGAAGCTGTTAATGTGCAGGGTAAGGGCAATTACGTAAGATGTTATTTTAGTCATGAGCAACACATTAAATTTGGGGTTCTGCTACTTCTGCAGATTAGCACAATGAAAATCTTCACTAGTTTTTGGTTAATGATGTCTAGGTGTTCGGGAACCATGATATGCTGATTTATCCCTTCCTATGTGAATTTAACGCTATTTAGACACTAAATTTCCTGGTCCCAGCTCCTTCCCAAGAGACACGCATGTCTTCCATCTTCCTGAAAATTCAGATATAAACTTAATAGGAGAGATTCTGAATGGTTTCAGAAGTTGCATTTCATGTCGGAAAAAGGGAGTCAGATGGACTTTCAGTGTGACCCATTGGCAGTTCTTATTATTTGAAAACTTCTGTATTAAAGAGCACCCAAATGCTTTCAGGTTTGGAATGGACTCAAGTGCTACACAGATAGGCTGTACTACTTCACTGATAATGCAAGTAACATGTTTTACTCAATAATGTTGCATTTAACAAACAAATCTTGCATTAGTATGCAACACTCCAGCACTGTGAGATCAAATGCCAACTACAGAAATAAAATTAACTGCCTCTAAAGATAGCCTGACTAGTCCTTCATTCAACATTAACAGGAAGTCATGTCCTGAGACCTCAAAACACCAAGGATTTCCTTCTGCCTATTTCAAAACAGTGCTATATACCCAAACAATGAGGTTCACTTACAAATACATCTTTGTATATTTCTCTGACCTAATGCTTAAGTGTATAGCTAGTTCTTACAGAATGTAAAATCCAAATAGGAACAGGTCCCTTATATAAAAGCATCTGCATTTTGGAATTAGTGTCTGACTGTGGTTCACAATCATCTTCCTGCTAAGTCCATGAATTAAAATGGGAAAAACATTTTCTTGACTATAGTATCTCCCAAGACTAACTCTGCTCCTGTGTTTATTTCATCCTGATTAGCAGTCCCAAGAATTTTGTAAGAGGCAAAATGTAGGAACTTGTTTTATTTATGCAACTTACTGACAAACTACTTGAAAGGTTTGTAAACCCAGAACTTTGGAAATACAGATTTAACAAAAACATTGCTCTAGCTAGACTTAACTTAAATGTCACAACTGAAAGATTTAGTATGCTTAGTTTCTGCTTATTAAATAAATATTTCCAGTATTTCTGAGTAAGAAACTCTACAACTGAGACTAAGTGTATACAAATAAAGCTCCAGGAGAAGAGCAGACATGTAGCTGGAGAAAATAAAGTTACAGGTAAAAAAGAAAGCCAAATTAATCTTTAAAGTGCAAGTATTCTTAGATATCCCAGTCAAGTAATAAGGAAGAATAAAAAGCATTAGAAGTTACCTGAATTTTTAAGTAATCACAGAAAAATAAAATCCAATGCATTAATTCACCCTGAAGGAAATAAACGGAGTAATCTAATTCAAACTAGTCTATGGCTGTCCAGAGAGATTACCTTCTGGAATTACAGTAATTACATTTGTAAAGTAAAATCACTTATGCCTGCAGTGGGGAGGCCCAAGAGATAGTCTTCTTTTTTTTTTTCTTTTTTTTTTTTTTTAATGTGTAAAAGCTTCATAGCGCCATTCATACTGAGAAAATTATTTTGTGTACAAAAGCACGCAGTCTGTGTAACGGTCTTTTTCAGTGGTGGTAAACAGTTATGTGTAACTGGTAAGCCTGTGCAACACCAGCCATCAAGTATGAACACACATATAGTTCCACTTTTCCATATAATGCCTATACATTCTTAGCTAAGTAGAACTGTGTTTTTGAACTTCCTGCAAAAGCATTTATTGCCTAATTTGTAGCTAGGCTAGTTCTTGTAACTCCAAAGAAAATATTCCTACTGGTTTCACTGAAAGTTTCCCTATAGTTTTTTGCCAGTAGCTTACAAATGGGATTACTTTCAAAAAATAAATCACCATACTTTTGTGAGCCCTAACTTATTTAACAGTCCATATAAATTAT
Source organism: Neopsephotus bourkii (assembly GCF_033783945.1). NCBI lineage: Eukaryota > Metazoa > Chordata > Aves > Psittaciformes > Psittacidae > Neopsephotus > Neopsephotus bourkii. The sequence goes on from NW_026902015.1 coordinate 177,324, forward strand.
TTTAATTGAATCTCCAGTTAATAAGCAAGACATAAAGCATCATGCTGACAGTCTCACTGCAATATCAAACTGTCTTAAAACAGTTTTGGTGGCTTTATGGAGAAATAAGATATGTAGTCAAGTAAGACCTAACCTTACATCTTGTCTTCAAAAATAATTTTACCAGGAGCCAGAAGCTCAAGTTTCAAACAGTTAAATAGAAACAAAGTAAATTAATACCAGAAGCTTGGAATCAGGTGTGAAGCATTCAATTCTCTTGGAAATTTCAATTTATGATAATACATGTTGAGATCTTCCATTTTATTAGTTCAGCTGCTGAACAGTCTGCCTTTCTCTTCCATTTCCTATTCATCAGCACCAATGAAGCATTTCCTTCTGAAGACCCTTGTTCAACAGTTTTACTGTTCCTACTTAACAGCCTTCCTGCACTGTAATAGCATGGAATCTGACCTAAGACTGAGAACTGTATGGCAAGAACTATGCATTTCTTTCTGCTGCTGTGTAGTTGGTCTGTGCTGTTTCCAGAGCTATTTGCCAAGATTTGGCAGTTTAATGTGCACTCTTCAATTCATAGCTAATAAATTCTGTTCAGCAGTAAACCTGCATGCTTCCAGGTGACAGCACAAAAAATCCCAGCAAATAGCCTGCAGTGGCTTCTCCAAGCAGTAGGCTACTGTATGGGAGACTGTCCAAGATTTCTAGATGTATAAATTTTTTGCTATAGTGGATTTTTTTAATATATTTATCTACTTGTTAAGTAGCACCGGCTTATCTATCAGAGTACTCAGCTAAGCAAGCAGGTTCCTATTCAAAAATAGTTGGCTCCTGTCACTCAACCAGAGCAGTAACTGCGGCTCCCCGAGTGCTTCTCCGACGTAGATGTCTCAGTGATACCACGAGAGGGAGCGTTCGAGCTACGTTTCGATTGAGAAACAGGAGGGGCTCTGATGCACGCTTTCCTGCTTGACACTCGGAACTTCGAAATGATAAAAAAAAACAGCTTTCTACACCTTTTAACAGTACCCGAGATGTCTTAATCTTCTCGCCAATGCATACATCCATTTACTCTCCCATCCCAATAACAAGAATTCTAACAATGTTTTGATCCCTAGGACCTAGATCTTGAGAGCCAGAAGTGGGGACGGGCCAACACACGCACAGATGGATGGATGGATTTTTTTCCTACCTAATTATGTGTCAAGAGACAATTCAACTGCCAGCTCTTCAGTGCTCTCGTACCCCTTTCCTAATGTTTCTTTTAGTGTGCTTATTACCTGTCCTCAGAACTGCCCAAACAGCAATGGTAACATGAAACTGATATGATCCCTGTGGGCAGCAGCGCAAGAATGAGGATGCTCAACCACCAGTCAAGCAACTCAAGTACAGTCTTTACATGACCAGCTAATGTTACAGAAGTGTTGTTTAACATCTAGTAACACTGATTTACCAGCTTATCTTGCTTCCCAAAGAACAGTGACTCAGGTAGTTTGTCCATTTTATCACTATGATAAATACCTATGAGATTATCACAGAGCTAATGAGGGACAACTCCTCTCACACAGGTTCATGCCAAGGTTAAATTTTATCTCTGCAGCAAGTGGGCCACCCGAGAAAAAGCTATGAAAAAATGAAACAAAAATCAGAGAGCTAGCCCAAATATTATTAGCATTTTGCTTCACTTGAACAGTGCTTTAAATATCACACATAGCAATGTACAAAAGGAGTTAGTCGTCAGATAGAAAATCACATATGACAAATGCAAATGACACCAAGCAACATGCTTCTGGAACGTGCTCAAATATTACATAGATTAATCTGTATAAAAGAGCTTCAGTGGTAAGAACTGACCAAATCAAGTACTGCTCATCCCATTCTGCTATTGCTTACCAAATCTAGTATAAGCAGCAAAAATGTACTACTTCTGGGAAGGATGACTGAGTATCTATATGTTTTGCATCGACATGACTGCCTCACAGTCATACACTCTATGAACATTAAGTTTCACTTAACAATTTCTCCCTACCCACATGTTCTTTACCAATGAATGCACAAACTGAACTTTCAATTTTTAATTACACCTGCACTTCTACTGACCCCAAAAATGCAAGTGAAGCTGTAAGTAGTATGACTATTGTAAATTTAGTATAATTCAAGCAATTTCTGTCCAGCAACACTGTGCTTTGCTACAGCACAATCATTCACAATACAGAAAGCCAGAATTGCTTGGAAAGGCAGAATAAACTTTTCACTAATTTTATTCACTAGACTGCAGTTTGCCTTCCCAGTTTCAGAACTTCTGCTGTATAAACAGCTTCATTTTGCCAAAAAAGACTTCTGTAAACTCCAGCAGTGGGTCGGGAAAGGCATGGGGTGGAATTTTAATAAGATATGTAAAGGCTGACTTACCAAGTGGCCCCCCAAACTTCTCACATAACAGTTGGATGCATGTCTCCAAACATAGCATTGGTAACTAATGAATGAAGGAATCAAGTAATTATTTTTTTAATGTATCAAGGAAATGTAGTAACACAAGTCAGAATGGCTCATATATTTTCCTTTCATTCCCCTACAGATTTACTTGAGTGCCCCCCTACACTGTTATTAGTCTTAAGAAAAAGCTTTACTCTACCTTTTTACCGTCAGCCTATTTACCTTATCTATTTATCCTTATCCACTTTCCTCCATCCTGTATTTAGATATTTAAAATGTTATCACTTTAACTTTTCATTAATGCACATTTAATCAGTGGGTGGAGATAAGGCTTTAAATAGAAGACTAAAACCAAACTATTTGAATAGCCACTGTTACTACAGAAATACTATTTGAATGCAATCACTACCTCAGCAAAGAGGCTTAAATGAGCTATCCTAAAATAAAAATATAAAACCATTTTTCTTACCTCCTAATTTTCATTTACTTGAATAGTGTCTTGATAAAATATTTGGAATCAAAAAGTAAAGGCTTAATCTTATTTAAACTCAACAGTTGTGTCTCCACCTACTGGAAAACTGTATTTAACTGAAACAGTAATCTGATCCTTTGAGATTTGGGTAAGCAAGAGCTGCAAGAGCCATGTTTCTGTGCAAGATGCAAAGTATTTGATTTCCCCTTCCCCCAAGCTCCATAAAATGATTTTTGCAGAAACCACTGATGTTCCCCATAACCAGCATGGATTTCACAAGGTTTCTACTCTCAAACAGTTGCTTATCAGAACGCAAAACTAGGCAATACTCTTAAAATAACATATCCAAGTAATTACTGACAACAACTGTTGTTTAAGAAAATCTGAAATGTCATCTAATTTCAATGCTGCTAATTTTCCTCCATCCTTTCATGAGATATGGATATCAACATTAGAATAAATTCTTTAAATAACTGAAGTGTAAACCCCACAGAATGATTGCATATTAAGAATGCTTCGTATTAGCAACACTTCTTTTTTTAAGCCAGAAACCTTGAAAATAATTAAACATGAGGTTAGAGTAGAGAACCTCCCATTTTCGATTTTTTTTAATTATTTATTACAGGTTATGAAATTGCTTAGCATCATTATCATTTTACAGACCAATTACACAAAATAGGATTGTAAATGTTTTGATAAGGAAAACCAGTTCTCCTAACCTCTCTTTTTCTCTTTTGTCTTTATTAGTCTAGTAAGAATGACATCAGCCATAACTAAGTAATTCAGGCTTGCTTTATTCTGAAAAAAGTAGTTTTTAAGCCACAGGATAGCATATTAACATCACAATGCTTTGTTTGTCCCGCTGCAAAAGACAATGTGTAGTATGACCTGAGATCCAACTGCAGATGGTTATTATGACCAAGTAATCAGACAGAATAATATCTTAGATCAGTTTTAAGCTCTGAAACTAGATCATCTACTAGATAATTTATCCTGTGATAAAAAAATTACTTTGGCACCTTCTTATGAATGAAGCCAAACCATCACATTCCTCTAACAGTACCTGTGACCAGCACATCTGTATTATTGCAACCTGCCTCTCACATATCAGCCTGAACTAAACTCACTTTTCTCTAAGACCCTTTATGAGCTTCTTCTACTGTGGAGGACAGAAAAACCACTATCCTTCTCACACATGCGTTCTTACCCCTGCCATCACATTCTACTTTGTATTTCCACACAAGTAACTCCAGCAGTGTCTGCACCACTCCAGCTGCAGTATGTTTCTAAAAAGTCAAGCTTTTTACCAAATGCAAGGCCAAACCGATTCCAGTTTGCCCCAGCACTGAATACACAGAACAGTTACTGTACACGTTCTACTGGTACAGGAACTTACTTGGCTTGTTAAGAATTTCTCCCTATACCTCAACTCCTCTATTGGCTCTATTTTTTTCAAAAGAACAAATATAAACATCTCATTCAAGGCCAGCCCCCCCAAAAGACAGTGAGAAACAAAAAACAGCAAAAAATCAAGCTCAGGTGTATGTAGTGTTGAGAACCCAATCTGTCCATCCTACAGTACTCCTTCTGCAGCAAATACTCTTTCCTCGCCTAGTAGTGTGGTCACTCAGTCAGTTCCCTCAAACCAGGATGAGTCAATTTTCATCCATTTTTACCTTAACCACAGAACACAACAGGACATTTTATTTAAACTTGTGTGAGTTTTTTACCTTTCAAAATCTTAGGATAGTATAATTCACTCTACATCTGGATGGAGACTGCAACACCTAAAGTACTACCACAACCACTATCACAATCCCAAATGCATACCTGTTTCTTAAGTAAAAAGAGATTCCTCCCCCTTTACTACAGCATATGAAAAGGTTTGCTCATCTGCAGACCCTGCATGGAGGATCAAAGGGCACTCACCAGAGCCTGGGACAGTCACATCACATCAGAACTTCAAATCACTTCTGATTATAGCAGAAAGTATGGTTTCAAAGCAGGATGCTAAACTTTTATAGAACTGCATTCAAAATATAAGTAATTTCTACAAATAAACACATGTAGAAAACCAGAATGATTCAGGGACTGAGTCACTGTATGAAGAGACTTGTGTTAAAGAATTTTCTGCCTGTCATTATGGTACTACAAAGTTTTCCCAGATAACTGACCTTTGTTTCTGCATGTACAAATACCCAGTCCAAGGACCTAATACCAGGCTGGAGCTTGATTCTGACTGAAGCAGCAGAGTGTCTGGGGCAATACACAGAGCACATCCTTAGCAGCCCAAAATAAAGCCTGCCAAATTATTTGGTAATTATTTGGTTTTCCTGCTTTTACAAATTAAACTAAAAATGCCAAAAGTAGTAAACTACATTGCCTAGATTTCTGTCCCTTCCTACCTTTCTGAGGTTTGCAGGCACAGCAATTCAGAAAAAAAGATCAGATTAAAATTTTATGCCTCAAATTAGAAACATCCTAAAAGTCACGGGTCTTCCAGACACTCATCCTCTCTATTATCCTTCATTAAGACTCCTTCAGATTAGCCAGACATGTTTTCACTACTTCCTTTCTTATTTAAAAAAACCCACCAAACATATGTGATTAAGCCATGATTTAAGTTAATAGCTTCCCTTATTTGTTTAAAGAGAAGGAAAAAAAAAGCAATGAGAGGTAGTTCAAGAAAGGTCCAATTGCACATATGTTGCAACAGCTTTTCAATCATTTTAGAGACTTTTAGTATGCACAGTTAGCCTACTAATACAGCAGCAGAACAGACACCACTCCACATAGCTGGTACAGTATATTTGTCAATAATTTCCATATTAAGTAGTTCTTGACAAGACAGGCTGAAACAGCAGTGATCCATAGCATCCAAAACAAATGCAGGCACTCCGAATTCAAAGAAACTGAATAGACATACTTTTGGTGAGATGCTGAAAGCTCCATAAAAAACACCACAACAGAAAAAAAAACCAAAACCCAAACTACTAAGAGGGTACTGAAGATGAGGAAATAAAAAAACCTAACAATGGTACCAGCATTATGACACCATGCCTCAGTACTGCAGATTTTTCACAGCAATACGGAACTCAGGTAATCTGTATACTGCAATACTTCAAGAACAAAATATGGAGAGCAAGATCTTCAATTCCAAACATTTCAAGGAAGGGAAAAGGAAATGAAAGATTACTCTGAAGAGTCCTTTAAAAATCACATCAAAACGAGCTCAAACAAGACTCCCATTATCAGTGTTTTATTTAAATGAGAATTTTCTCTATGGCATTTTCGAGAAGAATTTTGTGACAGATGTTGCATGGTCCAATCACATGTTGAAGTGTTAAAAGCCAACCACCTCAGCAGAAATAAAAGGAAACATTATGATGCTAGTGTCAACTCAACCAGTTTAACAGACACTATGTGTTCAGATGCAGCATGCTAAGATTTCAAAGCCTCCTCTAGTCCGACATCTATTTATAGCTGCCCAGCCTCTCTACAATTTCTCACAGCCTCTCCTCCTCCCAAAGCCAAGTCGGGGAAGTTTAATAGATATAATCCGGGGCCTTGTGCCGCAAGATGGTTAGAGGATCTGCAACTCTCCTCGTGCAATCCCATGTGCAGTAAGACCACGAGAAACGGCAAAAGCATGGTTTAACATACACAGGAGCGTAATACATGGGACAAACCCTATCTCTCAGCTTTAGGAACAGACTCATTTTTCCTCTGCCAGTGTGCTGGTGGTAATGAACCACATCAGCATCACAGACTAAGCAAATGACACCTGCCTCCTCCCTTCTCACCACAGAGCAACAGCCTGAGACAACTGCCTTGAAAGCCAAGACAGAAGCTATCCAAGTCAGCTTTGACCCCTCAACAGCAGCAATGTCATCCATGCACCTTCCCACTTACATTATAATGCTACTACTGTACATTAAACCTTTCCAAAGAAACTAGGAGGCTGCTGGCTTCTTTTCAGTGCAATTTTTGGTTAACGTGTGGTATCTACCACCCAGCCATACATATGCACGTCTTTCTGTAAGCGCTGATCCAGACAGGCTCTATTTCACAAGCATCTCCAGCAGCAGCTCCAACATTGCAGAAAGGGTGCAGGTATTTTCGTGCATAGGGAGCACCATGCCACAGGCTGAACTCTGCCACAAGCTCTGTACATCCTTGGTGCCTCTTCTACCACCTACACCCGCTTGCCTGTAGTACTAGTACAGAGACCACGGAGATGACAGCACTACTGGAAACTCCTGCCCACGGGATTTCAACCACATTTTCTCCCCTTTCCCCAGCCAGAGGGAGACGGAAGGGGAGGGATGACTTCCTCGGGAGGAAAAGAAGCAAGGAGAGGCCGGGGCAGAGATCAAGAGAGGAAGAATTACCCCAAAGGGAGAGCAGATAATCCCTGAGAGGCGAGGCTGCAGAGGGGCATAAGAGGAGAGGGAGGGACAGGGACAGCGAACCGAGGGGATAATCCATGAGAGAAGGGGGGAGATAATCCCCTTGGAGGAGGGGGGAGGCGGAGGATCCCGGAGAGGGAGGGGCGGGAAACCTGATAATCTCCAGGAGGAGAGAAATACCGGGAAGGGGGTGGGGGAAGCAGGGTGGGCGGGTAGATAATCCGGAGCGGCAGATGAGGAGCTAGTCTCCCAGGGACGCATCCGGAGGCGGGAGGAGGAGGGTTAATCCTCACTCTGGGGGCAAAAAATACCCACCCCTCTTCCCCGACTCCGGCGCTGCCATGTTCGCTCCCCTGCAGGCCCGCCCGGCACCGGTACCTGCAGGCAGCCGGGCAGGAGGGCGGCTCTTCCCCCCTCACGCCACACGCACGCGGGGCGCCTCAGCTCCAGCCGCCGGGGCAGCGCGCCCCGCTCATGCCTCGGGGCAAGGGACCGCTGCGGGACCCCGCCTCCCACCTCCGGCTGGAGGGCAAGAAGAAGAGGGAGAGAGAAGCGGGGCGGATGAACCCTCCCCCCGGCACACGCGACCAACTCACCGGCTGGCACCGGCTCCCGCTGCCCGCCCGTCCTCCCGTCCGTACCCTCCTCAGCGGCCGCCGCTCAGCCCCATCTACGAGCCCCGGCGCGCGAGCCGCCGGTTGGCGGAAGGGAGAAGCGCGAGCCAGAAGCGCCCCCGGCTCCGCTCCCGCCGGTCTGCGCCCACCTCGGCGCGCGCCGCCGGCGTGGCTGTAGCACGCGCTCCCGCTCCTCCTCCCTCTCCTCTTCCTCCTCCTACCGGCGCGCGCGCCCGGGCGGGCGGGCGGGCGAATGCGCGCGAGCACCGCCTCCCGGAGCCAACGGCGGGGCGCCTGAGGGGGCGCGCGCGTCCCCCGCCCGTCCAGTCCGTTCCCCCCCCCGCACCTCAACCCGCCTCCGCTTGACCGGCGGCGGGCCCCGCCTCCCCGCGGCGTGTGTGCGGAGCGAGGGTGTGTCTGCGAGTGCGTGCGTGTGTGCGAGCGAGAGAGCGCCTACGTGTGGGACCGTGCCTGCGTGTGAGGGAGCACCGGAGGTGCCGGTGTGCCCGGCAGCGAGCCGCGGTGTGGGAGCGGGGCGCCCCTTCGTTTGTGTGGAACGAGCGTATGCGAGGGCAACCGCGCTGGGGATGGATGGAGAGCGGTGTGGTGTGAGAGGGCGAGCGTGTGGTAGCGGGAGAGTGTCCTCATGCTGCGGGCCACACGCGGTCCCTGACTGGGTTCAGTGTCCGGGCGGGTTTGGGCGCTCATCAGTCAGAGCCGTTTGACTTGGCACTGCGTGAGCAGGCACCGAAGCGAGAGGAGCGCTGGCAAAGGATAAGTCAAATATTTCAAAGGGGAAGGGGGATAGAACATTTCCCCTGGTACTAATAACACACAAGACTGCCCAGGTGGAAACAACATCAAAAAACTGATTTTCCTGCATTTCTGGTTGCTGTTTATAAACATTCCATTTGTTTTGAGCAGTGACAATAAACTAGCTTTCTGTGTTTGCTTCTGGTTCATTTTGTGGAGACCCTCGCCTTTGGATGCTCTTGGACTCACTGAAATTTAAGTTGCAAACAGCAAGTCAGCCATGCCTGCATAATTCTCGCTAAAGCTGGATTAAAATCTGCCCTGGAAAACAGAATGTTCATATCCAAAGCAATACTTCATTCCTCAGCTTGTTTTCATTGACTTTTCCCTTCTCTTACAGACTTCTCAAATGTTTAAATCCAAGTGTACACTTCAGTAGTAATCTATTTAATTATGCTGTTTTAAGAATACATGATAGCCTGCTGTGACATGTGGTATCCCCTAATAATAATCTGCCTACAATTCTCCTTGGTTGTTTTTGGGAGCCACTGAGGAGGAAAGGAAAGCCAAAATTATGTGGGGGTAGGGTTTGAACAGAAAAATCAACTAGGTATTGATTTTCATTCTAACAAGTTCAGATTGTGCTTTTCTACCAAGTAACAAATAAGCTGATTTTCATGTGACCCAAGATACCAAAAGAAGCAGCACATATATGATGGGCATAATTAAAGAAAAGGTGGAACAGCAGCCAGCGGGTGAGAAATCCTTCCTCGGATTGACCAATAGAGATGCATTGAGTAATAAGATCTTGCTCCCCTCATCTTAGGAAACCAGCATGCAAAATTCCTTTAGGAATTATTTTTACTCACTCTTGAAATTACAGTGGCTACCCTGTGCTGAAAGCTTCATGAGCACTTGGAATTATGCGCCCCTGGGTCCAAAGAGCTTACAGCCCTCCTGGCATTTCTCAGTAAAAAAGTCCAAATTGAGCCTATTTTTGCTAATTCGCTTCACAAGAAGTTACCTTTTCCTTATTAAACTGAAAGTAAACTGCATGCGTCATAAGGGGTTCAAAGCTAAGTAATGACTTACCACCCTTTCGGTGTTCAAACCCCTGCAGCTACAACGGAAAAACTGACAGGCACAGAAAATCCTCATTCCCTGAAAAATCCCTCCAGATCTTTCTCTCTCCTTTGCCCCCTGTTTATTTTTTGTGATGTCCTAATGGAAAACCTTTTGAACCACAGCCACAAAACACATAACTGTCAGCTTGTCCTGTATTTCACAACTCAACATCTTGTTGACTTCTTCCCTAACAGTCCTGTGTTTGAGGAGGCTGAACATTATTCTATTAAGGATAAAGTGCTGCAGCAATTTATGCTGGCATCTTTCATGCTGTCCTGACTTTACCTTCGTGGTCAATGAGAGAAAATTGCTTTATGGCAAAACTTAGAGGTTCCTTATTATAGTTCAACTCAAAGCTTGAGTCCAAACCTGTGAAACACAAGAACCTGTTTGCAGCTGTAACAGAAATATCTAAACACAAAATACTTAACTGCTCCACAGCCTTTTGGGTGTCTCCCATTCTGGCCTCTGCAGCTGCTATTTGGCTATTAAAGCCCTTTAGGGAATGTATCCCAAATGTTCACAAACCATTTTTGCCCACTACTTAATCCATTTGACCCATTAGGGTCAAGGAAGAAACAGAGTTGTATTGTTTTAGAAAAGAATTTAGAAATTGATGTTTACCCTCTGGCAGGAATTATCATACCCTTTTGGCTTTTTACTACTTGCATTCACATTCATCCAAGGATGGTCATTAGGACCTTGATGGCGCAGTTCAATCTGATAGCTTTGCATCATTCCTGCAGTGCAAACCACTGTAAATCACTCTTATCCATTTAATGGCAATTACTGCACTTCAGCCAAGCCTCACCCTGTTCCCAGTTTAAGACAGGGACCTGGCCAGGGCTGACTTAACGCCCCAGCAGTTTCTGGCTGGTGATCATGGTCAGCCAGGCATAAATTAGAACAGTGCTAAAGCCAAGTTGCTTTATACCAGGGATTATCATAAGCCGCAGGATACAGGGAGCATAGAGACTGTATGGTAGGTCAGCCACAGCCCTCATACTTTTGGGCTGATGATTAGCATTCACTTGAACTGGAGTTTATGACTCTACAGAGCTTTGAACTCTGCCTTTGATGATAGAGCTCTCACTTAAGCAAAGGGTTTCTTTTGCTGTGCTCCTCTCTATAAAACTTCAGAGACTAGGGTTGCTAATATTGAGATAAGTTCTCTGCTGCTGCTACAAGTAACATGCTAGAGGTTTTTCTCCAGGGTCTTTTGGTTTTGCTACAGCTCTTACCCTGATGTAGAGGGGTTAGAGGAGCAGACCCCAGTATACAAAACATGGGAAGGAGGATGATGTGGTTTTCAGCCACCTTACAGTTCTGGGCATGCAAATGGAAAACAAAGCCTGTAATAATCACCAGCACTGCTGCATTCACTTATTTCTAGAGACATTATCTACTGGCTGGTGTCAGCTATGCCAAATTTTTGTCTTATGCTCTGCAGAATTCTGGGTCTGAATTCTGAATTTTCTGTCGCTGTTCTGATGACTATTTTACTGATAAAAAGATGTCCCCACAGAAAAGTTTCTTCTTTGAGTTAGTTCCCCTTCTTTCATTTAATTGTTGTGGGGAACTGAGGTTGAGCACTTAAAGTGGCAGACGTTAAGACTACACTTTTTTAAATGAAGTTCTAAGCTGATTACTGGCACGCTCTGCAAGACCAGCATTCTGTGTACTTTAGTTTATTGATGTCTAACTTGGATAATCAGTTGTTATGATCAGTCTTCAGGCAGCTGGAACTCTGCCCTACTACTCTATTTGATAACTCCTAAAATATGCTGTCTTCATCACCTGATAAATTACATTCAATAGATTATCAGCTTCTTTACTGTGCTTATCACCATTTGGGAATCTTGTGATGGTAACTTGTTTATGTATCCACTCGCATACCATCCAAGATCATCATCATCAAAACGGGGAGGGTTTCTATGGAGTTATTTGTGACAAAGAAATGAGATAGGGCTTTGGGTTGGTTGTTTGGTTTTTTTTTGTATAAAGTGTGCTTTCATATCTGTACACAAAATGTCATTTAAGATTTTCAAAAAGGTCTAGCAAAGATAGCAAAATCTGTAAGAAATTGCATGATTTTCCAAATTATCCCAGAGGAACTCATTAAAAGATCACATGGATGATAACAAATATTGAAGGTCAAATAAAAACAGTTTTTTGGGGCAGGACATCTGTGCATGATCAAAACCACAGTAATTGGGAGGATGTTGATTTATAAGTAGAGGCAATATGAAAGAGTAAAAGGATACAGTACCTATAGAGTTAAAAGGTCCTCTATGTCTAATTCCTATGCTATTTTCATCACTGAGGTCTGTTTGCATGTGGAATTCAACTCCACAGGAGGAGATAATCAAGACAAATAGTATGGCTTTATTTTTAAAAGGGGTGGATAATTTCATGGCAGCTTACAACATTGGTAACTGGGCAAGCTAAGATAATAAGGCTAATCAAATCTCATGCTTCACAGCACTAGTTCCCTGCGGGGTCAGGAAAAATCTTTCCACCATATACAACACTATAGAATTAGCAAGGTTATTATTATTGGGGAGCAGTAGTACAGCCTTCTAAAGCAATGAGCTTTTACCATTATCAGGGAACAGAAACTGTATTCGACCAGATAGAAAAAAAGTATTATTTTCTTATGCCACTTCTGATCCTCTTCCCTGCCAGAGTTTTAGAATTACAATACTTGGGGTTGTTTAAAAAAAAAATAAAAATCTCCTGAAGTTGATTAGCCAAGTGCATTACTGTCTGAAATCTATCAAAAACTCTTACACCTGTGAATGGCGACCTAGCTCAAAATAGCTGCCACTGACTGGATGCAGGAATGGTATTGATTAAGCTGCTGCAGATTGCAAGTGCACATTGTGCTTTGATTAGGTCAGTAATGCTACCGAATGTGCTTCTCAGTAGTGGTTTAGGCAGAAAGACATAGTCCCAGCTGATGATCAGCTCTTAGCTAGGAGTTGAAATGGTATGTGTTTGGAATATTTAGTTTGGGAAGTACTATTCATTTTCTTTAATTGCCTGAACATATTGTTGTAGGTGTTCTGTGTGTATACTTGCATTTTATTTTCCATCAGTGTATGCATCAGAGAAATGATATTAGCTCAAATTGAAAATATTTAGCTACATTTTTCTGCAAAATTTACTTTTGTATGTGAATGTGATACTCTTTACGTTGGTGGGTTTTTTCCTTACAAGGCAGAGGAAGCACAAAAGCAGAACAATATCCTTTGAAAGCCTATATTGTGAAAAGAACTCTCTGTGAGCTATACATCAAACACAAAGAGCAGGCATTTCCTTGACCCCTATCTCAAAGGTATTTATTTTAAACATACTAATTATTTTCAGGTGACCTATGCTTTTCCACAGTGCCCAACCTATGTGCATTCTCAACTCTTAGCCCATGTATTGTTCAGAGCAGAAAAAAGCCCCAAAAGACAACCTTAACTCTGTCTTGAAATTGTGTTAGATGACAAGAAAATCTAACAACATGAGAGGAGTGCACAGAAAGATAATTTCAAGATTTCTTCACAGGTGTGGAAGTGCTAATCTTTCTTGTATAAAGAATATTCAACCCCTTTCTCTAGCTGGACTGCATGGCCATGAGCTACAGAAGGTTCAGCTAAACAAAGCTGAATGAAAATTAAAATTTTTGTTAACTACTCCAGATTCAGTAACAAGCTCAGTAAAGGATCTTCAGTATCCTCCTGAATAGAGTTAGGCACAAAAAAATCCATGCAGCTGAACAATGAAAATGGGGTCTGTTACTGAACAGGGTAGGTGATTTAGTCACAACAGACACGGCAATGTTTTAGGTATTCAGTACCTTCTTTCCATTGTTCTTCACCAACAAGGTCTCTCAGGCCTTTCTGCAAGGAGGAGGAGACATAGCAGCAGCGGATGAAAAACATGACAGGGATTACTTGTGAGAACTCAGCTCATACAAGTCCATGGGACCAGTGGGCTGCATCTGAGAGGGCTGGGGGATAGCCTTACAAGGCTGCTCTCAAACTTTGAAAACTCATAGAGGTTAAAGGAGGTCCCTGACAACTGAAGAAAGGCAGATACTGCACCCATCTTTGGAAAAGGCCCTCAGGATGATTTGGGACACTACAGGAGGGACAACCTTACTTAAATTCCTAGGAAAATCCTGCAGCAAGTGCTCTTGGAACACATTTCTAGGCATATGAAGAAGGTGGCTGGAAAAAGGCAGCATAGATTTACAAAGAATGAGTCATGCCTTACCAACCTGAATGTGTTTCTATGGCAAAATGACTGGATTTGTGGATTCCAGGTTAGATATAAGGAAGAAATTCTTTACTGTGAGGGTGGTGAGGCACTGGAACAGGTTGCCCAAAGAAGTGGTAAATGCTCCACCCCTGACAGTGTTCAGGGCCAGGTTGGACAGAGCCTTGAGCTACGTGGTCTAGTGTGAAGCATCCCTGCCCATAGCAGAGGGCTTGGAACTAGGTGATCTTAAGGTCCTTTCCAACCTAAACCGTTCTGTGATTCTGTTATTAAACTGAAGTAAGTTCAGCAAAGGGCCACCAAGATGGTTGGAAGCTGGAGCACTTGGCTGGGGAGAAGAGGCTGAGGGAGCTGTGCTTCCTCAGTCTGGAGCAGAGATATCTTTGAGGGGAGGTAACAGCAGCATGGCAGTGCCTGCAAGGAGGTTATTGGGAAGATGGAGCCAACCTCCTCAGTAGCACATGACTGAAGGAAGAGGAACAAAAGACATAGATGGAATTGAAAGAAATTCAGGCTGCAGATGTAGAAAACCTTTTTCATCATTAGGAAGCAGTGGAAGAATTTGCCAAGAGAAGTTGTACAGTCTCTATCCTGGAAGGTTCTCAAGATTCAGCTGAGTTAAGCACTGACCAATATGGTGTGCTGTCATAGCTGTCTTTTCTTGGACCATGAGGCTAGCCTAGAGACCTCCTGTGATCCCTTCCTATCTGAATTAATGATTCAATAACTCAATGAATTCACAATTTCTATACAATACAGGAGAAAAAAGAACTGTATCTACAGGGAGAGAAGACAGTTCCGGAAAATATGATTTATCCAATGAAATGATGAGTCTTCAATTATACTGGGAGCATGGACCAGAATCCAAACTACAACTGCCCAACTGTGCTGTAATAAGTTGGCATTAGGTCCATACTCCCCGTTGTTTGCTCTCCTTTTGGCCTCAGCAACTGTGCACTCTTGGCTTTAAATGTTTGAAGTCTTTTTGGCCCCCAGAAAATGTCTTCCCCCCCCACCCCCCCCGCCCCTTCCATAGGCTCCTTTCCAAAGAAGTAGGTCCCCAGAGTGAAGGAAAAGCTATGGCAAAATTCCAGAAATGATGCTTGCCAGATCTCTTGACAAGGAACTCATATCTGAAAACAATTTCTTGAAAGTAAATACAGAAATTCCCATATTTCACCATCTTGTCTTCAGTCCAGACACACAAAAATAAAATTCCAGAAAAACAGAATACTGACATTCTCATTTTCCCTAAGGTTTCCTTTGCATTGTTAAAATGATGTCATTTACGCCCACTTCAGGATTCTTTTACATTACATGATGGCTGTAAAGGGACCCTAGTTTAAACAAAAATCAAGCCCCAAGAGGTCTTCGTCACATTCAATAAGATCACAGCACCAATGCAGAGAATTTTAATTAAAAACTTCAAATAAACTCAAGGGAATCAAATCATTTGTGAAACTAAGCATATCAGAAAATGGCTCAGTGGCCTACTTGACTAGACTCACTTCATTTCCTAACAGTGTTCTCCACCTTACAAGAAGCATTGCCAGAGAGACTCTCATCCTCATGCTTCGAGGCAAAATAAATACAGATCTAAAGTCAGGAAGAACCATCCCTTACAAGAGAGAAATGAGCAGTATTAGCAGCCTCGGACTGTTGGGGCCTCTGTCCTGAGCTGCTGTTGTAGCTCTGGCTACAGAAGACAGCTCTTTCCCCAGCTCTTTGGCTGCAAATCTTTTTGAGACAAAGTACATTGCTATTCATGTCTCCAGCTCAATGGGATGCCAGCAAAAAAATCGTGTCTCCAGTGAAAATCTAGTAGAAGATAATCATTGTCAGTAGCAAAAATTGCTGCCTGTTCCTTGCTATCTGCCATGGCAAATTCATTTAAAGAAAGCCACAAGTCAGTCTGGCAAAGATGACAGCAGCATCAGAGCTCACTTTCCTGCCTGAATGAGGAAATAAAGAAGAAATAGTGAAGACAAAATATGAAGTGGTTTAAAAAGGTACATGGATTGGAAAGGAGAACAAAGGGAAGAATAAATGCTGAGTAGGTATGTATTTTACTTCTTTAGAAAGGACTCATTTTACTTACAACCCCATTTAGAAATCAAATATTTTAGACAAATATGGCATCAGGGGAAGAGTAGTTAAGGAATTATTCCACCAGTATTGATCTTACATAACTTCTAATTCCTTTCCCTCTCTAATTTCCAAATGCTTTTAAGACTGTAATATGTAATTTTAAGATTTAAGCCCATTTATCCCAAAAGTATTTGAAAGAAATCCAATTATGGCCACTACAGCAAACCAGACTTTAAAAAAATAGTTGACTATGGGCACACACAACACAATGTCTCCGTTTTAAGTCTGATTACTCATACTATACGGTGTAAACAGACCCTAAACCTGTACTCTTTGTTCCTGCAGTTAATTTCTGTTGCAAAATTGCTTATCATTTGAGAAAAGTTGGCTTGTAGGACTAATGATACCCTTTTGTTCTGAGTTTTAGGTCCAGTCAAAACACTCCTTTTACTGTGGAGTGCATTTTGGAAAGCCAGGGAAAATTGGGCCTCCTGAACCTTTTTATACAATTGCTTCTGGGGCAAGGGGATGTTTACAGTACAGATGTATGGAGCTGTACAATACAAATCTGTCTGCGGGAGCCACAGACAAAGCTCACATTTCCATTGCCTCAGACAAATTTCTGGCAGAGGAGGCAACTGAGAACAAAGCTGACTAAATGTGGGACAGCACCTGCCAAAGGGGAGGTACAGTCTAGTTACTTTATTTTTCACAACACAAAGGCTGTTGGCAGGGCTGAATTACTGCTTAATGGTTAAACCCTATTCTGCAGGATACTGTTTTTGCACATTACCTAGGAGATGTGGCAGAATGTCCATCATCATCAGTCTGAGAACCTTCAGGGTATCACAGGTATGGTATATCCTGCCTTGAGACAGGGACAGGGACTGTTTGACTGTTGAGGTCCTTTGCATTCCTAGTTTTCTGTCATTTACAGAGAATCATTTATAAACCAAATGGAAAGTCTACTTATCCAGGGGTTTACATTGCACTGGATTATTAAAATATCAGCTATGGTCTTTTACACAAAGTAATTATATATTTTAAAAAAGTTCCAAAATATGAGGGAACTATCCTATTTTTACAGCACTTAGCAACTGTATGCCCTTTTGCTCAGGTTGTTTTTCAGACATTTATTTAAGTTCCATAAGGCAAGGATTATCTTAATTCTGTCTCTGAACAATGCCTAATATGTTAAAACTCCACTTATTATTGGTCCCCATGCACTTTTATGACTAAAACTACTAAAAATAGTAAATTACGTTTCTTAGTTTTCAGCAACACCACAAAAAGCATGCGTATGCCTAGACATGGTTTAGTGGTAGACTTGGCAGACTTGGGGTAAAGGTTCGACTTGATCTTAAAGTGTCTTTTCCAACCTAGTTGATTCTATGATTCTGCGATTCTATGCTACAGGGTCCTCTTTTTTTGTTTTGACTTCAGATTTAAGCAGATGCTCTCCTAGGAGTTCTGTTGGGGTCTTATACCTTTCAAAAGCTGTGTACGTGCCACAAGACTTCCTTGGAAGTGCAAAGGTTTTCTTAAAAATCAAAAGTGAATTTTAGGACTTCTTGAGAAGAAAAATTTAGAAGCAGCATTGTCTGAAATCCACAGCTGAGTTGGCTCTATCAGACATGTCTTAACAGACTGTCAGTAACTTTTAATAGCACCTCCTTCCCACCTGGCTTTTCATTTCTCATTAAGGAAAAAAAAAAAAATCAAATACATCTTCAATAAGAATTAAAGGTTGGCAGCACTATTTTCTGAGGCTGTTCCCAAGACTACTCAAAGCAAAGCTACATAATAGTGGTAACTACCTACAACCTGGTAGTGTACTGGATTTCAGCCAAAGAGAGACCAAGTTACTTTATAAACTCATATACATGTTATGCAGACAAACTGTTTGGCCTACCAGTCAAACACTGGAATCTGGAGGGGGGGGAGGAAGAAGGCAAGAGGACATGCCATTGCCACTTAACAGTGCACAACTGTTCCAGAAAAAAATAATAAGTACAAAAATAAGTAAAAGACAAGAAGAAAGTATTCAGGTGTAGGTTGGATTTATGAAAGCGGCGCACAATAGTTGGCCAGGTTATAAGGCCATGTGATTTCTTCTAGTCACAACCAGGGATCAGGTTTCTGAATTTGTATCTTATCTGAATTTCTATCTGTGTCTGAAGAATGCAAGACACAGCTCAAAGGCGAGGCAAAAGTGACCTACAGCAAGGTGAGGTGCAACTGCTCTATCGATGCAAAGGTGTACATAGCTACATGCTGCTTCCATATCGTGTGATCTCAAAAGAATTTCATACCCCCTGGCTCTATTGCAGAGGCTGCAGTTGCGCTGTTTCTGGTTGTCTACATTGGCTGATTGTCTCTGTGGCTGTTAGAGCTGGGAACAACTGGTCTTGTACCAACAAAAGTTATAATACAGCCCATGAAGCACCAGGTGCAGGCTCCAGAGCTAGGTTTTCAGTTCATTGCTGCTTCTAGGGGACATGCATCCACTCTCAAATCAGCAGTACCATTGCTCATGAGAGCTCATATTTCCCGGTGTACCCTATGCCACTACTGTCAAGGCCAGTGGTTGAGGTTGTGTGACAGCTAATAGGCTTGTTCCTCAAGATAGAAATTGATCAGTATCCTTCATATGCAAAGCCACTGATGTCAAAATCAGCCTTAAAATGCCAAACACCAAATGTTGCTTAAAACCTTAAATAAATTCTTAGAAGTTCAGATCCAAGTTTCCCTTTCTTTCCCCAGCAGTGCAGGCTGACCTCCACCTCCTACAGCAAACAGCCCTTTGCAGGGGAGCTGCCGGTTTCACAGCAACAGCCTCTAGAGTATGACCTATCTTAGAAAGAAAGGGATGTTAAATCATCATAGGGGATATGGCATAAATTATTCCTTCCAGGGTTAGAGAAGTGTTGAGCCAAAAGCCAGTGTAGAATTGGCAATCCCTATGGGGGTTCCATCCTGTTGCTGGGATGTGCAGCTGTCTGCTCTTTTCCCCTCACAGAAACAGAAGGGAACATATGGTTTCATATATCTGTCTTCTGTGGCATGACCTTTTTTCATCTGCATAAGGGGAAAGGAGTGTTAAAAAAAATCATACCTTTTCAGTGGTGTTAATCACCAAGTGCAAATTTGCAATCATCT
Organism: Neopsephotus bourkii; assembly: GCF_033783945.1. NCBI lineage: Eukaryota > Metazoa > Chordata > Aves > Psittaciformes > Psittacidae > Neopsephotus > Neopsephotus bourkii. The sequence goes on from NW_026902015.1 coordinate 196,643, forward strand.
AAACCAAACACTTGAGTCTGATTTTTATTTAACAGAAATCTTGGCCCAACAGATATGATTTGTGATTATCACATTTCCAATGTACTAGATTAAAATGACAGCTTTAAAAAATCATCATAGAGTGCACTAGAAGCCTTCTCCTTTCATTACAATCTGGTTTTCCCTAAATAGGAATATGAATTCATTGGAACATATTTCATTAAAATGAATGTTTATTGATAAATATTAGAGAACCACTATAATATAAGAGTAGCATGCAATAAGGTTATTAATTGACCATTCGTATAGTTCTTGGAGAGCTGAAATTATGTAATCTTGACCTTCTTATAGCACATGAGGTCCATTTTAATAGACCATTAAAACATGACATGTCTTGTCTTACTGCGATATCTTACAGAGTGAAACAAGTTGCATTTCACTGGTAACATATTGGCTGCTTTTATTCTGGGGGAATGGATGAGAACACTGTGTTCCATACATGTTGGGAGAACCAGAAAATTGTGGCATTTCTCCCCAGTGACACAGGACTTTATGGGAAGATGTGAGTCATACTGCATAGGAATCTGTTGCCTAAACTGAGCCATTTTTGGCACTGCAGACAGCCTGCATGGTGTCCATCTCTCTCTCCAGAAGGTGCCAGCCTCTTCTAGATCTCTCTTCACTGTCATTTCTGTGTAGATGTTTTACATAGTTTATATCATCTGAAGGACTTCAAATGCCTACTTGTTGGCACCTGAATGACTACCAGTGCAAACTACCTCTCATAATAAACCTGATAGACCAGTACATAAGTATTTCAGCCATGAACTATGGATAGACATATGGATAGACAGATGGATAGGTAAACTCTCTGCAGCACAGTTTCCAAGACTTTCCATTAACAAAGTCTGTTGAGGAGTTCTGGTTCTTCCAAGGTGATAGGAAATAGGTTGCAGAGCTCTCTCAGTGCAGTTGTCTCATCTGAGACAGCTGATGAATTTCTCACCAAGAGCTTTTACCATCTCAAATATTAGTTCATGCAAGGCCTTCTCCATGATACCTTTGGCTCTTCCTCAGAAGAGGATGAGCTAAGAAAAACTGCCAGCTCCTCATGAAGCTTCTCAAGTATCTGTGTCCCCTCTGTGGATATGTAACAAGGACAGGAGTTTCAACACAATATGTTGAGATTTCCTCCTCTTGTCACAATTCAGGGAGCGTTATCAGAGCTCAGAATGAATGGCCACTACTGTTGTAGTTACTGTAAAAAAGGAGGAAAAAAAGCTCTTAAACCAGAACAGATTAGTTTAGAAATATTCTAAATTTACCTGCTACTCTAGTGGTCTCAGTACATTTTTTCTTCTTTTAGTATATAAACTTTTACAGCAGAGAGTTATCTATATTTGTGCCTAGTACTTTATCAGATCTTAATAAACACGTAATTATAAAAGACCCCAAACTTTTATGCTGCAGTAACTTACAAATATATCAATGATCTTGAGTTTCCTAGTGCATTGAAAAAAAAATGATTACGCTAGTTCCTGAAAAATAGTGTGAAATAAATAAGCTATGACAGTATAAAGAAATGTCAGAGAGAATAGAATCAAGTTAGTAAAAGAGCTTTTCTGTTTATTCAGAACACAGTTTGATGCGCTAGCTGTTAAACATTAACGTATTATCTTGATGGATTTTGTACCCACACACTGTAACATCACAGATGAAAAAGCTTTAAATTGGTGCATTGTAATATGTGCTCTATTTATTAAAAATGTATGGGCAAAATAGATTGTAGTTTTCATCCTCTTCACATTCTTGTTATTGTTCTCACGCTGAAAATCACAAATTCTGTTTTGAAGCTGAAAATGAATTGCAGTTCTCATCAAATGTGGGTGTTTACAGATGTTATTAATTGAGAAAATTGTACACTGTTCTCAACCAGAGAATGCTTCATTTATACTCTGGAGAGCTGAAAGATAACCTAGAAGGAGAGAAGAGCACTTAGCAGCTTTTGAGATTTGAAGAACATGGTACATGAAGAACATTATGTCTCTTTTACCTTTTCTTATTAATAACCTGAAAGTTTTCCCTGTCCTTCAAATTTCACTAATAACTTTGACAGCCAAAACAAGAACTAGTCCTTCTGAGATTTTAATAACTCTTACGAAGCATTGAAAACAGGCAATGTCCAAGGTAGGTTATGGAATGGACAGTATCCAAAAGCATCTATATCTCATGTCCCCCTTTTAGTGTTGCTAGTGGCCTAAGCAGCTTTCCTGAATTTCAGTAGGAGATTCAAACTCCATTCTTTTCATGGGATCAGAAAATTAATTTCCAGTGGAAATGTTTCATGCAAAATACAACTGTTCCTCTTAAAAAATAAAATCTTTCCTATTTAAATAGCATTTTACTCCAGATTTTTTTTGTGTGTTTGAATTGCTTTGTATCAATGAAATCAGAATCAGCACTTTTAAGTTATGATAGAAAACTGAAGACATGATTGGCCTATAATTATCTTGCTCATTCCAAAATAATCTGAATCTTAATAGCATACAATTGACTCTTCTCTTTCAGGAATCAAAATACAGGCTATTAAGACAGATGTTCCATGAAAGCGAGTATGCATGTAGATTTTGGCAGTTAATAGAGAAATGGGGAAAATACAGGATGAACTATGTCTATCTTTAATTTTCAAATTAACTTGTTAAAGTTTTTCAAAACATTTTTGTTGGTTTAATAGGAAAATACAGAACACCTTTTGTGGTCAAAACATTATCTTTTCATTCCCTAGTGTGGTATGCTAAACTAGCACATTAGAGTAGTAGCAGTATTTATCCTCTATACATTTCACTAGCACCAAACAGTGTTGCTATGATGAACATATATACCAGGATGTCCCTTACATTTTTTCTAATACATGTTTTTTATTATATCTTACTGCTTTCTGAAAGACAAATATAAAGGCAAAAAGTGCCCTATATAAAAGTAGCCATAAGGAAAAAAAACCCAACTCTGTACACCAAGATGTATAGCTCCTATCTGTGCTGCTTGACAGTGAAAACCACTTTCCAACATTATAGTGTCTAATAAATATGTTTAACAGCTCAGTAGCAAAGTAAATTCCCACTTTGGATGGAACATTGTGATTCCGCAGGATGTTGGTTCATTGTGAGCTTGCCCAGTTGGCAAGTTAATTAATGTCAATCAACAAGAAGAGTTATAAATATCCCTATATACCACACTTTTCCTTTTGCTACTTCAGCCATAATAGTATGATGGTTTTGACCTTGGCATGATCATTAGGTTAGCTTGAATTGTGTCTTGCTGAAGTTGATCATTTAAACAGTTAACCCTTGCTTAACATGGAGGCAAAGTACAGTCTTTTGTGGCTCAGCAAGGGCTTGCAGGTAGATAGTGGCTGCTTTTGTGCTGGAAAATGCTTGAAAAATCACAAAGCAAAATGCTTAAACAAAGAATCCACTGTAGTCACATCATATTTCCTACAGAATTCTTTGACAGTGTTTCCAAAACGGGGGGTCTGATGATGGCTTGGCTTCACGAGTGAAGATTTGAGAAGGGCTTTACCCATGCTTACTACAAGCACGATGACCAAGGGCATGTGGGATAGGCAAATCTGGTTGGAAAAAAAGGCTGCTCAGGTTTCCAACCAGGACTGTCATCTCCCGGGGCAATCTCGAGCGCCCCATGCCCTGATCAGCCTACATGTGAGGCTGGATCTGAAGCCTCACGATCCTTCTGGCTTTTTGGGTTTTAAGCAGGAGGTGTCAGAAAAGTTACCACAGGGATAACTGGCTTGTGGTAGTTTCTGATGAACCTTGTCAGAAAATGGCCCTACTGGGTTTGCAAAATCCTGGAATAAATGTAATCGCACCAAATCAAAGTGTTCTTAGATGAGATGGGAGCAGCTCAGTGCTTGCGGGACTGGACAGGATGAAGCCCTGCAATTGTGTTTGTGCAGCAGCACTGGAAATGTCTTTTACTTGTATTCCATAGTTTGCAAAGACACTGATCCATAAAAACACCTGCAGACATGTAATAGCAGCTCTTACTCTGTGCCCCTGCTGGGTTAGGTACCACGTGGCAGCTTTAGGACTGCACCTTTTTGCTCAGCCAAACTAGGCTTAAATTCAGCTTGGGTGAAAGTGACCATATGAGTCTTCTCACGACCTGTTGGAGAAACTAGATCAACAGCAGTTTTAAGTGAACTTTTTTATCTGGGCTCTTTCAGCTGAGACTTTCCTCCCAACAAGCTGATTTCATCTTGGTGCCTCTCTTATTTTAATGGAAAATACTGAGTGCTGCTCATGTCCCTGTATAGCAGGTAGAGGCACTTGGGCATGGGAAAGATTTGTGCATGACCAGAGCATTTCCTATCAGCCAGTCCCAGGTGCCTGCGTGCTCTCTGTTCACTGCTGCAAATCCTTTCTGAGCAAGCCCCCTGCCTCCACACCGAGTTTAGGAGCTCAGATATTTGCCACAGAGTACAGCCTCCCACTCTCTGGGCCGAATTCAGGAAAGACAAGCATTTCAATGCCTCAATCTAATTGTCCATGTTATTTATTGGCTCCCACGTCTTTCCATTGATTCTGTGTCAGAATCTAATTTAACAGTAGTGGAGTGACAGGGAACAGAGGACACCCAGGGGTTTAGGGCACTTACGTTGTTTTCCTAAAATATCCTGAATCATGCTGGTATTTGTTTTCTCTCTGAGGAATGGGAGAATATTGGGAATCAGAACTAAACACTTTGACATATGATGTCAGAGAGAGTTTTGCCAACAGCTTCGGTGCAGCATGATTAAATGGTAGCTGGCCAGCTGCTAACAAGATAAAAACGTGTCCATGTGTTAATACGTTTTCATGATGTCCAGATGTGTACCTTTACAATCTGAATTACAGTGTGTCTTTTCTAAATTGACAGAAGTGCTACTCTTGCTGCTACTCTTTAATATGAGGTAGGTCCTGTCACCTGGCAGGAGGACATCTCTTCCCTATATCCCACTGTTTACTTGAAATGTTTATGTAGCATAGTGAGTAGGGAAGAGCTCTGTCAGTAGAAAATCCTAATAAACACACAAGTCTAAAGATGCATGTTCTAGGGGAAAGCCTGGCTTTCCCATGAGGAGAGCTTCATGGGTCAGCTAAGTCAAATTATTAGAAATCTGAATGAAGAGTTTTTCTAACCAAACTAGAGAGTACTCTGGTCCTGCAAGCCAGCCAGCATACGATGGGGCATCAGATGCATAACCCTCCCACTGAAAAAAATCAGATTCTTTCATATCTTGAAGTTAAAAGTCCTTCATTTGTATATAGAATCATACAATGGTTAGGGTTGGAAAGGACCTGAAGATCATAGACTGTTGTATCACTTTTTTGGTGCCTTATAGGAAGATGTGTCATTATGAAAAACTTGTACCTGGAGAAGGCTTGATGCTGGCATGGGGAGGATAGTAATCATGAATATGGGTGATGAGATGAGAGGAGAAGGCAGAAGAGATGACTAGAGTACTGGTATTGCCTGCGGCTGACAGCCTCAGGAAAACTAATTAGGGTAGAGGAAGCTGATTAATTCCATATAATAAAATTGAGTTTCAATATTAATAGACTCTGCTCTGTTATTGTCCAGGTTTAATTCCATTAAATTTGAAGGAGCTTAAAGTTTGAGAAAACATATTTTCTCGTTCTTGTGACCTGATGAATAATGCAAGGATTAGGAGATAGTCCTTTTTGTAAGGGTGTAGACCCATGTGTAGCTGAGGGTTACCACATAGCTAGTGCACAACTGAAGTCCTACTAAATTTCTTTTTTTGAGGGTTTCCATGGAACTTAAATGGTGAGCTGGGCTCTGTTTCTGCATAAGCTTGGCAGCGTCACTCGGTATTTGCCATCAGACAAGGAAAAAACGTTGCACAGTGTATTTTTCATTTGTTTTGCTGTTATTCTGTTTTAAGAATAACGATTTGCCATTGCTTGGCTCTGTGATTCATTTGATTGTTTTCCCTCATTTCAACAGGAATTGTAGTTTTTAATCTGTTTGCTGTCATGTCTCATTTCACTGAAGCACACATACTGCTCTTACTGCCATGCAAATAGGTGCTATATAAATGAAATGTATTATTATGATCATCAAAGTAAAAGAACCCAGAGTCATCTGTTACGCAGTGTGCTCTTTGCCAGACTCACAGTCCATCTCTCTACTTCTGCTGGCAGTGCTCTGGGGAGGTGGCATTCTGAACCATACCAACTGAGAAGCACCAGGAGTACCAGAGTAAACAGAAGTAATGAGTCAGATTTATCCCCGTTACAGAGAGTTACACCTTACATTCCTCAAGCAAAAACCAGTCATAAGAATACAGCTGTGAGTTCTGAGCTTGTCATACCTCAGAGGAATGGAGATAGCAGATTAACACTTGGGTGGAAAGCCTCCTAGGAGCACCTATAGCCACAGTCTGACAACCATATTCCCATGTCTCTCTCCTGCCCTTGCCTTCTGGATGCTCTGCTGCTTCAGCTGCCTCCCAGAGGGGTAAAAGCTTCAAGTGCAGAGGTGCAAAAGCATCCCCCCCCCCCATCTGCCTTTGCCCATTTTTCCTTCAGTCAGGCAGTGTGTAGAGAAGCTTGTGTAGGGAAATAGGATGCAATTCTGTGGAGGCTGTAGCTTGAAGGGCTATAGGTCCTCCTAGTCCTACCAACAATATTGCCATAATGTGTGTAGTATATGCACATTAGTATATACACAGAGTATACACATATTATGTATTACATAGTATATAGTATGTATTGTGAGGGTTTTTGTTCGGGTGATTGAATTGTAAACTCAACTCCTGGAGATACAAATATGACAGCCAGCCATGTCTTGCTGTGCTCAGAAGGATGAGGATATCTGACATGTTCACTCCACAATGACATCTGCTTGAAGATAAGAAACCTCAAGAAATGTATTTTGGAGTGCTGTCGGCATGGTGTGTTGCAGGGTAGGAGGAAGAGATCTGACTTACATTCTATTAATTAAGTTGTTCTGCTTTAAAACAGAATGTGTGTTGTGCTAAATTAGACCAAAAAATTAAATGTGTTTCCTAGATGGCTGGGTAAAAGGGACTGATCTACATCGGTTCCTAACACATGGTGATTCATTGTACTCTCTGAACTCCTGAGAGAGGCTAGTTAGCCTGCATTCATCACATCTTGCTGCTGCCACTTTCTGTGCTGGCATGTAATGTACCTACGGGCTCTAGATTTCCTCATCACTTGTGTTCCTACGGCAAGCCAAGACTAGTCATATTTTACAATGTTCCTGAGGGAATAAATATATTTAGCCTGTTGAAACTCAGTGCTCTCTGGCTTCTTGAAGGCTTTCTTATCATGCACCCCAGCCACCGCCAGTATGATCTACTTCCATTGGACTTCTGTTGAGCATCCTAAGGACGCAGATGTAGGCTGTACATGAGGGAGGTTGCACATGTATACCAGGGATATCTCAGAGTGGGAAGAAAAGCCTGGCTGGGTGTAGGGCACAAGGAGAAGGAAACTGCCAGACTGCAGCAGCTCTTCATGATAGGGATGTGTTATTTTAATGTTTAGGACAGGATACATGGAGGATTTTAAAGCCCAGTGTATATTGCATGGGGCAGGGGAGTGTGAAAAGGACAGTTACAACATACGGCTCTTTAACGCTGACCCATAGACACACATCATATCACAGTTTCTCATTTCCTTGTAGGACTCTAACAGCTGCTGGTGGCATTATCAGGCAGGGAGAAAACTGCTGCGTTCTGTCTGTGTTGTCATGTCAGCAGCAATGGCAACCAATAACATTTTTTCAGAGTGAATGCAATATGGAGGACTTCTCACCCGAGTGTACTAGAGGCTGACAAGAAGTGTGTGGTGCACATAAATCAGGTGACAAATGCCTTCATATACCTTTATGGTAGTGCAGAGGGGCTGCATGGACATGTTTGATGCAGGCCTGAAGCAAGCTCTGCATGCCAGGCACTGCAGTGTGGACACAACTGAGGGAAGCCAATTCATATGGTGAATTTGAGCTCTAACACTTCACCAAGGAGCATGGCTGAGTGACTCACCCTCGAGCTGCTCTCCCCACTGAGGCTGAGGGACACTGATGCTGGGAGCTGGTTAAGAAACAACCCAGCTCTTTTGGGCTTACTAACCATATCACTACTGATTCAGTTCTCTTTCCTAGCACCTCTGCAGCTCGAAGATAGCAGATTAACAACACTGAGATCCACTTCAGCTATAAACCTCTGCTCTTCTGATGCATTTCTGTTCTGGCATCTGCTGAATCCCTGAAGACACCTTGTGTGATGAGCTCCAACAGAAATAATAGTATATTTTTAGTAGTGAGAGCCTTTTTTACCTGGCTGTCAAGCCATCAAAACCACCTTTGGGGGTCAGAAGTGAAAGCTGCCGACTGACTTCTTTGACAACCTTATTCTTAGTTAATATGTCCCACTATCCCCCAGTGTCAGCCTTGTCCCAGTTATTACAAAGTGATCCTCTTTAATCCAGTTTTTCATAACCACCCTCAGGGGGTGTTTTAACTCCAGTGATTAACAGGTATCAGCCCCACAGCACCTGCTGCACCTTCCGCCTTCCCTCTCTCCGTGCTCTGCCTCCCGGCAATCAGAGGGCTGTGGCTTTTTGCTGACAATCTCTGCTCAGCAAGGAAAAGGCATCCCAGGAATGCCAAGATGCCTGTCTTGCTAGTGTGCAGCTTGATTCATGCCAGGAGCATTCTGCAAATTGACTGAATTTCATTGATCTGCTGAAGGAAACAGCAGGCTTCCCTCATCCTAAGAAACTTTTCCCTTAGAAGGAAAATATCAGGTATTTTCTATGAGCAATACCACTACCCTTTTTGACAGGACCTTTAAACACACCCATACAACATTAGATGCAAGCTAAAAAACTATCAGAGAACAAAACCAATGGCTCTGGCTGCATTGCTGATCTAGGCAAACTGCTGCTGACTCATTGCCAGCTCATGTGGAACGCAATCATAAAAATATACAATTTTAGCTGTTTCCTGGCTGGGTACAAAAAGTGGAGTTTCACACATCCACCGAGCCGTGGTGTATGATGTCAAGGGACGGATCAGTGCAGCTCCCAGCTGCTGAGCACAGGCAAGGCATTTGTGCTGGCCTGAAGTAACATTTCGTGTTTCAGAAAAGCCATCTTACATGCTGCAGGAATTGCCTGGGGACTTGCTTTTGAGGTTGTACTTTTGGCTGTTTTATAAAAGCTGCTATTTGTCATTTTGGTTATTGAGGCATTGAAACAAACACCAGGAGATACTGAGATAGTCTCAGAAACAGCCCACGAGAAGGAAAGCTGAGCAAGGAGGATTTGTGGTAGAAGTTATCTGATACCAGCAATGCAAATGCCCATGCAAATGTCTGCTGTTTCAGAGCTCAGTCTCCGAAGCCAAGTGGCTTAAGTTGGATGGATCCGTATGGACTGTGAAGGCAAAGCTTGGGCTTGCCTCTGCTCTTGGGTTTTCCTGCCAGGAAACCAGGATGCCTCCTCCAAACTGAATGCAAAGGATGAGATGAAATTGCAGGCTACTGTAGACAAGCAGGGAATGTGCGAGGTGAAGTGCAGCCATAGCCCCAAATGAACATGCCAGTGTGGGTGCATCTTCTGACTACCTCAACCACTGTGAAACATGGGACTTGTTGAAAAGAAAATGAGGTTTAGGCAGGGGAAACAGCTAATTAGCTTAGCTCTGGACTGAACAACAGGGAAGGAAGGCCCTTCTCTGTCACTTCATGGATAATCCTGCCTCTTGATGAAAGTGGTTATTTGACAGTATGAAATCCGTTCCAAAATTTCTATTCATAACAAGTTATCAACAGCATGGCTGAAGTTCCTTTCTTACCAACAGATTTGGAGGAAAAAGGGGAAGATTTATCTGAAGTTGTTAAACTTTTACTTACCACTGAATTTTAAATACAGCTTCAAAACCACCATATTCTGACTTCTATGACAACTTGTTCAAGAACAAGGATATCCATCATTAAAAAGATGCTCTAAAAAACATCTCTCTGCAGAACTTCAGCTACTTCAGCTGAGCAGTTCAGACTATCTATATCTCAGTAACATCTGGCGTATGTGCTAGTTGCTCAGCTTTGGTTTGTAAATATGTTTGCTCTTAGCACCATTTGTTAATACAGTTTTTCTTGTATGGGTGGATTATTTTCCACTGTGTGGCACAGTTAAGAATTTCACATTTGTAACAACTTAATTTGGCAGTTTTGTCAAAATATATGCAATTAATAAAACCTAATAGGTAACTGGTATTAAATTGCATTGGATGTTGGTATGTTCTAGATTTAAGTAACCCTGAGTAGAGGCTATTGATTTTACTGAGCTGTGAATGCTCAGCACTTCTGAGACTTGGGTCCATAAAGTGGTGTTGTTTTTGTAACTGTCCAAACTAATAGCCTTAATGCCTAAGAATTGTTCTTTCGTCTCCTGAAAATAACGATCACATTCCTATTGTGACTCTTACACTCCCTGAAGATTTGTTTGCCAAAGACCAGGGCAAATGACTACAATCTCTAGTGTATCAACCTTTAAAAACAGCACGACAACACCAGCCTGTACGTACTCTGTCTTCATCTCATCAGAGACTGAAACTACCTGGCAACTGGAGAAAAAGCTGTTAATACTCATAGCCTTTTATTAGCCAGGCCAGGTTTGTTTTAATTTTCCTTTGGCAACAGCAGTAGCTCCTTAAGACTGCACAAGCAGCTACACCTGAGCAGAATCCAAAGAGGACACCTTGCTTCCCCTGTTAACTCTTGCACAGTGGCTGGGAATGAGCTCCTGGTGTTTCAGTGCAGGTGAATCCTCTTGACAGTCACACAGCTAAAACCAACGGAAATTCACACTGCAACCATTATTTTATCCAACATAACTGTAAGTGTGAAGATTTACCTAACCTGCACTGCACATTATTGCTGAAAATCTTCCAATGCTTTTCCAAGGCAGACACTCCCGGTTGATTCTGCTCAGGAGAGAAGACAAAATGCAACCTTAAACCTCACAAAACAAATGCAAAATTTATGGGTTGTATGAAATCAAGCATTTGTAGGGAAACCAATAAATATCATGAGGTAATAATTTGGCTGTGATTAAGCCCATTTCTAGGCAATTGATTTTTGCAGCCTGAAATGTCTCCCCCCGGCACATGATTTTTGTGCTGGTTGTCAAACTGTGAGTTTGCAGATTCATTCGGGCCCTCCATCTTGGAGTCAGTTCACCTGACTTGTTGGGTAATGATGACTCCTTGGCAATTCCCTTCCCTGAGAGAGCTACCTTTAACCACTCATTCACCCCAACACTACCTATTTCTGTATTCTGTTCTCATCTCAATTCTAGTGAGAATCGTGCTTTGCAAACTAAATAGAGGGAAAAATGCAGTACTATCTGCTTTTGCTTTTATTTTAATCATAGTCCAACCATGCATCTTAAAAACTTTGAGCTTTTCCTTTTGTTTGAAGCCAGCACACTCAGGTTCATTTATATTTATAAAAATATATATGTAGAAGTTGCTGTCTTTGAGAGCAACTAATTGTTATTCTTTGACAGAGCTGTCACTAGAGGGTCCATTTTGAGCTCATTCATTGAAAGCCGTGGCAGCAACAGCAGCCAGCCTTAGCTCAGCGCTGCCTCCAGAGATTTGCAGAGAAGCTATTTGGAGTTTATCACACACTTTTGCAAAACACTACAGCCTCAGCAAGCTGTCATAAAGAGCCTCTCATTCCAACTGGGCTCGTTTACAAGTGGTATTTTATTACACTCTGCTCTGTTTTACCCTGCACCTTGCAAAATCTTTCTTCACCTCTTTTACTCTGCTGATAGATTAAAAAATTCTGAAATACAACTCTGAAAAATGCTTGGTATTTTTAATGCATTTATAATTCAAGAGCTATCCAGCTTCACTCAGACCAGAGCTCTTTGATGCTAAGCTGTTCCACATCCTGAGCCCCGCTGGCCACAGCCTGCAGCCAAAAGCCTTACCCTGAGCAGAGCTACTTCCTAAAGCCACCTTGCAGGCCCACAACTAGTTCCCACCAAGACTCTGCCATTCCCTGGTGATCAAGCACTTCCAGATGCTCTTTTTAAGGGAATTTTTAACTTGAGCACCAAAAGCCACTGGTGCCTGAAGAGCAGTGCACATTTCATCTCATGAGGAAGACACCAGAGCAAACAAAGTTCCACGAGGCCAGTTTCACTCCTGTACCTTGCCCTTGTGCACGCTGGCTCAGATGAAAGTTCCCAGGGAACTCCGCTGGGAGCCAGCGCAGTGGCTCCATGCCACCCTTTCCGCAGCACGGTGTGGCAAGGGATTGGCGGTAAGAAGCCTGAATTTGGGATTGTATCAGACTTGTCATTTTAAGTACACTAATCTGCATCAGCAGAAACCTAGGTGTGCCCTCCCCACCAGCTCCTGGCACTCCAAGCAGCAGTGCTGCCAAATCTCAACAATTTTATTTCAGGGCACATAAACATTTGGTGTTTCTCCCAAAGTCTCAGCTCCTTGAGTCAAGTGATTATGTGCAGACATCAGCTTGTCAAGGTGAAGAGCCAAGTTCTTGCCACCACTCTTCTCTTTCCAGCAGAGCTAGAATGTCACAGGGAGGGAAGTAAAACGCCCCATTTGGCAGGTAAATGGTAGTGGATGATACAGTCTTGGAAACCAGGTGCACACCGCCAGCACATCAACCAGGCTTGGAATCACATTTGCCAGTAGCAAGAATAGAAATGAAGGAGCCAGGTTTGTGCAGCTGCCCGGCCCCCTGGGGATGCTCCGATTTTAGTTCCATGTTTGATGCAAACCCATCACACAATGCTGTGTTTTCCTACTGGGAGGGAAAAGCAGCTGCCACCTTGAAGTTGCTATGTTGCGTGACTGCCTGCTAGCTAAGCTTCCCTCCCTTCCAGCCCTTATGGTTAACTCCTGCTCTATTTTCCTGTGTCTCTTAATCCTCAGAGGCAGTGTGTCCTCACATACTTTTCTAGTCAAGAAGGAACTGGCTTCTTCCCATGCATCAATTTCATTGTCATTCAGTCATTAATTCTGTATGAGACTTAAAAATCATTGGCTTGCATGGGATTATTGTCCCTGTTTAGTGGTAGTAATTCAGATGATTTCCTTCCTCCACTTCTTGTTCATTCACATTAGTGGGTGACAGCCTGTAACAAATGCAGTCGTACCTGGCAGAGAGAATTTATTAGCCTAAATTCCAGTTGTTTCATAAGGTAATTAATAACAAATGTTTCTGTCATTTCTTAAGATCATAATTCTGAGAAACATTTTTTTTAAACCACGTAAGCAATGATGATTTGCAGCTTTGCAGATAGGTGACTGAAACCAACTCCTCTTTGTTATGCAGACAGTTCTGCTTATTGTAAAATGAAGTTTTCTCCAAATCTTGTCTATAAAGCAGAGTCAACCCACATTCATTTATTTTTCCTTGAAGACTTTCTCATACTTAAAATAGTAACTCCTTTTAAACCCATGTGTTTTAATCTCTGATGTCTGTATTGCAGCAATTTCATGGTTGCCAGCAGTAAGTTTTCTGGGTAGCCACACCAAGAGTTTCACCTCATCAGAGGACCTCAGTTTCCTTCTCCAGACCATCCTGGTCCTTCAAACTTTTGCATTCTTTTACCAAGATATGCTTTGTTTCCACACAGCTTGAAGAACAGGTACGTTTGCTCTCTCAAATTGCTCTTCTGGTGCAAGAAAAATAAAGTTAAGAATATCATATCTGATTTAGAACACATTTGACTACCCTCTGAAACGTACCATCTCATCCAGGAACCCTGCTGCTGAGCACTGCCAGGAGCTCAGCCATAATTACAGCTAGTGCTAGCATTAACTGGAAGTTTTGTGTTTCCTCTCCTTCCCTCCCCTGTTAGCAATTTCTGCCTAATGAGAAATGTAATTGACGGGATTGCTTGCACTTGTGAAAGGAAGGGCAGCCTTCCACATTGCTGCATGAAGCCCCATCCATCCAGATGTGTGTTTCTGGGTCTCTTTCCTCAAGCCCTTACCAGACTCTGGGGTGCAGTGCAGTGGAGTAGTACACACCCTCTTCTGCTACCCCTGTTGCCATAAACCCTATGGGTGCAGCTCTCTTGTGAGGGGATGCACAACCCCTTAGTGGGGAGGTCGTGGGGACAGGCACCCCAGGACCCCTCTGAGGACTCTGTGTCACAAGCGAAGGCTGACAGGGATCTGGGCTGAGGGTTGTGGGTGCAGGTAGGCAGTCACAGGACCCTCCATCTGTTTCATGTGGAGTATTGAAGGGCTCATCATACAACAGCTTTTGATCCCTACCCCCTTTGGATGAGAGCCAGAAGCCATGACGTAGAGATGAAAGCTTCTGTATCCCAAAAGCAATCTGTATCCTCTAAGCCATTCAAGTCCCTCTAAAGCTCTGACTGTTTGATAGCTGAAGAGTTTTAGGTTGGTTATGTAGCAAGGATAAGAGTGGAAACACTCCTGCAGAGAACACCTGTACTCTTTTTATTTTGGATGCTCAGTATTTTCTTTTCAAAGTATTTAGTTATTTGTTTGTTTATTTGTGCTGTACCACTGCCCTTTGATCCATGCCTACTTTATAGTAAGGGCATGTGCCTGGCTTAACTTCTAACAATGTGCTTACCTTGCATGCCTCTTTTGTTAGTTCAGACAAAAGAGTCTTATTAGTATGGACTGTTCTATTTAAATTACATGTTTATGCTGCTTGAGTTTATTGACTTCATTAGCTTTAATTCTTACACTGAAATAAGCAGTAAAATAAAGCTGAAAAACCTCCAGTTCTGCCAGGGTCACATTTTTCAGCTGAGCTGCTGCGGGGATATGAAACATGCTTTGCCTTTTTTTGATAAATTGTGATTTCTCTTTCTCCCAAAGTCAACAGAGGAGGATTATTGTGTGTTTGTTTCTTCAGTCTCTTTCTAAAACTCGGTGTGTTTTTACAGTCTTTGGTACAGGGGGTCTAAGTCTGCAAAGCACTTATGCACGTACAAAAAAAACCCTCAGAGCAACTCCTGAAAGCAGTTGATTAAAACCAGAGTGATTTAAGAGGCACAGAATATTCTGATCTGCCTGATTTTAATCAGATTGTTTCAGGAGGTGGCCCTGATGCTCTGGGTTTTTTTTCAAATGCTTGATCCCCATGCTATGTGAATTTGCTATTACAGCAGGGTCAGTAAAGCACTATCTCTGCTGAGATCGATGGGAGTTTTGCTACTGACTTCAGTGGAATCATGATTCACCAGTGATATAGCTGGTGTTTATCTACTTTTGATTTGACCGCTGTAGCATTCCCCATTTCTCATACACACAGGGCATAGATGTTTACATGTATTTGCCATCTGTGGATACCATTAGCTTTCACCATATAACCCTGGTGCAAGCACGAAGTTTAACATACAAGTGTCTGCCATTTGATTCTGGAGCAGATGAGTCTTTGTGAAGAGATTTGATGATCTGCATGAAGGCCCTTAAAATCACTGTGCAGGATTTGACCAAAACGAAACAGCTCACAGATCTGGACACAGTGATTTCAGTTTGTGGAGCAAAAGGTACCCAGGAGCTCTCTATCAAAATTTCATTTTTCCTAATCACAGAAATATTTACATAAAATCACACTCCTTAGCACTCTCACCATCAGATTACATTGTTTAAAAGAAGCCTCTTTCAGTGCATGCCTAGGAATGTGCCAATTCACTGCTTGCTGGAGAAAGGAACCGCATTTGCTGTTAGACATCATTCTCTGACCTGGGCTGCTTCTCAGATGAACCAGGCTGGGGCTGCATGCTGTGTAGCTGGTAGAACTGCTCTAATTCCCTGAGATGATAGTTCAGAGATCTTAAAGAAATAATCCTGTACTGGAAAGTGTGGAAAGTCTACAAAGATATATAATTTAATTTACACTTTATCAGTACAAGAATCATAAGTAGAATTAAATTCATTAATAGAGACATTTGGCTACATTCACAGCAATATGCAAACCCATTAAAAGCTCCGAGTTAAACTCTAAATAGAAAGTTGAGGGTGGCTCCTCATTTAATTTAAAAGCATATATTTTTTAACTAAAACAGCAACTGTACTGTGGGCCTTGTGCTTCTACTGTTGAATAATTTCGGAGTCTCAGAGCCCTCAGCACTTCAAAAAAGGCGATCAGCACCTCAAAGAGCATGGACCTAACTCTAGCAAGCAAGAGGATTTTCATCATTTGATGTTAAAGAAAAATGAATTTCCAGTAAACATTAAGCATGCTAATGAAATTCATTCTAGTGGCAGTGGATTTATGCTCTATTTATTATTTTTTACACAAGAAACTGCAATTACCTAAAGATAAAGGGAGATTCATACACACGAGTTTGTGTTGTGAAAAAGAAAAAAAAAAAAGAACCTTAAGAACTCTATAAATCTATTTGAAATTTCATTTAGCTTTCGATTCCTATTGAGGAAAGTATTTTAATGAGGAAATAAAAGTGTAAGTATGTCATATCTGAAGTATTAATTGAGTTTATTGACATACTCTAGCAGCAGCAGCAGAGTGCAAGCAAGGACTTTGAAACAAAGGCAATGAGCCAGCCAGTTGCTGAATGGCAGCTTACATGCAGTTGAATATATAATCAATCATATAGAATATTTTGTCCTTATTGTCCTTAATAAGGAAGTGTGTGTGTGTTAGCTCATGTTTGTGTGTGTACATGTGTATATTTTCAGCTTGAGGCTGAGACTCTGGAACCTGCATCCACAGTTGGAAACGTCGGGATATGGCTGTGGTCCTGATTCAGCTCTTGCTATTACCTACTTTTCAAGAATCACAGTACACAGAGAGGTTGTTCAATTCAAACTGCACCTATGGAAATAGTCAGAAATGGTTGGTGGGGAGATCGCAGCTGCCTGTGCTCCAGTGGCCAAAGGGCAGTTTCTCCAGACAGACACCCATGTTACCAAATTTGCTCTCATCTGCGCTGTGTACCAAGGTCAGAGGCTGCTTCTGACAACGTTTGCTTTAACTGTTTGTTCAGGATTTGTTACATTTGTCCAATCAAATAAGCACATTAGCTAGTGCCCCAATCACTAGTAGGGGCATGAAGTCAATGGAATAAGGTACACCACTAAAAGTGCTGTTCAAAAGGGCACGTTCAGCCCAGCTTCGCAACACCCAGAAGAAAGAACTCTTGACAAGCATGGCACGATATCTCTGAACATTGCCAGTGGCGCTTCTCATGTACTACACACAGGCAGGATCAAAATAAATGACTGGAAATATCAAACTATTTATAAACATAAACACTACTAACCAGTAGACTTACAGCTCAGTCAAAGAGGAATCACAGTTTTCACACAATTCCAAGTCTCATGTAAAATACCAGCTGCTTCTGGCTTCAGAGTAAATACGTACTCTTATTATCAGGCACCGGACATTCACAGGATGAATCCTGGGTGAATTTTAAAATAGAGAATGAAAGTGAAAATGTTTCTGATTTGATGAAAGGTAAACTGAGCAATTCCTGGGAAGACTGCAATTTTCTGATCCTAAAAAGAAGCGCCTGGATATTGTCTTAATTGTCTGTTTCCAGCAGATAACCAGAAATGAACATTACAAAGCTCTGTTTGTGGCACCAATGCAGATCACCAGTCTTTTCCATAGAACTGGGTATTGCTGAGATTACTCAGAAAACTACTTTCATTTTAGGTCTCCTTGAACCATCATGCTAAAAACTTCCAGGCCTATATCACAAGATAGCCGAGAAGGAATGAATAATAACAGTTTCCAAATTCACTTGATTTTTAAGTCAGAAGTGTAATGATTACTTCAATCCTTTTGTATTCCTGTCCTAGAGATAGAAAATATTTCTGTGTAAACAGGTAGGATGAGAAATAGATAGCATTTAAATCTTGTTTTAAAGATCTCATGAATTCTACCTCATGATCACCATGGGTTTGAAGCCATTGTCTTGCCCTGGCACAGCAGAAGGAACAAGTGAATGAAATTGCATTTCTATAGAATAGGGAGATAGAGACCTGCAGAGGAAAAATGTTAGCAGCTCCCTGCTGATGTGACTCCATCAGAGCTAATACAGCAGCAAATGTGGCCATTTTTCCTCAGAAAAATGGTTAATTCCTGTAGAAAAATTCCTATCACAAAAAAAGATGCCATATTTTTAAGAGACAGGGGCATCCCACTTCACATCAGTAAAATTAGTGTTAGAAATTGTATTTTTGATACTGTGAAAGTTCCGTATCCAACCAGAAGATAACTACAATTAAAACAAGATTGAATTATGTTTTGCTCCTAATTACCGGTAGAATCAGCAATGTATTAATGCAGGACCTGCGTGTGGCAAAAACTTAAGCCCTGGTGACCTGAGATTAATAATCATGTATTTAGATTGCTGTCAGTTCCCAGGATTTAGGAAAGCCCTGAGATTTAACAGGGTGGTTGGAGCAATTGTAAGCAGCTGCTGTTAGAAACACCGGATTGAACTTGAACTGTCAACCATTTCTAAAAGTAGTGTACATATATAAACAGGGTTATCAGGTGACCATGAAATGTCTTTTGACATCAGCTAGGGAGATCTTCAGGAACTATAGGCTCTTGAAGTAACAAAACTCTTAGAGGCTGGGTCAGAGGAAGGGCTTGGGAAGCCCTGGAGCTTCCGCAGTGTGGGCTGAAGAGAGATGTCTATATTCCTGGCTGCTCCTGCTGCAAA
This sequence comes from Neopsephotus bourkii, assembly GCF_033783945.1. NCBI lineage: Eukaryota > Metazoa > Chordata > Aves > Psittaciformes > Psittacidae > Neopsephotus > Neopsephotus bourkii. The sequence goes on from NW_026902015.1 coordinate 215,407, forward strand.
CATTGTTTCGGTTCTTTTTCAGCTGGAATGGTTCTTAAGAAGTGCCTGTGTTAACAAGAGAGTTGTAGGAAATCCAAGCTGCTTCCTTCATAGGAAAAACTTTAATTCAGCCATGCATCTTCATGGGGAAGTAGTGACATTACTGCTTGTACAGTATCAGGTATAAAGCTTCATACAGAGAACATTTCTGCTCCAACTGGCTCACGTGTCAATATACTCATAATGGGAAAAAAAAACTCTGAAAGAAATACCAGTGTCCTGGTTTCAGCTGGGATAGTGTTAATTTTCTTCCTTGTAGTCGTTACGGTGCTGTTTTGGATTTAGTATGACAAAAATGTTGATAACACACCGATGTTTTAGTTGTTGCTAAGTAGTGTTTATACTAAGTCAAGTACTCATGCCCCACCAGTGAGTTTGCTGGAGAGGCACAAGAAGTTGGGAGGGGACAAAGCCAGGACAGCTGACCTTAACTGACCCAAGGGATATTCCATGCCATATGATGTCAGGCTAGGGGGGAAAGCTGGCTGAGAGCCGTTGCTTGGGAGCTGCCTGGGCATTGGTGAGCATTGTGCATCTCTTGTTTTGTGTTCTAATTCTAATGTTACTATTATTATAATTATTATCTTCTTTTTCTATATCATTAATCTCTCCTTATCTCAGTCCACAAGTTTTCTCAGTTTTACTTTTCCAGTTCTATTCCTTACCCCGCTGGGGAGAGAGTGGGTAGCTTTGTAGTGCTTACTTGCCTTCTGGGGATAAACCATAGGAATTAGGAGAACTATGTGGAGGAAAAATATGCTTGGATTTCTTTTGCTGAAGTACTGTACTACAAGCTTCAGTATCAGACTGTTCCCTCTGACTTTGAGTAGGAAGGGATGAAAGCCTGACATAAGCTTGGGCAGCAGCAGGGACCATAATTCCTCCATAGCACTGTCCCTCCATCAGCTGGATACAAAATAGGATGCCCTGAGATATTTCAGTGTGCCTGGAGTAATCAGTGAGGCAGGAGAGATGGATCAGGAGACCAGCTCCTGTCTGTAGCACTGTCCTCAGCCGACCCCAGGGATTTCTGACTGGATATCAGAGCTACAGCTAATGCTGCTTGACACAGAATTAACTCTCTCAGGGCCTTCTTCTTGCTTCTGCACAGCTGCCATGGAAATAACAAAATATCAGAGCTGTATTGCGTGCTCCCCACAGGGTTGTGCTGTGAGGAGGACTAGAAAGGTGGAAGAGAAGCGTGAAAGTGGACTCCCTTAAAAGATCCATCTTGCAGCCCCATAGGATACAGCCTGAGAGAGAGGCCATAGTTTAAGCTTGTGTAAATATCATATATCTCCTATATCTTGCCCACAGGAATAACAAGGGTCTGCAGCAAAAAGCAGTGAGAGTTCTGTATTGTCTTTCATGCTGGTGTATTTGGATAGGAACTAGAAAATAAACTTTGAATTTCATCACCTTTTCAGACTTCAAACATATATATAGTACTGCTTTCCCTCTTTCAGAATTGCAAGCTGAAGAAAGTATTTTATCTGTTATAACCAACTTAGCACCACTCAAAAGCATAACAGTTATTTCCTCCTCAATCATTTTAACATCGTACATTTTAGGTGCAAGTCATTGGCTTGTAGATCTGCTAATTTAACATGCACATATGTCTCCAGTGGAAAACGGTAACACGAACTTTTACATCTAGAATAATGTGAAATTGCTCTGAACCCTGAACCAAGATGTGAAAGAGACTCATGGTGTGGAGTCCCTGGGATTTGCTCACATCACCTCTGCAGCATCACCTAACCCAGGTCCCTCCCGGGGAGGCAGCGACCACATCACAGGAGGAAAGTCAACCTCATAGCCTTCCTAGGTATGACGGCCTCCTTCCAGGCAAGAACAGCTGGTCCTACAGTGTCTGTCATCAAGAAGACTGCAGGCAGCCAGGCATTTCTTGAGGTCGATGGGGAATATAGCATTTCAGACCGGGAAAAGGAGCCCTTCTCAGAGCCCGGGCAGGCAGAGAGATGTCGAGGAACTTCAGGCAGCAGAACACTTAGCTGGGTGTTTTCTCCCCTTTGCAGGGAGATGGATGTTTTCTGCCCTGTGGACAAGGCAAGAGCTATTTACCAGGAACTCAGTACAGTGCTGGCCCTCCAGTTAACAAGAGCATTGTCAAGCCTAGATGAACCCAGAGCTGCCTCAACAGTTGCAAGAGGTTAACCTTTGCCCATGGATCTCCAGCTCAAACCTGTTAAAATTTGCAATCAGTAGCGTGACAGCACAGATTCTTTCAATGGTGCAGAATGAAGAACTTGCAAGGGATGTTGAGCATGGGTTAGACATTGCCCTGGAAGCAGCCCTGGAGCTCCCTTCATATGCAGCTTTATTTTATCTTCCTGAAAAAGAGGCTTTACGAGTCATACAAAGGAGTGAATTCAGCATGTGATTCCAGAGCAGTATTTAGCTCTTCTCTTGCCATATACATCAACAGTGTTTTTAGTGCACATCATCACATAGTGATTAATGGCAACATGGCATTTACTCCAGGGATCACAGCCAACTTAAACACGAAAACCCACATTGACTCAGATGGACAGAGAAGCATATAAACTTATTTGTTTTGTCAGCCAAATAAGCAAACTGTAAAACTAAGAATACAAAAATCTGCTCTGATGTTTGCTTTATGCAGGGATAAAGTGATTTAACAAAATTACCAGCCATGATTTTTTCTGAATAGGGTTACACATGCTGGCCTGTTACCACTGCTGTAGCTAAGCTGCACTCGGCACGGTACCAGATGCAAGAAAGAGCAAAGAGAGAGGGACTTCCCACTGTCTCTTTATTCCTTTCTTTTGGTGTCCTCAAGGGATACCATAAAGATACTGGCCTCAAGAATGACCTCAGTTATGGTCAAACCTAAGGGGCTGTTGCAACAGCAAGGGGTCACTGCCCTGTAGTAGCATTTACACTGTGTTGCCTCCTCCTCGCCTGGCTGGTTCATGGCAAGAGCTGTCACCCGTGGTCCTGCTGGGATGGAAAGGCTCCTCAGAAGAGCAGTTAAGTTGCTTTATGGCCCTTTCTGTTACACTGGAGTTTCAGAAGTGCTATATATATTATGAGACTAACATTCTGGTCCGATATTTGTATTCCATATATATTTCACCTTTCAGAGCCATTAGAGACTCTATCAGATGACAAACTGGCTCTCCAGATATCAAAGGTTTAGTGCCACTGATGCAAATAAATGAAAAGGACAAAGGTTTGTGCTATAAATATGAAATGCACAGTGCAATTGAATTAGGTTATTTTTACATCTTAGATTAAAATTGCCCTTTCCCTTTAAATCTTTCAAGTCAGTGGTACTCTGGGGGTAGTTCTGTGTTATCTGATACACCCTTTCGTGGCTTTCTCAATGGTGTTCCTCAAAAGGATTTTCTCCTAACCTTTTTTCTTCTGTAATACAGTTTTTTTTTCTCTCAAAATTGTTTCAAGAGAAGCAGATAAATCTCTTTTAAGAAGTGGTGCTCTTTTTAGAGAAAGATTGCTTTCTGTCAGAATCGTTCCATGTAGCATGACATTATAATTCTGTTTTTCTATCCAGCTACAAAAAGAAGTATTTGTGAATAGGGTTGAAAGGACAAGAAAACAGAAACCAGAAGTCTAATGCCATTCAAATATACTACTCTGTAATATTTTTGTGATCATTTTGCCCTACTATGTTGGACTAGATCGGAGTTTCAGAAGCAATGAAATATATGTAAATATTGAAATATTTATATATTTAATATTTAAATCTTGGTTAAAATCCTTTTGATGGAACATAAGATCCTCCATTTGTTTAGTTTACATGAGTTTACATAAGCATATCAAAGGAGCAACACTTATTTCATGCTGGGGGGGGGGGGCTTTGTTTTCATCATCAGAGGTACTTTTAAATAGCTGTCCATTTATGGCTGAATTTTAGAATATCGGACATCCAAGGGAGTTAAAGGCAAATATAAAACCCTTTACATGATTCAGGCACACCCTTGCCGTGATCTGTGCAAATATTTGTCTATCTTGGAAAATTCTTCTCTTTTAAATGAAATGCGTGTAGAAAAATAAGACTAACCGGATTATCACGCTGTGCTACATTTCTTTACACAAACAACGCCATGATTTTTAGTAATGAACCCCAGATAATAGGAAATTATAATGAACTCTTTTATAATATAAACCCCACATTCTGTGCAAATTGCAGTATTATCAGGAAGCTACATTTCTTACTAATACAGCATGGAATTCTCAGCTATCTGCATGCAGCAAGGGTATTTGAATGGTAGTATTTTAAAAATAGACTCACATAACATTTTTTAGTGTAATCAACCATGGATGAGGCCCATCTGTCATATCTAGTCTGTATGACTAATTGTTAGTGGTCTCTAATTGAAATTTAGATTTATTAAATAAACAGAGATGCCATTATAAATGCAGCAATTCAATATGTGGAGGGGGGAGGGCAGGATATGAAACTGGGCAGTAGCTTCTGAGCATTGTTTATGTTTATACATATTCAGATTAATATGTTCCCATCTACTACTGGGCCAATCCTTCTGCGAGGCACATCAGAGCAGTCTGGCAGATGCCTAAATCACTGCAAACATTCTCCTCCTCATTTTTCCACACTTCAAAGAGGGTTGTGAATGGAAGATGGGCTTAGGGTTTTTTCTAGGAGCCACTAGGGAAAAAAAAGGTTCCTTGTTATAATTATAAAATATGGTAAGCTTCAAAACATGACCTATGCTTTTATATACACCATAACAGTGGCCAAGGCTAGCAGAGTGTCAAAGAATATGTATGCAGACAGCAGACAGACCTGTGTTACAGACCTAGGATGAAATCTTAGCCATACTGATGGCAAAATTCCCATTAAGTTCAAGAGTCAGGGTTTCACTCCTTGGAAGTGAAATGTATTTCCGTGATGCATCCTCAGCTGGCATCAGGCAAGCTCATTGAGGAAGGAGGTTGCTCAACCCCTGCAAAGTTGAGTTCCTCATCCCTAGAAAGCAAAGCAGCATCTTTATGGTCTATGAGAAAGTGTTTTCAGAATGACTATATAGCTAATTTTTCTTCAGTGGAATAAATAACCACTGAACATACACAGATGTCATCAACCAGATGCGATTTCTCAGTTGGTGTCACTATAGAAGGTAGAAGCAGAAAAATCGCCAGTGAGCTCCACATTGCTTTATTTTTGCTTTATGTCACCTCTTATTTTAGCAGCTTCATACTTTCTCCACTGATTTGTTTTAATATGGAGGTGTTTCATTTTTCTGTTTGGGAAATAAGGCTGAGCATCAGATTTAATCCGAAAGATGCAAGATCATGTCCTCTGTGAAGCCTATAATTCTTTAATGACCGCAGCATCGGCATGCAGGGTATGTGCATGGGCAAGAAGTGGAGCATATTTTTTAGCAGCGAGTAGCTTGATCCTGCAGCCTCCTGAGAAGCTTTAAATTGCAAGCACTATCCTGAGAACTGAGGGCACTCAGTGCCCTGCAGGGAGTGCCAAGGATTTCACAGAACTGGCACTTTCATAAGAGTGCAGCTCTGTGTGTTTTCAGAGATGAATTTTGGGACTTCTGCCACACAGAGGGTTTTTTCCTGAGTTTTTCTTGTTATTTTGAAAGAGCTGCTTCTTTTTTTTTTTTTTTTTTAAATCTAAGTCCAATCCACTCCAAGTAAAAAATGCTCATTTAAACAGATAGCCACTTACAGCAGATGTACCAGGGGCTAGTGTCAGAAAAAGGCTGGAAATGCTAAGGCTATTAACATAAGAGGTCGAATCAGGCACTGCTCTTGGATTCAGCAGAGCCTCCAAAAGCAGTTTATGACTAGAAACGTTTCCCTTTTGCTTAGGTATGTCACTTGTGCTTCTCAGCTCTGTCTTGACTCTGTTTATATTGGCTGTGGCAGAGCTTCTTTCCAGAGCACACTTGTAATTAGGGTAGGAAATTCTGTGGGGCTGTTCAGAGACTGCAAGCAGTTTTTACATGGAAACAACCAAGACCAAGGGCAATGTTTTGGGGTAAAAAATAGTATATGAATATGGATGTGGTGGTTGCTTAGTTGAGAGGAATGAGAAGCCACTGTGGGAAGAGAAGTCAGATCCTATCTTTAAAGCATTAATGCCCCAGACCTGACTGCTAAACATAGAGTGGGATCCACAGTCATTACCCATAATTATAATGATCGTGTCTGTATGGTTGCACCTTAAAATGATACTTTTGTGTTCTACTAAGCATGCCCACTGTTAATGACATTTTTCTTTAAGAATGAGCAACACTGTCCTTGAAGCTGAGTTATTCTATCAGGTGAAAGTGTGGATAAACCCCGTTCTTGTTCCCACCTAAGCATGTAACTAGGGAAGGAAAGAGCAGCACAGGCTCTTGCTGAAGAGGAAGCACATCAAACAACTTCACTTTTCTGCTCATACCATCCAAGGCTGCAACAACTGTTTGTTTTATGGTCTAGCAGGCATTTCCCTCACTTTGCAGCACGCAGCCTTCCTTTCAGTGCAGAGCTGATACAAGGCATTGCTCTCACCCAGGACTGCTGAACTGTCACATTGGTTATTCTGTCTGGAAGACAGAAACTCTGACATTCCAAGTAATCATCTGTACATCCTTCTCTGCATACTTCTTTTTGGCTTCCTATTTTATACAGCTGATGATGCTTTTTCTTTGTAAAGCAGTGGCACATAGCAGCCTAGGTCTGGTCTTCATTATTCTTTTGTCCCTTTTCCAAAAACTGATTTTCTCTCCTTGGCTCTTTATCACTTTTATGGTGACTTGCTCATATTTTGCATGCTAGGATTTTGCTTGCTTTATGCTGGCAATCCCTTCTTGTGGCTTGCTGTAAATTACAAATTATCAAAACAACCTAATATTTCAGAAAAGTATGTGGGATGAGGAGAGGGAAGGAAGGGATTTTTGTTTCTCTGTTTTAAAACCCCTGTCTCCTGCCTGCTTTGCTGTCGCACTCTTCTATCAGGATCTGCCTCCCTGAACCCAACTCTTTAAAAACCTTCGAAGCGACTCGGGAACAAAACCTAAGGGACTAGAGAAACCTGAGCTGCTAATTCACAACAGCATTTGAAAATGTTACTGTCAGCCTCAAAGAAACCCCTAATTTAGCTGCTGTCCTGGTGTCAGCTCATGCGATCTCCCACAGCGGGTGTGTGCTAACGCCTTTCGTTTCGCCAAGCTGCGTGCCACAAAATCCAGCCTCCTCAGCCTTCTGTCTCTGTAGGATCCATTGCCTCTCACCAACACCCAAGCAGAGGCCAAATTCGCCTTCCACATTTTGCAGGCTAGATACTCAGCTACATAAACAGGCATCACAACGCTGATTCAAAACCATGAAAGACAGCAAAAAGGGTAATACTTTAGTCAGAAAGGTCATGCAGTATTGATGCAGTGTTTAGGGCTGGGAAGGATCTTTTGCCTTATGCCTCAGTCCCTGAAATGCAGCTGAGATCTGTTCTATCAATAAGCCATGAATGAACTCTTCGATACTTTTTTTGTAGCTATTTTAAGTCGGTTTTCCCAAAAGCACAAGCTTGGTTTGCTCTGCCTGAGCCACCTGCTGGGAAGTTGTGTGCCCAGCAGCTCGGCTGTGCAGCCTGTCAATCGGTGTTCACTGTCACAGGACATCAACATCTCGAGATCTGGTAAATAAAAATGAGGTCAAGCCTATAAAGTTTTCCACTGAGTGCAAATACATAAACGTTGCCACTGTGATTAAACTCTCTCCTGTCTCCACTTGTCCTAGGGATTTATTGCTTGCACGCAAGCTTATCAGAACCATAACTCATTCAGTTTTGCACCTATGCCTCCTAGTTTTTATCCAATTATTTCAGCTTTCTGGTTTTGTAAACTTTTATTTCTCAGACTCTGCCCCTTCCCATCAGGAAATGTCATCTGGGGTCAGTTTTGAAAGCAATGCACTATGATTTAGCCTCATGCCTGCCATTAATGTCAGTGGGAATCGGGCTGCTGAACCTCTGAACACCGTCTTTAAAATGTACCCCGTAGTACTTGAGCTCTCACTGCATTTATAAGCATTCCTTTATAAGATGTCTCACATCAGACACATATACACTGGTGGACTAGCCAATGAAAATGTGCTTTTTTCTCCTTTCTTAATTGAACTGGCAGAGGGGATGAACAAAAGCCCGGGGGGAGTGCAAATAAAAGGGTCAGGGTCAGACAAAGAAGGTTAATGCTTTCTGCAGAATCTCATCACAGGACTTAGGAGCACCATGGCATAACCATGGAGGAGATTACGAGGCTTGGTCAGCAGCGTAAACAGGACAACAACATCAACACTGAGCTGATTAAATGAACACAAATTACGACAGCTTGCAGGATCAACAACTTGTCTGGTAGCTCGTGTTTAAACTGATTTCAGATGTTCCCAGAATGAGCAGCTTCACCTAAGACCAAGCACATTATATTTACAAAACTGCCTACTACTTCCTTGTGTTTTCCCCCACCCCCTATTCTACATAGAGTTTGCATATGAAAATTTACACAAACCCGTCAATAGTCCTTAGTAATGTTTCTGTCATGATCAGCCTGCCTAGATATCCCATTCCTCTGCCAGGGAAAACTGAATGTGGGAAGAATACTGAGTCACAGAAACGTTTTAAAAGATTTGCATGGTATTTGCTAGCATCCCAATATTTGGCTCTGTAACTGCGCATTTTATTAAGATCCCACATGTTTATCTAAGCTGATGGAGTTCTGCTTAATTAGCAGAAGAGAGAAAGGCAAGGTCCTGCTTTCAACTTACAAGTCCAGACCAGAACCCTGTAAATTCCTGTGCACCCACTTCATTTTGTACACCTGAATAGCACCTCAGGGGCCAGAGCTACCCAGCTGTGTCATTACGTAGGGGTACTCCTCTGACAGAGATTCACTCTGAAGACCCTGCCGGCTCTTGAGGGTGCCCCAGCCACACCTAAGTATCTGACTTGGGATTCACTTGGCTCCACAAGGTATTTCTGCAGGTTTTGTGATGCTGGAGGGAGCAGGTGCCCTCCTGCAGCACCTGCGGCCGTGGGAGGTACACACAATTCTTGGACAAAGGCAGGAAAGGATATTAAGATCAGTGGGATCATTCAGAAAAGAAAGCCTGTTTAAGGAGCCACAGCCTCTGTGTGTATGCAGCATCCAGCGGAAAAGTGGAGGACTTCATGAGGATCCCTGATCAGCTCCTAGGAAGCTCTGGGGAGGACCAGATGGCTGTGGTCCATGTGAATAGCAATGCTGTAGGAGAGGAAAGGCAAGGAGACAGGAGAGTGGGAGAGAGGTGATGTAAGATGCTAGAGGTGAAGTTGAAGCGCTGTGGTGCTGACAACCAGGATTTCTATAGTAGCTGTTTCTGAAATGCCCCTAGTACCCACACACTAGCAGGAAAAGAGAGGCAAAAAGGCAGAACATTTAATGCCTGGCTAAGAAATAAGGTAAAGGCATGTGTAGTTTAAGTGAACGCATTGATGTAGCAGGTATCAGAAATAGCACTGGAAAGAGAACAGTAAGTGTGGCACAGTAACAATCAAATATTCAGCAAGTTTAGAGTGGGCTATGCTAGAATCAATAAAATTAATGAATTGGCCACATCAGTATGAAACATAAAATCCGTGTGCATCATAATTCCAGACCTAAATGCGAAGAACATAGCATTGTCACTATATCACAGGAAGAACAGGATGTCAACACCAGCTGCAGTATATAGGGGAATTCTGAGATACCAGAGCAGCAGGAAAGGCAATATCCAACGTCAGAATACAGCTATTTCCATGCAAATTGGGTAGATAATGCACAAGGATGTAACTTGGAACAGTCGATAACGGTTGCATGGAGGAACTGGTTAGGGATATTGATGAGAAAAGAGGCAATTCTGGAATTGGCTTGGAGGAAAAACATATATAAATTAAGCATTTTGTTTGAAAGAAGCAAAATGTGACAACAAAGAAAATGAATCTTTTCCTGCAGTCAAGGAGTCTGCTAAAGGACACTGTGCTGAAAGTGCAAGGCCAGTGCACATTATTCATCAAATAGGCTTGAAAATGGGAGTACATGATGGCTTTGCAAGACAGCAAGACAAGGGAAGATATTAGAAGAATAACTGAAAATCCTTCAAAGAGCTAAAGTTGGATCCAAATGGATAAGTTAGAAAGTAACAGACACTCTGGAAGATTGCATGGAGAAAAAGGCAGCCGAAAAGGAGTTTGATAAGTTTCTAGCAAAAGGAGTCAAAACTAGCAATAAGTCTTCCTTTTGCCACACATCAGGATCGGGAAGCCTGCCAGGAAATATGTGGCATCCATTGATTACCAGAGTTCAAAGGAAGCACTCAGGGAAAATAAAGCTATTAGAAAAACTAAATAGATCCTTTGCATCACTTTTTCACTGTAGAAGAGTAAATTCCCATATCAGAAATCTTTTGGGGATTGGGTGACTCTCACTGGCAATTCTGTCTGAAATAGATGTGCCCAGGAGCACTGCAACACTGAGAACGCTGCAACAAAATGATCAGCAACTCTGTCAAAAACCAGATGATATCACCCAGGAGTTTCAGTACCCTCCAGGATGAAATCACCAAATGACTAATAGCAGATGATAACCCTGTTCTTAAAACTCCTTTGATATCAAGAGAGTGGTTATCAAATATCAAAAGCCAGGCCAACTTTTGTGGAAAATTTCCAGGCGAGATGTGAGAAACAGCAGACTTGAAAGTCTGGAATCTGCAGTAGGTAAATTAGTAGAAAATGTAATGAAGAACAAAATTCATTGACACTTTAATAAATTAGATTTACTTCACTTTAATAAATTAGATTTACTTGGAAAAAGTCAGCATGACCTCTGCCATTTTAGGTATTGGAGCTGCTTGATGAGATCAACGACATAAAGATGAGAGCAATTCAGCTGCTAGAGACTACTTAGATTTCCAAAGGCTTTCAGCAAATATGCCTCTTGATTCCCCACTACACATTCTTAAGGGGATCAAGCAGCTATGTCAGGAGAAGGAAAGTCATTGCATGATAAAAAGACATTCAAAAGGTAGGAAACAGAGGAGGGGACTAGAGGAATTCTGCAGGGCTGCACAGTCAAGTTATTTGGAAGCAACCTGGAAAAGGAAGTGAACAGACAGGAGAGAAAGTTTGCAAGAGCCAAATATTTCACAGAATCACAGAATGGTTGGGGTTGGAAGGGACCTCTGGAGATCATCTCATCCAGCCCCCTGCTAAAGCAGGTTCACCTAAAGCAGGTTCCACAGGATTGCATTCAGGTGGATTTTGAGTATCGCCAAAGGAGATGTGCTGTTAAGGACTAGGACTGACTTTATGAGTAGTACTTTGGTAGTACTTTATGAAACATAGTGATAGAAAATAAAAAGGCAAATGAGATGCAGTGTAGATAAATATAAATTAATACATAGGGGAGAAAAACAACCATAGTTTCACAGCTAAAATGAAATGGTCTGAGATGACCATTAGTAGTAAGGTCTGAGGAGTAAGATCTTGGGACCTGTTTGACAGCTCCATGAATATGGCAGCTCAGCACTCAGTAGTGGTCAAAAGAAGCCAAACAACCCAAATAAAATATTAAGGCTTAGTAGGGTAGGATTAAAGAACAAAAGAGGGAAGAACATTATGCTAGTGTGTAAGCTCATGACTGACCCATGTTTGAATAGAGTTAAACAGAGAATAGAGAGACAACTTGATGAAAGCAACCTACAGCACTAAGAATGGCATGGAGAGGATGCTCAAAATCAGTCACTCACTCTTTTCTCCAACACAAGGGCTGGGAAAGTGTTTGTGGGGGGAGGTGGGAACAAGAGGGCATTAATACAGAGTTACAAGGAGCCACAATAAGTTCAAGGGACACTGGGGACACTGGTGGATGGAAAAGCCTTTGGAAGCTAGTGAATACAGAGAAACAACAGCTATCTCAGGACATTTCTGACAGAAAATATCTTGAGAGTACCATTTTGGGTATCTGGGGAAAATACTATATATGTTCATCCTGCTCTTATTCTTCATTAGGCACCCACCAATGGCCTCTGTTAGAGAGAGGGTACTGGCCATCTCTGTTTTTCACATGAATAGGTGCAGCCATCTGTGTGCTTTTACGCTATTAGCTACACACACCTAGTCCGTCCTAGGTTGGGCTTTCCTGTGTGACAGCCCACACCAGGAGGACCATAACCTGTACCCCACACAACTACACCTCCATCCTGTCCACCTCTCCCACTGTCATGCAGGAACAATGGCTCTTGGTGTAGAGCCAGGAGGGTGAGATAAGTGAACATCACAAAAAGAAGGGGGCAACTGCTCCATAGAGCTGCTGAAATGCTGACACCTGCCTGGAGAATGCTACTTATGCCCTTCCCCAGCTTTCCCCTTCCACAGCCCTCTGCCCCATCTGTTAGAACCTCCTCCAGATGGAGGCTTGGGGGTCCATCTCTTCTGCCAGCAGCTAACAGCCTGACTGGGAGCACAGGGCTGTCCTCCATATCCAGGACATGATGGGTCCGCCCAAACGTTGCTGAGCTGTCAGGGTAAACATGTAATAAAACCCAGAAATAACATACTGTTGTCAATGTAAAAACCTTTCCTTACCGCACAGCAAGCTGAACTGGCCTCACCCGAGGGCTGCTGGCAAGCATTAAGCCTTGAAAGCCAGCCCACTAGTCACAGCCCAATCCACAGGGTGCTCATTCCATCAGAAGGTTTCAAACAACAACAGAAAATGTTTGCATACAGGCTTAAGCCCCTTTATGAAGCTCAGACCAACCACTCAAAGCCTACAGTTAGGAATTATCTTTAGACTGATGCATCTTTGCTTTTTTAAGGCCAGCTCAGACAAGCCCCAGGGTTAGCCTTTTGAATCCACTCCACCTTTCTCCTTTGTTTCTCTTTGGGCTTATAGAGAATACTTGAAGCTCTTTATTGGCACCATCTTATACCTTATTGTAACAAGTCCCAAGGACTTCAGAGCTCCACACCCTACAGAGCTTTGTTTAAAACTTCAACTTAAATTGAGCCAAACTGTCTCTCTTTTTCTTTTTTTAAGTCATTATTCATTTTTCAATAGAAGCAGATAATGACATGTGCAAGACTTGCTCCTCTGGGATTTCCATTCTTCCTGGAAGCAAAAAGTATGGGAACTCACATGGGAGCGCCTGTTTGTATGAAATCCTGAGCTTCATTTTCAGTCTCAAGTGATTAAACCTAGTCATGAAGTGGTTCAGATTAGTAGCCATGCTTGGGGTACTTATCTAATTGACCTAAGCTTGGCAAGCTTCTGATGTTCCCTCATCAGTGACACTGTTTCTAAGGATGTAGCCCAGTAATCATAGATTTAATTAAATTGAAAAGTACTTTGGCTTTTATGTTTTTTTTTTCTCCAAAAGAATTAAATCTTCCTTCTCATGAAACAAAATTGATGACATCAAGGGGTAGGCCTGATCTTACATCAGTTACTGAGGTCTTGCGACTACATCCTCCTAAAGTACCTGAAAGAGCCTATTGGCAGCTTCATCTTCAGTGCTGAAGGATTTTTCCTTCTTGCTAAAACAATACTTCTGATATAGAGCCCTGCAGCTGGTTGAACTACAGCCTCTCTGAAAAGAGCGGATGAGAGGATATAAATATGGTCCAGCAGTTGCAACATGGCTCTGAGCCCTGGAGAGGGAGTTTGTTTCCACTAACTGGTTGCCAGAAGTCTCCCTCCTGTCAAAACACAACAGATGAATTCACCAATTCCAGATTTACTTTCCCTCACATTTGCGGGCAGGTGATGAACTGCAATCATCCTGCAAAAGGCTAAATAATAACCACTATGGCAGCTGACTCCTGAGCTAAGTATCCTTGAGCTCTCTTCTGTTGCAGCCTTCTCTTCTCACACTAGCAATCAAGTGGGCTGAGTAAGAGGTTTTGTGACAACAGGATTAACTTCTGTGAGCCCATAGTAGCTTCCTATCCCTCCATTCCAATGCACTAGAGGTTTTTTACCTTCCTTCTTCTTCCTAGAAACCTGGCAGAGGGAGGAGAAGAATTCTTCTCAGGGTTGAAAACAGTCTTCTGGATGTGGATGTTTGCTCTCTCCTTTGCCAAGACTATGGATGCTGCTGGCAGTAACGGTGATGTTAAAGGGACTGTATTTTAATAGCAAGGGATTTCATTTTTTTTTTAATTGAAATAAATTATTCTTTTGTGAAAGAAGATACGCTTACAATGGAAATGTTAAATATTTCATTAAATTCTGAGTATCCCAAACCCATAAAATATTCATTTCTTTTTATTTTTTACTTTTTTGAAAAGATAAGATTTCTAACAGAGAGTAAAATTAAGTCATATAGCAGATGCATTCTCTGATCAGTCTTTCAGTAACAAATTGCTCCGTTCCTTCAAATGATGGCAAAAAGCTATGATTTTTAGCTCATGCAAATTTAACAGGTTGTACATTGCTCTGACTACAAGGATAACTTCCTGAGGATTTGTTTTGGGCTTTTTTTCCATAATATGGCTCATTTACTTCTGTTAATAAAGTAAAAAGGAAGAACTTCTTATTAACCAGTCATACATTTAAAAGCACATTATAAACCTTGCAATACCAAAATTATCATTCTGAAATTTATGTCTTTCTTTAATCAGTCTTTAGGTGTAATGTTCCTCTCATTTGCCTTCCTTAAGAGTGCATTCATAGTTCTAAAAGATTGGGAAGAAAATTGCTCTTTTGGATGACAAAGCATGAAAATTCTTCTCTTTCCCTGACAACCAAATACACAGTGACTGTTGCTCTTGCTTTTTTCCTCGGTGAAGCTCATGCATACTTCAGCCTTTTATATCTCTTCTGCCAAACCAAGAGAGGCACCAGGAGTGACCCTGTCATTCACTGCTCTATTTGCTGCAATGTCTACCAGGTTTTGCTCTTCCTTTCCTTCCTTGGTGAAGCTCCCGATTACTTCAGGCTTCTATCTTCCTTCGACCAGAAGGGCAATCGGAAATGTTAGCTTTCAGGCAAAAGTCTCTGGCTGAAAACTTGGGAAGGTTGATTTTTGCCTGGAAAAATCCACCTGTCAGAGGGTTAATTCTGATGTGAAACACGTTTTCATCACATTTTTTCTGTAAAAACAGGAAGTGTTTTACAGCCACACATACCAAATCACATTTCAAAAGACTTTATTATAGAATGTTTACTCTATTGTCTATAGAATCTATATTACTATAGAATGCTTACTATATAAGTTGAAATTCTTCCATAGAATATCACACATAGGCAAACTAGGTGCTTGGTCATTACTTATTAGTAATGCAAAAGATTAGATAATGGGGTGTTTGCAGAGGAAGAAAATAGATAAATGAAATTATTTTAATTCAATTTTTTTCACCCCCACTTCTTATTGAGTAGCTCCTGACTTCAGGAAATGAAATTCTTATCTGTAAATTGGGTTTCTACAAAATAGTTGTCCATACATCAGTGGATATGTTGGCTTATTTTGCATTTGTATCAGGAAAAGATCTGCATTAAGTTTTGCATCTGGAGCATAAAGTCCTTCTGGGTGCTGTATGAAAAGCAGCCCATGATGAGGAAGAGGACTTTTTTCAGCTGAGGTGGTCTTACCTGAAAGCCAGGGAGAGAAGATACGGAGCTTGATTTGCAAGCCTGATTCGTGGAAATCACTTACAGGTAAAGATGTTCCCTTTGCCTTCACTCAGGTGCTTCATTTTAACCATGATGGTGATTATCCTGTGCTCATCATGCAGCCAAAGTCTGCCTGAATTCAAAGCGCTCCAGGCAAACAAAAGATGCAGCCAAGGTCAATGTAGTTTTGCCATGTGATAGCAGTAGGCAAAGGTAAGTTGCTTTCTCCCATTTCAATCTAAATGCTAAGTGCTCCAAGCACTAAAAAATTGTGTGCTCTCTTCTATAGAAGAGGTGCCAACAAGGACAGCAAGTGCATTGCAACTTAGCCAAGAAACAGTGCTTTAGCAGGGACCCAGGAAAGGGGTTAGTATTGTATGTTCTCCACAGTGGGTCTGGCTCAGTACTGCTCTGCCTGATCAACCCTTCTGTGAGCGCTAAACTTGGTGACAAATCCAAAAAGCATTCATTTTCCATGATGAGAAGAAGTACCACAAGTGGCTGGAATCGGTCCCTGCTGAATATCTTTGGATATTTGATATCCTCTCCTTCTCAAATATCTTGGGAAAAATGTAAAAGCTAAATATCTTAGTCATCCATGTTCTAACACTGCAGGCTGTTGGCAGGGTTTGCAGCTTTGCTTGGGTTAGGTGGAATGGACTAGAGCATTCTCACATCTCCTCGTTTGAATTAACTGATTTTTCCAGAAGTCAGCACACATCATACAGCCAATCCAGAAGATCAATTTCAACAGCAGAATAAAACACAGAACATTAAAAAATGTAGAAAAAATTAATGTAACCAGGAACCATGAGAGATAGATATAGATGCATTAATACATCAATATCTATAGATAGCTGAATTTGAATATAGCTAAGTACAGCTAAGGGGAAAATGTCAGAGCAAGCTAGGTAAGGGGGAGGTAGGTTGTGTCATTCCCTTTGCTGGGGGGAGCTGCTGCAACAAGGGGAAGCTGGAAGGTGCAGTGTTCTTATATGGGATTCCCAACCAGGAGTTATGAACGTACCATCACAGGCACAAGCAAGGTGGACCACAGTCACAGAGCACCAAACCTGTACATGTTCCTCATCACATATTTAAATGCACCAAGCTATGCAAAAATCTGTTTATGTGCTACTAGCCCCACATAAAAACTAAGTATCTCTGCCTTTAACTCATGAACACCGGACGCTAGGGTTATTTCTTCACTGCCAGGCTGCTCAGTGTCTGCTTCCCAAGCAGCCAGGTCCCATGACAGTGCTGCTGTATTTTTCATTATGGTATTCTGCACATGTAGTTTTACATAAAAACATATCACTTTGTCCCTGAGGCTTTTCCTCTTCCCAGGCTTTCATCTGCTCCGTTTTTTTTTCTCTTTCTAAAACTAGACATGGCCTTTCACTCCCCTTCCTCTGCTCATTTTTTTGTCCCCCTTTCCACTTCCCCTCTGTTTAATAAGGTTTGGGTTTCATTTCTGTGACCCATCCTACACTGTTTCACCCAAGCACCTCACAATCTTTTAATAAGTCTTTTCTCACAACATGTAGAGATATTTCCCTTATTTGACAGATGAGAAGCTCAGCTGTTTCAAGGCTTAGGTGTTCAGATGCCAGTAAAGCTGAATTCAGTGAGGAGGTAACTGCCTCAATTCTTTCATGCTTCTGGGTTGCAGTCGTTTCCTTGGAACCATAATAAAGCATCCCCGGACAGGGCAGGTCACTGCAGTCTTTGCTAGTGGTGCCACTCTGCTTTTTCACTTTTTCTTAGCTCCCAGCCTTTTTTACTGGTTTTTGTGCTTCCTTTTGTGAAAAAGTAAGACAAAGAAGGAAAAAGGGTGCTGCCCCCACCCTGCCTTCTCATTTCCATTCTCCTTTATGCACTTACAGTAAGAGATGACATATTAGTGGGCTGTTTAGCTTTTCCCCTCTGTGGTATTCCATACCATTCACGTCATGCTCAGATCCCACATTTTTCAATATACCATCACTCTTGTCACATATATATATATATATATGTATGTACATACACACACACACACAAAGAAAGAGATATCATTCCTTAGTCAACCATGCACCAAGTGTGAGGTTGCTGGAGAAGGACTGGCATCTCCAAAGGGATATATATCATGTGTCCCTCAAAATGGCCAAATATTTGCCTAATTTTAGCAAAGTAGTCCATTAGCCTGCACACACTTGTCTCCTCAAGAGAGAAGCAGCAATTTGCATAGGTCACAAGGTATTCATGTCTTTAAAGGTGTTACAGAAAGGTACTCATTAACTAGGTGAAATAAGAACACCAAGGAATTAGATGCCAAGCCTACCTCCTCATTTATGTCAAACCTCTTGTCGTGTTGCAGAAGGGGATGGAGGCACAGGGGAGGCAAAGAGATGTCAAGTCTTGGAGTATGAGCTTTCAAGAGTAGTCTGTTCAATTTCTACCCCACATGAAATTTTGACGTAAGCGAGGAGATAGATGATGTGCTCTGGTGTTTGGGTAGACACTGAATACTGTGTTTGATCACCCTTTTATGATTCTTTTGTTCTTTCTGAGTCTCTACACAGGAGAAAGAAAAAAACATATTTTCAGCGGGTAGCAGTTGAAAGGAAGAGAAATATTTCACATCTGAGCAAAAGAGACAGGAAGGTCCCGATGTGTAACAGTAGATGCTCCCTGCATAGCTCAGATCTTGCTTTTCTCATACATAACCAAACCTCACTGCAAGTTTTGTGCATGCAAAGAGAAGAAACCTCCAAATGCAGCTGCGCTGCACTATATGGATTCTTCAGGGTCCCAAGGGGCAGCCTCGATTTCTCAGGAACAAATCATTGCCCAAGTGCTAGAAAACATTTGTGGGAATGAGACCCAGCTCCTGAATCCTCAAGCACAAGTAGGGTCCTTCCCAGGAGGGAAGAGCTGCTGGGGCCTGTTTCTCAGGAAGCCCTGGAGGCTGACGGACCACCCGTTAGCAAGGAGGGAGTTGCTGACTGGAGCAATGCGGGTGGGGAAGAAGATTTTGCCTCTCTTATTAGTTGAGCTCTCTTAGCCTAGACCTGTGTGTTTGTGGGTAGACTAAAGCGTAAAGACAGCCCCTCATTGGTATGGCTTTAGTATTTGGTGGCTGTGGTTGGCAGGAGACAAGATCCACCCACAAACATTACAGTATTTTCACACTTGGCTTGAATATCTGTCCCAAAACCACTGTGTAACAAACCAAACCCTTCCTAAAGATATTAGAACTTATTTTCAAAGCAGTGTAATTTCACTGCATAATATTCTCTAATGGGATGAACTGCTTAAGTTACTCAATTGCTTTAATAACTGTAGTCACAGATGGGCTGAAGGAGGCCTTGATGGAAGAATTCAGAAGCTGTTGGCACGTATAGTGATAACAAGGTGATAGCATTTTCAGAATTGACCTTGTTTCCATCATTTAAAAGAAATCCTCCCCATGATAAAGAGAGTTCTAGGGCATGTCTGTATCAGATAATTGCACTCTAATGGAGATAAGCATGCAATAAACGCTGTCGCATGCTGCGAGTTAGACTAATCTCACATGAAAATCAAGATGCTTGGGCTGCAAAACCATTCAGGTTGTCCTGGACGACAGCATTTGTATTTTCCTTGCAACTTTATTAATATTTTACTAGGCAGACAAGATGATCTGCTTCAGCATGTGTGAGAGCCTCTGCCAGAGGCAGCAGGGACTGTGCTGCACAGCCTCTCACCCCTACCAGGGCGAGGGAGCTCTTTCTGCCCACACCACCCTGCAAAGGGCATAGTCTTCACGTCAGCCTGAGCCTGACTCACCTCCTGCATATGGGGACTGGAGAAAGGGTCACAAAGTCACAGTAACACGTCTACCCAATTACACAAAAAACACAGCACTGAAGTCACTGGAAACCTTTGTGGTTTGGAAAAATAGCCATGCAAGGGCATCGTGTAGCTTAACAACCTGTTGTACCCAGACGCAGTCTGTGAGCCTAGGTGAGGGTACACAGAGGGCATGGTCTTAATCTTCTGCCACAGGCTCCCACTGCGCTGTGGGTGCATCTCTCATCCTCTCTGCACCTTCATTTTCCAGCCATAAATCAGGATAGTGCTTCTTCCCTAGCTCCCAGACACACTGAGAGGGTAAACACATTGGGGAGATCACAGCTATTCAGGCACCATGGTGGCTGTGGGGAACAGTGGGAATATAGCAGCACCAGAGATAGAAACCTGTGGGCACAGATGTCTGTGTATGTTATCCCGTGGGCTGGTTACTTACCCCATGTGTTTGGACTCGATAGACACAGACACTCAAATTGAGCACAGGCTGTTTGGTTATCTGCCCCACAATGGCTTTTACAGACACCAGTTGCATAACCTACCTAGATAAGCTTCTCAGCTTTTTTTTTTAAAGTGAAACTTGAAGGAAGAGAATAAGTTCTCCTCGAATATTTCTGCTTTTCCCTTTTTGATACATTTTCTATTTCAAAAGCAAGGCTTTTTTATTATTTTCATAAAATAAATTATGTACTCCCTCTAGTGTCAGAAATTGTATATGAGCTTAAACCACGTTTGATCAAATGCTGCTATAAATGCTAAAGCAAGGTTCCATTTCATTTCCCCACATTTCAAGGTTAATAGGCTACAGTGATATGTAGAATTAACAACAGTCCTACACACTGCTGTTCTGCCTCCTCAGCACTGCGGCTATAGAAAAGAAATATACTATTAAACAGTGAAATAAAATAAGTACTTGTCTTACATATAAAGCCAGGTCTCTGATTAAGGCTTTTTGCCACCTTCTTTAATTCTAGTTCCAAACTGCTGCTTTGAAAGGGAACATCTGAAAAGCCAAATTGTGCAACAGAAATGCGCCAAAGTGGGGAGCTGAAATAAGATGAAAATACTGGGAAGGACTATTGGAATTCATCAGAGGAGGAAAAGGGAGCCTCCTTAGTGCCTTGAGATCTATCATGGTGTCATGGGCTTTCCCAGGTCTGATTTTACCATAAGTTGTGAGCATTTGGAGCCCTCTCCAAGCACCCAGGGCAGTTCCGCAGGGTTGAACCCCTCAACTGCACAAGGTGCTCAGTGCATTGCTGCTTCTGCTCGAGGGGAGTCAAAGCCAGTCACACTTCAAGTCCCATGATCCCCTACCCAGCTTTTCTGAAATATCATTGCTAGGGTTTTGCCAAAAAGTCTGGGGGAGGAGAGTTCTCTGTTGCACATAGGAAATCACTGCTGGCTTGTAACTGCGACATATTGACCAGGATATTGGATGCCCTCTATGGGTTTCTTCTCTGCTGCTGTTTTTAAATCATGGGTAGAGGTAACAGCCTCTATTTCCACTAATTGGAAAAATTAATGTCCCTGGCAGCTGGCTGCCTGCAGAGGCTCTGGCCTTCCTGCCAAGCAAGGTCGCAGAAAGGTACAGCTTGGTCCAGTGAGCAGTGGCAGGTGGAAATGGAAAACAGAGGAGACATCCCAGCTCTGGGGGAGCCTCAGTCCCTGAGACTGGCCCTGGTGAGTTGTCATGCTGAGGTGCCTAAAGGCAAGCACACAAACACCGAGGCCATGAGTCTGTATGTCAGTAGCTGCTGACCACTCACATACAAAGCTCCTTTCCTGACCGCTGATTATACGTGTCTAATTTTATCCAGCTGGTTTGAAAGAACTAACATTACTCCTTGCCTAATCCTCCCTCTAAACATCCTGTGCCAGACTGGCAGGCTGTGGCTGTGGGCACTGCAAGAACAAACTGCAGAAGGGCAAGGATGGATGCTGCATCCTCAGGGATGGACTGTGGCCCCAGGGAGGTCTGCAGGAGACGCAGGAGGTGCATCCGTGCTCACCTGGGATCCACATCTATCCAGGTCTCAGCAGCTTTAAAGCCTCATCTTAAGGAAGTAAAAGAAAACAGTAGACCTTAATGCTGTTGATTTCCTGAAAATACACAAAACTGTGCCCTGAAAACTGTGGCATGGTGTGGCTGGCCCACCTCCTTACCAAAAATACCCCCAGCACTATGTTGTGCATCCCCCACCGCACACCATGATGGGTGCCATCAGCTGGAAAGAGAAAAGGCAAAACCAACCATTTGTTCTTTCCCTTTTCATGGTGAGAGGCCAGCCAGAGCTGAACGGCTAGGAAATCTTTCGAAGGCCTGGAAAACATTACTACAATTTTGAATTTATGGATAAGCATCTCTAGGGCCAGATCATGCTGTCTCCTCTTCATCTGTTTGCTGCAGCTAGGTAATGAATAGGCAGCAAGTAGGGATCACCACCAGCTGGGAGTTCACCGTTCTCTTGGGTGACCTTCTGGTTCTCCAGACCTTGCTCGCATCTCAGCTATTTCCTACTTTTGATGAAAACCATCTCCTTCCCATCTAAACAATGTCATTTATTTATTTTTTATTTATTTTCTTGTTTGTTTAGTATTTGTTAATTATTATACTGCTGATGAAGCTGGTGTCTGCTCGCCTCAAGGCTGTATGAGTACTCTAGAGCACCCACTCCTACCTACCTTCAGCTCAGTGGTTAGCCTCAGTCAGGACCTCACAGCTGTTTCTGTAAAAAGAGAAATAAAATGAGTAAGCTGCTTTGAAGCTGTTGTGTTTCTTTACAAATCACCTACAAAACGTCCTTTCCCTGCAGAGAGGAACAAAGAGGGCTTTCTTTACTACAACCATCATTCACTGTCAGCCAACACTTGGCCCAAAAGCTTTCTCTCTCTTCCAGTGCTTTTTTATTTCCCTCAAGGATATGCTCCCACTGGTTATTCAAGCAGCATCCAGCACCACCTTGGTTTGTGCCTTTTCAAGTCTTCCTGTTGCTGTTTGTTGCAGACATGTGGTTACACGCATTTTCAGCAAAATGCTCTTCTACCTCCGTTGCCTGATGCTATCCACACAGAGGTCCTCTCCAGCTATATGTGAGTGCTGGAGGGTGATATCTGTTGTTTCAACTACGTGATCTGGGGAAGGCACTCACTGGCTTCTCCATATGCAATCTCTGTGGAAAGGTGGTTGATACGTTCCCTAGCTTCAACAAAGCTACTGATTCTTAGTAATAGTGGGGTTGTTTTAAAATCCAGTTTAAGATTCTGTTCTCCTTTGCTTAGTAAGTGGCAAGACTACTCAGGGAGTTGTAAAGTATCATATAAAAGCATTGCAGTTATGATATTTGGTCCAGGTCCCACAAGCAGCTGTGCAAGCCTATGCCTTTTAGACTTTTTAAAGCAGACCCTTAAATTTGAAGTAACTTGGCAAGATGAACTTGCAGAATGAGGGTCCCGGTGTGAGACCAAAAAGTAATCTGCCAGAAGTGCTGCATCTAACAGTATCATGCTTTATCTCCAATGATTCAGTGTTGTTTAGGATGGCATTAATGAACAAAAAAATATCCAGAGGTGACTGAATATTTTTTTGCAGTATTTCAAGATGATGACATTGTAAAGACCCTGAGAAACTATGTAGGCTGAGAGGCAACAGAGAGAAGTTACAACAGGGGGAATTCTGTTTAGCTATGAGGAATATTTACCACCATGATGATGGTCAAATACCAGAATATTGTGCAGAGCTGTTGTGCAACACCCGTTGTGGATATATTCCAGACTCAGCTGGAAATAGCCACCAAGCCACCTGATCTAGCGGGACCTTCTCTGAGCAGGTTAGATGAGATGACCTTCAAAGGTCTCCGACCAAAATAATGCTATTTTCTGTGACTAAATGCAGTAAAATCACACAGCCACCTCTCAGATCTTACAGTGAGTACTGCATGTTCCATGGTCAGAGAAAGCATTGGCCAAACTGAAGACACAGCATGTTTGCCTATTCCCACCATTATCCAGCCTTTTACTTGGCTGTTCTCTAATATGCAGGGTAATTACCACGTCCAATGCAAAAACAACTCTTCTGTTATTGTCCCACTAGAGGGTGCTTTAGCAATATAAATCTTAAATACTTGATTTAATGCTTTGTAACAGCCATTATGCTGGAGAACTACTTTGCATCTTGGAGACTGACACTTCTTTGAGACAGTCTGAAAAACTCTGCAATAATGGATCCAGGATGCTGCATTTGTGCATGTGTCATAGGCATGCAAACAACACAAATAAACACAACAAATTTGTTAGGGATTGTTTCCTGAAAGCCAAGAAACTGGAAAAGGCTTTGCACTAATCCATTCCACATCGGTCGCCCTGCAACGTGAAAATTTTCATGGTTTTTCTTCAGTTTGCTGGTATCTGGTCAGCCCTCCACAACTCGACATAAGAGCCAGTCTATATTCAGATCATTTGAGCTGCTGTTGATGGGATCTGCATGGTTGTTAACTTTTGTGATTTTACTGTGAGTGTCCTGATAGTAAGAGGTTTCGCTTTTGCTCCAGTTTTCAAAGGCCAGCCCTTACAGCATGCTGTTTTCTTGGAAGTCTTAATGTTCCTTGGCACAAAAAATAATGAAAATACAGCTGCTCTGAAACCATCAGTAAAATACTTATGAACATCTGTGGAACCACCACTGGCAGACAGGCTTAAGTATTAATACTCTTAAGTATTCCTACTTAGAAGGCAAATACAAATAGGCCCCTTCTTGATAACTCTCCTAAAGATCCGTGGATAC
This sequence comes from Neopsephotus bourkii, assembly GCF_033783945.1. Lineage (NCBI taxonomy): Eukaryota > Metazoa > Chordata > Aves > Psittaciformes > Psittacidae > Neopsephotus > Neopsephotus bourkii. The sequence goes on from NW_026902015.1 coordinate 239,710, forward strand.
ACAAGAATGGAAGGAAAAGGTTCTCCTTTAGCTCTTGTTGTAGGAGTGGTTGCAGTTGTCATGCACAATCTTTTTGTATTATGAAAAAACGTGATGGGTCACACAGTCAGATTCTTAGTGATACTCTTTCACCCAAGCTCTTCTTACCAATGTCTGCTCTGTTGCTGAAACTCTACAGGGACCCAACATTTGTCATCAGGTAAATATGGTGAATAGTGGCTGGGGCATTGTTGAGGTTCACTCTACTGTAGCTTTCGACATGCATGGCAGCACAGTAATAAACCTGCAGGCAGTTTTATAGTAACCTACAAATCTGTCATTTAGCCCCATGAGCAAAGCATTCTGCGACTGGCATGTGGTAGTCCTGGCTTCAACAATAAGAAAACGGAACTAAAACCAACCTTGTTTTTTGGGGGTTTTTTTTACACAAGTTGTGAAAACTTGGTCAGAATTATATATATTTATAAAATAATGTGAGAAATGGTGGGATGAATAAAAGGAGTAGGAACTTTACCTTCACTTTTTATTCATCAACAGTGGCTGAGTTCCAATGCATCCAGGTGAGACCAGAGAGAATTCCACTTGAAGTTCTCTGGTGTATCTGCCTTCATGTGGTTCTCCTGGAAGCTAATCTACTTACCTAGTGGTGGGCTAAAATAATCTCTGACTCCATTTCAGACACAAAAATGTCTCTGGCTATGTCTCAGCTAGTCTTGTTTTTCTCTGAAAACACCTCCTTGTGTGTTAGAACCTTGTCCAACTCCCTCAGTAGCACACAGTGAAGTGTTCAGGCACTGGTTCAAGACAGGAGGTGGATGAAAATGGGAAGGCAAAGGGCAATGTGCAGTCTGAGGGGCTTCACAAACTGCAAAAAGAAAGAGAAACTGATATGGGAAAAAGAATGGATTTCACAGGAGTGGGAACCTCTTGCAGGTAAGTAAGCTCCTACTGAAAGTCTTGGAGGCAAATGAACTCACAGGTCTTGGCATCTCCTTTAAGAAGCTGTCTGAAGGACAGAAGTGCAAATTTCTTCCTGACAGAGAAGGATGTGTGGCACAGTGTAGTGGTTTAAGCCCAGCTGTAAATCAGAGCCATGCAGATGCTCTCTCACTCCCCTCCTTCCTCCCCCTGGCTCCCAGAGGGTTGGCAAGGAGAATTGAAAGAATGTAACTCCCACAGGTTGAGATAAGAAGAGCCCAGTAACTAAGGTATAACACAAACCACTGCTGCTACCACCAGTAATAATAATGATAAGGGAAACAACAAGGGAAGAGAACACATCCGCTCGTCACCCACCAACAGATACCCAGCCCGACCCGAGCAGTGGTCTCACCCTTCTGGGTGACTGCCCCCAGTTTACATACTGGGCATGACATGCTGTGGTCTGGAATACCTCTTTGGCTAGTTTGGGTCAGGTGTCCTGTCTCTGCTTCCTCCTAGCTTCCCCTCCTCCCTGGCAGAGCATGAGACCCACAAAGTCCTTGGTCAGACTAAACGTTACTGAGCAGCAACTAAAAACATCGGTGTTATCAGTGCTGTTTTCAGGCTGAAAGTCAAAAACACAGCACTGCACCATCTACTAAGAGGGAGAAAAATGACTGCTACTGCTGAACCCAGGACACACAGTCATGTACCAGCACCGCCAGCCACAAGCTCTTCTGCCATCTCAAGAGAAGAAGGAAGGAAGATCCCATAAATCTCACATTATTATGGACAAATATAGAAGATTTTAAATATGGAAGTTGTGTAGGGACACAATTATAAAAGCTCAGGAGGAAGCCAAGATACAGCTCCTGAAGGACACAGGTAAACAGGACATATTAATACTTTCATAATATTGAACAAAATAAGGCAAGAGCCATCCTGACTTCATGGGGCAGGAAAACTATCTACTAATTACGTTGTGAAAAGTTTAATCAGTTGTCACTAAAAGGGCCACTTGGGATCAGGTATTCAATGTGGTTAACACCAGCAGCCAAACATAAGAAACCAGGCTGCAGCAGAGAATGGGTAGATTGCCAGTGTCCATGCAAGTTAGAGGCTCTCAGGCCTGGTGCTTCAGAAATCCCCAGCAGGGTATTGGGCTCCAGTCACAAATTTCAGCTGAAGGGGCATTGCTTGAGCCAGGTGAGGTATTCACAGTCCCCTGACAGCTCCCCTCCAGCTCAGAGCCAGGAACTCCTGCAGGTGTGCTCCCATAATGAAAAGGCTGTTTTTCAGCCTGGTCACAATCCATGCTCTAGCTCCCTGTTCAGCTGTGCCAAGCAGAGAGAGGCTAATGGGGAGGAACCAATGGCTGTGACCACAATCTCGGAAGTCACCCTGCAAAGCCACCCTTCCGAACCCAGCCAGAGCAGTCTCAGAGCTAATGAGAGCTTCAGAGAGCTTAGATAATAAAAGATTTCACAGCAGAGGACGATTCATGTTCTTCCTATCTCTGAAAAGGAGAGGAAACAAGGGACAAAGAAATTATTGACTAGTCAGTTTATCGTGTTTTCCTCTCCCAGATCTGGGAGAAATAATAAAGCAACCTGTAACCATCTAAAGGAGATCAATGATAGTCAGCATGGATTTGTGAAGAATAAATCATGAAAACTTTATTTCCTCCCATGACAAGGTAATAAGCCGTGTGAATTGGAGAGACGCACTTACTGTCATCACTTTTGTACCTTCACTGTTGCTACCCTCTCTTCACTGGCCTGTACAGCAGACCCATAAACAAGCGAGTGAAATGTATACTAGCTGAAGGTGCTACCTGTGGTATATAACTGGCTAGGGAACCCATACTTAGGTACTAGCTACCCATAGTTCAGAATTAACATGGAATGATGTATCAAGCAAGATTTCCCAAGGATCTGCCCTCCATCCAGTATTATTCAATATTTTCATTAATGACTTAGATGATGTATTAACAAGTATACTTTATTAAATTTTCAAGCCACAGCAGTGCTGGAAAGGCCACAAGCACATAGGAGGGCAGAAGTAGAATTTAAAGCATTCTTGATCAATTAGGAAAGTTGCCTGAAAGTAATAGGCAAAAATTCAATAAGGACATGCAAAGTTCTATGTTTATTTCTGTTCTCCATATCCATGCTGAGAAAGCAATAATGAGTTGAAATAAAAAGGATTTAGAATGGGTACCAGCAGAAACAGTAAGGCAAGCAAAGCTTTGATCAGATTGTTTAATGAGAATGTAGACTCTGTCTTTAGAGGTTTTGAAAGACAGTATAGACACCTACCAAGAATGAAACAAATCTAGGTTACACTGCCTGTCACAAGGGAATGGCCTTTCTCTTAAGGAAACCTCATAAGCTCAGCTGTCTAAGACTTTTCACTGATGCTATGGAAGTTTTCAATGAAAATGTTTGGCACAGCTAAAACTGGTTTGAACTCTTTCTAGAAAAACCATTGATCACAAGCTTAAGGGGAGATGGATTGTCCCACTCACATCACACCATGAAGTACTTTAAAAAACAGTAAGTCCCTGTACCCCAAAAATTTGGATCTGTAAGTTGAAAGCAGTTAATTTTTCACTCCTTCAGCCTGGGCTGGAGAAGTAGGGAGGTAACTGGAACTGCAAAAACTTCCTAACCTTCTGGAGAAGCTTAAGCTGCCTCCTCTCTTGGGAAACTGCTCCTTCCTCATTGTTTAGGTATCACTATGCAGAGTACATCCAGGGAAAAGAAATGTCAAACAAATCCTTTCATTGAAAACATAAGTCTCTCTTCCCCCTAAACTGCTTATCCTGTTTGAACAAAGGATGCTGGAGCAACCAGATTCTGCAACCAAGTCATACTTTTGCATGCATAATTATTTACCATGACACCATAAGTCCTGTCTTGTCTCTGGAAACAGCGACAGGCTCCACCTGATGCTATTTCAGATTGTTAATGTAATCCCACCTCGTCAAAACAAAGATTAACACCCTACAATTACTTGTCCAATTTTCTATCAGTAGTTTCAATAAATTGACTCAATTTACTTTAAAACTCTTACCTAAGACATCTGCCACACAGTAACCGAGAAACTGCATTGGGCAACCTCTGCCAACATTTCAGACTTCAATAAACTCCAAAACTAAGGGACATGCCTGTGTTACTTCATTTTAGCATGCTTTTGTGCATACTCAATATGGTACAGCGTTTAATTACAGGGTCACATACTATTTTATCCATGGTACTGCTGGGTACCTGTCACAAGGAAATGTGACATGCTGAATGGACAGCAATTGATTAATGAGCGATTTTATCTTGTCTCTATCAATATGTGGCTTCATGCATGTGTCGCATCCTGACCTGAATCAAGTTTTTTAGATTTTCTTATGTGTTTTCTGTGTGTTGTCCTCTTAATACCTTAGGGCTCAATTCACCATCAGATTTAGGTGTTAAAAGTGGTCTGAGGAGCTGATTAATGAAATTGCCACATTTAAAAGCCTGATTTCCTGTCAGCTGAGCCACAGTATCAAGTATCTTCTCTTGGCCTAAATAACTTCTTACACAAATAGACTACATTCTGATCCTTTTGTAACACAGGTCAGCTGAAGTATTCAGTTCGTCTGTGGGAAGTTCTTAACATAAAGCAGCTCCATCACATAGGATAATGTCAGCTTACAGAGAGAACTGAAAGTGACTGTACAGATACCTTTGAGGATGGGTAGGGAAGGAGATGATGGGATCTGGGGGTGCCTGAAGCAGACCTAAGGGGTCTGGCTTGTACAGAAAAGCTTCTCCAAGGGCACTGGGAGGAGGCAGATAAGTTATCCCTTGAGTTTGGGATGAGTGCTATGAGGCATATGGGAGTGAGGGAGTGAATTACCTCTTAGCCTCCTTGGCCAAGTACAACAGGAATTCATTTGGAAGAGACCTAGACATTTCAGAAGGGGGAATCCATCTCTATCAACATCCTTTATCACTTCTGCACCCATTCCCAAACACAACAGACTGTGTCCTCATCTTCACTGGCAGAACTAGGTGTGCTGTAATAAGGTTCAGTCACAACTGAACACAATAAGCCCTTAGTGAAAACAAAAATCACTGCATTTATTAAGGAAACCTCACTAGAAGGCTTCTTTACTTTTAATAACTTTTAAAACTGTATGTTCTAATCCTGTGTGATGAGTTACACAGATGTGTGTGTCACAAGAGCCTAGTCATCTAGAGTTGAATCAGGGCACCTCTAAGCATGAAATGTGAGTACAGGGATTATTACACCAGGGACTTTGAATGTGTTCTCTACAAATAGGGAAAGGAATAACAGTTTTCACTGTTGCACACTGTAAGTGCAGTCTTTCAGCATGTAAAGAGTGGAATTAATGTGACATTTTGTTTGATAAACTGTGTAATATTGCAATACGTAAGCTATTGGTTACAGTATTTTGGTAGGAGTATAAGTCGTGACCACTATTGAAGTGTGAAGAAAACATCATATGTCATTTTACCTTTTGTGTAAAGGAAAAAAAAAGTAAGAAGCAATTGTTCAGCTTAATTGTTGTATTTGGTTGTGATTTCTATGCTTGTCAGATAGCAGTTAGCAGGACTATTAAAGTGCATTAGCTCTCTGCTGGTGTTTAATGACAAACAGACATGGTCCATATTCATCAAGCAATTATTTATATCACGACCTTTTAGAAAGCTGTGAATTACCCTTAAGACTTTTGCAGTGAATGATATTTCTAATAAACTGTTAATTTTGCTCCATAAATTGTTCATATTTTTAAGCTGGGAAACTAAAAACTGTGAAATTAAACCTACAGTGCAAGCTGTGCAAATGGCATCTATGAGACTAGGACACAGTTTCAGGTCACTCTAATGTAATAAAAGTGCATCATTACAACTGAAATTAAAGGGAGCTGCAGATGTTAATATCTGCACAATAGACTTTTATGAGAATAAATATATGTGACCTGCCAAGGTAAAGAATGTACACAGATTTCTGTAGTGCTACCACAGGGACAGGCTCAGAGATGGCATCTTTAGCAGGCTTACCCTCAGACCTTCAGCTGCAGTGGCTTTGTTAGACACCTCTACCCCCCACTGCTGCTCTGCCAGCTCCCTACCATCACACTCTGAAGCTTCTTTGTGTTAGCAATATATTTCTGTTGTGATTTAGAAAGTAGAAGGAAATTTTGGGGGCCCAGGCCACACGCTTCTCAATAAGACCAAATATCCTCTGCTGCTAATGGCAGTGGTGTCCAAAGAGAGGCACACACTCCAGACACACCTGGTTCCTGTCACAGCATGCTTGTCCCAGATTAGAAACTTGCTGAGGCTTTATTCAGTTCTGCCAAGGGACCTGATTTTACAGGTACTTCACAAACTAATGGTGCAGACAGGCATCTGGCAAGCTTATCATGAAGACCTTGGAGCTTAATTTCCCTCATTAAGACACCTAAATGCTTTAAGGAAAAATATCTGGTCCTAAGTGACAGTGAGTGGCTTTGCCTCACTTTGAGAAGTGATGGAGGCTCTGCAGACTCTATTCACCAGCTAGCAGATAGGCATCTCCTTTCACCTGGGTTTCCTCAAGATCAGCCTACCAACTCCCTACTGATGTCCATGAAATGCCATTGATGTCCAAGCCCCACCTGCAAGATGGACCAAGCCACATAGGAGCCCAGGTGCTAGTGAGACTCAAACAGCCTCTGCCTTCTAAAGCTGGAATCACAGAGGGGTCTGGCGCTCAGCATTGTACCATGCTGGGTCATAACCCATGCATATTTCTCCCTAGACACAATTACCTGCTGGTGGATGGTAGGGTAATGTATCAACACAATCAGAAATCAAGCACTTTGCCAAAAACATTAGAATGGATCTTCAAGTAATAAATTCTTACATTTCATAGAATCATAGAATAGTTAGGGTTGGAAAGGACCTTAAGATCATCAAGTTCCAACCCCCCCGCTATGGGCAGGGACACCTCACATTTCTCTAGCAGGAACCAAGACCAGAAGAATAAGATGACCCTTCTCCAGGACTATTATCCTTATTGCAACATTCCAGCACAAAGCAATTCCTCAGAAACAAGGAACAACTTCCAGACATACAGTTCAATGCAGAAACACTAATTTTGCTGTTTTGAGCAAGAACCTTATCATTACTGCTTCTTATGAATGTTTTATATCTCAACAATTATCTGTTCCTCAGCAATGTACACAACCAGAAAACTTACCTCATTATGTGCCTTCAAAATGGATTTTCCCCTTCTTCTCAATACAGTATCGCCTTATAGCATGTGACTGGTTTAGCAAAATAAAGTTTTATGCAGGGCATTAAAATGTGTTTTATATTCACTCAACAGACACTCATTTCTTTTGTTACCTGTTGTCTTGTTGCTATCCAAAAGAACCTGCAGCATTTCACCAGTCCCAGGGCACAGGGGCTTCCTGAGTGTTGAGCTGAAATAACAACTAATTAATTAATTTTGAAGCCTACAACTCCTTTTTGACAATACACTCAGATCCACAAAAGATCATCATAAAGAAGGGCTCTTATTTTACCTTGATCGGTGCCATCTAGCGCTGTGGAAATAATGAAAGATCATGCTTCACCCTGTAGAGAAAGTATCATATCAGGCAAACCCTAAGTTCACTTTATCTATATGCATAAAGCAGCATTCAGAGAGAAAGTCACCTGAAGCAAAGCACCTATTCCATCCACTCCAGCTCACATAATCATTTCAAACTGGCATTTATTGGTGAGAAGATACTGGCAGAGTTAGCCCTGAGTGTTTAATTGCTAGCAATATGTAACCATGAAAATAGTGATTCAGAATTGGGGGGGGGAGGGGGGGTGTTCTTCCAAAGTACCCACCAGGAAGAAAATCAGAGTACCACAATAAAAGCTGCAAACCCAGGCTGTTATGTTGTTTAGCTGTCCACAGAAAGAAGTAAAAATCATCTTTTTCTTCTTTTTTTTTAACCACAAAAGTGCTTTTGTACAATCCTGCAATATTTCACAATCTAATTTTATTTAACATCCCATCTCGCAAGAAAGTACCAATAAGGACTTACAAGAGAGTGTGGTACAGAGCATTTTTCTGTCATGAAGAAAAATCCTAATATACTTTCAAGGCTGTGGTGGTTCTAGTTTTCAGAAAGAAACCGAATTACAGCACATGTAGTTTTGGTGGTGGGTAACTGGAGAAGATTGATACTTCTGCCTTACAGTTAATGGAGTGGTATACTCCACTTGCTTAAGAATACTGAAATATTGAGCACAACTTGCTTGTGATTGCTTCTTGAAATACGGGATAAAATGACAAAGAGGGGAAAGATTTCTCACTTTGAAACACGTCAGGTGAATGAGGAAGTATCAATAACATTTTGTAACTTCAGGTACTGATGTTATTTCTAAGTAACAGCTCCAGCCTTCCTGGTGGCATTTTTCAGACTATAGCGTTGACACTGTAGATGTTTGCGGACACAAATGTGAAGGTGCGTCTCCTTAGAGTGACATGACATTCCAGGAATTCTTATTTATTTGGTTTTTTAATTGATTTATTAATGCCATTTAATTTTTACACCAATTAATGATTTAATAGATAAGACGGTGGTCCTAGCCACTTCTCTGCATAGGAGCAGAGACCTCACATGTTCATGCTTACTGTTTAATGGCCACACTGACCACAAACTGCAATCCCAGCAGGAATTAGCTTGCTTTCCAAACAACTGTGGCTGTGAAGTAAAGATAGCATCTTTCAGGTTATTTAGCAGCTGAGAAGGCTTAAGGTGTCATGCGGAGCACATTGTCACATAGATGCTCAGTTCTGTATTTCACAGTGCCAGAAAGGACTTCATTTTAGTAGCTGGCTAAAAGGCCACCATGCAACAAACACGCGCATACCTGGCTTTGGGAAAGGAGGCACCAATGTTCTCCTGCTGCACTCAGGGGTGAATAAGAATGATATGAGTCATAAAAACCGAAAATAATTCAGGTTGAAAAGAACTTCCACAGGTCATCTGGTCCCACCCTCCACTTGAAGCAAGACCAGCTTAGGTCAGACTGCCCAGAGCCTTGCCCAGTCGCACTGAATATCTCCAGGAGTGGAGATTTCACAGCCTCATTGGGTAGCTTGTTCCAGAGTTTGACTATCCCCATGATAAAAAAAAATTTCTTCCTGTTAATCTGATTGAAATATTTCTTGCTGCAACATCTCCTTCCCCTTGCCCTACCCCTGTGCACTTGGGAGAACAGTCAGGCCAGAGTCCAAAAGAGAAAAAAATGATAGACAATCTTGAAACAAACATATTTCTAAGAAGGTGCCTAGATAGGTATACTGTAACAGGCGTTTTGAAGGCCAAGAGATACAAATTTCCCTGAATGGTCATGAAAACTGAGGTAATGTCAGTTCTGAGTCTGAGCCGGTGAAGAGATACAGGTTTCTAAGTCCAGTAGGTATTACCACCCTTCAGTCTGTTCTGCCATTAAAAATAACCACCATCATAAAACTTTGCTCTCTGAGGTGTAAGAAACTGAGTTTTATTGCAGTCAAGGTCTGTACAGAGTCCACTTGCTGCCAAACCAGGCCCATCTGAGAGAAGTTTCTGAGAATACAAAGAGCAGATAATAGATTTCAGGGCAGGAAAGACAGAGACTTGTTCAGCCAGCCTCTGTCTAAGATCCTGTCCTCTGAAATGGTGGAGTGTCTTTCTGAATGGAAGCACACAAACTTCTCTCGGGAGAGATGTGAGTAGGAGGAAAGAAGGGTTAGAAAGAAAGTTCATAGCTTCTGTTTCTTTCTTTGGGGTATCAGCAGATGAGGACAGTTAGGTACAAGTCTTACTTACGTGGTGTCTTCCATGGGTTCTGTGCTGTTCTGCTTGCCATAACTAGCAGGAGACTGAAACTGAGGAGCTGGCTACAGCTTTTGAACCACGACACACTGTGTCCTGTGATCCTGAATTTCTCTTGGTGTTTGGGAAGAAGTCAAGGCACCCAGCAATGCCTCCAGACTCAGGTGTTTTATGGACTCCCATCCTTCCAAGCCTGAGGAGGAGTGTCCTATAAATGCTAGCCAAAAAAACAGACACAGAGGACCCTGCAGAGCAACAGAGGTGCTTGAGGTCCTGGGAGCAGAAATATAGCCTACGGGAAAACTTGGGAGAAAGTCTGGGAATGGAACTTCTTGCTGTAAGTCATGACCTTAACACGTGCTGTCCCCTTGCTAGTGTCAGTGGGAACAAGACTGATCAACGTGGCCTGAGGCACAAGCCTCGTAACTCATTAGGTGGCACTGTAACAAGGCAAGAAGAAAAAGAGGAAAAAATACTTAATCTATGTAAATCTTTAGGAAAAGAGATGCCCATTCCTCCCCACATGTCAGACAGTGTCCACCGTACTCTGCTTTGTGTGCTCACGAACATGAGTTATGTAGTGTGCGTGAGAAGTAGGTATGAACACAGCTTTATAGATACTGAGAGAATAAAACTAGTAATTTAGTCTTCAGTAATAGTTATTGAAGGCATATATATCTTCACAACAGGAATTCAGATCTGGTTTATCTCTTGAAGATGGACCTGATTAAGCTGATACTGAAAATACCTTTCTTCTGAGATACTTTTCTGTATGGAGATTGTCAGTGAACAGACTGGATTCCTCCAAATGTCTTCCATGTTAAAAATATTTGAATGTTAGTTTGTGTAGATACACTTCAGACCTTGAATTAATTTGAAGCTATTTGCTGGCAGGACTGATTCTTGTAGCCAAATTTCAGCTTTTGGACTGAACTAGGAGCTTCCCCATCCAGTCTAAAGCTCTGCATGTGGGTCTCAAGTGACTGTTCCGGAACCACCTGAAGTTTAAGAAGTAAAAAAGTCAGAGTTGGAGCAATGGTTACATGTCAGATGGCAGAAATATCCTTGACAGACTGTCACCCACAGTCTCATTCATCCTGAAAGTTGGTCTAACTTAAAGGAGGTGAGTTTGATTAGGACCACTTGATTGGCTGTCATTGCTGACTAGCCAGAGTTCCATGTAGGAGGTAGTAAGTCCTCATTGTTAATCAAACATCAGCAGCGGTACAACTTGAGAAATGACAAGCTTTACAGAATATATGAAGTTTCAAAATTACATGTGCATTGTCAATCCTGTTGAGGAAGTTAGCATTTGTGTTGACTGGATATTGTTCCAGAAGAAAGCATGACCTTCCTGTAACCTAGCAGCAGGCAAATATCGCATCATAAAATCACAAAGTACTGTGCATTGCTGGCCCTGTGCCTGTAGAAGAAGAAGAAACAAAACAGTCAAAGCAGAATTACCGGATTTATTAATGCACTAACTTTATATGAAGGATTGCTATCTAAATGTTCTAAATATCAGCCTGGGAGAAAAGAAGTAGCACCACATCTATAAATTTATTTATAAATGCCATGGTTTAAGTAGAGAATCATATGATCAATACAGAACTACTTGAGGCGCTCAGATATGCCTCACAAATGTCAACTCTCTCAAAAACTGTGATTTAGATAAAATCACTCTCATCTCCATTTTTTTTGGGGGGGAGAGGGGGAAGCTGAAGTCTTTGGAAGCAGAAGCCAAGAATCACCTTCCTAACCATCAGGCCTTCAACTACCCTGTGACCAGTACAGGGAGAGACAGCTCCAAAGAATGAGCATCTCATTTAGGTTCTTAATTACACCTCATGAATCTCAACATAAAAGTCTTTCCAAAGTGATAGTAGCATGGTGGTCCTACAAACAGTAGAATACAGTTGTTCCAGTCTCTAGTACTTGATTCATTATTACTTCTTTCTACAAAGAAAAGGTTTTGGGTTTTTGGGTGGTTGTTTTTTTTTTTCCATAGTCATGTTTCTCATCCAAATAGAAAGCAGAAAAATATACTTGGCATTTAGCTCTCCCATGTTATTACTGTACAGACTGCTTATTGGTATTACTCGCGTGAGAGCAGAAGAATGATTTAAACATTTGCTGTCTCTAGTTTCTGACTTTTTCACGAGTTATTGGCTATAAAGGATTTGCCACTGGCTTCTCAGAGAAAACATATGGGTCCAGGAATGGTGTTTTGCTTTTAGCTGCCAGCTTTGGATTAAACTTCTTCAGACTGTTGGCTTGGAAGTAGCAGTGAACTGGCATCAGCCTCTGGTGCTCTTCAGATCGGCTTATCTCAAACCTTCATTTCAGACCTGCAGTCAGTTTATTTCTGCTTCTTCTAACAAGAAGGCCACATATGCTAAGACTAGGTACTGTTACTCCTCTAATGGAGGGAGAAACATCTCTTCAGGCACAGCAGAATCCCCTGGAGCGACTAACAAGCCTCTTTTCAAATATCCCTGAAAGACATACATGTCATTATCAGTATTTTAAGTACATTTTTACTATCACAGGACAATTCAGGTTGGAAAGGACAAGTAAGAGTGATGCTTTTCAAAGGCTTTTCCTTGTAGAGGTCTTTGGAAGGGGGTCCTATGCTGGCAGGGGAGCAGCCTACCCCAATATCGCTTTAGATTCAGCATGGGCCACTCACCAGTGCAAGACAGACAACTGTGCAAAGGACCTCTGGGTAAGTGTTTTTCTTTGAACATTTGTGCTGTAAATTGGGAAGTCAGTTTGCAGCACAAAAGAGCCTTTCAGGAACTTGCAGTAAAACACAAAATGCCTTAGTCGCAGGCTTACAAAGCTTGGATTGCAACAAGGAGGCAAAATAAATAGGGGCAATAATAAAGGGGCTAAATCTGGACATAAAATTGTTCTGCACTGTCCTGCCCCCCCTCCCCCCCTTTAAACAAACAGCTTTGTTGCTTTAATGTTGTGATATTTTTGCTTTTAATTCTGGCTTTTTTTAATACAATTCCCTGTGAAGTACTGAGGACTCTTCATTAGAAGCTGAAGCTCCCAGAAGACAAGATCACAAACAGTTTAATACCTCTACAAATATATATAACTCCTGTAAAAGGCAAGGGATTTGATATATTTTGTGGGTTAAGAAATACACAAGCATTCATAATTGAAACAAGGGTATAAATCATACTGGTCTCCAAAGGCTTGATCTAAAATTTGCAGAAGCCAATGAAGTCTTTTCACCAAATTAGTCCAACTTGGAATTCAAGACTAAGTTTTACTATTTCTAAAATGATTAAGATTAATTTTAAATAACTAAAATGAGTAATCTGAAATAACTGGAGAATAATTTGAAGATCATTAGAAAAGTTAGGAATAATATCATTATTCCTAAAATATGCAATAAATATAATAATTCCTAAATAAGATGGTGCCTGGAATCATTAATTACAGCCATTAATACAGCCAAACATAACCAGCTATAAACCTCTTTAAATCCTTCCCAGGTTTGTGGGTATTTTTTCTTACTGGTGCAATTTATGGCCTGTTCTGGGGTAATTTTTTGGTTCACTAGCTCATTTCATTCAGGCAATTCAACAGCCATCAAAAGCTACAACATCTGAACGAAGCGCATAATTCTCAAGTGAAAAGCAACACATGCCATTTTCAACCTCCTTAGCCATCTGCTTTCTCATCACCAGATTATCTTTAATATTCACAGACCACAGCCATAAAAACTGCTTGGGGAATAGAGAAAAATATAATTAATTGCCATGACCTGAGCTACGTTTTTTCTACATGGAGGACACTGTTTTTTCCATTAACTTTTCTCTTGATTGTCCTGAAAGGCCAGAGGGGTTATCTGCACTTCATTGACAGCATTTCATAAAGCACTACATACTCTGATCAGAAATGTTTACAAATTGATGAACTGATGCAGTAGCCCTGTTGGTGGACAAGTTAGTAACTCCTAATTAGACGGGCCTTGAAAAAGCATGCCAAAACAAAGCTTAGCATGGTAATGACACGGTAGGCATCCACAAGGATGACACAATTGCCTCTGTAAAACCAGAGTGATGGAGTATTGTGCCATTTTCTGCTCCTTGCACAAGGCGTGTGCTCCATCATACAAGAAAGAAGTGTGTGCACATGCACACATATGTTGGTGCAAACCACATGTGTGACAGAACATCAGCTTTGCACAAAAAAACGTCACAGAAACTGCCGGTCATGTGAACAGCATTGTCCTTGGAGGTGCCAAGGGAAAACAGCCCAAGGCCAGACCTGAGCCAGAAGTGATTTATCCAGATGAAGCTGTGGTCACTGAGCAGACTTGAATGCCCAGGACCAGATAGATTTGTGTCACTGGCCAGGGGCTCAGAGCCATTCCTGGGCACATGCCACTTGAAGGGCTGTGGCCTGTGAAGGGCATGGATCTCATCCATCAAAACTGTTTGGAAGCCTACGTGCTTATGGCCCACAGTCAGATGAAGAAAGGTGGACCCTTATGCTGATACATAAGCCAGGTTAGTGGTCCTTGAGTGGTAGAGTGTGCCTCTGTGCGTGACAGCAAGAAAAGGATGGGAACGGTACAGCAGCTCACTGTAAAGCCATGGCACAGAAGATAGGCAGGGCTTTCCTGATGTGCCTCTGGTCCCATGGTCAGCATATTGACCTCACCCAAGATCTCATCTTAGTGCCTGAGCTGGTTTTGGGGCAGGGCCTGGGTGCTGCTATCATCTCCCTTTGCCAGGTCTCCACAGCGAGGAGGACCTCCTGCCCCTACTCCAGGTCTTTCCCCTCAACAGTACACCTTCTCCTTGTCCTCCAGGCCGTGGCAGAGGCAAACAGCATACTGCAAACACAGTAGTTATGCTCTTTGAAGTGTGCATTGGGTCCTTGGATGGTTACAGAGCAGGCATGGTGTGCAGCACCACAGAGTACAGCAGGCACTCACACAGCAGGGGTATGGCCCATGGGATGTGCTCCTGCTGCTGAGCTGCTTGGAAGGTGTATGGGTTCAGTTGCACTGAGGGGAGCACAACTACCACTGACACATGTGCCTCCCAGCCAAGACCAGACTCTGTCTGCATGTTTGCATCCAAGCAAGATCCCAGGAGTTTAGTACCAGTGTCTGTACGGTGAAGCTGACTCTCCCTGACAGCCATCACATCAACACTACAGGTCCCTGATTTTGCCACCTCTTCCTCTCCTGGAGCTCAGCAGCATCCCTTGCTGCCCGCAGACACTGCACATAGTCCCCTCCATTTGCACAGCCTCTGCAACATCTCAGGCTCTGCCTTGCTCTTCAGAGGGGTGGGGAGAAGGGGAGGAGAAGAGGCTGTCGTGACTGGTCTCTTGCAAAATGCTGTGTGTAATTCTGGGGTTGAGAAGAGCCCTCAGGAGGCAGATCTGAAATCAGATGAGTTTCTTAATGAACTCTTGTGTGTCTTTAGTAAGGCATTTCTGAGAAGACCTGATTAGACATAGTAACTTGATTTCAAATACTAAGATTAGACAATGATCTAAAGATAGCTATAGTTACAGGGCTCTGTGGCATCTCAAAGTTAAGTAAGGCAGAAAGGATATTTTTGTTAAAAATCAATATTATGACAAACAGGTTAACCATGAAGAGACTGACAAAACGCTGTACAGCCTCGGGTGCAATGAAGTGGTTAGTAATCTGATTCACTTCTGGGGGAAGGAAACAAAATGATTAAGTGATCTCTGAAAATATGAAGATCTATGGTCTGACTTCCTAGAATAATGTGATTAATACATTTCCTATTTATTATGAATATCTGCACTGCCCTTCCCCCCAGATAGATACTCAAATTTTTAAATCTAAAAAAATAAATAAATGGGAGTTAAGAGAACACGAAAGGAAAGGAAGGGAAGGGAAGGAAGTTTTTCTTACTACCCTTTAAGAAATACAGTTTCCTTCAAAAGGAGGTTTCTGGTTTTACTAACCATCTTTCTGATAGACCTTTCTGATATTATGACTAATGGCTTCATTAGGCCAAATAAGCCATGTTTTCTTTTTATTGTGCTCTGAAACCAGTTCCTCTTCAGGTTGCATTTAAATTGCTCAATATGTGGTCATCCGACCTGGTGTCACCTTGTGTTTGTTTCCTCTAGTGAAGACTATATGCATACATGCATATAGTCCCTTCTTCACTGAGGGATTTTAATACCTGTTTGCAGCAATGTTAGAGGTAATTATCAAACGTATTTACTCAGATTCATCCAATTCTCTTCAGACTACTACACCTCTGACAACCTAAGCTGCTGCATATCCCTCTCTGCTTTTTCTCTGTGCAAAAGTTGCACAGCTTGACCAGAGCAAATCCTTGCAGGGTGCTTTTGTTTCACACAGAAAGGAGCGACTTTAGTTACAGGCAGCTGGACAATTGCTGTGCCCTGCGTACAACAGTGGGTCCCTGATGACAACCTTTGGTCATGTTTGTACCCACACGAGGTACGCACGTGCTGCAGACAGAAATGTGCAGTCAGGCCATTGCTGCAGGAGGGCTGACACACTACCAGTCCACCCTGTGTCACCTCACTGTAGCGTGTTCGTCTCTCCCTCCCTTTCGCTACATTAGCTTAAATAGCATAAGCTGTGGGAATCAGCTTCCCCAGTTCTATCAAGGAAACTGGAGAACCCGATTTACAGAGGCAGAGTTGCTTGCCCGTGTTTCCAGAGCACACCCAGATTTCAATGGATGTAATTGGTGATCTGTGCATAGATTTGGTTAAAATCGTGCTTGCTAATTTAGGTTTAAGCCAGATATTCACGATCAGGAGTAAGAGTGATTTAAATAAAAAGAAGACTCTCTATAGAGGAGACTGCAGCAGGGTAACTAAATCAGACCCAAATCACACCTGGGAGCTTGTCTTTTTTAGTCTGTTCCATAGTTTAACTGAGTGAAACTGAGCTATAGAGCTGATGCTAGGCTGTGATTCACACTCTTTTTATTAAAAATACTGTTTGCTTTTAAGTTTGCTACTTCCATTTTCTTGTCTTCCTATTTGTTTCTTCCATTTTCCTATTTTTCCCTCCTTTGCTGCATTTTCTCTTCAGTGGCTCACTGATGGGAGAAATACTCTGCCAATTATCTAATAAAATTCTGGCAGCAATTCAATCACACTCAAAATGTATGACATTTAAAGAAAAAAATCTAAATTATGATTGAAAAGTCAGGAATCTGGTTATTCCCAGAGCGATAAAATAGCAGACTTCCTTTTGTTAGCTCTCTCGTCTTCAGAAAGGAGTGGGAAAGGACACAAAGGTGGTTTTCATAAATGCAATTATCCAAATACATTTATAAAAGACAGATCTTTTTTCTCCCCACCACCCACCTCCTGTAAGACAACATAGCTTGAGCTCAGCTTGTCAGTACCCGCAGTATCACTGCTGACAGTGCAGATAACAGGCATGGAACCCAAAACTGTTTTAGATTTCTGCTCAAAACCCTAAAATCACTGGTGTAACTCATTACTAGGTACCTGACATATAGTGCTGAATGGGAAACAACCCAAAGTTTCCAGGGAGCTGCGTCTGTGCAGTGATGGGCACCATTGGGAAGGTGGGGTTTGCTCCAAAAAACATTGTGCCCTCAAGTATTCAATCACAGATTGTTATTTGTACTTATGTAATACTTCAAGTACAAATACTGCTTAAAAAAGACCTAAAGGATATGTCAGAATGGTGCAACTACCTGCCACCATGGCTTCATGATTATAAAGATGTCTTCTTCTGGCCCTGTCTAGCTCTGGGTGGCCCTGAGTGCAGTACTGCCCAAAAGAGCCCTGCTTGGGGCCAACCAGGCGAGAGCAAACCCTTCTCCAGCCCTCAGAAACCCTGACTCCACCACACCTGGCAAAACACATGTCCCCAGACAGCAAGCAGGGAGTTTCATGGTCAATGGGAATACAGGTGGTGCTCATGGATGCTGCAAGTCCACCCCGTAAAATGCACATGCTCTCCCCTTTGCTTGCAGCACAGCTCTAGCATGGGGACTGATGGCAGCTTCTCTGCAGTGTAAAGCTGTTAAGAAAATGTCAGAAAAAGACAGCTCAGTGACCATATTTTTCAATCCTGACTGGCAAGTGAAAAGAAACATTAATTGTCTGTTTATGTCATCTCCTCCCACAGCTGACTGATGCAGAATACAGTTTAAGGTGGCATTAAAATTGTAAGGTGGGTGTTATAATTTGCCTCAAGTACTTTAGCGGTTTTTAGGTTTTGTTCCAGAAATTACTTAAAGATTGTCATTCTACCAATACCGTTGTAAGTCACCTTCATCCTCTGCCATTCAACATGGGAGTGTACAGCCCCGTGATCTACACATGTTTCCAGCAATGACAGTCTTTTAGTACATGATGTTTGTTGTTTTGCATAAAAAGCATATCAGAGGCAGGTAGGTACCAGTCTGGTACTCTGCAAGCCTTAGAGCCAAATTCTGCCCTGGGCTCATCAACACCTCCCAACTCCAGCCCTTTTTCATTGCCGTGGTAGCTGTGCATAGGCAGCAATACTCAGACTGCATGGGCTGGGACCCACCATGCCTCTCTGGAAGTGGATATCAGATCCTTATTTAAAAACACAGGAGCTTGCTTGATACTCCTTAAGCAGGCATGTTTCTGGCCTCTTTTAACCTGATCAGTAGAAACTTACCATCTTGCTAGGGTTTTTTTGCACCACTGATGGGTTTTCCGCAGCCTCAAAAGAGTTCTTCCAGGCCAGAGCATGGATGTGCCTCCTCCTGCAGCACTGAGATGCTCTGGCTGAGTACCTCAAACCTGCCGATGCACAGTGAGTGCAGGAGAGTACAGAAGAGAGCTCACAGCAAACCAATGCAAGAGTGATCTTTTCCCATACATGAATCACCTCTCCTGCTTGTGCTGGCATGAAGGAAACAGCTGCAGCCACAAATCAGGCAACTTAATAGGTCATTGCACTCTCCAAGTATTTCCCTTAGAGCTTTTCTCTAAACAATACAGAAGAAATGTCTGATCACATTCACTTCATTAAGAGGCATAAATGAAATGAGCAAATCTGCCAGAATATGTCATCCACTTACTGAGCAGCAAGGTGTAACACCCAAATCCTGGTAACATCATTTACAGTAATGTCACCACCAAAAATGCTCAGGTTTGTGAACTGACTGTATTTTATTTTTTTTTCCAGACAGGCAGCTGATAAAGGGGGGATTTGCAAAAATCCTACTTCATGCAAGCATAAAAACAATTAGGTCTAATTACCTCAGTGGCAGTAGATGCACCGTACTGTACCTAGATAGGGGGTTAGTGCTCCTCTGAGCATCACCAGGTGCTGCCCAGTGCAGCGCTGACTGGTGATGCTGTGCCAGGTGAACCGGCACTGATGGGCTGCATCTATTGTACCCACCCTGAAGTTGTGTGAAATGTACTTGTGGATCCCTACTAGGCTGCCTTTCACCATTTCACTGCTGCAGTGGGAGCCAAGTTGGCTTTGACAGTTCCCTGGCAAAGCAGTCACAGGTCTGTGGTCTCTCTTCAAACGATTTCCACTCCAGGGAATGCCCCACTGTCCCCCTATTCCTCCAAAATCCACCTCTTTCTGCAGTCCCTGAGGGGTGAGGGCAACTAGGGATTGAGGAGTGAAACAGTAATTTCCACCCTTCTCCACACATACTCTTCTCTGCTCACTTGTGCTTGCTACTAAGGAGCCCGCAAGGCAGTGAAGCTGCTGCCTCCACTGAGCATGGAGCATTTTTAGGGCCCTGAGCAGAGCAGGTCCAGCCTTTGGCCAAAGCAGAAAAGGCGTGAGCATTGGGCCATTCCTGGTGAAAATGTAAAAAGAGAAAGCATCGATGCCAAAGTGAAATTTGAGTCCATAACTTCCAAGACTGGAATCCTAAGAGGTTCTTCCCAAGAAAATTTAAATCTACTGCATGTCCTGGGGAGGGTTTTTTAAATACAGCTCTCAGGTACCCTGTTACTGAAACCTTTAGGTTTCAAAGAACATCTCCGCAACATGTGGTGCAGTTTCATACCCATTAGGGTCCAGCGGAATGCTGAATATTTGAGGCCACATAAAATTATTACCAAGTGGCTTTTATATGCTATTACACCTGTTTTTCTGGAAGCATATCCTCATCATGGAAATGTTCCCAATGCCATTTATGTTACAGCCCAGTGAAAGGTCAGTTCTATGCTTTATATTCTTTTCCTGAGCTGTACTTTTCAAACCAGCACTTATTAGAGCAGAGATGGGAAGAAAGCAGGGCTGTTTACACAGACCATAAACACTATTAATGAAACTGCTTACCTAGACAGAGGTAGGAATTGCCACAACAAGACTCACAAAGGGTCAGCTGAATTTAGTGCTGTGTCTCTAATAGCAGATAGACAGACTAAGAAAGAGGCATAAAACCCCTGAGGTGTGCCAGTATGTTTTCCTCTATCTGATTCACTGAATGATCCCACTGGGTTTTTATTCTTTATTTTATTGTACAAAACTATTTTAGTAAGCAAACAGTAACATTAAAAAGGCAAAAACCCCATTATTTTACATAGCATCTTCTTAGAATAAAAAACAGCCACATAAGATCCACAGAAGAAAGAAATGCTCTTTTCAGAGCGCACATACTGATTATCTGAGCTGCTGTGGGTTATGTTTATGTGCTTTTCATTACAGCTTTTCTAGTGATGTTTACTTCCACACTGTAGGCAAGGATAGTCCAAAAAGCCAAGGAGCCAAGATGTGAGAACAGGAGTTGGAATTACCATTGCTGAGAAAACATAGGGATTCAGCAGCAGTCCTAGTTTGGACACTGAATGTCCAAACTTGGCCAGCTGAGCTGTTTTGGTGAGCTGAGAGCTGTGAACAGCTATCTTTCATGAGCCAGCATGGATTTCTGGGCCCTTTCTTTACAACAGAGGGGAGGGGGAAGAAGATGGAATAGAAACGTCTGTCTTCCAGCTGAGCACCCAAAAGTCATGAATCAGCTCCCTTTTCTCTCTTTCCACATCCAATATATAGAATCAAAACCCAGCATATTTTGGCAAGTAGCAGGCCAGGTCTTTTTACAAGCTTTCCGTCCTGAGCATCTATGTGTACATTTCACAGTTCCCTCCACATGCAGCTAGAAATATCCTTGCTAGAAAGGCAGATGGAATGACTAATTGACTGCTGACATTCTTCTATTACTATGATTTTCATAAATACACATGACTGTAGATGCTGGTGCTACCCTGGCACTGATGGCCACACCAGTCACAGGAGGAGGAAGAAGATGGGAGGAAAAGGGCAAGAAAGCTCATACATGTTTCTGTCCCTCAGACCTACCAGTTGCTTGGTGGCCACTTGAGGATGAGTCCCTCGTTTATGTTTAGTCTTGTTTCATCTTTGATATTTGCTGTCTCTCTTTCAGCAAAATGTCTCCCCTTTGAGTTTACATAGGCAAAAAGACATGGTTCCCAAAAGTCACAGGACACAATGGTTTCTTAGAGTAACTTCTTACCCCTCTGTGAGCTCCATTTTTTTAGGGGATTTGCTAACAAGGTTTCCATGGCCAGCACAGCTGCTGGTCAGAGGTGTGCTGTAATAAAGCTCAGAGGACTTTTGCCAGCCTTCACCATGGTCTCCACTCTGAATTGCAAGGAGCTCCTAGCAACCTGCGTTAAACAAAGCTTTTTTATGTACCTTTCCAGTGCCAGCTGCCTGGAACATGTAATTTCCACAGAGAGACTAACACAAAATCTTGCTGAGACAGTAAGGCAGCCACCTTATATTGATCCCATACAACAAGGAGCTGATTCTCTGCTACATCTGGTTTGGGGCTCCCAACACAAGAGGAACATGGACCTGCTTGTGGGAGTCCATAGAGGTCCACAAAGATGCTCAGAGGACTGGAGCACCTCTGTTATGGAGACAGGCTGAGAGAGTTGGGTTTGTTCAGCCTGGAGAACAGAAAGCTCAGAGGAGACCTTAGAGCAGCTTCCAGTGCCTAAACAGTACCTACAAGAAATCTGGAGAGGGACTTTTTATGAGGGAAGTAGGGATAGGACAAGTGGGAAAGGCTTTAAACTGACAGAGAGGAGATTAGATATTAGGAAGAAATTCATCACTATGAGGGTGCTGAGGCCCTGGCACAGGGTGCCCAGAGAAGCTGTGGCTGCCCCATCCCTGGCAGTGTTCAAGGCCAGGTTGGACAGAGGGGCTTGGAGCAACCTGCTCTAGTGGGAGGTGTCTCTGCCCCTGGCAGGGGGCTGGAACTGGATGAGCTTTCCAGCCCTTCCAGCTCAAACCATTCTATGATTCTATGATTAAGTATGTGTGACAATTCAGTGTTCACCTTATAAACCACTTCCAAGCATAGCGAAAAAGGGCGAACACATGTCCTTAATCACTTCTTGATAGATCTTCATTTAACACAGATCTTCATTTAACCATGATCTATGGTAAAATCCCTTACAACCACTTAAAAAAAAAAAAAAAAGACAAAAAAATCCCATCAATTCATTCATTTTTGACATCTCAAAGTGACAATTTTTCCATCTGATTTAGCTTTGCCTCAAGTTATATAATTAGATCAATGAATGGGAATTGTCATTACACTGCAGGTTTGACAGGGAGATGTCTGAGCAGATTCCTCAAAGGAGAGGAACAACTAGGGGGTCACACTACCAGGGAAAAGCTCACCCTACTGCATTGTATGTGGAGTAAGGTACTGCAAGTTTAAAGATGATGACTTTAGCATAAAACCTGTGTGGCTGACAAAATCACATGTTCATCCCTTTTTACTTCTAAGTCATATGATCACCCCTTCTTACTTCTAAGTAACATTAAACAGGTAAAAAAAAGTGCATTAGAAATGCGTATTTTCCATGTAAAAACTGTTTTCTTTGTTAACCACTGTGTGATAATGAACAGGGAAGGCAAACTACTGGGTAGATGCAACGCCTGTAAGCCAGCCTCAGTCAGATAATATCTATCCAGCTGGTGAAGAAACAGGAAACATCAATCTAAAGCACCTTAACTACATTTTAAAGCAGAAATATACCTGTAGACCCTCAGGTACACTACAAGAGGAAGAGCTTGTATTTTTGCACACTTGGTTGTTCAGCTGTAGGGTAGCAGATGTTTCTCTGTGTGACTTGGGCCTGCAGACAGCTAATGCCCCTTTGAAAACCTTTGAAGTTTGGGGTAGGTTCCCCATCAAATGATATAAGGGAGAAAAAGAGCGTTAACAGTGTAAGGAGAGAAGGAGGGTGATATGGAGAGAAGCTGCATTAACTGAATGCCTGGAGTAACATCTGGCCAGAAAGAAACATGCTGAAGAAAATTTAACACGCACATTGTCTCAACCCCTTTCCTTGTTAGAACATAAAGCTGAACCTCTTTTTTTGTTGCATGTGATTTTCAGCGGGTTTGAGTACGTTTTCTTTTTAAAGAAGCTGGTAAATCAGAGGTAATAACTGAAAAATGATTTCTTCCCACTTAAATGCAACTCATTATTAATACCCAGGTCTGACTCACGATACAGGAAATATATTTTAGTCCTTTCAGTGTAGGTATTGTGACAGTCACCGCGAGTGCTGAAGCACAGACACTGTGACGTGTGTTGAGCTGCAGCAGGCCCGGGTACCACCATTGGCCACTGGAGAAATGTAAAACGTATTGCTGGCTTAGACAGATAAGGCAGCCAATTTAAGATGCGCTTTTAAGCAGTTCTGAATGTATTTCATCTTTTAAAAGCAGACTTGAGTTAAGGCCCTGCTTCTGCAACACAAAACTTCACATCAAAGTCAGTAATTTTCTGCCATTTTCTGATTGCTGATTTGAAAGCAGCAAACAACAACGTCAAAGTTAAAAAGCTTCACTTATGAATTCATCAAAAGCAACTTAATGTTTCTGATTACTCTGATTAACCATTCCTGCTTAGAAAAAGCTGACCACACCAAAAAGTGTCCAAGCCTTTGGACTGTTTATATTCAATGAATTAAGTTTATTTCCTGGTTTAGATGACTTAATTGGAATCTACCTCCAAGTTTTATAATGCAGTGAAACAAGCACTGGAGCAATTGTTAAGAAAAAAAAAAAAAGGAAAATCTGTATAAATCTGTGCCATTACTGATGGAACAGGATTTGTAAAAAGGTGTGTTGAAAGACAGTAATTCCAGCTGGTTTCAGTGGGGAAGAGCTGATCCACAGTAATGGTCAGAAACGGTGGAGTGAATGAATGGATAAATTCAAGAAAATTATCCCTGGCTATGAAAATAATTTGCATCATAAATGCAGAATAACATGAAATTGCAGTCCTTCTTTTCTTCCATGTAAAAGAAACCCAACCAAGAACAGAAACTAGAAAGGTGCTTTTTAAAGGAAAAGATGCTTAAAGATGGGACACAGAAACTTGTGCAAAGACAAATATGAAAGATCTCTTAAAGAGCCAGTCACCTACTTAGCACAGAATCTCCTGAACTCTCATTCTTTATTGATACGAACATATTTCTTTGACAAAGAACTGCTAAAGCCATGTTCAGTAGTAGTCACCGTTAGCTGTATCTGCAAGGACATCTCACAGCTCTCCCCATCCATTCCACTTTGTTGAAAGTGGGATCCCTCCAGCGACATTTCCAAAGGTACTTAGACACCTTGAGACCCACACCTGGAAGGCACTGTGTTACCAGCATCAACAGCCTATGGACCAGGACCCACTATCCAGTGCATGGGAAAAGAAAGAACAAGTCTGAAATTTGAGCTGACCACCAGTCTGTGTGTGACAGTCTGTAACATAGATCCATGACCCACAAAGCTTATTGTGAATTTAGGTGCAATCCTGTGTCTCAAAGTGGCCCATGGACTTTTCCCAGGCATTTAAAGCAGTCACTAATCGTTACAAATTAGGCAACACGTGTGAAAAAGAACCCAGTGCTCCTCAATCTGCATACATGGCCATGTAAGTGGGTTTGACTGTCTGGTCAGGTTCTCTTGTGGTAATTCAGGAGTTTTGCTCTTCTTGTCCCCATTATCTGACTTGCTTGCTGGCCCCATATAGGGCTCCAGGTGGAGATGTCACCTGTGAACCCTGCTCTTTCCCCTTCACCAAAGAGCCCTTGTAAAGAGCATTTCATGTGGACAGAAAAGCATCTAACAAATCAAGGACAAGAAGTAAATCTGCCATCACACACTATAGACTAACCTGTCTTAAAATGCAGGTCCAACCCTGCATTAACCCAAACTCTAAAATTAGTCCTAGACCTAGACAACTAGCAATAATAAGTCTCTAAACTGCACAAAAGTTACCTCCAGCCAGTTTCTCCAGCTCAGAGCTTATCCAGTTACCACTACAGTCTGGTAGTTGGTACTCTTTGTAATCAGCATTGATAGCCTGGTCCCAGGCTGAGATTAAAGTCAGGGGAGGGCTCACCCTTTACCTCCAGGACTTGATTGCCCTAGGGTATGTTTAAAGTCTTGAATTTAAGCTGAGTTTAGTGGGAGTTCACAGTCTACAGCAAGCACAAGACTGGAGCTGGGTGTCTATCACAGGTGGGATCTTCTTGTAGGTCCAGACTAAACATAGCTTGGAAGCTCTCTGCGCCTGGCAAAGACCTGGTCATTAAAGAAAAGCAAATAAATTAGATAAGAGAGAGCTTAGCAGACACACATATTAACCGGAAGCAAGATAACATTGCACAACCCATTTTATAGCCCAGTCTTAATGGCTGTAATCAGAGAGACTATAAGGACAAGCCTGCAGGTGCAGTAGGATCACTATAACTTACTTACCATATTTATCTGCGAGCCCAAGTTTCCTCCCATTTTCTTTCTTTGCATGTGGATTGAACATTTCTCTAGTTTAGGCTTATACTTTTGTTATTGTCTTACAGACTGGAGCACAAAGAGTCCCATATCTGGAGACTCCAGGTGCTGCTGTAATAGAGATTAATAAATGACTGATAACAATATAGCCAGATAAACAAAATACACTCAGCTGATAAGAATTACTGCATTAGGTAGGCAATTTCCTCTCAGTAGCAATGTCTCACTTAGGGTACTAACCCAGCAAAACAAAGCGAGAGGGGGGTTTTAATTTTCATTATTGTGTGTGTTAAATTACTTGTTGATATTTTTTTAACAGGAAAACTTTATTGAATGTTAAAATTAAACAGCCAGCTCTGACATAATTTCAAATTCTGATGTGATAATCCAAAATTTGTGAACTATTGACTGGAAGCTAGACACTGATTTATAACCCTGGGGGTCTTGAGGAGTAAGCTATCCCTAAAGTGAGAGATTTTGCATTCACTTTTCTTACTTCACTGAAATCCATACAGAAACTCTTTTTTCTTTGGTTAGAATCCACCTATTTGGTTCATATACAAGACATCCCAGCTACTGTACAGCTGTCACAGCTCTGGTTTGCTTTTTGCTTTTGAGATCCATCTGGTTTAAATAGCAACATGGGGATTGATAAAAACCACTCACTTTTTGCCAAATTGAATCTCTTTTAAGGGCTACACTTTCACACCCATGAAAGGTGCTTCTCAGAGCTGTGTATCTACACTGGGGGCAGTTCCACGAGATGCTTTACCTTTTCTTATTCCTAGACATAGAC
The DNA here is from genome assembly GCF_033783945.1 of Neopsephotus bourkii. NCBI lineage: Eukaryota > Metazoa > Chordata > Aves > Psittaciformes > Psittacidae > Neopsephotus > Neopsephotus bourkii. Next base: position 266,113 of record NW_026902015.1, read on the forward strand.
TGTGCAGATCCAGTTAACTCTGCTTGTGAAACAGCTGAGTTGTGCAGGGTGGGGAGGAATACGGTGGCTTGTTTTCCTTTCAGTTAATATCTAGAGAAGAATATTTTGGACTGAACCTTGAAAGCAACTAAAACCTGTAATGCTTTTGATTTCATGAGGAAACACAAATTTATGAAAGAAAAGGTGTTCTAGGAAATATTTCCTAATACAATTTTTCCTCACATTTGAAAAATGAAAGCCTTCCTGAAAGGAATTTATTCTTACCAGGGTTTTGTTGTGGTTTTTTTAACCTGAAGAGTTTTGGGGGATAAAGTGAGGGGGTGTTGTAAAGCATCTGTACAAAGGAAAATGAAGAGCACCCACATCCTATAATAGTTCAGCTTGGAAATGCAAAGGAGGCATGTTCTCCTCCCGATTTTTGCATTACAAAGCCGTGGCTGCTCATTCCTGTTATTCTGCTCTTTCTCTTCTTCTGACTTCAGAAATATTCCCAGGGAAAATTCACGAGACAAATAGAGTCCCTGTCACAACAAATTCTGGCCTATCTTCTGCTGGATTTTGCTTTAAAGTGTTAGTTGACTTCCAGTGGCTAATGACTGACTTTCAGTTACCAGCTGATAACACAAGCACTGGGGCACTGTAGTGGGTCCCCTGCTTCCCTCCTCATACTTGTGATGAAGAGCAGCTGCCTGCCTGGGGCAACCAGTGCTGCAGCCTCCAGGGTCTGATCTGGGCCAGGACATCTATTAAGATCACTAGCACATACTCTCCAGTTCTATACCACCAGCACCTCCCTGCTTCCCTGGGTCTTCTGGCAGGTGATAGTGGAGGTCGCCTTGGGGATATCTCCTCCTTCCTGATCAGTCATAGTCACAGAATCACAGAAAAGTTTGGGTTGGAATGGACCTTAAAGATCATCTCGTTACAACCCCCTGCCGAGAGCAGAGACACCATGATCCCCTGTGTTCAGGATGGTCTGGCAGAGCAAAGCTGCCCTGCCTTGCAGAAGGCTGTCCATGCCTTCTTGTTGCTACCAGGGCAGGGTTTCCACCTCTCAAATGACAAATGAGTAAAATTCAGCTTGACAGATGGCTCTTTCCCCTTCACCAGAGAAGGGGGGCAGCAGCAGGGCAGGAGGAGGGCAGCAGGCAACCAGGTGACCCAGTTGGGTCAAACACCAGTCACAGGGACAACGTTTCACTCCATGAGCAGGGAGAAGTGAAATAACCATCACGGGAGGGCTGGGGAGTTTGTGCCTTTTGGCACAGAAGACTTTCAGAGCTGAAAGCATTGCAATGGATTAGGCTTCTAGGGATGGAGAGAGAAAAGAATAAAGAGAATTTCATCTCCAAGAAGTGAAGATACATGGGATCATCTAGATTCCCTCTTTTTGTTTGAATCAAAGTTGGGCATAACCATGATGTAAATTAAAGAAATTGCCAAAGGTAAAAGTGGACTCTCTTAGATGTTTTACTCCTATCTACGTACAGTCCTTATGATTTCAAACCTGCAATAAATAAAGGAGAAAATACTATCACCTACTTTTATGGTTCTCATGTCTTGTTTTTCCTGGCATTTCTTCACATTCTGACATAAATTTCAGCCTTTGTTCTGTTTCACATGGTTAAAAGATGAAAAGATTAACCCTAAAGTCAAAACGGAGTAGCTACACCAAACAAATCCAGCATTTGTCTTCCTTTCACAACTCATTTTCTAAGCCTGTCCTGCAGTTTGGAGAGCTAATCCACTATTTTCAATGTTCTGACCTGTCAAGATTGCTATATGCAGTACACAAGGAAGCACTGGATTTCTACAGCAATATTGTGTCTGCCCCAGTGAACACAGGAAGATTTTAGAAAGAAAATCATAGCACGCTGTGGATAGATAAACACTGTGTGAGTGCTTTGCCTTCCTTCTGGTTTTGACAGCTCATGAGATGATAAACCTGACACTTTTTAGATTTTTCTAGCTTTTCTACACAGATGGGTGTTTTTGACGTTCAGGAAAACTCAGGTAATTGAGTGGAACAGCTCAGCACAAGCAATTAGCATTCACTGATGCTCCTTTAACTCACACTTTCTCCCCTAAGATGTGTAATGATAGCGTTAAGCAATGTGAGTTTATCTACTGGCTTTATCATTTACATGGTCATTAATATATAGAGAGATTCTAGGAATTACCAGGAGTTGGAGGTATTGTATAGCAGACACCTCACTGATTTCCATTTTAATTCATTTTAGTAATTATTCAAAGCAGAACTTTATGTGGACTCCATCCCAGCAGGTCCTGCCCTGCAGTTGTTGGGCACCTGCTAACCCCAGCAACCTGTGGCCATCCTGGAGTTCCTCTGAACATTATCACTTACTGTCCTGGGTGAACATGGTTTATACCACTGCTGAGAGCAAAATTTGCCCATTCCAATAACACCCATGTGTTTTATGAAAAGAACAAATAAGCTACGCTTTACTGAAAACAGTGTGGCCACAAAAGCTGGCCAGTCCTGGTAATGCTTTGCGAATGCACTCCGTGTGCATTTATAGAAATCTGGAACTTACTTGTGCTGACACATCTCTCCTGGGGGTAACAAACATGCGGAAACGTTTGAAAAGCAGGAAGGAGATGTAAATACATTAAACCTTCATGCTGATTCTTTTCCAGTTTGGAACTTTTTAATGTGCTTTATTATGCAGCATTTAGTCACAGTTGTCTAAATAAAAGAAGTTGTACCTAAATATCAGGAACTGAGGACCAACATTTGTCTCATACCCAGTGTGGATCCTCAATATATTGCAAGATACATATCTGTGAATTAAACCCACTTAAGAGCAAGGGTAACGTGCTGCCATTATATTATGTTACTTGGAATAGGAGCTTTGAGAGCGTGTCTGTCCCTCATTAGGCTAGTGATGGAATACATACACTGAAAAAAAAAAGAAAATGAAAACCTGAAAACCTGAAGACAGTTCCCCTAATCCCTGTTCCAAGTACCTTCCTGTGGTTGAAACAGAAACCACAAATGAGAAAGGTTCAGATTGCAGGTACCCAAAGAGTTGTGATTTATCAGTGTGCTCCTTTACAAGGCCTTTGGCAATGTTAGACATATTTTTGCTGGCACAGATAGCTGTAGATTTGTCTTGGTTTATGAATTACTTTAGATGTTTTCTACTGCTTTGCAAATTGCCAAAACAAAGATCTTACATCTGTTTCATTTAAAATTCGTAATTCAGGCTTACAGCCAAGCTTCAAACCAGTTTTGAGGAGTTAGCAGAATTAGGCAGTGACTTATTCCTTTGTAATTTGAAAATGATATTAATCTTAATTCATTTGTCAATGTAAGTACTAAGTAAGTTTTTAGTCTGGTCGTTCTGAAAAATCACCTCTCAGAACACTATTTTCCTAGATTATGTAGTCTATGATAAATTATTTCCAAGTTTTGCATAAATCAAGCAGCTGAGCTGAGTTGGAGGCCACAATAAATGATGTCTTTATCTTACTTTGCACACTAGTTATTATAATAACTGTGACACTATTGTTGTCAGTAATGCATTAGACTGCAGGGAGATTATAATTCAGTTTTAATCATTTAAAACAACTCTTTGCTATACCAATGACACAGTTGACTGTTTTCATTTAGGATGTTATATTTTGGAATGCACAATAATTTATTTAAATAAAGGTATATACAAATATGACGAAGGAAAAACTCTACAGAATTCAGTACAATGGTTGCATGCACTGGGAATGACGCTATGATTTGCTCCATAGGTGTGCTGTATGAAGTGAGAACTAGGAAAAGTTTTGACGGAGTGTTGAAAATCCCATCACCACATCGAAGGGTCTTCAAACCTGCAATATATATTATGAATAAAAAAACCTCATTAAACACATTTAAAGCCCCTTCTGAAAAATCCTTTTAGAACTACGTTAAATTTTAATGTTGATAATAGCAGCAATAAGGAATACATATGCATATTTGCAGTTGTAGATGGTATATGCAATTCCCATCAAAGCAGACGCATTGTGTATGGCCAGAAGTCTGTATTTTGGTACCAGAACTTGCTCCCCCATATTGCTGCTTGGTGTCATATTTTATTCCACTGAGATTCACTGCAAAGCTGTTTTATGCCATCAAGTAGCACTTACTGAGATTCAGCTGGAAAACTATGATATGTTGAAATACAATCATTTTTTTGAAGATATATTTTTCACTTTGGCTCAGGAGTAAACAATTTCCAAAGAGAATTCACTGAGCCAAAAAAACCATGTTGTGCTGCAAACACCTTCAAACAGAACGCATGTTCACAGCCACCATCCTGAAATATTATCAAAGTATTCCACTGCTCAATATCAAACATTTGAAATGTATTGAAAGGGGTGCTGAGAGCAAGATTTGATCCAGAGGTCCTCTTCTTGCAAACAGCTGTTCTGTCTACACAGAAAGAAAAGTCAGCAAGTGAAAGAACATGGAGAAAGACGAGAGAAAATGCATGTGCCATAGTTTTTCCCATCTAAAAGCTGGACATCTAGTCTTGATTAAACATCTAGTCTGCCTCCACAGTCCTTGGAGAGACACTGACACCTTGACGGGGCAATTGATATCCTGCCCGTTTTAGGATGGAAGGCTTGTTTTGGGGATAACCATATCCTGACTGGCTGCAAAGGCAGCCTAGACAACTATTTCACACTAGATACCTAACTTTTTCAAAAGCAGTATCAGAAGGAACACATCCTGTGATTGAGTATTCAATGTTTTCTCACGACTCCACAAGATCAGAAACATGCCGTATCAAGTTTTTGTCTGAAGAACTTACTTGTAAATCTGCTCCATTAACTGGCTGCATGTGTAACTCTTTCTACAACAAATACCTCATTAATTTTAGAATAGCAGGTGCCTTTCATTCATTCAGCCTGGCTTTCTCCAGAAAGAAGGCTTAGGCAGCCGTGTTGTACCCAGGCATACGTGCTGTGCGTCAGCAGTTCACCCCTGTGGACTCCCCTAACTGTGGGACTCCCCCTAACTGTGCCTCCCCTAACTTCCCCAGCAGCTTGCAAATGCTCTGGATTATTTCAACCAAGTCAGATAGAGGCACAGATATCTCAAGAAAATTAAGTTCCTGATGTGCCATGAAACACAGAACTGGGTAGAAAGAAGACTTAATTATGTCCACACATGGAGGAAAATCTGGAGTGGGGTTCCGAATCCATGCAGGATTTTATCCTAGAAAACATATCAATAGGAAGCTAGACATCACTGTTCCCAGTACTCCCATAATTGTCATCGATGAATGACAAATACCATACTCAGTTTAAAGTGCTGTTATAGTGTTACAGGGGGTAAGAAATAAAAATCTGTTTCTCATCAATTCTTGATCTTAAATGCAGACTAGTTTGTTATTTTGCTCATGAGTTTTTGCTCCCTGGTGTGTTATAAATAGCATTATTGAAACAATAATAATAACCATAAAGTTTTCTTATGAAAGGGTGAAAATTACAGAGAGTATTGGAGTTTGTACTACCCTGTGTGTTGCCTTAAATTCATGGCAGCGGAAATTTCCCATTATATGAAGGCTCTGCCTTGTCATTACCAAACACAAAATAGTCTAATACATTTCACTGCACTCCATGCAGTTTTTACATAAGCATCTGCAGAGAAAACTGCATCCCCACAGCTGTGGTTAGTCATCAAACTATAAGTCAATGGTCTGCCTATGCACAGATCTGCAAATCTCATGGACAATCTTCCTTGATGGCAGTAGAGATTTTGGTCACCTTTCAGTAAGAAGATCAATGCCCCAAGTTCAGTGCTACAGACTATTACATTTCAGTACTTAAACTTCTCTAATTGAGCCGTTGCAAAGCTAATGAAAGTGCAGAGCATTTACTTGTAGACTCCTGAGGAGACTACTGCATAAAACATTTATTTCTGCAGTAGATATACTATCAGCAAACTTCAGGCTACCAGTAAAGGCTTAAACTGAGCTTGATTGTGAATAAAATTGAAACCAGTATTTTTTTCCATGACCTAAAACTCCCTCTGCATCTTACTTCTTCAACATATTCCTCATCTGTGTAAAATGTAGTCACTACTACAGTATCTTACATTATAGCTATAGTATTGTTACCTAACTAGATAAATACTGCATGTACATTTGAAATCCCACTGTTACTTGTAACACCACTGCTATTTTGAACTGAGTTCAAATGGAAATGTAAAGGCCTTTGTTCCCTTTGTAAAATAATAGGTAGAAACCCACTGTGAAATAGTTTCTTTTAAAAACCAGTCCTAGCCATGCATTTGTGTATAAATTAACCTGTGTACATATTTACCACTTATACATCTTTAGAGGAAAAACCTAAACCTGTTTGAGTAGCAAGTAAGTAGAAATGGGCCATTTTTGGGGCTACAGTATGTAAAGAAACATCATCAAGCATCAGCATACAATTCTGTCTAATAAAGGCCAGTACAGGACCAATGTGTGGGAATGCTCTTCGTTCAAACAGCAGGAATGGCCTGCTCCCAAAGTCAGGAAACAAGGAGTGTGGACTATATTGTATCTGGTAAGGCATTTATTGCATTCACGGGTGTTTCTAGCTCTTAACAAAACAGGAATTTATGCTTTTAAGGACATGCTTACCCATCTGTTGCTGACATATGTTTTCTCCCTGTGAAACATATTTATTGATAACAAATGAAACTGTTAAATCTAAATGAGAACTGTATGTCACTAAAAAACTCGTCATACATACCTGGATCTAGGAATGTTTTCTGTGCTTTCCCTCAACAAGAGGTCTGAGATCAGTGTCTCTGGGCTTGATCTCTTTCCATATCTAAGGAAAGATTAAAAAAAAAAAGATATTTTGACATATGTCAGTTTTTAAAAATAAAGATTAAGACCAGAACCATTGGTCAATCTTTTCTTTTTTCAGAAAAAAATATTGGTAGAGCAGACATAAATACGACTTTTCAGCAAGTATTTTAGATTAACTTGACTTAGCCAGGTGAGAAAATGTTCATTTTTTAGTACTGCTTTTTTTTTTTTTCTGTATTTTTCCATGATCATTTTGAATTATAGCATTAAGAAACCTAAATATTTCTCCATTTGGTAGCTGTTCCTGGATACTTTAGAACCTTGCACGTTACCAACGTGAGCATGAAGAGCACGTGATGTGATCTCAGAGGATGTCACTCTTGCCCTCAAACCCAGTTCCATCATTTTATTAACTTTCTCATTGCTTTAGGTGCTACTGTATCCCTCCTCAGGGTATACATGTAAATGAGGAGGTGTCATGATCTATGAAGTTAACAGAAAACAAAGCTCAGTATGCCATATTAGCCAAGGAATCTGCCAAGATTTTTTAAGATAGCTAGTACATTTGGGGCTGTCCAACACATAGTACATTAGGTCGTAAAAACTGAGCTACCCCAACGTGATCACCACTCTGGAGCTATGTGACTATGTGAAAGAAAACTGATTCAGAATTCTTCTCTGATTAAATAGGATGCCACTGGCTACCTTTATCTACACAGCAGCTGTCTTTCTATTAGTGATTCCTGGTTGTTGGGAAGGAATTTGCTCTCTTTTGCCAGAAAAACAGAAGTGACAATGAGCAGCTGGCTTGACAGACGTTTCATCACTATAAGGATTCATTAGCCTAAGTGATAACTCTTAGGAGCAAACACTCCCTTGGTTAGAAAGCATTAAGATCATGATTTATAACTTGTGTATGTAATCGGTCTGAATCACAAAGCACATTAACAGATAACAGCTTTGAGAATGCCACTTGAGGGAAACTCTAATTCCAGAAAAATCAAAGGTGTAAGGACGGACTTACATTTTATCCACTGCTATCAAGATGTTTCTCTTGTAACTTGATCTAAACTTGGCAGAAAAAAAAATCCAACAAACCCTTCCTAAACCGTACCTAAAAACCCATCAGTTTTACCTGTTGATGGCATAATTTCCTGAAAACTGGAAATACATGTCACTTTTCAATCATTTTATTCAACTCTTTGTATTTTTACATCGCCTCATTCATTCTAGTGCCCCATCTGTGCTCCAGAAAGACAAAGCACCAGTTTCAGAAATTTAAAGTAAATTTCTTCATCGAAGAAATTTAGAAAGAAGAAATTCAGTCAAGTACCTGACTGAAAGCAGGTATCTGAAAAGAGCCAGCCATACATAGTAAAATGCTATTACAATAACACAATCAAGCATGATGCTGAATCAGATACCTTGCACTTCATCACCACAAAGGGATTTATTTCTTTCTGGTTCCCTACTATGATTAATATGGATGTGACCTGGACTTCAACTGAGGGGGAATCTAATCTGCTGTTATGTTAAAGAAATCGATTTAACAAAGTAACAACTTGCTCCAACAGCTCACACTTGAGCAAAACTCCTGCTAATCTCTCAGAAGTTTTGTCTGAATCAGAAATAGATGGCAGCCACCCAGAGTGCAGAGATTTGGTCAAATCATGAAGACAGCTGTGTTGAGGAGATACCTTTTATATGAATGCCTCTGCACCGTGGCTAGACCAGTGCTGCTACCTGTGGATGGACCTGCTACCTGCAGGATGGACCTGCAATGTCCTCACACAGCAGAGCTGCACACAAGGTGGTCACTGACGGTGACCAACTGGCTGATTTTCCTGTATCAGATGCCTGAGCCTCCTGTCTGCCCTGTAATTTTGCCACTGCAAAACAACCACACTACAGACATACTAAAATGAGGCCATGGACAAAGTCAATCTCTTCTTACTGAAGCAAGTGCCTTGGAAGATCTTTGCTCCAGCTGCTTCATGCTTTGCTCCTTGTCTACCCTGCCCAGCTCTGAGAAAACACAGAAAGCCTTTGTTTGCTGTTTGGGAAAACTTCTCAAATTATCATCACTGTTTTAGAAGAATGGGGCTCCAAGCTTTGTGAGACTACCTGGCCATATTCTATGATCAGCTTGAGATATCGAGGTCTTTTTTCAGGCATGCTGAAAACCCACAACTCAAGCTAAAGTCAAAGGGATGGAACAGTAAACATACTTATTCTGATTAGGGACATAGTATCTCAGATTTCAGCAAAATCTCAAAGCTTCTTATGAGAACTTGGGTTTTGGGAGTCAAATCGCATCAATGTTCAAGCCCAGGAACAGGAGGTCAGGGATCCCAGAAACATTTCATGGGTCTGATTCAGAAAACTGATGAAGAAACCCAAGCTCTAAAAATCTGCTTCATTCTCCATTAAAGGGTGTTGACATGAAGCAGGAGCATCAGTACTGCCTAACTCAGACACACTTTCAGATATTCTCTGAACTGCCTATATTTCAAGCCATCTCCAGGAGAAATGGCCTTACTGTTTTGCTACAGCACTGAACAGCCCCAGACTCATGAACAAGCTACAGCACCCTGGTGACCTGCATTCTACAAGTTTCCCTCAGCTAACCTCAAAGGAGTGTAAAGCTGATGGGCACAGTTGTCTAAAGCTGAGGGAGATGGATCTGAAGAAGGATCTCAAAGGAGAGAGGTAGCAAAGCAGCCACAAAGACAAGGTCTAAGGAAGAGAAGAAGAAAAAGGTGGTCTGGAAGGAAGAATCTTGATAGGAGCTGGGGTAAAGATCCTGTGTGTTAGGGGGGAATGACACTCAAATACTTGGTTAGGTCAGAAGTAGAAGGCAAGAGGATGAGCCAAAAGGTTATTGATAATCACAGAAACATCAAACAAGACAAGACAGATGAACCTGAAGGGAAAGAAAAGATTAACTTCCTTATCAACATGCTCTTAGTGCTCCATCTCACCAGCTGCACAGTGACCAGGCTACAGGCACAAGGTCTGGCTAGAGGCCAAGCATGGCTTGCTCACAGACCCTCACGAGAAGCAGGGCAAGCGCATGGACATCCCCCCCTGTTACAGGGCTCCCAAGCAGCACCATGGACAAAAGTCAAAGCTAAAAAGCTGTAAGAAGAGAGAAATCTTTGAGCATATCTGAAACAGACCAGTCCTAAATGCTGCAAAAGGCATTGATTTTTTTGCAAGTGGCTGTGCCACTGTGGGAACACAGAACCTCCAGGAGCTCGGCTGAGCTTTCCAAACGGAGGTGGCAATTACTTTATTTCTGCACTGTTAATTCCCCACACAGTGGAAACAGCACAGCTTTCCTTTTTCAGTTAACCTGTGCAGTTAACTTTGAAATGTGTACCATGAAATGTGTTGCTGTTGAGGTGGGGGTTTCCTGCCAGCTTTCTTGTGCTTCCAGATCAGTTCTGTTCCCTTTAAATATGAGAGGGTGGGTGAGAAATCTAGGTAAGATCTGAAGAACAAAATTTGTATTCTGCTTTGTTTTCTCCATCAGCAACAATAACTATTTCTGTTCCTTTCAGAGCCCAGACCCACACAGAAGAATGAAAGAGTCTGAGTCTCTGAGGTGTGTAGTTGTACCCCAGAAATTAGGGGGAAAAAGCCACACAGTCAACATTAAAGCAAGCATAAAGGGCACACACCAGAAACAGACGCTGAATACAGAGAGAAGGGCTCATTTTGTTAGGTTGGGGGTCTTTTGTAATTGCTTTTAAATATAACCTGCTTTCGGAGAGGAGCAACCTTTGAAATCAGAGGTGAAAGAAACAAAAGAAGAGATGAGAGACCAGCCTGGGGATCCCACCACATGCAAGGGAAATAGGCAGCAGGGGCAAAACTCAAGGATCAGATTATTATAGCAGGAATCTAGGGAAGAAGTTATCTGAGCACAGAACTATCACAAAGAAGCATGCCATACACTTGAACGAGCTGTGAATATTGCTTTAAAAGTTCAGAACCGAAGAACTGTGTTTCTATCAGCCTCTTCATCTCTTTTGTGCTATTAGTGCACTGGCAGTGTTATGGGTTTGCTGGGAAAGCTCTCAGTTACATGATAGCCTCCCTTCTAATTTAATTCTTCAGACATCCAGAACAAATGAAAGCCTAATTTTAGACCTCCCATCTGGTTTTGATATTAAGCAAATAGATAAATATGTCAAAGTTCTTCTGGGTCACACACTGTTCAGGGACCTCAGGGGAAACTTGTATTAATCACACAGTCTAAAATGGACAGATGTTCCCAAAGAAAACAGTTTTTGAATAATAATTGGCACTTTTTAGATGGAGCCTTTATCCCTACTCTAACAAGCACAGTCACCCCAGGAAAGCCAGTTTAGAGCCAGGCAAGTTCAGGTCACACTCAGCTTGGGCTGGGGCTCTTGCCTGTGGTTCTGAGAGAGTTTTGGTGGGTAATGGTGCTTTTTTGCACTCACAGCTGCATGAGGTAGCTGGCAAACCACAAAGCATCTGGACTACAACTCCTCACTAAGGCTAGAAGGGCACTTTTTCTCATCAAAATCTTCACCGAAGTCGGTGGCAGCAACCGCAGTGACACTGCTCCTCCTGCCCTGTCTAGATCTCTCCATCTCTCAGATTAGTTATGTTTTGTCCTCTTTGGGGGTACTCTCCTCATGCACACTGCCCTGCCGTTTGTTCTCCTTCCTGCCAGCCTGTCTCTGTCAGGGCTATAAAGCGCTGTGAGAGCAGAGGCAGCATCGACACCCCTGCCCCTTCTGCCAGCGTGGATGATGGAAGTTCAGCTCCGGACCCAGAGGACACTCAGAGTGCTACCCCACTCTAAAAGAAGCCTGTGTACCCCGTCTTCCTCCGTGTCTGGGGGGGAAGTAGGGCGAGAAACCCGGGTGTGGGGGCACCCAGCTTTCCTCCCCTCAGCCTCGTCAAGAAAAACGGTATCTCAGGGAGCGGGAAAGAGGGATGCTGGCCCGGCCGCTCTGCCTACCTCTGCCTAGTGATGAGGTTGATGTAGTGCCTCAGCGCCGAGTAGTATCTGGCCATGTCCTCTGCGGGAGCGTCCTCGCCGGGGCTGTCGGGTTTGGAGGGGTACGCCTCTGCCAGCGTCCCCAGGCAGACCAGCAGCGACAGGGCGAAAGTCAGCACCGACACCCACAGCCTCACAGTGCCCTGCATCTGCACGGCGGGGTCGGATGGAGGAGAGCAGCTGTCAGCACCTGACCCGACGACGGCACCAGCGCGGCCTCCCCAGCGCCCCCCGGCCCTGTCCCGTCCCGTCCCGTTCCCATGCCCGTGCCAGTGCCAGTCCCCGTCCCCAGCCCGCCCCGTCGCGGCACTCACGGCGGCGGCTGCAGCGGAGTGGCTCTCGGCTCAGAGAGGCGCTTCTTTCTGCCGTGGGTCGGGGTTCCCGAGTGCGGGGCTCTGCTCCTCGCAGGGGTGTTTTAAGGCTTCCCCACAGGCAGGAGGGGCTTCGGGCGATCACGCCTCGCCGGCTCCGACCCCTTCTCCCCCTCCCCGCTCCGCCTGCCCCTGCCCCGGGAGGGGCACGGCGGCCGCGGTCGGGCGGGGCCGAGAGGGACCGAAGGGGCGGGCCCTGGCGCTGTGTTGTCCCCCCCCCGCCGCTGCACCTCTCAGCCCGCACCCCCTGACCCCCCGGCAAATCCTCCCGGGGCTCTGTCCACAGGGCTTTGCATCGGGCCCGTGCCCCGGGTCCGGGTCCGGGCCCGGGCCCAGCCGCGGGACCCCGGTGGCGGTCACTGCGGAGCCGCCGTGCCGTCCGGTGCCCGCAGGGGAAGGGAGCGGGTTCAAGGAACGGGTTTACCCCGCTCCTACGGCTCCAGAGGGGCCCCAACGTTGAGCGTCCTGGCAGGAGTGCAGCCGGACATCCAGCCAACAGAGAAAGGCAGTCTGGGGCAACCAGAAATACCAAATCAGTGCCATAGGCTTGGACATTATACCTATTAAACGGGTGAATCTTGAGGCTTAGCTCCCCAGGGCACTGGCAGCAGAGCTGAAGCAATGAAACCATACCTCCCTCCATGCCCACTCTAGCAGGGAGACCCCCTACACCCTGCCCAGGGCTACCTTTTGAGTGGCTTTTCTAAGTGACTTTATTCTGTTTTATTCCTGTGCCTAAGCCACATGCTACAAAAAACAACTCACCGATGCCATGGGATCACTGCTGAACCTGGGACATGGTAACTTTTCTCAGCAACATGGGTCTATGGGGACTGATCTGGCCAACAGACTTACATGTCTCCCTAAACTTGTCCAGACCTAGACCCTGACAGTCATCTGATCCCTTGAATGACAGAGGTTTGAGATTAGCAGTGGGACATATGGCAACATACATACCCTTCTCCACTGATTATGGCAGCAGCCTAGGTCACTAAGCTAGGCTAGATAGCTGACTGCCAGAGTGCCTGAAGCTGGGTAAAATGACACAAACCCAGACAAAGTTTCAGAACTGATAGAGTTGGAAACCATTCATACATGTTAGTAAAATCAGTTCTTTAGAAACAGGTAATTTGATTAGCATCTTGATGACCAATTCCAATTGGAATGACAAATCATGACTCTGATCATATCCTATTTTTACTTTAATTCAAAGGTAAAATAGCAGTCACCCAAGCAGGAACATTAGACATACTGATGGAAAGTTTAAAGACATATTCTAAAATTATACCATACGTACACTACTGCAAATGTAGTTATGAATTTCTATATTTTTTATCATATGCAGTTATTGGCTTATTACTAATCCAGCAGATACTGAAAACGAATATTCAATTCACAAGAGCAAAGACAGAAATGGTTTTCATCACTCCAGAAACAGAATCTCATCATTATCTGAAAAAAAAACCCACTCCCTAGCACATAAATGCCTCTTGAGGAGTGTGAGGAAGCTCACTGGGAGATGCTCATTTCAAGATATGGAAGCAAAGGGAATTTCAGAGCTCTTAATGTCAAGAAATATGTTGAAATCTTCATGACTCCATAGTGCACTGCCCACAAGCTTCAGATCAAGCTCACAGGCTGCCGGTTAACACAGGGAAGACTCTTCATGTGTGTGAATAATCAGCAATTCTAGCTCCTAATTTCAGCAGATCCGTGCATAGCTGACTTCATGTCTTACAAAGTGGCCTCACTGCATCCCTGTGCTCTGTCCTCTCACCAGCAGCACTCTATACTTAGTGTTCATGTTGTTCTCACACTGGCTCAAGAGAAGCAGCTGATGTGACAGCCAGACACCTGTGACACTGCAAATGCCTTAGAGAGCAACTGTGCTCTGGCTCCATCACTTTCCCTTTGCCATGCTGAATCCAATAAGCTGCCTTATTCAAAGCTTGCACTGATCCAGTTTACCAGCTTTTATGGGATGTAAGGAACAAGCAGTGACAGCACCAGAGACTGAAGCATCTGGGTAGGTGTGCCAGAGTGACAGCTCTCACCACCTTCAGCCTGATTCTGCCTCAACCATCTCCCAGCAGCTCATAGGACCAGAGGTGACTTTCTCATCATTAAGCTCTTACACCATGTATAAATGAGATTGCTTCTCTCCCACCAGCACCACTCCTTTTACACTATCAATCTTCAAAGCAGTTCAAAGAAAGAGGGATAAGCAAATAGACTAGAAGGCACAGCAAGACAAACACGAAGTCTGGCATCTGCATGCTTACTTAGTCTATAAGGAGGCAAAATCATTCCCTTGCCATAGGTATGTATGTCTGTACTGCTTGACACAGCAGTAACATCACGTTGCCCATCTTGTCACAGACCACCACCCAGGCAGAAATCCTGGACAAATCCCTGCTCTTGTCCTAGTGAGGAGGTACAAGCAGTAAGCTGCTTCCTCCGGGGAAATGATTAACAAGTCATACCTGATAAGTCCCTCTACAAAACACTTGGTCTGGAGCAACAGGTCACCACAAAAATAAGGTACAGACCACACTAACAGTTTGCTTCACAGCATGAGGAGTGAGAGAAGCCCCACTGTCCCTTACGCAGGAGCAGGAGTCACATTCACCTCCCATGTGAGACAGCAGCTGCTGCAACTGCACGCTGCTTAGCAGGGTCTGGAGAGAGGCTTTTTTCCCTTTGGAACCATGACCCCAATCAACTCATCTGTTGTGTCTTACCTTTGGACAAAGTAGCGTCTCCCAGCCTGTGCTTTGAGGTGGCCTAAAGGTTCATGAGATGTCAAACCTTACCACTTTTGCTGCACCTCCATAGTAACAGTTCTTTGTCCACAGTTCCAGCATTGAATTTGGGAAACCCAAAACACTGAACCCAAAATTCTAATCACCCTACTTTCTCCAGTGTCTATTTCTGTAGCAGCATAAGTACCAGGTGTGTACTTATGCCCCACTCCATCATTTAAGATGAATCATACAACTTAGAGCTTTCTTGAGTCCAGAAACTATTGTGTTTCGAGCCATTCTGTAAGTTCTGACAAAAATTTCCTCTTACTACGTTTTGAAACACTAAACATCCATATAGGCTCATCCATTTCCTACCGTAAAACATGCATTAATCTTAACATAGATGAAACATACTTTAGATACATAACACAATCATTCGTATAATGTCAATGAAACAAATATTGGCATTTTTTATTTGGTGAAACAAACCCTATACCTGAAGTTACAGACATATATAGAAACTGGTTCATCAGTGATACCAAATGTCCCTGGGTCTCAGTTATCTTAATGGGTGTTTGACAAGCGGTTTCCAAAATCAAGGTCTCCTGCACCTTTGATGGTGCCTGTTGATGATTACTCCATATGAGTGCTTGCCTAGCATCCATGTATTCTGGCAAATGGCAGAGACATGCTTTCCATGAGCAGCTTTAGGATGGACTATAAAGGTGAACAGGAAGGCAAGGAAGGTAACTGGAAAGAAGACTCAGAAAGACTGATGTCTTTCTGACAGTGAGACTCAGTTAGACTCAGAAAAGCTGATGAAGAAAGTCAGAAAGAACCTAACCAAGTTAAAGAATGAAGCCTGGGAGGGAGAGCAGAAAGACACGCATAGCTCAGCTACAGCACCACATAGATATCCACATTTTTGCTTTGCCAAGTATTACGGGCTTACAGATGTGCAAATCCTAGCTACATTATAGCAATCAAGAGCTTGACGAGTATTTAACTACACACAGAGAGAAACATCAGTGTTTCAAAGCTCTGAGTAGGTATCAATGCCAGGTACAGCACCATGGGAGAAAAGTGAAAAGAAACATGACAGTCAACTTTTGCCTATGTTTTAGTGCCATGACATTTAAGATTCAACAGACAGCTGTTTGCCCTACACATTTCTGACTACACTGAGGATGGAAAAACAAAATCCAAGATACCAACATATTAAAAGTAATATTGTTCTATAATATTGTTCCACAAGCAGCTTAAATGTAAAAGAAAATTCAAGCCATTTATTAACAGTAATATATATGATTTCATTAAACAGGGGCATGATATTTGCTTAATTAAAACAAAATTCAGTGTGATTAACTTTGCACAGATTATTATTCATAGTGTGCTTTCTGGAGTAGGCATGGAATTAAAGCTGTTCTTGATTATTACAAATACACATCATGTCATTTTCTCACTATAACAAAGTAAAGTTGTGCGCATCACTGGTTCTAAACTAATACTCCATAATAGCCCATTAATAACCCTTGGTTTAAACACAAGAACAAATTCAGTGTCCTAGTAGAGGGAAAGTGTTAAAAATTGGTGACCCAATGAAGTGACACTGGAGACCTAGAAAAGGCAGATTTTATCAGCTGATGCTGCTTGTGCTCTTGCAGTTAAAATGTCTCACTAAAGGTTTCCATAGTTGAGCAAACCTTCCAGATATGCTGAATCTTTAGGACTGGAAGTTCAGCCAGATAACAGTGGATAATTACTCAGTAGTCGTGTGAATTTATCTGAACCTATTTGGACAGAAAACGGGGCTGTTAATCTCACAAAACCAGGCTTTCACTTTACAGTATTGCTGATTTCAAGCCGCTTAGCAATACTTTCAGAAAAGCTTCTCATTGTGCTTTGATACATGACACCAGTGCCCACATTTCCAAACTTTCATGTGTCTCTTCCAGTGCTTTTATTCACCTCTCCTTGTACATACCAGTAAGAGCTGAACAGAACCACCTAAAGCGATCACCCCTCTCTGTCTGCCCAGCAGTAGTACTGTTTTCAAGAGGCATCATTCTGAGTCCTGCAAACATTAAGCAGGTTTGTAATACTCAACTAAGAAGTAGGGCTCTAGGTAGGCAGGCACAAAAACCATGAAAACATAAGAGAAAGGAAAAAAACCCCATTATTGGATCAAACCAAAGGCCCATCTATCTTGCACTCAATGGCATCTAAAAGCAGATGATTAAGACTATCAGAACAGGAAATGCATGTTATGCTATTTTTCCAGCATACTTTTCCCAACCTCCATAAAACTGTGTATTAGGGACATCTTAACCAGCATCAAGATTTTTTACATGATAGCAAACTTTGAGCATCACCAGCCTCCTGTGTCAGTCCAGCAGCATTCCTGCTGTGAGTTACAGGGCAAGAATGGAAGTAATCAGCTGGCACCACCCCTCTGTTGTCGCTTTGCTGTGACTACCTGTCCCTGTATGTCACCCTTCCCCACAGCACCAGGACAGTCTGGCACTGATGCCAGGGAGATGGGTGGTATTCACACACCAAGGCAGTTAGTGCCTTCACATGCCATGGCAGTGACACCCCAGGCATGGAGCTACCACACCAAGACACAGACCTATCTCTGTGGTGACTCCTGCCCTCCAGCACAAAAAAGGAAAGGCAACTCGCCTTGATATGAGCTACTTCTGGTGATGCACAAATGTCTCCCATACAACTACTTGACTGTGAGCTGCAGACCAGAGTTGTAATACAAAGAAACTCTGCTATTTAAAGCAGTGTTGTTCATAGTTTTGCATCAAAAGACCTGCAAGCATTTGACTCACAATCACAGCAACATGAGACTGGAAACCAGAAAAACAAAACCTGGTTTCAGTGG
This sequence comes from Neopsephotus bourkii, assembly GCF_033783945.1. NCBI lineage: Eukaryota > Metazoa > Chordata > Aves > Psittaciformes > Psittacidae > Neopsephotus > Neopsephotus bourkii. The sequence goes on from NW_026902015.1 coordinate 283,965, forward strand.
AATCTTATAATGAAAGTAGTTTTATGGAAACACAGCCAGTGAGACTTCTGAAATGCTGCAACAAGGTCAGAGCGGCATCAGCAATTGTCCTGAGGACACAGAGTACAATGCACAGTTTTGACAGGAACACAGCGGTACTCAAGCAACAAAACTAAACCCAATATTTGCAACCATAATGACATTTGTTTTGCTATACCTTCTTCTCTTTCTCACTCCAGCAGGACAACAGAAAACCAAAAACAGATTAGTGGGATGGAGATCAGAACACCACTTCTTGCAACACATCTAGACTAAAGTCAGTAAGAAACAGCTCAGAAGAAGATAGTGGTTTAAAGCGAATGAATCAAGTGTTTACATCAGAAACAAAAAATTCTCCATGCTGAAAGTAATTTTTTGTGCATATAAGATGAGGAAGTTGAGAAAACTGTCATGACTTAAAGACAACCAGAATTACTAGAATTAACCATTCACTTCTTCAGTGTGTATCTTGACTTCAATTCTATTCAAGAAGGAAATAGGACGAAAACAGGGAAGTCCGGGCAGGCTATGCTGTCAGATTGTACTGAGTGACTCTGCCTGAAAATTAAATAACAAAGACTTGCCTGAAACAGAAGAGATATCAGAGACTGATGGGATTGTGCTGAAGACTGAAGAAATCCAATCACACACGGAGAACTGTCGCACATCTTACCTGCAGCGAATAAATCAGCAAGCTAGATATAAGAAAGGCATGTGCAAAGCCTTCTGAAAAATCCTGCTATGAGTGTTCATTCGCAGAATATTATCATTGACAGGAGTGAATTCATCTGAATTCAAGGCACTGGAGCTGAAAAACACCCTTCTGCTTAAAATGTGAACATTATAAATAAGAAAAACCTATCTTCTCTCCTAGCAGATTCACAGTCCAAGCACAGTCAGAATCACTTCTGCTTCCTGTCCTGCAACATTGACTCAGCTGAGAGTTAACTTTCTCCCCTATGGTTTCATAATTTTGTATGTGTTTAGTGCTTTATTACTTGTCATGGCACACAGCACAGGAAACCTTAAGAGCCAAAGTTGCAGCACTTTTTAAAAGCAGATCTAGACTTGGAGACAGAGGTGAAAGACTGGTCAGTTTCAGGGATTTGGCTGTGTTAACTCTGGCTATCCAAAAACTAGGCTTTGCTAGAACTGGTCCAGGCTCTCCTTATCATCAAAAGAAAAAAAGCAGGTGGCTGCAAAGCAATGTATGTAAGATAAATGTCTGTCACAACTGGGAACCCACCAGGAGATGCCTCTCTCTCTTTGTCATCCTGAACCATAGAGATCATAGAACTGTGCACAAAGAGTCTGCAGAACAAATTGTATGCTGATGCGGATTCCCTGGTGACAGGGAATCCTTTGCCATTGCAAGGGCTTGATTGCCACAGAGGACCACAACAGTTGCCCATACTAGAGATCATTCTTCATTTATACCAACATGCACATTTGAAATTACAGGTGTAGGATTTAGGAAAGGGTCGTACACTTAAGATAGCATCATACCAGCTGTACGAGTCTCACAGAGAAGGGACACATTGAAGTGTCTTTATATCCTCCTAAATAAATGTCTGAATGGTCTTAGCTGTGCAATGGCCTTATGCAGTTTGACTGTATCTTGGCTAACAGCTTTTCACTCCTGCTAAATGGATGAGTTCCATCAAATAAACTCCATGTGCAGCCATTAATGCAATAATTCTGACATCAGGAAATACATGTTTATCCATTATTCTGTGTTTTTCCTTGCACACTGGTGCAGTTTGGAGCAAAAGAGCAGGGCAGCTGTAACAGTAAGCACAGGCTTATTTTGTACATGACAAGCATAACAAGAACATGGATTACAAACTCTGGCATTGAAACTTACCTTCTAAAGTTCTTACACTGTTAAAACTAGTAATCTAGTTCATATTTCAGTTCTTATTGTCTCCTCTTAATCCACTCATATGACTTTCTGTCAGGCATCAAAGTCTTGGGAAATTAAAATACATCTTCAACAAACATGACTGAAAATGGATTCAGCCTGATTTAAGAACATTTACCCTATTTTCTTTTGCTTGCATTTTGCCAATATGTTCTTATTTACTAATGCCATACACTATTAAAATTAGCACTGATGTTGTTCATGCAAATAGAAGCAATTTAGCAGAATGGGATATGGTGCCCCTCATCCTACTGCTGTGCTGTCTGTGGCATCACCTGTTAATTGTTTCCTGCTGAGAGGCTGCATAAGTAAATATGGAGTTACCCACTTCATAAGCATCATGATTACATTTAACATCTTGGGGAAATGCCTTTCTTTTTACACTCTCCCATGAGAGAAGGAACAGACTTAAATACTTTTGGCTCCCTTTATGCATTATATTAACCTCCACCCAAAGCAGGAAAAGACAAAGGGCTTTATAAGAACTGTAATAGTTGAATGGGAACCAAATTCTTGGAAGCATCAATGTGGGTCAGATGAAGGGATCAACTGCAGGCTGGAAGCTAAAGGCAGCATGCTGCCAGTCATGCTACATGTACAATACCACGGCTGTGCTGGTAGATGAAGGGATGGTCTACAGGGAAGAGAGCAGATCAGGTGTTCACCCTGCTGAGATTTTCAAAAGCTTTGAGCAATAGCTTCACAGGAGAATATTTTGCTACAGCTTCTGGCCTTTGCTTTGCAAGATGACCTGGCAAAGCACAGACTTGCTACACAGGGTGTCCATCCTTTGAACCTTGAAAGCTCTGGGTCTCATATAGCACTGTTGTTGTTTATATAGGCTTGATCCTTTCATTCCCATTTGTTGTCCATGTGTGCTTGAATCAACTGATGCGATTAGGCTGTCATTTGTGAGAACTTTGGACAACTTCCCCAACAATTTCCTGGCTACTTGGCAATGAGAAACTGTCACCTCACTGCTGGAGTCAGCTCTTATTCACAACGAACATATTGGCACAAAATTTGTAATTTTTACAGAGTAATTAAAGTATCACTAGTCAAATAAATATAATTAAAAATCAGTGCAGAGCTGCATTCTTCATTGAAGAAAAGGAAAGGCATCCAAGACACCCACAAATCTGATTTTTCTAAGATACCCATTCCCACAGTATTTTTCTGCAAACATATAAAGTATGTGTGTCTGTGAAATTATCTGTACATCTGGTTCTGGGCATATAAGATTTCGCCAAACCTGTGATCATTTGCACACTTAAGTATGCTCAAATGGAACCAATAAAGCATTGTTCTCAAGAAACAAAATCTGAGCCACACAGTGCAATTCCTCTGCTTGTTTCATTGTAGATTTGATGGGTATTTGTAAAACCAGCTGAAATGTCTCCAGTTTTATAAGAATTAACATGATCACTAGATCTACTGCAAAGATTTTCTGGCATTTGCTTGGATATCTGGTCTGTATTTTTCTTGTACTCTTAATTGTTCAGAGCAGTTCCCCATTTCTCACAAGTTTCAGACAATCATATTTTTTGCCAAGCAGAAGAGAACCATATTCAAAAAATGATCCATTATTTAAAGGTGTTAGATCAAACCGGTCCCTACTGTAACTTTTTCAAACCCAGCTGTCCTACTGAATAGCTGATAGCTTCCTTCACCATTGTGACGAATTAGTACCTCTACTTTTAATGTACTGACCTTGCAGTGCAAAATTAAGATGACATTGGTTTTGCATTGTCATGATAATATTACGATTGAGTTTATATTCCTAAGCTTTTACCTATTGGCTTTTGCCTTCTCTGCAACATGTGGGCAAAAGTCAAACGAAATCTCCCCCCAAACCAACCAGATTGTTGGAAACACACAGGAAAACCTTTGGGAACATTGACTTATCTTGGGGTTATAGCTGCTTTCACTACTGGAAAAGACCTTATTAGTTGACATGGTTTAGGGGTGGACTTGGCAGTGCTTGGCAGTGGGACTCAATGATCTTAAAGGTCTTCTCCAACCTAAACAATTCTACAATTCTGATTCATGTGCCACGCAGGCTATATAACCACCAATGGAAAAAGATAGTTTTAGGTATGTTGCAACAAGACATGCTGTTATATCATACAATAGTATAGGTCAGACTCACTCTGGGTGTATTTCACTGAAACTGTATTTGTCTGTTAGCTTCTCTGTGCTGCTCATTACCGAAGTATCCAAGCATCTCATAAACAACAGTGACTTCACCCCCACAGTGCCCTGTGAAGTGGGAAAGGTTATGGTCTTCTGTTTGGCAATGGAGTGACAAAAGCCAGGGGAGATGACCAACCTTTGCAAAGGGAGCCCTGGTAGGAATGGGAACACTAACTCCAAGCGGTTTAATTTGCACGGAAAAATGCAGCCCATTCCCCATTAAAAACAAGTGGCTGCACAGTCAATGAGAACTGACTTTGCCTTTTAGGCAAAAACAAAACAAAACAAAACAAAATAGGGTCTTCTGCATTTCAGGAGGCATCCCCTGCCCTACCACACTCTGCTTGTATTAGAATTCAGTGTGCATCCGCTGAAGCTGTTGCTACATGAGTGGGTGGTCCCCTGGAAGCTCAGAGCCTCCAAATCTCACCCAGTGACTTAGGCACCCCTGTCCCACCAGAATTCCAGTTTAGGTGTAACTGAGACAGTGTGACTTTTGCTTTTTTTTTGTTTGCTAAATTAAAACTTCTCCTGAGATGAGCATGGGCACCGCAGTCAGATTGTGTTGCGTGTCTCTGCAAGCATGAACATTGAATAGGCAAAATCTAAGCTAACATCACCTTGTAAGAGGAGCTGCTGTATCCTTGTAACTCTGAGGGGCATGCTGCAATTTCCCTGTCATTTCAGATTTCCAGGGACTAGGTTTTCATAGTGGTAGGGCTATGACCATACAAATTGTACCTGTCAGTGACTCTAGAATTTCTCTCAGCTGGCTTCAGCATTGCTGGTAAAGGTGTTCTAACTCTTGTCAAAAATACATTTCCATACGGAGGAAGTTGTGTCCACTAAATAAAGTGTTGCTACTGCACAGCATGCTGTAGAGAAATCATCTTTGGAAGTGTCTGGATGTCACTCTTAGAGATCACTTCATGTGAATCACATTTGCAAGAGCTGGGCTGTTTTCCTTGAAGTACAATGCATGCAGTTTGCAATGGTTTAAAAAACTAACATAGAACACAGAAAAAAATAGCTGTGTGATAGAATATCACACATAATGAGAAGGTAATCTTCTCATTAAGTACAGTCTCCAACAGTATTGAGCTGCAGCATGACAGACAGCATTCCAGGACAACCTTCCCAAAGCCATGGTATGTCCACAATCAACAGCTGGCATCTGGTCCAGTTTTCCTTGGGTTTTTTTTTGTTTAGTTTCCCTAGTCATTTTTTACTCTGAAATCCCAGGCTTTTCAAATAATTCTAACACAGTTCAACGGTCTTGTGTTTCATTCTTAAAATTAAAACTGTTTCTGCATCATTTATGCTGGCAAAAGTCTGCGCCTGGACCTGATCAGTGATTCTCAGGAAGGTGCTGTCTTCGCTGAGGTTTAGCCTGGGCCCATGTAACTTCTATTGTATAACATCACATACGTGTTCCTAAGAAACACTGATGAGCATTTTCTGGGAAAGGGGAGAAGGTAGAGGAAGGCAAACCTCCATGTTGCCTTTTGTCTCTGGTTTTACATTGGTAGTTTAAATATTGTTGAGGCATTACCAATAAGAACACTTCTGTCAGAGAAGCCACATCAGAATAAGTCTCAGGGTTAACCTTATTTTACAAACAGATAGAGAGAAAAAGTGCGGTAAGCTTTAAAAAACACCAACCCTGCTATTTAAAGTTACACGGACATTTCCAGAGATAAATTCTGGCTGCCATACTGGAACAGCAAGGGCATGGTCACCACAAAGTTTCTGCTTGATTGTTACCTAGCTATGAATAAGTCAGGCCTTTTGAAGTGCCTTGAGCTCATCTTTGAGAGTAGACTGCCCATGACTCTGGAGGTGGGAACATGCAAGAAAATGACATACAACCACATAGCAGAAGTGGCCACATCTGCACTAGCACCTGCAGTGATCCAAGGCATTTCTCCGGCTATGAAAGGCAAAGTACCAGCACAGTTTTTGTCCACACAGTTAAACTGTTTTCTCATCCCTGAAGCTGGGTAGTCTTCTCTGAGCAGCTTCTTTCTGTTCCGGTTTTCTCTGACAGGTGCCACCTATTGGAAGCTTGCTGTTTGCAGAAGTCTTGGCTTTTATTTAAATTATTGCTTCATTTATTCATTGGGATTACTTTTTAAGGAAGTTGCTATCCCTCAGGAGTCCAGATCACTGGGGATAAAAGCATCAACAGATCAAATGTGAATGACCATTTGGAGATGCTCAAGACCACACCAGCTACAAACCAATTATTGCTTTTTACAGAAGTGAAGGTCACAAAGAAACTGGTAAACGAAGCAAAAGTATGTAACTCTATGATAAGTAGGGATAATAAGGCAGAAAGACGTTTTGAACATAAAGGGAGCAAAAAGAATCCTAATGGTGGAGCTGGAAATTATAAAATTGCCAAAAATAATCCAGAAAAGGCAGAAGTGCTCAATATTTAACTGTTGTATATTTGGCCAAAGATCAGATGATGTGATCATTTCATAAGAAAATCATGAAACAATTTTCATTCCCACAGTGCATCATAAGGACGTCAAATAAGAGCTATGAATTTTGATGTATTTATAGAACTAGGACTCAAAATGAACATATGAGAGTTTAAAAGAAGCTACATAAAAGCCCCTCCAGACCATTAGGGTTATTTTTCAGTAACTCTTGTAATACTGGCGAAGTTCCAGAAGATGGGAAAGAGTAACGTAAAATCAGGGTTTAAAAATAAATAAATAAATAGTGAATAAATGATACAACTTGGGTAATTACAAGATTGTCAGACTGACTAACATCAATCCCAGGCAAAATAAAGGAATGGATGGTACAGGACCCAATTAATACGGGATAAAAGAAAGGCAGTATAATTATCTTCACTCAGTGGGGGGGTTTGGCGAATAGATCCTGTCAAACTAATTTGATATCTTTCTCTGATGAGACTACAATTTGGCTGATAGAGGTAATGGTGTCACTATATTTGGGCTTCTACAAGACATTTTATGCAGTCAGTGCCATATATTGCAAAAAATGTTGATTAAGAATGCAATGAATCAACACTGCACACATTAAATGGATTAAATCTGGCACGAAGATACATATCAGAACGTCACTGTAAAGATGTGTGTTTTTAGTGAGGTTCAGTGGGGAACCAGTCCTACAGCATCTAACTTTTTTTGCCTGGAATGCGTAGGGAAGCATAAAGTTGTTGAGAGCTGTAGATAACACAAAGACTGTGCAAGAAGTATATAATTAAGATGATAGAGGGTTGATGCAGCAGAGGTGATCTATGGTATTGCCACACATCAAAAAATACACACACATTTTCTCCCACACATACACAGGCAAGCAGGAAGAAGCACAAAATGCTGAACATAAAAGCAAACGTTCAGTGCTTAGCCAAATCTTACCATGTGGCAAGGTGGACATAAACAAAAAACTCGTTATTAAAACCAGCTGGTGATGATATGTTTAGAAGCAAAGAAAGGAAGGCATCTCTGGGGACTCAGTTTGGAGAAACAGTGTCCCTTATGAATATGAGATTTCATCCAAGCAGGAACATAACTCCCAGGAAAGAGCATGTTTTCTCAGTTCAGTTCTGTAGCCAAAAAAGGAGCCCTAGAACTCCTAAAAACATGAGGAGCTGGTCATGCTCTTGCACTTGACATCGATGTAATCCGGGCTGGTACGTCATGTCCCAGAAAGGTCATTGGTAACTGAGAAAGATCAAGACAGTACTGAGAAAGATTAAATAAAAAAAAGGAAGCATCTGCTAGTAACACTGCAGGAACTCTACTTAGTTAATGAAAGAAAAGGTTAAAAGGTAATTTGATGAGCTTGTAAGTACGTATGAGGGAATACAACTTTGCTAATGGAAAGCATTTTCTTTGCTAAAGCAAGTAGATGAAAGTTAAGGCTGGAGATACTTGCAATGGAAAAGTGATGCAAAAATCTGGTTTTTGTAAGGAGCGGTCTTTGTAGCACATTTTCTGGCAATGACAATTTTTAAACAAAGGCTGAACATTCCTCAAAAGTTGGCAAACTTGATCAAACATAAATCAACAGAAGAGTCCCACAGCCTGTGATACACAGGAAGTCAGACTGTAGGACCGACTTCTGCCAGGGGTAAAACCAATAGTACAGTATAACTGGCATGGTGAGTATAACTGGCATAGTGATGTCTCCCTGAGTCTGCAGAGAGTCTGAAATAAGAAATAAAAGGGGTCAGCACTACCTTCAGCCTCAGTAATATTAGCGCCAAGGTTCGCTGAGCTGGAGTGCCAAATGCGACATCAGCAAAAGGCTGTATATCTGACAGCAGGAAGGAGAAGCAGACAACCATGCTCCTGCAGGTGTAGAGTCCTGCCACCCTAATGAGGTGATACAGCATACTAGGAAAGGAATAGAATTATAGAACAGGATTCAGTGATTCCTAATACCTGAATATGGTTCATCCCTCCCTGGACAGTGATGCTACAATGGAGCACTCACCCTTACAAATTCCCTCACAAGAACTGTGAATGCCGGATGCTAAATGCTATGTTCTTACTACCAACACTACCCTCATAACACAGGTGTATAAAAGGAAAGGAAAACAATATTAATCCTGTGAGAATAACCTGCAGTAGTTAAACTGAGAGGAAGAACCCAAAACCAGTCTATAAATTATGAGAACATTTTTTGTATCTATTATCAGAAAGCACATGCATTGAAATATAGAGAATGATGTTTGTAGAAAGGGTGTGGACATAGGAATCATGGAAAGAGAAACAAAAATAAGCAGTAAGAGGAGTAATTCTTAATAGAAGCAGGTTTTAATAAAAGGAAAAGCCATATCTAATTCTGTGTTGTGTGGTACATAATTCTAGAGTTAATCTATATGTACCAATTTCTTTCACAAAAGAATAGGTGATATTCTAAATTGTCAGATTAAATGGGGGAAAAGTATTATGTGCTATAGCTAATACCTGTGTGGCATATAACTCAAGAGTTAATCTAAATGTACCGATTTCCTTCACAAAAGAATAGTTGATATTCTAAATTGTCAAATTAAACGGAGGAAAAGTACTATGTGCCACCCACTGCTTCCTGCATTTTGATAGTTAAAAATCTTCATTTTGTTTGCAGAGTGATTTAATTTGAGCCTTATGTTTCCAATTTCTCTCAGATCAAGCTTCTCATCTCCCTGAATCCTCCATAGATTTGAAGCTGGCGTGAGAGTAACAGAGGCAATCACTCTTTGTTAACAATAGCAAATACAAAATAAGCAGGAAAGAGACATATTCCTTGCCAGGCCTTGTAATTACAAATTTGGCTTGGTTCATGCAAGTTCAACTCAATCCAGATTTTTCTGTAAATGGTGAGTTTCCAAATCCAGCAGAGAAATGTTGCTGGAATTACACAAAGGATGAATTTAACCCAGACAGCTTAATGCCTGTGTGTTTCTCATGTGCATGTCTCTGGTTTTGTCAAGCAGGAAGTGAACACACAAATTCAAGCCATCAACAAAAGCATTTTATGAAGAGCAGCTGGAAATTTCTGCCTGTTCCAAATACATTGCAGGTATGGGTCTGTTCAGTCAACACACAGACTTCTTCAGCTTTTGTGCTAAACGCATCATGCACAGGGACAATCCAGCTACAACTTTTACTTATTCCCCTTGATTTTGCTTGATGAATGATGTTTTGCAGCTCCACCAGAAGGGAAGTTTCCCTTACCCTTTCTGCAGCAGTGCTCAGTGGAACAGCTGATGTGAGCAAAACGATCACTGAGCTGGTGGTGTTCACCAGGAAGAATTTCATTCGGAAGCAGGTGGTAGATAGCCCCAAAAGGGGACATTTCCAGAGCAGTACTGAACTGCAGAAACATACAGGGGATGAGAGGAGCCAGAGGTGTCCTCCAAGACATTTTTCATCTCCAATTCAGGATATTTGGTGTTGCAAATGCTTAGTGCAAGCAAAAATACTGCCAAGATACAAAGATACCAAGTGAGTATAGAGTAAAACCAACTAGTCCTTATAAATCATGTAAAGGCAAAGCCAACTTTAATCATGTTAAATTTGCCGACATCTTTTTCTAGTCTTGCACCTTGCACATGTATGGGCTCTTTAGCCCAAACAGTAAACAATTTCTGCTGTACGCATGAAAGTGATTCCCGCCTGGGCACAAGCTAGTTCTTTAGGCTTTTTCAGATCCTTTTTGGCATCTTTACTTTTTACCTTTGACCAAGAATAAGAAGACTTCTTTTTTTCTTTGTAGCATTTGTGCATTTGGTAGAGAGGAACTGCTTTTTTTTTCTTTTCTTAGTCCAATTAAGCATATAAATTACCTCCTGGCTGAGAATTTTGCAAAATCAATTAACAAATAATTGGTTTTTGACTAATAGTACTGTCTCTTAAATGTAAGAAAGGGGTAAGAAAGGCTATGATATTTAAGGAAGTGATCAATTTCCACAGTATTAGCTGGTAATTCAAAAGTGTTGTTCAGCTCCTTCATAATCTGGACAGGTTTGTTAATGCTTTGAGTCCGAGGAGTGATTCGGCTCTGTGTACTAGTCTTTTCTTAGAGCATATGTGGTCCTCGGTTGCAAAACTATTCCATTCAAACTTTATATAACTTCTTTATCAATCCTTTTTTTTTTGGACAAAAGGAGTCCCTTTTGGGGACTGTCTGGTAAGTTTTTTAAAATATGTGTGAAACAGGTAGGAAACTTTCTTTTTTCTGTTTTTGCAGCATATGAATCTCCTTGTTTTAGTTCAATGTGAGTTCATCAAACCTTCTCCTTCGTTTTTTAGGAAGAGAGTGATTTTGAGTAAGTCACATCCTTTAGGTCCCTTGTTAAACCAAAGGCTGGGGAGCTGTAGATAAAGCTATGGCTGCTCCACAGGAGAAGTATCACTGCTCCTATACTTTACTGAGCTTCCCTATATAGAGATGTCACCCTGGGACCTCAATATCCAGCTATGGCTGAAAGCAGCCCCGTGCTGAAGCAAATGATAAGCTAACATTATGGATTTCAGGGGCCACAATCTCAAAAAACAGGGTAGTGAATGCACGTACAGTTCCATCAGCAGTCATTACAATGAGGGTACCTAACTGGTTCTGGGAAATTATATTCAAATATTTAAACAAGTCTCTTACCATCCATAAAGACCGTAAAAAACCCTACAATGAAGCACTACCCACTTGTAATTACTGACTATATGCTGGGGTTTTCAACTGAGGCTTTTTCCTTATTTGCCTTATTATCACAATTGGGCAGAGATAGTTAATATAATGCACGCACAAAAAATTAGACCTCGCACAGAGCAATCTGTACTTTCCTTCCTCATTTTTAGGTTTATTAGAGATAGCACTAAGCCATTACATGTGAAGGCAGAGTGAGGCATAATTGAATACATTTTCTCTCATGTTGTGTATTGTTTTATATAGCAAAAATACGGAGAATAGGTTTTCATTGAACAAAATTAAGGATCACTTCATTAATATCTTAAAGCCATGCCACGCACAGAGGCATATGTGCACCTGTCCAAATTCTCTGATTATTTTGTTGTTTTGGTTTTGGTTTGGTTTGGTTTTTTATTCCTCTTAGCTCGGACACTCACATAGCGAAGAATTAGCTGGAAAAAAACATACGCTTGCAAAACATCTTCCCTTTTAGGACAGAGAGCTGTTTATGTTGTAGCAGTGTTTACCCAAACAAAGTTCTGTGGCACTTCATTAAGACATGCAGCACACGAGCAGTGGTACAGGCACAGCTACAGGTTGGGCAAAGAGACTCAGAGTAGCCCTGCAGAAAAGGACTTGGGGGTGCTGGTCGATGAGAAAATGGACATGAGCCGGCTTCAGTGTGCGCTTGCAGCCCAGAAAGCCAACCGTATCCTGGGCTGCATCAAAAGGAGCGTGACCAGCAGGTCGAAGGAGGTGATCCTGCCCCTCTACTATGCTCTTGTGAGACCTCACTTGGAGTATTGTGTACAGTTCTGGTGTCCTCAACATAAAAAGGACATGGATCTGTTGGAACAAGTCCAGAGCAGGGCCAGGAGGATGATCAGGGCACTGGAGCACCTCCCATATGAAGACAGGCTGAGAAAGTTGGGGCTGTTCAGCCTGGAGAAGAGAAGGCTGCGTGGAGACCTCATAGCAGCCTTCCAGTCTCTGAAGGGGGGCTATAGGGATGCTGGGGAGGGACTCTTCATTAGGGACTGTAGTGATAGGACAAGGGGTAATGGGTTAAAACTTAAACAGGGGAAGTTTAGGTTGGATATAAGGAGGAAATTCTTTCCTGTTAGGGTGGTGAGGCACTGGAATGGGTTGCCCAGGGAAGCTGTGAATGCTCCATCCCTGGCAGTGTTCAAGGCCAGGTTGGACGAGGCCTTGGGTGACATGGTTTAGTGTGAGGTGTCCCTACCCATGACAGGGGGTTTGGAACTTGATGATCTTAAGGTCCTTTCCAACCCTAACTATTCTATGATTCTAAAATGAACGAAGACAAGGCTGGGATCCTGGTGCTGCAGGAACCCACTTTTACCCTTATACGCTCAGTGTCCCCCTCAAGGTATCCTCAGTGGCTGACCTTCAAAGGCAGCCTGCAAGAGCAAAGAGGAGACAGGTTTAAGTGTTTTATATCTGCTTGCTCTCAGTCCTGGCCTAAAGGGTCTTTGTATTCTTCTGAGAGACCTGTGGAGCAGCAGACTATGGTAGAAACCACAGGCTCCCCACGTGCTTTCTTTTCTGGACTGAATGCTACCCTTTTAATCAACTTTTTAATGACAACAGTTGGTTTCCAAGGTTATAACTGGCAGCCTACAAGCTCTTTCTGTTGCACAACAGTATCTGCTGGACAGATGTTTTTGAATATAACCATAGCAGAACATATTTTTAGTGAGTGTTCATGAGCTGTTTGCTGGATGGTAGCCCAGTGTGCCTCCAGGTTCAGCTCAAATAAAGGACAGAAGCAGGGTGCTTCAATAATGTCCACAGAAAAATGCATGAATGGCTGAAACCTCAGCATAAGAAAAAAGAAGAAAACAGGTATTTGGTCTTAACCAGCGTGTTTCCCTTAGGAGCTCTTTATGTCACTTTCTAAGCTGTTGCCTATCTACTTTGACCCTAATCAAGTGTCTGGAAAGCAAAAACTTGCAATCCAGACAAACTCTTTGTGAAGTTTGGTCCAAGCCTGACACCAAGCACAGCCCCTGCTCTCTGAGTAGTTCTTTCTGAGAGCCAGCAAAGACATGAAGGCAGAAAGCAGGGAAGTACAGGTGCCATTTCCCTCCATTCATGAACTCATGAGTAGAAGAGGAAAAGAAACCTCATCCTAATAAGGGCTGCATTAACTTGTTTTTCCTTCCTTTTGACTTGCAAAAGGAGGACCTGTGCTTGAGAGAAAAGGATAAGACAAAATGGGTAGTATTGGATGGATGAACGGTAAATAGATACCTTCCCTCTAAAGAGGTATCCTCAAGGACAGGCAATTGTACTGAATGTTTTTCTGGACAAAACAATTCTTGAGAAGGGAGCCCAAATGCATAACTAGATGTGCACTCTGTATGCATCTTCCTGAGCCATCTCAGCTGGTTTATGGCATCCTTTCTACCTATTCTTCTTGATCTTTCTTAGCTGCATAAGCAAACATGCTTTATCAAGCATGATGTCACTTTGGAGAAATATTTCTCATGTGCTTCCTATTGATTCTGTGGAGAAAAAGAAGAGAATATTTTATTTAGTATTCATGCACTGAAAGAGCAATCGAATTCTTCTCACAAGTATCATTTTAGTCAAACAAGTCATCTGAAGGCTAGATAGAAATTTTGTTTAAATCGTTTGAACACTAATGCATTAGCATACTAGCATGTGTATATTAATAACATATAGGAAAAAAATAGTACACTTGGCAGTAAGATGTTGTAGTAAGCTGCTAATAAAAATAAATTAACATAATTTAGCCATTCTAATTTAATAATCTTCAGCTTTTTATGATATACAGCAGAGTAAGCAAGCCTCATTTGTTGCTTACACATACACACTTTATATGTATAAATATATTTGACATCAGTTTATATGCATATGTTCTTTCCTAAGGATTCATATATCAGATGATATTCAAATTATATCTGGTTCAAAAAAATCCTACTGGGATATTCAGCAACTAAATGAATTCATTCAGAATTATTAGTGATCATTTTCAAACAGGAGTTACAGAAATAAGGTAATATTGTATTTTGTGTGATTAATCAGGATATTTTATCTGCCAATGCTTCTTAGAATAGCTAATTGGTTTTCCAGCATCTGTGCATGGTATCTTGGTTAGCTGTGCATTAACAAAGGGCACCTCACTGACCCTGCACAGTCAGACATCATTATTTTCAATCAGACCAGATAGTTTTTAGGGTAAATTACAAATCCATCGAATGTTGCTGTTTGTTGTGCCAGTCAGGAAGCTCATCCATTTGAACCAAATGGAATCTCACTCACTTTCTGGAATTAGGAGATAAAAACCAAATTGGATTTTCAGTTTCTTTGATGGTGTTTTTTTAGAAAAATTGCCACCTTCTTTTTTCTTTTTTCTTTTTTCTTTTTAGTTTTTTTTCTTTTTTTTTTTTTTTTGGTAAAAGTCTTTTGGGTTGAGGTTTTTTGTTGTTTTTTTGTTTAAAGTGAGAAGAAAATACAGCTCTGATAATACCTGAAAATACCCTACCTCTCAAAAAGATACTGCTAGAAAGAGGAAACTTAGCCTTGACTAGCTGAAATATTTGAAATAAGGTATTACTTTGATCATCTCTTTAAAACTTGGTGTTGAGTGAAGTAGGGCAGGAATAGTTTCTGGCTTGGGGCAGGCAAAAGTGTGTGAAGTCACCCCTTGCTCTTTTCGGTGAAATTATGCTGGTATTTTGGCTCAAGTCAATAAAAGTAGGTGGATTGTTTGTGTTTGATCTCTTCCTAGGAGCAAACAAGTGGAGGAAATGAAAACATCCTTTAGAACTGTTCAAGTCAACAGAAAACCTCCTCTTTCACTCCCTCTTCCCACTTTCCCCTCATTTCCTCTGTCAAAGAATAAACAAGGAAGAAATGATGATGAAGGCAGTTATTTCTTATGACCAAAACCTGTTTATAATGCTAACCTTGAAATACAAATAATAGTAAACATGTGTTAAAAGTCAGTTATTTTTTTTCTCAAGCACCTGGTATGGGTTTTCTAACACTTGGTTTAAAGTATTTACAGATTTCCTTTGAGCATATCAAATAACTCTTGGAAAGAAAATGTTATAGCATAAGGAAGATGATGTTGGTCTGGGAACACTTAAGGAAAGGCTTTGCTATCTCAGCTCAGGCACTTCCAAGGTGTTCCCTTCACTTTCTTCCATTTCATAATCAATATAATGAGGGCATTTGTGGCAAGGTGCAGTGCCTGTATTCCCAGGACACCAGCATGCCTTATGGGACCACCAAAGACAGGAGAATCAGAAACCGGAACTTTGAGTACTCAGTCAAAGGAGAGACACCAAAGTATTTTGACTCTGGATGCCTCAGCCTCAGCTGTGTGCTGCTGCCATCTCTTCTGTTAGCATCCCAAAGAGAGCTACATAACACACAAGAGAAAAGAAAGACGTATCAACAGCATCATAACTAATGTAGGCACCTAACAGCCACTGAGATGTCTGTGCTGCAGGAGCCTTGTCCCAGCCATACACTGATCAAGAAAGGCCACATGGAGGAAGGTGGACACACCTCTGCA
Source organism: Neopsephotus bourkii (assembly GCF_033783945.1). Taxonomy (NCBI): domain Eukaryota; kingdom Metazoa; phylum Chordata; class Aves; order Psittaciformes; family Psittacidae; genus Neopsephotus; species Neopsephotus bourkii. The sequence continues at coordinate 299,819 of NW_026902015.1, forward strand.
GATAGTCAGGGCTATCCAAGGTGAAGGTCCATGTCTCTCCACTGATTTTATAGTTAAGCCTTGAGGTTGTCATCTTTCAGCTTCAGGTCTTCCATCCTCACTTCACCACAAAACTCCTCTGCATCCTTAAGCAAGCTGCTTGATCCAAACAAAAAAAAGTTTAGCTTCCCAGTATTCAGATTTGCATTGGTAAAATGAGAGTCATGGTTCTTCTCCACTTCAGAGGGGTATTGCAAGGATATTACATGCACAATTGTGAAACACTACAGACATGAGTATTTGGGAGAGCATCAGAAGGTATAAATCTCTTCTTTCTCCCAGAATAGCCTGTTCTTTCATCTTTTTGTTACTGAGGAGTTGAAGTAGAAATTGAAGCTGACATATAATCCTCTTAACAAGGTGACAAAGGCATTTCTTTTGGAATGGCGATTCCTACAGAAAACCATTTCCAAGTTCCCAGATCCAGATCCAGGTGCAAATCTTATTTTTGTGGCAGAATTTCTTTTGGGCTTGCAAACACACTTGGGACTAGCAAAGGTCTAGAGCTCTGCAAAACCACTCTTATTGGAAAGGCTTCTTGTTCCTACTAGGACAGGAAGCCTTGTTTAAATGCAAATGCTAATTTCCAATAGTACTGGCAGTTAAAACATTGTGCTATTAGCACAGTATTACAAAACTAACAATGTGACATTGCTCTTCAAGCAAAGAATCAGGATGAGCAATACTTTTGAGTTTTAAAATTACTTCCATCAGAATCTAAGTCACTCTTAATAAAGCAATTAACTTTTTCCTATCCTTTTATCAACATAAAAATAGTCTTTACACCTCAATTCCCTTTTTTCAGTCCAAAACTGTTCTCCCCAACAGGTTTCCTCATCTTTGCCAGGGCTGCGGTTCCCTACAATGATGCAGAAGGAGGCCCACTCTTTCATCCTGTTGTATACATGCATTAAATGAAATCAGACTGCCTCTATGCCCTATTTTTTAACATTCAAAGTTATTTATTGTTGTGTTTATGTTGTGAGTAGCAGGACACATATTTTGAAAGAAGACAAAGGATAAACAGGCTTGTTAGTGTATAATTATTGTGCATGAATTTCTGGTTAGTTTGTTTCACAGGCAAATAGGGTATACTTGAAAGCTTCAGTGTCAATTCAGCTCCAATACTGGTAGAGCAGATGAGCGTTTTCAAGGAGGGGTAGAAATGTCAAGTCCACTAACAAGTTTACAGTACAATATAGCAAAAGAGAAGAACAGTGTTTATGGATTGGTCTCTCCAACATGGTACTTTTTATCCTGCAGAATAACACTTTAAAAGCACATTGACAAAATGTTTCCCTTCTCAAAGAACAGTCTTTGTGTTTAGCTTGGATGCTTATTCCACATGTGTATTAAGATTGATCCAGCAAAACTATGTAGCAAATTATGTTGGGAAAGTGGCAAAAGTGATGGTACACTGAAGAAAGCAAAACAGGGTCTCATCTTCTAAAACCAGTTTACATAAACCAAGATTACTGGCTTGGGTCCTCTCTTAGCTGTCTGGTCACCCAACTGTGTGAAGTTTTCCACACTGGCTGCCACTCCCCAGAGCAAGGGCGCTCTGCTCCAACCTGGTAGAACGGGAAGTGGCTCCAGACCAATAAGTAGTCGGACGCGCTATGTGCATCCACTAGGTCTCAGTCGTGATGCCACATACTTGCTTGGGCACAGTGTTACGGCTCCTACACCGCTTAGCCAAGGTGGACCATGGGCAGAGTTCAGAAAGGCTGGAGCCTGAGCCCAGGGACATGCCCTGCCATCACACTGTGCTTCTGGCCACAGGTCTCCTGTTCTTCATCCAGGTTCCTACACAAACGGTAAATTACCATAGCAGCAGCAAGTGCAAAAACCAGAATGTGGATGTACTAGGAAAAGATGAACATAAGTAAACCCCTCGTAGGAATGACAAAAAGCATCAGCCAGGTCTCTTTCAGCCCTACATGATAAGCTGCGCATCTACCCACTCAGTCAGCAGCCATCACCTCAGCTAGCACCAGTAGAGACATGAGATTCAAGACCCACAAAGGCACTAAAAACCCAGAGAGAGTTTGTCCTTGCAGGGAACTGATGGAAAAACCTGTTGCTCTTTTAATACACAGCCTACATTATCCTGCCTGAATCTGAGATTTGGACAAACACTTGGAAAAACAGCATCTAGGTCTTGAACATGAAAGTGTGCTGGAGAAACAGAGCAAAGAAATTTAATCTTTTGAAGTCCACATCACATTGGATTAATTTAGCAGGCCATGCTTCTGTTCTGTTTCATTATCACAAAGTATTTGATTGACTTTGACATTAGAGTGAAAGAAATGGATATTAATAAAAGGGTACAAATAAGGAGCTAGAAGAACAGATACTGGGATCAGATTGTTAATTCTTTCACACTCACACTTCATACACATGTCTATATATGAAAGAATGTTTTTGCAAACATCAGAACGTTCATTACCCTATTCAGAAACGGAGGTTTACTGTGACAATCTGCTGAAAACTGCCTCTATGATGATAACAGGAAATCAGTCACTTATTCTGCTGGATTGTTCATAAAACTGACAGGCAGGCTCCAACTGAATCCGAGAAGCCTGCACCTGGTCAGAAAACTGTGAGATCTGACAACAGCCTCTCTGTTGCTAATAATTATGCACCAGTTTAATCACCAACCTCATGCTTAGCAAAATGAAAGCATAAAACCGGGTAAATGATGAAGCTATAGGTATTTAAATCATACAGCAGTGTTTGTTCAATTGGCATGGTGATGAGTTGCTCCCTTTTTTTTTTTAGTTCTAGATGATGCTGACAGCATTCAAAACCGAGATTAGAAATTACAGCAGAAGAATCTGACTTGTGACATATGTCATAGAATATGTCCTTTTTCCCCTAACCAAATATAGGTTACTATCATTCAAATTAATAGCTCAAAACACCTGCAATGCAAATAAGATTAAAACTCTATTTGTTCTTTTCTGTGCACAACGGTCACTTCTTTGATTCCTATTTTGCATTCAAATTAGTTCAGCTGAGAAACACAGAGTACAGATGGAAATTGGATTACATCATTAGTAAAGTTGTCCTGGATCAATTTAAATCTATTACTCTTCTGAAAGAATGAAGAAATGTCTTTGTGGGAGGATAAAATGTATTTTCATGCACAAGTCTCATCTGTTGTCAGATGCATGTGTGTTTTGTGTGTGTGTTTGGGTTGGTTTTGTTAGTTTTTTTTTTCCCCTACAAGGAAAATGCACTCTTATTTCTTTTAAAACTTTATGTTATTTAAACCATGTTACTCTATCACAGCAAGCTGTCTTCACTAGCATTATGCCTCACATCGCTCTGGGGTTTGGCACTGGCAAATACTCATGAAAATGAAAACTTGGTTACATTTTATTCTCCTGGGGTTCTTGAAGGACCCCAACCTTGAAGATGGACCTCAGTCCAGCAGCTTCCAGGAAGGAGGAGGATGAGAAAGGGGAAACAGGAGACCTCCCATGACATTCTCTGCTCCTGGAAAGGACTGAGAGATGGCTGAGCCAGCATTAACCTGCACCAAGCAAGGGACTGAAAAGGAATAGCAGGCAGTGTCTGTTGGTGGGACAGGCTGCCTCCAGGAACAGTTCCACCTCCTTACCCTACCACACACACACAACTTCAAACAGCAGCAGCAGTCCAGGCTCTGCTCTGGGCTGTGACAAGCTGGACAACACGTCTAGCTGTCCTAGCAGCATTTCCAATCTATCGAGCTGCTTAGTTTTTATTCTCTCTCCCACTACAAGCTTGTCAGATAGGCAGGAGTGGGGCTAATTAACACATATGCAGAACTGGGGCTATTTAGCACATGGGACTTTTTGACATTTGACAGCTAGATAGTTTGAAGTTTTGATCAGCTAAAATAGGGATGCCAAAATGAGACTTGATTTTTTTAACTTAGGCCTTCAGAATAAAAAATAAATAAAATAAAAAAAAATCTAGATACATCTGTATCATATGATAAATGCAAATTTGCCTGAAGGCAGCCTAATAACTGCCTTCCAGGTGACTACCCAGATCAGAAAAGCTACTGGACACAGAAGTACTGTATTTAAGAGCAGCTGAGATCCATCAATTGGTCTAAATTACTCTCATTCTTCTGCCATAATGCTTTCCCCTGTGAAAAAGCGGTAGGAAATGGCTGGAGCTTTCCAGAGTAGCATGTATGAGAGACAGAGGCTTGCCTACATTGTAGGAGTACAACCTGAGCTAGAGGGGCACACCATTGCTACATGTCAGAAGGACGCAGAGGTGAGATGCTGCCCAGGCACTCAGGAAATGAGGGATAATACTAAAGGGGATCCCATCTCTTGTTATTTTCAAAGTTATATAATTTCCAATGCTTTTAGCGTAGCGCTTTTGTGGCACAGAGATACATATAATTGGATTCTTTCTGTTCTGTTACGTCATGACCAGCTGGGTTAAACCAGCAGCATAGAGACACCCCAGCTTAGACAATTCCTCAGGTAGGTGCCTGAAACGACGGATGCCTGCACTGTAAGTTTGAAGGAGGGATGTACTGAGAAATCTCTACTGAGGCACAAGTCCTTTGCGGATGCTTCTCTCCTGGTCTTAGGATGTCCAGCAAATACTCTGACAGCAGATCCCACAGTATTAGTGTGAGAAACAGAAATTAGACCAAGGAAGCTTCTCTGTCTTGGAAATGTGTAAAACTTAGAAACCAGTCACATCAAAAGATGGCTATTCAGAAAAGCAATGAACTGGGTTTTCCCCCACACCTCCAGTGTAGAGAAAGGTTATGATGTTGCACTTGGCTGCTAATGACCAGTTTCTGGCTGGTTTACCCTTGTTAACCTCATCATAGAATCATAGAATAGTTAGGGTTGGAAAGGACCTTAAGATCATCCAGTTCCAACCCCCCTGCCATGGGCAGGGACACATCATCAACCCCCCTGCCATGGGCAGGGACACATCATCTGCCACAATGCTAATTATCAGAACCAAAGAGAACTAAGAGACATTTAACTCCACTTTAGTAAATACATATTTTTAGAACATGGGCAAGAGCCAGTGAGTTTTGCAGTATTCACTACATTTCATGTTACATTCTGAAAATCTTCATTGTTTGCAGGAAAATATTGCCAGGTTTGGGAAAATCACGAGAGTTTCCAACAGTATATGGTGTATTTTTTTAGCAAACATTACCACAGCAAGGTTCAGCACAGGACTTGTATAGATTTAAAATGATTTATTAAAGATGAAGTTAATTATTCTTATCCATAATTATAATAATTTCAAATCATTTTTAAAAGGGATGCTTTTGTTTAAAAATCAGGCTGCTCTACCCTCTGGACTTCTATTTGAAAGTTATCATTAAAAGGCCAACAGTTAACTTTAAAGACTTGGTGTTCTATTAATTCTATTGCACTATATAACATTTCTGCACAGGGACCTTTTTCTAATATCTCCTAACCCTCTACCTCATGAATTTTAATTATGTGTGGCAAAGAAAAGCCCACATCATTAAGACCATAAAAGATGTATTCTATTAGCCCTTCTTGCAATTGCCACCACAAAACAGGACCTTAGAAAAGCAACAACCCCTTCTCCTCCAATTAATTAAACAATGAGTATCTCCAGAATTATTCTGTTATCATCTGGTGACAGACGGTAACAAGCAAAGACAACAGAACAGCTGGGTATGCATGTGTGAGATGTCACAGGCAGCCCTGCCCTTTGTTACGTTGTTCTCAATTTATTGTTATCAATTTATTTCCAATTGGAAAAAAATATGACAAGAGGTTTACTGGAAACTTAAATGAGAGAAAATCTGGGATATACATTCTGAAATGGGAATGGGATAACAATACATTCAAATTATTCCCTCAGTTTTACAAAACCCTCTCAAAAAGGACATACTGGTGCCGCCGAAACAAAAGAAAGCATTTTCTCCTGTAGGACATTTACAGACACTGCAGCATATGACAGAAAAATGCACAAAAACTATGAGGTTTTCCTCTTTTCATCTGCAACAGTGTTCATTTATGTATTCTAATGTGAATTCTTTTATTATTTTTGTAACCTTATCCTCTTATACATCAGCATTTATGGATATCTGTGTTGTATACCTCTAACAGTTTCTGTGAATGAACTAACAGGCAAACAGCCAAGGGCTACCACCTGGGGTTCTTTTAAAACAACAGTATCACTTCCAGGCTTTATCCTACCCTCTTCCGATAGTTACTTATAAGGATATTTTTACATATTACCCACAAAATGTTACTGCCCTCCCTCCTGGAGATACTGCACAGTAACAGCGTTGTGAGCTAGTCGAGAAGACCCACTACTTCCAGGACCTATTTTCCCCATTTTTGTTCAGTCATATAAGCACAAATGTGTGTAACACCAAGAGGAGCTTAAGCATAGCTAACAGTATCATATGCAACTGCAAAATGCTGCACCTTCTCATGGATGGAAGTTTAAACAGGGCTCTTAAAATTAGTACAGGATTATTTATGCACACACACTTTGGGGTTGGTTTTTGGGTGTTTTTTGCACTAATATGTGTGCTGCTAGGTGTATTAACACAGCATAGAGATGTCTTTTGGCCTCTTACCATCAACTTCTGCTGGTGTTGAAGAAGCACTTCCAGAAGCATCAGCCAACAGTAAGGTAATTCAGTTCTGCCTTCCAGCTTTCACTCATCCATCATCACTTCATCAGTCTGCTGCTTCATATGACACTTCTCAGATTTTCACCTCTTATTCTGAAAAAGAAAGCAGAGTTTGTGAAAAGCCTGAAAATAACATACTAACTCTTATGTAGATACGCTGACAGAGAGGTAACACAGCAAGTATAAATCACTGTTATCAGAACAGTTGATGTAAGCTTCTCTTTACAAGAGCAAATGTTTCACAGAAGGTGCTGTGTAGGCAAGCTACATCAGAGATTGCTAAAAGGTCTTTACACCTTAGATATCTATTGCTTTACTTCTCATAATGGAGGTGTAATGTCTTCTACTAATAGCTCCATTTTGCAGTTTGCAGAAATTAAATGTATTCCAGTTCCAGATAATTAACTGTATGGCGTATCATAACCTCTTCAAAACAGATAGGTTGTAGATTTACAGTTTGGATGTTTAATGGATTAATACTTTGCCACATTACTAACCTTGGTGTCCTTAAACTTCATTGATTTAGTGTTTAATGAAATGAATGAGAAAGGGGCAATATGGAACTCAAGTGGGAAGAATTGTACAGAGGTAATATACAGAATTGCAAAAAATTATATGGTACCCTACAATTATGACAATTACCAACAAAGGTAGAGAGAAAATTGAGATATACTTCCACTCAAGCAGATGCTGGAATCTGGCATTTTGAAATGTAGACATAATGAATGTTCATTATTTGAATTCATCTTTCTAAAGGTCTAAAACATTGCTTTTCTGAAAATGAAGTCATGTAAAGATGGTCTGAAATTCACCCTTCTTTTACATATATGGAAGTACAAGGCTTTGAACAAAACCTTATCTGAAGCATTAATACTATTTGCTATGCAATTACAGAGTGCTGCACAGAGCTCAGTTACAACAAGCCCTCCCAAGACGTTTCTGCTTCAAAGCTGGGTAATAGGAGTCCTAATCAGTCAGCTGAAGGGTTTAATGTCTGCCCTGTAAGTGATAGTCATTATTTACAGCACACCATAAGATCTGAAAAGAAGGTCTTAATGTTCTTGTATGGCTAAAAAATAAATGCCATCCCAAAAGTTCAGAATCAAAAAGACAAAATATTTCCCATCTCTGTTTTTTAAATTAAGCCATGAGTAAATGAGGCTGTAGCAGATCAAACTGGACTTTGAATCTTCGCAGCCTAAGCTCTATGTCTTAGCAGCACATCCATCCTTTCACAGGAATGAAAAAGGTGCCCAGCTGGGGAAATACAGGGAATGTGCAGAGATTTAGCTCCAATTTGGCAGCATTTTTCAGAGCCTGATTAACATTAAGAAGTTTGCTTGATGGGGAGGGAGTACAGTGCTCAGCACTTTGTAAGTTCTCGTCTGTAACTACTACTTTGAAGGAATAAAAAACTAAGGAAGGAAAAGATTAAAAGTTGCACAGCTTAACAATTTACAAGCTGGTTTAACAGAGGAAACTTTCCATGAAAAGATTTGAGTGTTTTTGAAGAAAACTTTTGGTATTGCCCTGAGGAAATCTTGCCTGTGGTCATAGCTCCAAAGAGAACAACCTTCCTTGGTGTGCTCAGCCTAGTTCACTCTGTAAAAGACCCTCAGACTGAATGGCTAAAATGCTCTTGTTTGAGCAACTCAGTTAAGCTACTAAATCCATGCTTTGTGACCCCACGCAACTTTAAAAGCACCTTGAGCTTCTATGGAATACAGGAGGATTTCTAAAGAAAAGGTCATTAAATGCCATTTTATGCATCCAATTCTGAGATAAATAGGCAAGCTTCAAATAATTACCTTCAGCAGTTTACATAGTATAAACATGGTCAAGGCAGTGAAAAGCATAAGCGCTGGCACATTTGTCAAGACAGGTTCCAGTTAAGGAGCATTTTGAAAGTGCATTGGAGAAGAATCAAGAAAGAATAAAGGCTTAAGTTAATCAAAACTTAGCAAATATCTGAACCATAAATTCTAAAGAATTATTAGCAGGATGGAGATGACACTGAAGAGTTGCATGAATTCTCTTAACTTAACAAAAATAATTATTTATGAAACAGCATTTATATTCAAGGATTGGTATCCTGGCTTCTCTCTTTAAATACAAAGTCATATGTGAGAACGGTGTTTACTTTCAACACCGGAGATGCCAGCAGTTCTCAGATTGAACATTCAGGTTGAGTATTTTCTTATCTGGTGCTTAAGTTTGATGCACATGACGTTACCAATAGGCTACAAATACAGGAAGGTATCTCTGGGGCCACATGTTGCAGGACTGGGACAATAGCATGATGAATTTTGCAGAGCATGTATTGCAGAGTAGAACCATGCAGGTAACAAAAAAAACCCCACACTTTTTGTATTTCCCTTCCTACAAACAACATTTCAGGTCTGATCTGACAGTCCTTCGTCATGACAAATTCCCTGAGAATTCACCATTTTACTTGCAGACTGCACAACCAGAGTTACTGATAGCAGCAATAAAAATAAAAATGCTATAAACCTCACAATTTTCATTTTCAGTTGTCGCACCAAACAGCAATTAATCTCCACAAAAAGAAACTGTGTTTTCTCCATGCTGTTAGACTCTAGGAAGATTTACCACAGCAGAATTAACCTTAACCATAGCAATGATGTTTCCCTAAAGGATTTCTGTTATGGTCAGGGTAAAAAACCACAAGCTTTGTTCCAGTGGCCCAGACAAAAAAAAAGCTTTTCAAATCTCCTGTGGCAGATAACTGCAACATGATCATAATACAAAATAGCGCATGGATCACAGAGCACACCTTGCCCCACATGCAAAACACTGTATGTGCAAGTACACAGAGTTAACTTCAACACAATGCTGGCTTCAGTAGAAAGGATTGCAAAAACAAATGTTCCTAAATTTGAGGCAAATAGGGTTGATAAGTAATTATCACTAAATGTTCACTAAACTTTCCACTAAGTCCATCAATGAAGATAAAACCAACTTGCAGTTTTAAAACCACACATACCAGTAAAAGTAGAAAGGTAGTTTTAAAATGTTTTCCAGACTCTGAGCATTGATTTTATTCCAGTGAAGTATCTCAGCTTCTTTGACTATTTTCTGCTAGAATGAAACAAACAAACCCTACAAACTGTGCTGCTGTTTGGTTTTGGCAGATATTCCTGTTGCTCAGTTCTGATATAACCGAAAAAAAAAATAAAACCAATTCTGTCTGTATATTCATTTTATAAAGCTTTGTTGTATTTCCAGATGCACGAGAAGAGATGGCTATGGTCATTCAAGGTAATCAAAAGTCTGAATGGATTTTCACATTTACCAGGTTAAAAGGTTTGACATAACATGACTCTGCAAGGAATGACACCTGCTTTTGAACAGAAATGTGATTTTTTTGGAAGTACTTCACATAATGGCTGATAAAAGACTCTGAACATATCTTTTGAAATATGCCTCCCATATTGGATGGAATACAGGCGTCATCTTGTAGGGGTGAAGTTATGATAATTTCTCATTTTAGCAGTATTTGCAATTATCTGTAAATTCTGTCCTGTATTACATGGAGAAAACAACTCATGCTCACTGTGCTGGTGTGATGATATTAGTTCACATGAGCTCATGTGAACAACACCTGACTTCTCCCAGAAAACCCTCAGTGCTGCCATGCGATGAATAATCACATCTGAAGGTAGAGATAAGTTACCTGCAAGTTCTCCCTGGGGCAAAATGAGGAACATTTCAGTTCTGGCAGGCTGCAGCTCCTGAGTCCCACTACACATAAAGATCTCACTTAAGGTTTATGAAGCATCAACAAGATGGCAGGAGGCACAGAAACCTCCCAGGATACAATCATTCCTTTCCACATGGACTGTTAATGAATTACAGAACTGCCTGGGTTGGAAGGGACTTATGAAGATCACCTAGTCCAACCCCAAATGAAGGGTCATTCAAAGTAAGTATCTACAGAAACGATGAAGGACAGAAATTCTTTCCAGACATCCATAATCGATGCAATAGCAGTTTGAATTTAATCTCTTATCAAAGTAAATTGAATATAGAAAATTGGTTTCACTGTCTTGTGATCTCTAGCATCGCGTCCATCATTTATCTGTCAGGAGGCTTCAGAAACATCCTGTGTTACTCTTTACATGACGTTTTCAGGTTTAATTTCACAGATTATGAGGAGGTCTTATTAAAATACCAGGATTATTATTGTAGCCTGTAGGAGTTGAGCTGCAGAAGTTGTGCAAAAGCAAAATATTATCACTTGCTTTAATCCAGCATGCAGAGGCCCCAGTCAAGGGAGTCCCATTGTACCAGGCCCATCCAATCTTTGCATGCACAGCCTGAGCCACACACTACAATGCAGTTCCTGATGGAGCCTGCCAGCAGTGCCAGGGCATAGGTAAACTCTACATTTTTGTGAAACACCCTTTCTACAGCGTAAAGCCAAAAGGGTGGGAAAAAGCAACACCTTTTTACAGCTCTCCTCACCCAGAGAGCAGTTTGAGTGAAGAGCAAATTGGATCATCTTCCACTCTGGGGGTGAGCCCATCAATACGCACAGTCAGTGGGAACAGCAGTCACAACACCACAGCTAAGAACTTCCCATCAAAGGCAGAGTATTTCACCCAGATCTCCCAAGTACCTGGGTACTTGACTGTATTCCAGTAAAGAAAACTGGAATAGGGTAATGGAGAAAAACAATCCATCTGAGGTGCTACTTGCTCTCTTGATATCAGATGCCACAATGGTCGCAATGCTCAATCTCACTTGCAGGACACTTTCCTAAGTGATGTCAAGAGAGTCAAAGGGTGCCTTATAACAAGAATTCAGCACAGCCTTTAGCACAGCAAGCAGATGGAGCCTGGGATGTTAAATGCAGCGGCCAGTTATACTTGTCTTTAAACGGCAAATTCCCATTGTTTAGATTTTTATATATCACTTTAGTTCCTAAGGAACTTCCAAGACATTTTTTCCAGCCGATTTCTTATTCAGACTTAAGATTAGCTGCTATTTCATGACTGCTGTTTCTACTGAATTGCTGTCCACAGTTTGATGGTGTGTGGTCTTTTTCTTGAGTAGTCACCATTAGTTTAGATCCCTACCATTCACATGGGTAATTCAGATCATAGATTTGTCCTGTCTTTATCAAAAGTTAGTCTTCATCTATCATAAACTTTAACTGTCCCTGTGATGCTCAGATCACTGGTGAGGTCTCTAGAACTCCTCATATTCTTTTGTAAATACTACCTGAATAATATTATGCCCTCTTCAAAATATTGATACATCATAATTTACCCTCTCCTAAATTGTAAGAATACAAAGCATCAGCTTTAGCACAGACTACTGAGGCTTTGCTCATTCTCACTTGTTGAAAAGCTGAAGATTTTTTTTTTGTACTTTGTCCTCTGCTTTTACTATTGTCTAACATAGTCCAGTTGAGATCCAGTGACCACCTAGTGATACCAGGCTCTGGAGAGAAAGGACTGCTCACTGCGCACTGTAGAGAGCTTTCTGCATGTTGTAAATACATCTTGTTTGGGATAATTGTTAAACCACCTGAGCAGTTGAAGACTGGTCATCTGGCTGTGAGAAGCAGCACTTAATTGCACAAAGTACCCAGATGTGTTACTTGGGCTTAAGAAAGACACCCCTTCCCTTCATGAGCAGTTCAGAAGCCAACTCTAATGTCTTTTCCACCTTGTTTTGCAAATCTTTGAGTACAATTCACAAGAAAGATTGGGATTTAGCTTGGCTTTAGAAAGAAAATTGTATTTGTTTCTTTAACCTGATTTCACATCCACTAGCACTCATAACCAGCTGATTTCTCTCAGCACTAGAATACAAGGCACTCCACACTCCTTCACTTTATTGTAGAGCTCCTCTCATTTCAAGAGGGCACTCTACCAGTAAGTGGTAAATTACCAACCTGTAGCTCAAACAGCTCCTTTGCAAACCCTTTGCATTGCCCAGCTCTTGAAGTAACTTCTTCCCTCTCTATTTTGAACAGTATTGTTTCCTGTAGAAGCAGAGGAGAAACAGACACTGATAAAGAATCACAGAATCACAGAATCCCAAGGGTTGGAAGGGACCTCACAAGTTCATCTAGTCCAACCCCCCTGCAAGAGCAGGGTAACCTAGAGTACATCACACAGGAACCTGTCCAGCTGGGCCTTGAATATCTCCAATGTGGGAGACCCCACAACCCCCCTGGGCAACTTGTTCCAGTGCTCTGTCACTCTCACAGTAAAGAAGTTTTTCCTGATGTTCACATGGAACCTCCTACGCTCCAGTTTACACCCATTGCCCCTTGCCCTGTCACTGGACACCACTGAAAAAAAAACTAGCTCCATCATCCTGACACTCACCCTTTACATATTTGTAAACACTTATGAGGTCACCCCTCAGTCTCCTCCAAGCTAAAGAGACCCAGCTCCCACAGCCTCTCCTCATAAGGGAGATGTTCCACTCCCTTAATCATTTTGTGGCTCTGCACTGGACTCTTTCAAGCAATTCCCTGTCCTTCTTGAAGTGAGGGGCCCAGAACTGGACACAATATTCCAGATGCAGCCTCACCAAGGCAGAATAGAATGAAACAGGGTTCTTCACAGGACAGTGTTTTAGTGCTTATTGAAAATAATTTGTAATAAATTTAATATGCGAAGCATACTGTTGGGTAGGAGTCCAATAATAACAGCATTCCTGCCCTAGCTACAAGTAGAGAAACCACTGATGCTCCTTGTCCTACAAAAGCATTTTTGTTCCTTTAGGGCTTAATTATTCTTGTACAGAGGATGAAGTTTCCTCTCTCTTTTCTCCCATTTTCACTGAAAACTGAATTTAAAAGAAAGTTTACTGTATGTTTCCAAGAGCACTTGGTTTTCATTGTTGGACATTCCTTTGTTTTTAGCACCAATAAAGGTCTGCCACTCTGTGCCATCACTGGCGGGCTCCCTCTCCATTTGGCTAATACATTCACCTAGCATCACATACAACAATCAGACATATTCTTACTCGTAGGAAGTTGCATAAGAACAAAAAGCATGTGTGTGCTATCTAAGATTTCCTTGGAGTGAATTACACTGGATGAATTATTCGGAATTATTGAGAAAAAGAAATTGTTTACTATTCCATCATAACAGATGCTCCAGACAAAGAAGAGAGGAAGCTGTTGCAGCCTCTGACTGAGCCATTGCTTTTCACAGCTGAGCATGGTTGTGCAAATTAGCCGGTAAACTTTATGGAAGAACCAAGAAAGAAGCAATTAGAATTACAGTGCCAGTTAGAGAATCTGTAGTTTGTAATCAACCAAAATTGTGCCGTTTTCCATATTCTCTGCTGATAATGCAAATGTAACCTTTGAAGAAAACTGCTCTGTATGTAGCACATCCTGAAAGCAAGAAAAAACACTGAAGTCCAAACAAAGAGCTTTGAGGATGGTAGGTTCTATATATCTTGGTCAATTCACATATGGGCATTATACACATTGTGAACAAACTACAAAGCAGGCATTTTGGGCACCAGCACAAGTAACAGGGCAGAACAAGATCAAGAGAGCAAAACAAGAACCATGAAAAAACATGGACTGGCTTGAGACCGAGAACTAGAGAGCCCTGGGGGGAAAATGACTACAATCTCTATTGTTCAGGTTAGAGAAGACTCAAGTGAGTCATGACAACAGCTGAATAAAGCAAAGGACACCTCAGAACTCTGGAGACAAGACAGAGAACAATGAATTTTAAATGCAAGCAAAGACAGTATGTTAATCTTCTAATAGGAAGAACAGACAGGTATCGGGATGGATTGCCTAGGAAGATAGTAAACTTTAAGGCAATGTGATCATACATACTTGCCAGCTCACAGTTACGCAGAGGAGGTCCTCTATGCCACCAAATTGCCATGCAGTAAGGGGATTTGTGAATACCTTGCAGATCTCTTACAGTTTCTTTACATCTAAATAACTTTCCAGGTCATCAAATTAAATGTCAGAGTTTTTCAAGACTCCACCTTACATCATTTAGGGGTTCACTTTGCTTTATCACAAATTACTAATCTAAATTCTTGTCTTTCTTATACCAGACACAAATCATATGATAATATTTGTCTGTCCTCCCAACATTTAGGGTTTGTTTGGATTTTTTTTCTTTTTACATGATTGTTCTAAACTCCATTCTCTGCGTTTGGTTTAGGTTTTACTTATTAATTTTTGCAAGGTTTGCTCAGTTGCCCATAGTACCAGTTGGAAGCTTATAAGATGAATTGAATGTTCAGCTACATTATATGGCACAGAGATTAAGGTTCATTGATCCCTGAAACAAATTAAATTGAAATAATTGCTTTTTTTTCACTGCTACTGTTGCAAGCTTTTTCCCCTCCATGTCTTGATGTGCATTATTGGATGCAACAGAATTTCTCAAGATGAAGAAGGATAAATGTCAAACATATAATGATGAAAATACATAAAGATGTTCCACAGCATATGCCTCATTGCTTTGGCAAAGAAAGAATATTTGCTATTAAATTTTATTGCCAATAATCGAAAATACTGGCTAGTCACTAAAACTTTCTATTATTTTTGAGATGTCTTCATTAATACTGTATACAGATAAGTCACAGTAGGCAGCATATAATCACAATTCCAGCTATGTGACATGGATCAGAGAAATAGTCTCAAATAAAACTTTCCTGTAGTCTGTGTGGAGCAAAGATTAGAGACACATCAGTATAAACAGCAAAGACCAAGCTGGTAAATGGTAAGCATTTGATGTTCGTATCTAATTCTGTTCGTTATACCCTACTACATGTAGACCAGTCATTCCCTTAGAAAAGCAGATACTTTGTTTGTTAGGATAGGTTTTAGAGAATCCTCTGGGGCTTTCTATCCCATTCTTGCACTGGCTACAAAAGAAAGTAAAAACTAAAGAATATGTCCAACAACTAAGATACTCCAGTAGTTCAACCACTTTCAGAGGCAGGCCATTACTGCTTCCTACACCTGATGCCAGGGCCACGTGTGCTCTCTGGAGAAGTCTTTTGATAACATCTTTCTTGTTCGTCCCATTAAAACAGTTACCACCAATTAAAACTGAGTACCTCTTCTACCAACCTCTCTCATTTCCCTGTTCACCCACATATCAGAAAACCCTGCTCCTGTTTACGGTGACTGGGCATTAAGGTACCAAATGCCAGAAAGGGGAACAATAATTTCCTTCCCCATGCTTTTTAAGCTGTCTTAATTAACATGTCTTTTGTGCTCCTTATTCTGCACTTCTCTGCCTGGCTTCTCCTGTTACAACCAGCATTAAAAACATCATAAATCATGCAACTTGGGGAACAATAATTCTGTAATCACCTTACTGCACTCTTAACATTAATGTTCCTGGGAGCTTAATTTAAAAGCTGAACATGACACAACAGATGTCAAAATTGCATTTAGATGCTTAAATCAAACAAACACAACCTAATGCCCCCACCATATTTTGCTCATAAACATTGGCTGGTTTAGGGTGACCCCATCACACTGGCAACACAGAGATGAGATCTTTGCACTGTCTTCTACGTCACTGATACTTGGCACAAAGGAATAGAAGTTTAAATTTTAGCTACTTTACATCTGATTTAAGGCAACTAGTACAGTGTCACGAATAAATACTGTATAGAATCATAGAATCGTAGAATGGTTAGGGTTGGAAAGGACCTTAAGATCATCAAGTTCCAACCTCCCTGCCATGGGTAGGGACACCTCACACTAAACCATGTCACCTAAGGCACTGTCCAACCCAGTCTTGAACACCACCAGGGATGGAGCATTCACAGCTCCCTTGGGCAACCCATTCCAGTGCTTCACCACCCTTACAGGAAAGAATTTTCTCCTTATATCCAATCTAAACTTCCCCTGTTTAAGTTTCAACCCATTACCCCTTGTCCTGTCACTACAGTCCCTAATGAAGAGTCCCTCCCCAGCATCCCTATAGCCCCCCTTCAGATACTGGAAGGCTGCTATGAGGTCTCCACACAGCCTTCTCTTCTCCAAGCTGAACAGCCCCAACTTTCTCAGCCTGTCTTCATATGGGAGGTGCTCCAGTTCCTTGATCATCCTTGTGGCCCTGCCCTGGACTTGTTTCAGCAGGTCCATGTCCATGTACCATGGTTCCATGTACCAGAACTGTGCACAGTGCTTCAAGTGAGGTCTCATAGGAAAGGTTTTCTACAAATTCTTGGATCACAATGTCCATTCTTGCTAGCTGAACTGTAGAGTGGAAAGCTTTAAGAATGTGAGAAATCAATACAAGCACACCTTTGAGATCAATTCCAAAGGATCCAGAGGAGATATCATAAGAGGCAGAGAATCTGCCATGGCAGTATCTTAATCTAAACTGGGATACAGGAAACTTGGACACAACTTTTGGCCAGGATTAAGGTTCAATCTTTTCCTCTCTCATCCCAGGCCAGCAGTTCCCAAGCAAGGAAGTGAATCCACATCACAGGGGGTAATCCAGGAGGAATCAGTGGTGCCAGTGCTGCAGGAGGAAGGCAGGCTCAGGCCATGGTTTACTTCATACAGCTTTTCTGATTCCATCCTCCCTCAGCTGGGAGAGGACCAAAACTGCCATGGGAGGCACACAGGCTTCCAGGAACTCTTTACGCTCCTCATCCCTGGGTACCGTGTTATTAGCTCCAGGCACACAGAGACGGGGGGCTGTGCACTCCCCCTCATTATCATGATGCCCACTGGCACATCTCTCACACCAGACTGTGTAATACCCATGACAGAATCATGATTATCCTTCTGCCAGCTGTTGGGGGGTGAACCCACCCATAAAAGCAGTTTGTACAGTTATGCTGATGCAGAGTTGGTCTTACAGGTAGCCAAATCCAACCATATTTCCTCGGGAACTTCCCTTGTGGTTTTATGCACATAACTTAATGGAAAAAAAATGAAATTCTAGCCAGAATATTCCCTGCAGTCACTGAATGCCCCAGCACAGAACTATTTCATAACTCCACTGGTTCACTCCACATCAGTTGTGCTGTTGAACAACTGCAGCATGTAGCCACATACTTTACAGCTTCCCATCCTGGGCCTGGCCCAGCTGGGACAACATCCGTACTGAGGCGAAGCATTTCGTCACTTGCTCCAAGCAATACGGACAGACTGTCACTTCTGTAACTGCTACGACTGAAGCCTTTTCCCATATCTAATTATCGCCTTGCACGACCAGCAGCCATATCAAAGCTACTGTCTCCTCTGGCAGCTTTGTTCAGCCCATCAACAGCACGGTTGGTATCTTGCCCAGATTATACTGCCCCTAACGATCTCAATACAAGTCGTGAGGTGCTGGGTCCTCCCAGTCCTTTTAGTCCCACATCTGTGGGGACAACATTCTCCTCAGTTTGAGCTAACTCATCTCTCTTGACAAACTTTCTACTTGGTCTCACATAACCCCAATGAATAAAGAAATAAGAAGAGAGAACCTCTCAATGCCCCATAAGACACACTCACTGCTCACACCAATTGTCTTCACATCTTAAGAGGAGCAACCCCCACCTGTTGCACTCCACAGGGCAACACAGCTGATTGCTTATGGTACCCCAAGTCAAGACAGATGAGCAAGGTGAGGGAAAACTAAGGACTTAAAAAACAGGTGCTGATGTCCATGTAACTAGATTGTCAGCATCGGGCACTGTTGGCACAAGTATTACTCTCATTACAGTGCTCAGAAACCAGTGGCACTCTTTCCCTTCCTTCACATACAGAAAAGAAAATAATCTTAAGCAATAATGGGTGTACTAACAGAAAAATCTAAGGGTATAGGTCGTTATGTCTTCCCGTCACATAACCACGGCCTCACTGAGAAATGTGCACAGCACTGATAGAGTACATTCATTTCACCTTTCTAAGTGTATGGGGCTATCTCCACAGGAGGGGGCAGCTCACCTAGAGCTCAAGAAACTTCATCAGCAAAGCAATATGAACTTACTTCACCATAAAGAAACCTTCATTCTGTAAGTGAGCAGAGACAGTGGCAAGTACCAGGTCTTCAGCATCTGAAACTGCTGTGACAAAAACTATGACAGAGACTTCAAGATGTTTTATAATGTGGGATACACACACACACATAAATATATATATATATATGCACTTCAGATGCAGTTGGTCTAAGCAAGAGATTTTTATCTGTGGTTTTCTCTCTGCCTCCCTTTCTCATCTTCTTTGCTGTAGATCATGTGCAAATTGCTGTGACCTATGAAACAAATCAATGAAGAGGAAATTTAGGGGCCAGCATAAAGAGACACAAAATTATGATGATGCCCTACTAAACCATCCAGAGAGGTCAAAGTGAGAAGAACAACTTTATCCTTTGAGGTTGCTCGTAACCGCAGGAAGCTCCATTAACTCCTGACAGCACATCATAAAACATAAGCTCTTGCGCTGTGGGATGGATGTAGAGCAGGCTCCCGCCAGGAGAGACAACGGCTGTTCTGTGACAACAGCCACTGTACAACCTCAGCACCGCCTCTGGGTCACAAAGATGCTCAGATTTATCAGCAGATTTTAGAGTCAACTGAGACAGCGCTGGTTGCAGTATCAGGCATGAAAGCCAGTTAAAACCAATGCACTGTCACAAGCAGCAAAACACCCTGTCCCTTGCATGCATTAATCTCAGACTATTCACACATGCTGGATATGGCATCATTACTTATCCTGGGTTTGGAACTCAGGGCCGCCACAACTGACGGGTAAGGTCTTCATAACTAACTCACCAAGACCCCTCATTACAAACCCCTTGGGTTTAAATCTAAGACATAAAAGAGACTGTAACAACATCTTTTAGGAAACAAATTACACAGGCTTCGGGCTGTAGCTGTGACAGTCCATGACATATAATCAAATAAATTCTCGTTCTGGGAGAAATGATTACCATAAACTGAACCATAACTAAAAATTCACCAGGAAAAACACATCCTTGCATATCCCTATGTTTCCATAAAACTCCTCAAGGGATTTTTTCAAACCTAGGATCTTCCAATATTTCTGTTTAAAACTGAACACATTAAAAATACTTCGCAACAAACTGCACAAACAGGATACATCTAAATTACTTTGATTTGTTTTGATGTTGAGTAATGACGGCTTCACAGAAATCTGTGTTATGGAATGCTTTGGCAAGCTCTATAGGAGTTGCAGGTGTATTCAGATACATTCCTTTGCAACCAGTTACTTCAAAGACTTCATGTGCTGGGTCCAGGAGAATACTGGAGCACTCATTGAATATACTGTACCACAAGTAAGAGGTGAAGGAAGATCTTCATTGTGATCACATTTTATCACCCTTTTGGTTCTTTTGCACCATAACATAGCTCTAGAATCACGCAAACTGTGTTGTTAGTAGGCCACAAAAGCAAGATTTGCTGCTTTTTTATTGGTGGAGTTCAACCACAAATTCCATACAGGCCAGCTCTGACTGTCTTTGCAGCAGGGCATTTGTCATGTGCCTCCTTTCAGACGTTTCCTATTGACAATCATCTTTGCCATACACGGCCTCAAGAACTGAAACAGCACTTTACAAATTAAAAATTGATTTTAGCTCCAAAAATCTGACTGTGCATGAAAAAAAAGAAGAGTAAAAGAAAACACCCCTATCTTTAAAGACTGCTTTAAACATGAAATGTGCCTGGAGCTTTTTTTGCTCCATTGTTTTCACATTGCTTACATCTCTTCTTGTTTCTCAGGGATGAAGACAGTCAACTTTTTGAGATATGATTTGTCTCACACTGACTGCTGGGACTGGCTGCTGAAGTCTCCATAACTAACTCAAAAGGCCTCTCATTACAAAAGCGTTGGTTTAAATCTAATACATAAAAAGATATCAGCTGGGCAGATGCAAGATTGGCATTACCCAAAGCTTGTTAGTCTTTATAGGAATAAAGTTCACTATCTTCTAACCCACAGATGGCATTGGTACAAAGCGTAAAGGGACAGAACAAGGTTACAACAGGTTTCATGTTTTTAACTGGAATCAGTAAGTGTGTGGGAGGTGTCAGAAAAATTCAAGTGAGCTTTACCTTATGTATTTTTACTGCCTGTACATTCCTATTATAATAAATAAAATTGGTTGGGCTATAAAAGTTGTTTAAATTATATTTATGATACAGCATTCATGAAAAACACACTAGAAATAGGTAAATTTTGGGTTATAATTTAAACAACATTAGAAGCATGCTTTATTTAGCTAAGTTTCATTTTTTATGTAAGAAGAAGCATGGAGTGATGTGTTCACTCACTAAGCAGAGGTGAGGTTACCAACTGCTCAAGCCTTATACCATTCCAGCATAGCAGTTCCCAGACCCCAATTCCACCATCCTGCATTGAGGACTCCCCGCACAGTGGGACAGTCCCAGTCACAGACATCCAGATCTCTGGTCCTTCTATGTTGTCCTCGACAGGCAGACACAAACTTATACAAAAACAGTGGTGACAGAAACTCTGAGATGACCAGTAATTTTCGGAACCTGCATTTTCTGGGTGCCAGCAAAATGTTTCAGGTTGAGCAACTAAAGCTGGAGGCACCCAAAGTGACTGAATGCCATCTGAAGTGATGGATCCACATACTGCAGAACTCTTGAGTCCTCTGCCCTTCATTTCCCAAGCCCTGTCTCTAGACTCCAAAGGGATTTAAAAAGCCTCCTACTGCTTCTGCTGGTCACTGGGCAGGACCTGGCAGCCATGGGAAGAGGCACGCTGCCTCAGCTGCTGCAGAGTGCTACCCGCTGCATTATCAGGGAGCAGATGCGGAGTTAGAAACACCTGGGCATTGCATCCTATCAGTAATTCAAGCCCCATTTTCCCCTCACAAAATCTCACCTTCACCTGCAAAAAATCCTTACCCACAAACACTGATTTTCTCTAATGACTTATTTCAAGTCACCTATTACTTTGCCTTAGAACACATGTTTTCCTTTGCAAAGCAAATGCCTCAGGAACTATGATGTCAGTTGAGGATTTATGGGTTATATATGCTCCTGCCTATGACACTGGGACAATTATTTTTTTTCCTCATAGGTGTTTCTTGGAAGGTATGTGTTTCCCTGAGGACTGTATGAAATGTTATTAATACTAATGAGGCAGATGTCCTCATGGCAAAAGGGAATAAACAGTACTATGTTAGAAAATTAAGGGCACCTTTCATTCTTTTCACTGAATCTCTTTGAAGTCCTATTGTTCAGAAAAGCCTGCAAGAAGTTTGTGTATCTCTCCCACGAGAATTAGTCAACAATTATTCTGCTTCCAAGAGAAATTTATTTTGAGTCAATGTTTTTTAAAATCTAGTTGTTCATCAGGCTTACTCATGCATTAAGGATGATTTTCAGTGTTCAATAGAAACTCCTGAAACAAGGAGCAATTAGAAACATCTGATTTCATGATGCATTTTGCCTCCGGCAAACCAAGCAACTGTTTCCACAAGGAAAATGCAAAGACTCTCTGTCTTCCAAGCAGTTATTAAGCGTACAGCAGAAACAGCTAAATTTCAAAAGCTGAAACACAACAATAACTTGGCTCGCAATGGAAGTTGTCAAATGACTGAATCAGTTGTACGACAGTAGAATAAACATAAACATTAACTCAGCTCAACTCAACTAAGTGAAAAAATGGCTAACAATACAAGCAAGAGCACACAGCCAAAAGTATGGGTCAGAAAGCCCTGGGTTTCTTGTCTACGTTCAGGCAAGCTCTGCAATTGTATTTCTTCTGCCTTGAAAACTGGTGATGGGGTCCATCCCACAGCTACAGCCTGGGAATGGACTAGGTAAGATCTGGGGGATGTAAAAGGATGTAAAAGGCTGCTGAGTATTATTTAAGAGTGAACATTAAGAAATCAATGATACCTTTTACAGGTGCTAAATATTAGGCACATGTTACAATGCTGCAGGGACTTAGACCTGCTAGAGTCAATGGCCTGCTGCCATGAGTCCATCTTCTGCCTCTGACCCCCTCCTGCAACCTATGGCCTGAACATAGCAGAAAAGGAACAAATACACGGGTATGCAGGAGTTCAAACAGCACCCTCTGATACAGATCTAAACATAGGAAATGCCCAGTCTCGATGACAGAAAAGCAATTTGTCTGGCCTTTTCCTTTTGCAGGCAACAATCAGCTCACCAGCTTGCCATAGTTTATTCAAGATCATAGATTGAAGGCGATTTATAAACAGCTTCTATCCCCAGTAAGAAAACAAAGGAAATAATAAATAGTTTTTTCACCAGTGTTTCAGCTGGTGATAGTTAAACAATAAGCAAAACAGGTCTCAACAATATCCAGTCTTTTCTACATACTGGTTAATGGCTTCTGACACTCTAATTTCGTAGGCACGGTCTGTAACTAATTGTTATAAAACAACAGCTTTTCTTAGTCAAACTACAGCACAGATGAAAGGGAGCTAATCCACAAGGCTATACAGATGGCCTGCCTAGGAAAAGTGAAAACTTAAAAACCATTGCTTGCTTATCTGTTCTGCTTGTCACAACAAGGAAAAGGATGCACATGGGGCAAAGCACTCTTTAGTCTTGGAAAAGCAGTTCTTACAACTTCACCTTTTTTACTCTGCCACGCAAACAGATGCAGAAATATTATGCCACAAAATATATCTATTTCCCCTCCTTGTTCTTTTGTGATTTCATTTCATTTCTGCCTTGTCCAGATGCAGAGAACTGGCCCTGTGGACACATCAAGCCAGGTAATGTTCATAGGTGAACAGTCTGCCTTGCAGTAGCATGGGCAGGTTTTCTCGAGGGGGAAATGTCAGCATAATTCATCAGCAAGTAAACAAACAGGACCAGTGGGCAAGGACTACATGCAATACCTTCTTCCTTCTCACCATCACTCAGAAAAAGAGCCAAAAGAAGGTAACGTGGAAGCAGACAGCAGCCTCAGGTACCAAAATAACACAGTATTTTGAAATAGAGAGAGAAAGAGAGGGAAAAAGACAAAAAGTCATACTGGAAACTAAATTGGAAATAGGATTATCTTTACAGAGAATCCTGAACTGGGATGTGCTCCATCTGAACACAAGGGTGGAGTATTAAGTTTCTTAAAATTAATCTGGAAATGTTAAAGAGCTCCATCAGCAGGGTGTAAATCTGCAACAGTTACTGCAGTGGGAGCCACAGCGGCAAACATCCTCGCTGGCTGGTAGGTGGAAAATGAGACACTTCTCAAAGCCTCCTCTAATATGGCTGCTGAGAGCATCCATGGACTGGACTCAAGAATCCCAGAAAGCATTTCAATTCCTGTCTCCTGGGAGAGCCCAGTGTTCAACTGTTCTGCATGTATAGCAATGTGGTTATGCGTGTTTAGCATGGCAGCATCAAAAATGAACTAAGGCTTTCCTTACAGGGCAAAGAAGAAGAGAGAGCTCTGCCAGAGAGTTCATGATCTATATGGGTGAGTGGTGCTGTGACTTCCTAGCACCAGCAAGGGGACAGTCATCCTCCACTCCACAGTGAGCATCACCCACCTTTCCAACTGACATTAGCTGCAATTTCACTCTATTCTTTGCATTCTGGGAAAGTCTTTATGAGCCTCAGGAGAACCAATTATTTGTCCCTTAATTATTGAAAGAGGCAGAATGGGCTGCTTTTCCATTCAAATAAAGTCCCACATTCTACAACTAAAACACATTAACATCACCTGGAGTCCTTCCCACTTTCTTGTACTGTTTAATGCATCACTGATCAGCTATCTACCTGGGCATTTCACAGGAGTTCAACAAATCTCCCACAGAGCTAGGGAACTAGAAGCATCTCTAAATAGAACTAGGACACAGAAGTATTAAATGATTGGGTTTAAGATGCATGGAAGTATGTGGCGGAAGCCCAAGTCTCCTGACTTACAGCTTCATATAATCACAGCACTACCGCCATGTGACAGCAACTGAGTAATGACATTAGCAATGAGGTCTTCCAGTGATTTTTGTCATCTCCCACACACTGAGACCCTTCCCCACTCTAAGTCTTCTGCCACTGTGCATATGCCCAGCAACAACTCAGTCTTCTGACCAGTTCCAGAGAAAGGGAGTAAACAGCATTGTTAATCATCAAAACAAACAAAAAAGATAGATATAGATATATATATATATACACAATAATTTATTCTCACAGTATCACCCTGTTGGTGTCTTGCTTTGACTGTAGCCTCTTCCGAGCTGAACCAGATAACATTTTCTATCTTGTTTGGCACACTGTGGACACCAGTAGAGATGTTTAAAGCCTGTTGGAATATTCAACCAGATAGCAGCCACAGAAATTAAGGGGAGCTATGCAGCTGAATCCTTTAGTCATCCATTTATGTTTCTCCTTCCTCATAAATCAAAGGACAGGAAAGCTATTTAATCTGAAATAAACACTGAATTAGCAGTACAATTCAGCTCCTTACGTTCTTTCCTCATTGCTTCTGATAAGTACAGTCAGCAAACAACCAAACAGCCAAAGTAAAACATAATGAAGAATTTAAAACCCCACTAGTATCACTGTGCTGCAGATTCCATGAAGCCTTATTTCAGTCTGAAATTGAATATTCTTCTATTTCAGTGCAGTCTGGTTAAATAACTGGATTTCCAACTTCTTAATAGGGATCTGATACTAGTTGTATCACTGCAAAGCTCAGAAATTTCAGGCTGTCTAAAATATTTGTTTCATACAAATATGCAGTCCAACTACAATGATGTGGCTGGATCTCCTTCACCCAGAGCTCTGTTCTGATGAGATATGTAAATATGCTTGCTAAAGGACATGGCCAGAAGGTCAGTGTGATAGCTTAGTAAAAATGTAATAGAAACAGGCAATAGCTACAAAGGGGAAAAAAGCAAGCCAACTATAAAGAATGTAATAATTAACACCTAAAGTACTACTGTAAAGGTTAAAGTCTCCACTGCCTTAGAAAATGGTGCTTCTCTATGGCCCTTTTATCTCACAGAAAATACAGTCAGAAGACAATCCATCCCGTAAGAGCAAATAAAACATTAAGGGGCACAGAAAGCCTGTAACAAAAGGCTGGAAAGATTAAAAACCTTCAAAGAATAATTAATGAAAGAATAGTCAAGAGACATCTGAAAACAAGAAATGTCATAAAATCAGCCCTTTACCCTTGCTGACAACATAAACAGCAGGATATACAAATATACTAACAGAAAGTAATGTATTCTATAGGAGTGGCAGAAGGTTTCCCATGGGATTATCTTGGGGAAGATGCTGTAAGAAGATAAAGGCTAAATATCTTTAAAGGATTTTCAAAAGACGTCATTTTCACAGAAAAACAGAAGCCTTCCAGTAACATCAGACATGCTACGAAGTAGTTGAGAGATTAAAAATGATTTTTTTATAGTGCCTATTGGTGAGATAAACTTCCCCCTTCAGCATCTGCCAACAGTCTCTGCCAAAGAAAGAGCACGACGCTTGTCTGAACAACCCTATATTATAGCAAGTCTTACTAACTGCCTCTGGCAATTCATACCTCTGGGTATGAAAAAGTGATGAACTTGCATCAGAGTTTACAACAATGAGATGTAAACAACAGGCAAATTAGTATATAGTTCACAAGAGGCTTGCAAAGAAGAGCACATGTGCTGTGCTTTCAGCTGCCAACACCAGCCTGCCTGGCCATTGGTGCTGGCTCCAATGCACCTGGCATCTCCAGCAAAAAATCACTAAGAGCATCGGTCACTCACTAAAGAGCAGCTCTTTGCTGTCCCCATGCTCCCAGATTCGGTTCCACACTCCCTGAGAGTCAGTATCCATCCTGTGGCTAAATATCCTGTTACACCTAGCACACTTAAAAATTAATTACTGCTCCTCCGCAGTAAGATGTCATAATTAAACTCTCTTTTCATTTAAGACTGAATTTCAATGAGGGTTTGATGGCACTGCAGTACAGCATTCACAAAGGCAATGCTGACCTCAGACCTTTGCAATGGGTTTTGGCCACATAATTGCCAAGAGCTTCCTACAACATCAAGATTTTGGCTTTCAACAATGTACATTTATAACCACCCCAGCTTTCAGCAATAGCAGCTGAAACACATGCATGGATGATGATAGAGATCTCCTCAAGGAGAAAAACAGAAGCCTTCAGGATTTTTTTTCCCCCAAACTGAGCCTGTCTATCTTTTTCTCACACACGCCAAGCAGTGACCCAGCCTTCATGACTGACAACAGCAAAGAATAAGATGACATTTCCTGACCTTTAAGAAGCATTTACTAATCAGTACTAACTCCACAATTTCACTCATCATGTTACTTACTAGCTTAGCTGTAAAGAAAAGGAAGAAAGCTGAAATTCAGTGTATTTTGCTCTTTCTGAAATACTGTAAGCACTGTCCTGTTCTCTGTGCCAGGACTACGTGTCTTCAAGAGGAGGAAGCCCTGGCCTGCTGTTTGCATTCAGCTCCCACTGGATAGGACACTAATGTACGTATATTAGAGAAGTGGATTTATTAGCTACGTTTAAAGAAAAAAGACCATGTTTAGGTCATAATGGACAGCACAATTTTTGTTGTTGTTGTTGTTTTAATTAGAGCCTGACTAAAACAGTAGTTAAAAGCAGATATTCCAAGAGTAAAAAGGGTTCAGTTTGACTACATATATACAGTGTAAACATATCCATAGAGTCAGTCACACTAAGAAAGTTTGTCTTCAATGCAGTCAGAGCATGGTACTGCAGTTTACATACAGGCATGAAGACAGTTCTGAACAACCTTGCTTAGGTCCTTATCACACTGCAGGCAGACCAGGTCGGACATCAGTACTGGCTGGCTCTCTAGGTATTCATCCGGGACCCTAGACAACCTCTGCAACTTGTATTAAACTCTGCATAAACTGAGCTGATCATCCTCATACCCAAACTGACAGTTCCAAACAGCACTCAGTGCATGCATTGATTCACCTGAATGTAAAGAGCCATCTTGAATTCAGCATGCAAGAGGCAGTAACACACTGAATCTCATTCAGGGCACTTGTATGCCTAGCTTATTGCAAAGGAGGTTTTTGGCAGTTCAAGCAAAGAAAAAAGCCTCAGAAAAAGTAAATGACTGATTTGTTTCTCATGAAGACTATCTTCAGCTGAAGGTGAAGCTGACTGGAGATTATTCTCAGGGAACATCTACTCTCACAACACTGCTCTTCAGCAAATGAGATCTTGTGATGGGTCTTTCAGTGTTACCGTGCCACTCACCATGCTCTAGATATCCTCTCAGCACCTACTGAGACAAACAAGAAGGAGCCTGTGCAAATCATGAAGCTTTAACCCAAACGCTTCCTACACCACCCCTGCCTGCCAGTATCGTATTCAGAGCCCTGGGAATGGGTTCACCCCAAAGATAGCAATGCTTTCAGCCTGCAGACAAGAGAAGAAGTTAGGGAGAAAAAAGGTCCAGCTAGGCAGGATGGAAGAGCATGACCTCATTTTTTGATGGAAGGTACAGGGAGTGGAAAATGAAGCAGGAAGGTACTCCAGTTTCCTTGTCTGGGCAGCCACAGTAATGGTATTTAAGGGAAGGCAGTGTCCCACATTAATGTATTTTACATAACTACTGCTGTATTTTAACCAAGCAGCGTGCCAGGAAAACCAACACTGGTGGACACTTTAAGATAGAGAAGCAAAGCTGTGGAAAATTGAGAAATAGTATTCAGCTCCTGAGCATTAGACTGGAATAGCTCTCTCAGTAGCCTGGAGAAGAGAAGGTTAGCCTGGAGAAGGCTGTGTGGAGACCTCATAGTAGCCTTCCAGTATCTGAAGGGGGCCTATAGGGATGCTGGGGAGGGAGTCTTCATTAGGGACCGTAGTGATAGGACAAGGGGTAATGGGTTAAAATTTAAACAGGGGAAGTTTAGATTGGATGTAAGGAGGAAATTCTTTACCGTGAGGGTGGTGAGGCACTGGAATAGGTTGACCAAGGAAGTGAATGCTCCATCCCTGGTGGTGTTCAAGACTGGGTTGGACAGTACCTTGGGTGACATGGTTTGGTGTGAGATGTCCCTACCCATGGCAGGGGGGTTGGAACTTCATGATCTTAAGATTCTTTCCAACCCTAACTACTCTATGATTCTATGAATACTTGGGAATTGTACTAACAAGTACCCTTGCTCAGGAGCTCTCACAATGGCAGTATCTTCTTCCAGTTAGACACTCATACTGGATTTGCAACAGGAAACCCAAATCAATGACAATATCTGTCGATTTACAGTTGCTTTTCAGCAGTTCTGTCCTCTTTTAAAAAGTCTCTGCAGTTCATTCTTGTAAGACTCCATTGCCATTTGTCACTTTTATTCACATTTTTAATGAAAACAAATTCTAACGGGATTTATTGCTGAGCAAGGGTGCAAAGTCACCATCCTTGAGGAGCTAAAACCTTCTCTGGCTACATCTCCGTTGAAAAATAACTGCTACAGTTGAACCCAGGACACTCTGTCACAAGGGGTTTACACTTTCTGACTGCCTTCTTAAGCAGACACCTAGAGAGATGCACATATGGGGCTATGTTAGTCTTCAAAACCTGCTGCCTCCATGCAGAAACTGTCAACACAATAGGAACAAATAAGCATCATTTGTGAGGGCTGTTCCACTGACTATTCACTGGTTCATTAGGCAACAAACTGACCCAGAGAGGATTCCCCTTTCATGCCTGTAAGAAAATCATACCCATGGATTCATCCTCTTGTCTCGGTATCACCATTCCCTTTCTGGTTTCCTCCTTCCTCTAAAACCATTTTAAATATTTTTCTCCATCTTTCCCCCATTCGTCCCATTAAATTGAGATCACCAGACATTATTCCACGCTTCTCAGAGGCTCCTAACAGTACTTCCTTTACAATATTTCCATTAGCTTGTGTCTTAACAAATTGGTTCACATAGTCAAGATTATTTTTAATCAGGTGAATCAGGAAAAGAATATTTGACAAAAATCAAGACTTTGCACTGCCTGTTCAGTGGTCAATTATTGTATATATGGCTTAATATTTATGTTCACCTATGCTGTGCAGGTTTATTGCTTCTTACATGTACTATTACTGATGAAATAGGAATGCAAGACTTTGTTACTTTTTACACAAAACATTGGAAACTCAGAGCCTAAATCAATATGGAACTGAGAGAAATTATATTCCTACTTCATGTTCACACACACTGGGAGGTAAACAAAAAATGGGATTAATGACCTTAAAAACAAGGAGGTGGACACTCAGTACCCAGAACACAACTCTGACTCATGATGCCTCTCATAGTGCAGCACTGCAGAAACACAACTGATGGGAAGGAACCAGGAGTGCCTTGGAAACGTAATGATGGAGAATTAACACAGAAAGCAGCAAGGGACACAGATATATACTCTCTAGAATGGAAGGCAACGAAAAATTGATTCCCACCACGTGGCAATTACAAACCATGCCCAGGGAACAAACCAAGGCAACATAACCTCTTAGCGTCACTAGGTGCCACAACCCATTGGATGCCAGAGCATCATGACAAGCCAGAATGAAGTTTCTTGATTTTTCATAAAGACAAAGCATTCCAACTTAATTCTGCATTTATTTACGCTCAAATTTTTGGACTTGATTTTATTTTTAAACAGCAGCCAAGTAACTGTAACCACCAACAACCTGAGATGAAACTTTTGCATCACACCTCTCTCTATGATCTCCTGGCTTAGCTCAGCCTGATGGCTTTTCTCCAGAACTAATGACTTTTTCCCTGATATTTAACTCATTTCCTTCATGTCATTTGTGCACAAAACTGTAAATGACTATTTTGAAATGAGCTGCATTACTTTTGCAATACATCTTGTTCCCACAACCTCTCCTGAAATCACTAGGTGTGCTCATCAAACAATGCATGTCTCAGCTAGCATACCATAGTCCACCACATTTGATGAGTCTAATTAAAGTTTTCCAAATGGGATACTGATTATTATCTGCTCTACAGAGTTTCAGCAGGAGCAGAAGGTGTTTAACTTTCATGAAATTAGACTTACTTGACTGAATGTCCAAATTGTGCTGCAATTGTATTTTATTTAATTTTACTTTTTACAAGTTGGCTACATTATTTTTAACTATCTGTTCCTGTTCTACATACATATTTAATCAGAGTTCTTCTTTTCCTCAATAAAAAGATTAAAGATTAAAAATTAAAAAGATATCTTGGCCCCTGTGTACCAAGTCAAGTCCGACACTCACTGTCAAGGGAGCTTGCCTTGTCATACTATATTTCAGCACAACCCTTTTCTTCCGAGTTTTCAAGACCTGAATAAAAATGAGGAGCTATTATACAGCACAGAATGAAAAGAGATTGCTCTGGGTATTTTCTTAGAAATGACAATGTTTGATGCAAATCAGCGCATTTTAACAAACAGATTTGTTCTTCAGCATGTTTGATTTGACTCCACATAAGCTTCTGGACATATTTCAGACTAATCCCCTGTACTCTTTTGGTCACATCATTTCAGTGTGTAATGATGACAGTAAAGCTTCAGCAGAGTCTAAGAAATCCCATGAGGCCATGACTCTCCCCAGAGAGCACAATCCAGACCTAATTTCAGAAGGAACCAGGTAGGATTTACATTTCTGAACGTATATATGACAAATCTGTGTCCATTGTTCCAGCAATGTTTTGTCCCAGTTGCACAGAAGTATCCTTATTGCCAACATATATAAGCAGTAAAAAGGAAAGTTTAGCATTAGGGATTTTTTTTGTTTCTTTAAACTTATAGTGTGTATTCAACTCATTGCACGTTTCTAATATCTTAGGGGGGGGAGTTTTCTCTATTTTCTACCCTTTGTCTCAGAAGACAAAGAGAAAAGGAGCTCCTTTTTTCCTGGAGTTTCTCAAGGAGAAACATTTCCTCTGCTAGGATAAGGACAGAAGCAGTTACTGACTCAAGAGTGCTCCCACTTTACTGTAAATGATAGTATCCCTTAAGAGAAGTAAGACTCCAGGCTATGAATTTGATAGTCTTCAAAGCAGACAGCATCATGCCTCTGATGAACAGCTTGATTTCAGCTCCTTTTACCCAGATCATAGACTACAAGGAAACCACAGCAAACCGCTAGCCTATCAATGACAAATACACCAGTGCCCATAAAACACCAAACTGCCACTACCTTTCTCAACTCTTACGTTTCATGGCATTCCTACTGTACACATTCCTGCCCTCAGGCTCAGATATATCCCTCACTACTTCCAGCCCCACATCACAGCAGCTCTATTTTGCCTTTCAGAGGAAAGCACCGGGTGAGGTAGAGTCAAACTGTTGTCCTTGTTTGATTGTGATGGTCTGAGACCTTTGAGATTTCCCATTTTCTTTACTATACACTGATGAAATACTTTTACAAGGCCAAACTGAAGCAGAGTTCATAGGCTGTGTTAAATTTGATCTTGATTCCATCACTGAATTCTCAAAAATTAATTTTCTTATCTCTAAACCACAGAAATATGAATTAACCAGATTGCAGAGCATTTATCTTATATCAAGATGAGCTAGTGGTCTAAGCAACAACCTTTCTTCTTTTGCTACTAACATACAGAGAGAAATCTGTTTACCTGTTATTTAGAGCGTTCTTCGCTTTCTACCCGCCAGTCACAGCATTCCTTGGAGACTCCATTTGCCATTACGACTGAAAAGTGTTTTTAAAAAAAATCTAGAAAAATGCCTGTGCAAAATCCACATCAATGGAATGAATCAAAGGACAAGGGGTAATGGGTACAAATTGGAGCACAAGAGGTTCCACTTAAACCTGAGAAGAAACTTCTCAGTGAGGGTGACGGAATACTGGAACAGGCTGCCCAGGGAGGTTGTGGAATCTCCTTCTTTGGAGACATTCAAAACCCGCCTGGACACGTTCCTGTGTAACCTTATCTAGGTGTTCCTGCTCCGGCAGGGGGATTGGACTAGATGATCTTTTGAGGTCCCTTCCAATCTCTAACATACTGTGATACTGTGATACTGTGAATCGATACACGTGTTTATCACACAAAAGTAAAAATTCTTCTTGGCTGCTGTCATTCTGTTTTAATCAAGACTTTTTCAGGAGGCTGAATGAAGCCATTTTCTTTAAAACTGGTTTTGTACCTCCCTGGTAAGAAAGGTTTTACACGACCATAGATCAAAATACAGCTCGAAATGCTGTGTTTTGTTAGGACTAGATGTTCAAAGTTATGACTATGCGTAGGTTCCCAGGGGATAGTAGGAAGGGGCTGTGTGGTACCTTCATTAACACGTTCCAACAACACATCTAGACATACGGAAGTGTCTGACAGTGCAGCTGTGCAGGCACATCACTATTGCATAGGTAAATTACTCCAGCTAAAAATGCAGAACTCCAGGCACTTACCGAATTATAATTCCATGCAATACCCACCTGCTATATATTCATATTTACGGACACACCTGCATATGATGCACTTTAAGAAAACCTTTCCCCTAAAGCTTTCTGTTAGATTTGCTGCCAGAAAGCTGCAATATGACTGCACTGTCACTATGTGGATGTGATCACTCCAACACTGATGGTTTAATCAGAAACTCTAAGGCAGGAAGGTACTTCTTGATCATCCAGACCAGCCTCTGCTCAAAGCAGCATCAAGCCATAACAGGATACTCAGGATTGTGTCCAGTGAAGCTTTGAGGATCTCCAAAGATCCCTTCAGCCTCTCTGGGACACCTGTTCCAGCACTGATCACACTTAGAGTAAAAAAGATTTTTCTTGTGTTTTAGTGGAAACTTGGTGCATTTCCTTTATTTCAGTTTGTGCCCATGTTTCTTCTGTCACAGGCCAAGAACAAGAAGAGCCTGGCTCCATCTTCTTTGCACCCTCCCTTCATGTCTTTATATATACTGATGAGATGCCCCTGAGCCTACTCTTCTCCAGGCTGAGCAGTCCCAGCTCTCTCAGCCTCTCTTTGTGTCAAATGCTCCAATCCTTTGATCATCTTTGTGTCGCTCTGCAGGATGCCCAAGATATTTTCTACAAGCTGCTTGTTCATTCATGCAGGTCTCCTTCCACATGAGCTTGTTTTCCTTAGAATCATAGAATGGTTAGGGTTGGAAAGGACCTTAAGATCATCAAGTTCCAACCCCCCTGCCATGTGCAGGGACAACATTCTTGTCAGGATGGACTACTCTTGAGCTTGGAGATGATCCTTGAAATGTCAGCCAGCTGTCCTGGAGACTGTAACCCATGGGTTATTAATGCCAGTGCCAGTCCAGACACACCTATTCCCCTGACCAAATCACCTAACACAGCAGCAGCAAAGACCAGCCTGACATAAATGCTGTCTTAGAAAGAGGTGATGGAACTCAAGGTCCAGCCCCCTGGAGCCATCAACACACTGCTAGAACCAAGTCATTAACCCTCAAGTGCCCTGAGCTGTTCTGAGAAAGCTGACGGTAAAGCTGATGTGAAACTTTTCCCACAGGTATCATGAAATTCATACAACAGTGTATTTGAAGCCCAGATAACCTAAAATTAATCATGTATGACGTGGGGCTACCTATTATTGCCATAGATACCATAATTTTTGCATTGTTTGACACATCCCTGCACCTGAACCGTTAATTTTCACATTGGACACCGCACACCCTGGACTGATGGCTAGAGGTGGTATAAAGACAGCTACACCACATCAGACAAGAACCATACTTAGCCTGTAGCTTCTCTTTGGCAGTCAGCAGCAGATACTGAAAGAATGTGAGAGTTTTCTGTGCTTGTCCTGGTTCTTCCTGAAAATATTCTTCCCACTTCCTGCAGTCAGCACCTCAGGACCTTCCCATAACCATTGCTGTTCAGAAGCAGTGAATTATCACTTGCCTTCTCCAACACTTTATTATTCCATCGATGTTTCTCATTACTTCCTTAGTCTCTACGAGCTGAATTCTTAACCCATTTAGTCTCCTCTCAAGAAGAAGCTATTCTATGCCATAGATGAATCCTGTTTCCCTTTTCTGCACCCTCCCCTAGCTCAGCTAACCCTCTTTTTAGACAGAGCAGTACTCAAGATATGAGGGCAGCATGTGCTTATACAGTGGCAAAAAGATGCTTTCTCTTCAGTTCTCAGCTTGCTTTTTTATTAATTTCTATCAGCTTATTTGCCTTTCTGACCACTGTAAAGCACTGAGTTGGTGTTTTAAGAAAGCTGTTTAGTGTAATTGCTGGTAATTAGAGCCCATAACTGTCTAGGTACAGTGTGGATTTTTTCCCTCATGTGTGTTACTTGGCATTTAGTGACCCAGAGCTTCATCAGTCACTCAGCACTCCTCAGCTTTGCCCATGGTCTGGTGATCCTGACTGATTATATTTGGCTGTTCTTATGAAAATACCTTGTAAAGGGTTTCAAAGTTGTTGTAGTTCTATGCTTGGTGATCTCTAGCACCATGGAACTAACCGACCATTCTCTTCAATAGCCAGATAACAGAAAGCCTCTTTACTACAGCCTCTGGCAGTTGGGATAGACCAACGCATGTTTTGGGATCACTCAATACCTGCAGCTGAACTGGAATTACAGGGAGTGTGACTTAGTAAAAAAACCAGTCTGGTACAGCCTGTCCCCATCACAATGCCACCTCCAGGGACCCAGACTGTGTGCTCGCTTGTATCTTTTCACATACTCTGAGCCACCAGAAAGCTAAAGCTGAGTTAAGTGGAAGAACTTAACTGCTCTTCCTTTGGTACTGTGACAGCAATTTATCTCTCAAACGTTTCCATACACCTTGTGTGCAGTTAAAATACACACATCTTCTCCTTCTTTTTTTTTTTCCTCTCAAGTATTCAATATTTCTAGAGCTCCGCAGACCTTCTTCAATCCCAGACCACTTCATCTTGCCCTACAGATTCCCCAGGTACCTGCCCTGTTTAATCAAGGATTTTCACAAAGAGGCTCTGGGAATACAAGTTCAGCTTCATTACAGGCAGACGTCTGAAAACCAGCTGCATGCTCACAGACATCCACGCACATACACACATGCACACAGCCATGTAAACACAGTGTTATATATGTGTAACTATATAGCAAGTACTAAACCTGTCAGAATTTAAATATACAACTACATCCTTGTCTGCACAGTTTTTCTGCCTTATGGAATGGAACTCTAAATGATCCAAACATGAACAGAATATCTCTCAGATTTCTTCCACTTCCTATTCTTCTCCAATTAAGAAAATTCTATTGATGGAGATGGTTTTTCATGGTCTTTTAGCAAAACATGATTGCATGGACTGCTGTTTATTTGAAAATCTGCTAAGGAAACCAGTAAGGAATTTCCCCCTAAAGCTATCACAAAAAAAAAAATGATCTCCATATGGGGAATTTCATGGCTTTGTGAGCTCATGAAAAAGTACGACATTTACTCCTGTAATCCGTAACATCTACTCTTGCTTTAATTTTTCACCCAGCTTCAAAATACTGGTTTTGACATTTTACCTCAAGGAAGTGTTCCTCAGTCTGCCAAAAGGGAACCAGCATGAGCTCAGGCTTTACTGGGGAGGTGAAGGTTTATTGTGCTTCTCCCACTTTTAAAAACTCCTCTGCTGTAACACAGGCATTGAACACATTATTGTATATTCCAAATTCCATACATACCCAGCAAGCTTATCTAAGACAATGCAAACCAGGTAGGCTTTTAAGCATAACTAACTCCCATAGCAAAATCTGGCAGGTCTGCACAGCTGGAATAGGTTTAAGTCCTGGCTCCAAAATATTTTGGAGAGCTTTTCTCTCTCCATATGGACTCTCTGAACAGAAATTCTCTGGAGTTGATGTAAACTTCCAAGGCTGGATCCCTGAAATTTCGGCAAAGAGAATGAAAGCTAACAGCAAGAATTGTCATCCATGGTGGAAAGGAGTTCTGTGGGACAAATTTGGGGGACATACATACACATATATACATATACATCTTTGCCACATGAAAGGTATATTCAGAGCAGAATTTGTGGCCGTGGTTTGTATCGAGTTGGTTGTGTACAGCCAAAGCCCTAAAATCTATGCCTGTACCTAACCAGCTTTCTTCAGACAAATGTCTCTCATCATTTACTCCATATCCCTGAGCATTCTGAATCACTGACTGTCTTTTGTAATGTATTTGTTTACTATTCAGTAAACCTCTTACAGTGCTTTGCTGCAAAAACAGCTAGAGCCCTCCTGGTTGTTTTGTGGCTAATGTAGTAAAAACAGCTCTTTTGAAGCATAGGAGATTTCACAACGTGACTGCAACCTGTATAAACACTGCTGGGAGTCTCTTGGGTTTGTCCAAGGTAAAAATCTACCTGTTCATTAATCTACATTGTATTGTCTCTGAACACATCCCACAGTAAAATACAAAGCTGTGAAAATACGGAGCCTGTAAGACTGTAGATTGATATTGCTCTCTCCTTTTGCACACATTCATTTCCCAGCATGCCATCATCTGTGCTAACCCTTCTAGCTATCAAGGAGAAAACATAGGGTGGAAAGCATCTTGTGTTTCACTGTCCTCCCAAACGACACATTATGCTTTCTTACTAAAACAACACCTTTAAGGAATACGTTTGGTCAGAGAGCTTTGCAAAATAATTGCTAGCATTGGGGTGTGTCTGTGCAATTAGTCTGTAACCTGGGACAAAACTCACAATCTTTAAACGGCATGGCTCCTTTTCTCCTAGGAAAAAATGTTAGCCTTCCAGTCAAGAGCTGGAGCATTTCAGATCTAAAGGGCTCCTGTAAACACTTCTCAAGAACTTCAGTTTGGGTGCCCAGTGCTCCTACTCTCCTCTGCCAACAGCATCCACTGGTCATGAGGATGAGTTCATGAGTTCACACTCATGAACCTCCCGTGTCAATTGCCAAGGTGCTCCATAGGAAATGAAATCCTGTTGGTTACTTCTACCTCCAGAGGGGACCCAAGAGTACTATAACCAAAAGGAAATATAGAATCATATAATCACAGACTGGTTTGGGTTGGAAAGGACATTAAGATCATCCAGTTCCAACACCCCTGCCATAGGCAGGGATGCCCCACACTAGACCATGTCAGCCAAGGCTCAGTCCAAACTAGCTTTGAACACCACCAGGGATGAAACATTTACCATTTCTTTGGGCAGACTGTTCCAGTGCTTCACCACTCTCACAGTAAAGAACTCCTTCCTTATATCTAACCTGAACTTCCCCTGGTTTAGTTTGAATCCATTACCCCTTGTCCTATCACTACAGTCTCTAGTGAAGAGTCCCTCCCCAGCATCCCTATAGGTCCCCTTCAGATACTGGAAGGCTGCTATGAGGTCTCCACGCAGCCTTCTCTTCTCCAGGCTGAACAGCCCCAACTTTCTCAGCCTGTCTTCATATGGGAGGTGCTCCAGTTCCTTGATCATCCTCGTGGCCCTCCTCTGGACTTGCTCAAACAGTTCCTTGTCTTTTCATGTTGAGGACACCAGAACTGCACACAATACTCCAAGTGAGGTCTCACGAGAGCAGAGGGGCAGGATCACCTCCTTCGACCTGCTGGTCATGAGGTTGGCTTTCTGAGCTGCAAGCACACACTGAAGCCAGCTCAGGTTCAGTTTCTGATCAACCAACACCCCCAAGTCCTTCTCCGCAGGGCTGCTCTGAATCTCTTCTCTGCCCAACCTGTAGTTGTGTCTGGGATTGCCCTGACTCAGGTGCAGGACCTTGCACTTGGCTTGGTTAAACTTCATGAGGTTGGTATCAGCCCAGCTCACAAGCGTGTCAAGGTCCCTCTGGATGGCATTCCTTCCCTTCAGTGTATCAACCAAACCACACAGCTTGGTGTCATCGGCAAACTTGCTGAGGGTGCCCTCAATCCCATTGGTCCATGTCACCAACAAAGATGTTGAATAGGATATGTCCCAACGCTGACTCCTGAAGGACACCACCCATTACTCGTCTCGAAGACTGAAGCAAAGAAGTCATTGAGAATCTCTCAGCCTTTTGTTAATCAAGAGTAGCCAATTCTCATGCTTCCTTCCAGAGAGGGCCCACGTTATCCCTACCCTGTCTTTTATTTGTGACATACCTACAGAAGCCGTTCCTGTTATTTCTGACATCCCTTATCACAGCTTTCAGCCAATGCTGTTTTTGACAGAGCATTTTTAACCCATCCTATGAGGAGCTCTGAGACCTGCTGCCTCACTGAGGCTAGCAACTTTGTTGACTCACTCTAAGCAGGAAATGCACAAGAAAAAACTTCTTGAGTGATTAATCTAGAGCCTGGCTGGGCAGTATCCAGTGTGGAACATCTTGAAG
This sequence comes from Neopsephotus bourkii, assembly GCF_033783945.1. Taxonomy (NCBI): domain Eukaryota; kingdom Metazoa; phylum Chordata; class Aves; order Psittaciformes; family Psittacidae; genus Neopsephotus; species Neopsephotus bourkii. The sequence goes on from NW_026902015.1 coordinate 338,782, forward strand.
AGCTGTGTTAAAGCAAGTGCTGGGGACAGAAACCACCCAGGCCAGCTTACAACACAAGAGCATAACAACCCAGTCCTCCAACAGCAGAGTTAGTAGAAAGCTGTTGTATGCTACTTCTGTCTCTTTTTTGGTAGTGCCTCAAATTCATAATTAAGAACAATGCAAGATATATTAAATATTCAGCAAAATCTGAATACTTTATGGTTTCTACTAAGTTATTTCCCATGAAACGAATGAGCTCTTAAGATCATTCTGAATAATAAGGTAAGTTATTCTTATAGGGACAAGGTATCATTATCTAATATTCATCATGACAGAATATAGTCACTTTACAATTTATGCTGCAGTATCCAAGATATTATCTAACATCCATTATCAGCTATGTCTTGAACTGCTTATATTACATTTATTTAAAGAAAATCAGACAGGTGAGATGTCCTAGAAAGATGCCATTTTCAAACAAGCAAATGAGAAAAAAGAGGCATTGACGGCTATAAATGTAATAAACTCCTACTGACGTCTCAAACTCATTACAGTTCACTAACAAGTATAAAGGCTGATTACTGTGATAAAAGAAATTGAGAGAAATAGCTTCCTTTCCTTTGCAGGAAAGGAAGTACGATATCTACTTGTCATTGGGAGATCCACCTGACTGCTACTCTCGGCATCTGCCCAACATGCTTCCCGTCCTTTTTGTTAATGCTATATTCATGAAATACCCCTTCCCCCCCCTATTTTGTAATGCCAGGTTTTGAACACAATTTCAGATGTAAGGGATGTGCTCTTCAGAGCTATATTTATTATTTCTAAGGAAGTAATTTAACTAATTATTTCTTTTTCAAGTCCAAAAAGTTAACGAAATGGTACAGCACAGCTGATATGCCAAGTTCCTTCCTCTGGCTTGCTGATAATAAGATGCCAACAAGATGAAATTTAGCATCATGCAACTAAGCAACTGGGTACTAAACAGGTTTTAAGAGATCTAATCCTGAGGAAAATTGTGCATAGAAAGATAAAATCCACCCAGTCTGTAATCAGTGATAGAACAGCCAGTTTCTTCTATTGAATCATCCTCTCAACACAAACTAGCACTAGCTAAAAACACATGGCTTGTTTCCCCTGTGGAAAAAAAAGCTATTTTGAAATAATAATGGTTAATATCTTTCAGATAAAACAGACAGGATCCTGGTGTCAGAATATGTATCTGGAAAAGTTTCTGTGTGTGTGGTGACATTTTCCATGTTTTGCCCCTTGCACATCATCAGGATTTAAATCTTGCCTGAAATTTTCATAGCCACGTTCTTACCCATTATGTTAAAAAGGGAAGTCCCACTTGCAGCACACAAGAGAGGGTGAAGTTTCCCTGGAGTCAGGGCAACTCCTCTCTGCCCATGAGGTTCAGCATCTGTTCTGGGGTGGGTGAAGCAGGCAGCCAGGCTGACCCCTTCTTCCCTTCTCTCCGGCCTACAAAATCCCTCTACTGCCGCTTATAAAGCTCCATTTGTCAGTGATGCCAAGATGCCTGAGGAGCAAACAGGGCAGATGCCCAACACTGAATGCTTTTATTCAGATGAAGTGCTTCTGGTTTTGTTTTTTTAATTACTGAACAGCAGAGTGGAGAAAGTGAAAAAGGGGCCTCAAAACACTGTCTGCTGTCCTTTAGTGCTTGATTTCCTCAAGGCCAAATATATAGCTTGATATTACATAATGCTGCATTAAATCAATCGATAATTTGATACATAAATGACTATTTTCTCATTTAAAGATTAGTGTTTCTTACTTTGATCCCAGTTTGATGGCGAGACGTGCAGCAAGTCCTTTTTGATCTATAGCCACAGCCATATTAGAAAAAGATTTGCTAGCAAAAGACTTTTTCATGGATTTTTCTAAGCCAGAGCATATGAAGTCAAGGACCCAATACATGGGTGACAGTGCATCTCAGGGTAACTTCATCTAAACTGTTAGGCTTCTAGCTTCCTCCACTGAAGGAAAAGAAGGAAAAGAATCACAACTAATAAAACATAAAAATAAAATGTCACAAAAGCAAGAGCCCTGGGATGCTTTGAACCCTCCTCCCCTTAAATTTATCACAACAAAATATGTCAACATGGTTTTATTAATGCATTCCAAATCTGGCAATAAATAATCCAGAGGCAACATGGGACTGAATTCTTGAAGTAGGCGAGAAAATCTTCACTTGACTGATTTTCCCCTATGGAAAAACTGGCATAGTAAAGAAAAAAAAAGGGCCTTGTGCAACTGCTTTTTTCTATTTTCAAATACAGCATCCATGGCACACACAACAAGTTTACCCACCAGTAAACTGGTCACTACCCAGTTAGTGGTGTCCCAGTGGCCCTACTGGTGGCCTGGCAGCCTGCACCAGCCCACAGGAGGTCTCTACCAACTCCAGCCCTATCTGCAGCAGGTACTTTAACAGGAGACCCAGATGCTGTGGGCTTGAGGCTGCTGAAGGACTAGGAGGTCAAAGGCAGACCTCCATGGCACCCATCCTGCCTACAGTCTTCTTGTATGGCTTCCCAGAGAGCCCCATTAACTTCTGCCAGTCCCATGCATAAAGAGGCAACTGCTTCAAAAGCGCTTACTCCAAAAGGCTCTTGGCAGTGCCCCAAATCTGGAACCTGGCCCAACACCCTGGAAAGAACACAGCGCTGCTGGGCTGCCAGCACCACCAGTGCCCCAAGCGCTCTGAAGCGGGGGTGGTCTGTCATTGCCTTAAAGAGCTTTCACCAGGGGTTGAGAGCAACAAAAATGCTTGTTCTGCTTAGCCATGGGGTGAGGTTTCACGTATCTCACTGAACTGAGGAGAAAAAATGCTACGGGGTGCAAAGGAAAGCCCCAGCCCTACAGGGCTTTGCACACTGGAGGTCCTCTGTGCCCACAGCGCACAGGACTGAGGTCAAAAAAACATTTCAAGAATCCTTTTCCAATTAATTCAAGCCTTTTCAGTGCTGTTTGCAATTAAAGGATAATGCGCTTAATTGCTAATTGCACCAATCAGTCTCCAAAAAGCCAAAGGGAAAAGTTACTTTTCCTGAATTTCACTCACATAATTGGCAAGCACAAGCCAGTGTGCAGACTGAAACAGTAGAAGCAGTGAGTTTATCTGTTGGAGTCCACATCCTTCCTCAGTTGCAGGCTGCTTTGATGACAGTGATTCTGGCTGGCTTTCTGGTCTCTTGCTGCACAGTAGTTCTATACTGTGAAAAACATAAAGAGAAAACTTTGCAAAGCAAGCTTTTTTTTGTGAAGATACCATCAAAGCAAACATGCCAAAGAAAAGGAAAAGATGTTCAGTCTTTTAAATACAAGAACAAATACACAGATCCTAGGCTTGTAGATTGTTTTGGAAATATGTGATGTTCAAGTCCAACACAGGAAGCTAGTCACTCTTGAGGACAGATGCCAACAATTTTGCAGTGAGCAATGTCATTCAAGTCTTGTGTGTGAGCTTGCAAGCCTGACAAGAAAGCCTCACGGTGGTTCTGAGCTGTTGTTATTATTAGGCAATAGCATATGTAAGCATCCTTGACACATTCAGCTTGTCAACACATTTCAATCTCAGGAGGAGTCTAAATAAAGTCTTTGCCTAGCATCTTCAGTAATGGTCTCAAGAGGCAAAAGGGAAAGGGAAGGGAGAGATTACGGCATACAAACTGCAGAGATCTTGGATTTTGAGTCACCCAAAGCAATGAGAATCAGCAGTGGCTTGCTTAATCTTTTATTTCCTTTCCATAATGAGCTTGCCTCTATGAATACAGTTCTCTTGCCTCTCAGCTGTTATCTGTCACTTCATAAAACAAATGCAGCTTCAAATTTGACACTTTTCTTGCTGATAGTCTTTGCTCTGAAAACAACTCTCCTGTTGATCTAAAGAGCCAGCAGCTCTCAGCCCCATCCTGTGCTCATGATGGTCTTGTGTCTCCAGTGCAAAGACTTTCTTCAACTTGTTTATTCAATACTTTATTTCTCACCCCACAAACTGGAGCATCTCTACTAAACCCTACCACATTCGTGTTTCTCCCTTAACCTTAATAAGGGAAACCAAAGGTAGAAATACTGCAGGACAGTAACACTGCATCCTATGAACTGTTTGGTCTACAGCTGACCAGAAACTTCTCTGACTAAATTTCAACAGGACAAGAACAGCCAGTAATGTGTTCTACCAGTCACAGCAGCATTACAAACACCCACAGGAAAACCGCTTGCTGACTCTATCAAACAGCTTCTGGGGGAGGACCCATTTTGGGAGTTGCCACTTCTTCAAGTCTGCAGCACATAAGCAACTTTATCTGGATTTATAACATCTTGTTGGAACAGCTATATTTAATAAGAACAGCCGCTCTGGATCTGAACTGTCTACCCCACATCCAGGATTCCACAGAGAGCAGCAGATGCCTACAGTACAGAACAAGAACTGGGCAAGTATGCCACGATACCTCCCCTGCTTCAACCAGCCTGAAGTTTGGACGCATCCTCAAACAAAAATACGATTTGCTGCTTAACAGGCAAAAGATGTTTCTTCTCCTTTTTCTGTGCTTCTTGGCACAGACAAACCTTTGGGAATAAAGCCTTCTGTGATTTTCACTGTTTCCAAATGCTGTGGAAGGGAGGACCTCTTTTGGTTCATTTGCAGCCTTCACAAACCAGTTCAAGAATGCTCATTCTTGTAGTATAAAAAGTTGTAGTGACACACACCCTCTTTTCGCTGTACCACTGAGCTGTTTGAATCATGGGGTACGATTAATGCTCATTTCAGAACCTGAACACTTTCTTCTTTTACTCTTCAATCTTAGTTAGTTTTTAAATTCATACAACTGAGCTCAGTTGAATGGGCCCTAAATTTTCACCAAAATGGCAAACCAAGACGTGCAGTCAGTTTCCAACTTTATCAAACTCGTGAATAGCTCCATTTTCATAAAACTTTTCATATTTTTTTTTTTCTGGAATAGATGGGAGGGAGGAGATGCAGGTATTTATAACACTTATTGGAAAAAAAAAGTCTTTTCTTTAAAAATCTTTTTCCTCAAAGAAATGTCTGGACTCATGTCCAGAAATTAGGCATTCAAAAAGGATCTAAATATAAGTACTTTAAGCAGTGGTTACTGGCCACCTAGTTTCATACAGATCTGCTCGGGTGCAGAGACCACCATGAAAAAGGTTTCTGGCCATTACCCATTAAACAAGGCAGATGGCAAAGTGGCCCATCAGCTCTTTCACATTTCATCTCCTCTGCAGAGCATCAAACTGCAGTATTGGGCCTGCTTCAGACATAGTCACATCTGTTGAAACAAAAGGAACATAAAAACATACAGAAAAATTCCATTTAAATATGCAAAGTAATCAAAGATGCATTTTAGACATTTAAAACCCCAGTACATTTGCTTTAGGCACTAGCATGTTATGTAAATCCCACAAAACATCCCTTACATACACTCAGAAAGCTCCAGACTGTTCAGAGATGTAGACTGAAGTAAGGAGTTTCAAATAGATCAAGCCGTCAGTCTTAAATGCCTGAAAGGCTACAGTCTAAGGATTTTCCTTTATCATCTGTCATCCTTTGCCTGAAGCAAAACCAGGAAGGTGATTTAGTTAACTGAAAAACACCTGAACATTCATTCAATGCATGGCCCCTCAGCCTTCTTCACTCAAGACTAAATACTCCAGCAGACAATCTTTGCTATCACTATCCTGTTCAAACCCTAGAGATTCCAGTTAAGTATGCAAAAATATCTGTCAAAGAACAGTTACACTTCCTTGTTGATTCCAGCAGCTACAGTGAGAAAGAAACCTTAGGTGAACCCAGCACTACTGCAAATCCCCACTGCAGATGAAATAATCCGCAATTACACAAACACAAGACACAGAGCAAGACTTCCGTGCAGATTTACTCATCTGCACTAGGGGTTTGCTCTTTAACTTAGGGTAAAGCCCCAGCAAATGCAGAGCCAGTGTCATTCTTCCCTTACTCCACTTCCGATGTTACTCAGCATACACATCTCAGTACACCAGAGTCAAATTTCTTTACTCCCTAGCTCGTTTGTCTAAATGGCTGCTTCAAGCTCCAAGCAGCTGTCACTAAAGCAGGGTTAATAATGCATGTAGCCCATTTGTGAATATACAATTTGCAAAATGCTTCAAATACATCATTGCTTGTTCACTTCTTAGTGAAGTAAGCAGAGCCATGCAAGATGCTCCATTTGGTCATGCAAGCACACATGGAAAGACAGGAAAAAGACATTAAGAAAATGCTCCTAATTCAAGGGTCTGATGATGAGACATTCCCCAGCAAATAGCATTTGGACTTCAAGCAGAGAAGCAAAAAAAAACCAAAGTAACAGCTCCAACTTCAGTGAGATTTGGTAGAGAAGCATGGCAAAAAACACTGGCAACATTCCAATATTTACAGATGTAACTTTCTCCTTTTGAATTAGCAAGGTAAGAAGCTTAACTGGGACTTGGTTAAACTGCCTCATAATTATCAAAACTATGAAACCTCTTACTAGAGTGGCCCAGGTCTGGGATTTCCCCCCTGATGACAGTACCAGCAGAAACAGTTTAAAAGCACTCCATAGCAAAGCTAATTAAAAGAAAAAAGCTTTCCAGTGGCATAGGAGGGGTGTTCAGAGAGGGGAAATTACTGCTTACAGTCTTAATACGCAAAGGCTATTTTGAGTGGCACTAACTGTTCCCTTTCTCCCACAGAAAGCAATTTTCTAATGATGAGCAGTTAACAAGGCAGATCCAAACAAACTTGTTGTTCATTACCTGACAAGCCCTCCAGTCCAGTGGATTGGTCTATCCCCTGGAATCCTGATGGAATCACTGTTCCTGGAAGTGTTAAAAAACTGTGCAGATGAAGCCCTCAGTGATATGGCTTAGTGGTGGACTTGGCAGTGCTTGAGAATGATTGGACTTCATGATCTCAAATGCTTTTTCCAATGTAGGTGATTCTATGATTCTGTCTTTCGCATCAAAACAAGTGGTTTTTGAACAACCAGGGGCACCTACCCAGGAAAGCAGGGAACAGAGATACATCTTCCACCCGATTATCCCTCAAGGAGTCCCATTTAATCACCTCTGCTCTATGTTCCATCAAAACATTGCAACGATACTTAAAATTACTTTGATCCCTATAGGTTAGCACTTGAAATAAATCACTGTTATAAAACCTTTCTGTCTACACAAAAGCACAAATCCTCCTTTTTTACTGGTGCAGCTTCTCTTGAGTACATATCTCTTAGGAGCACATTCAGTAGAACGAATCAATGTTTTTCCTTGCTTTTTCACAGTCTACCTTCTCTGGTTTACCTAGTTTGCTGTAACTGGGACAGAAAGCACAAGATACAAAATACAAATACGTCAGATTAATATCAGGAGATGATAAATGCAATGTAAATATTTATCATCTGAGTTGTGTTTATTATCAAAAGCATACCAGTTGGTCATCAGCTCATTAACCAGCGATTCCTATCTTGCACCCCAATATGTTTTGAGGTTACACCTGAAGATCAGGGTCCCTTCTGACTAGCAGACAACATTTTTGAAAGTTATACAGACAGAAGACAGAGAGCAGAAGCTGGAAGAAAACGTATTTGAACCACAGACACTGCAACCACTTGGCTTCATCACAGGGTGGTCACAGCGAACTCCCCCACAGTCTCACACCTGAGATGCAATTGCAACAAATGCAGAATGAGGGACAATCACTGTGGGACACACAAACCACAGATTACCTACAAAATTTCTTCCTTCAAAGGTCTTTCTCAGTGCTGAGCAAGCAGCCCTGGAAGTAGTAGACATGGGATGACATTCACTCCAAAGAAGGGAAGATCCAAGAACTAGACACTATACGAGTACAGGCATTTTGTAAGCCATTTAAGTCCCACGAAAGCATCATTTTGCAGCCCTGATGAGAATACGCATCGTGTTGGTTCTTATGTGAATGCAATACATAGATAATATGCAAATTAAGTTTAAGATTAGATTTTTATCACACTTTAAGTCTGTAAGATGTCCACATAATGAGATCCATAGGATACACATAGCACACAACTCAAAAACCAGAAATATTGTACTCCCAATTTCTTCAAATAATCAAAGTGCAGTTACTAAAGTTTAAGATATTTTTTCTCTTTGAAAATAGAACAAAACAAGAGTTGGTGACTGAGTTGTAAAAACGAATGATTCAGGCTATATCATGCCTCAGAGGAAGTGAGCCTGCATTTAGAACAGTTTCCCCAAAAAAGCGGTATGAAGTTGCCAGCCAGCCAACCAGTCAGGGAGGGTTTGCCTCTTATTTGGTTACTGGCATGAAAGTCATGAAACCCCAACTCTCCCAATGAATCACCGAGAGTGGGTTAATGTAAGCCACCATTCCACGTTTTTTGTTTCCTCAAAGTTACGTATTATGGTCCAATAAGCAAAATTTGTTTCAATTCATCAGCATAAGACTAATTCTCATTCTCTGAAAAGCATTAAGCAAGAGCCACTGTCACTGGAGCCAAAAAACTTAGTTCATGTTTGCTAAAGCAGCCAAACATTCTAACCTGTTCTAAGAAGGGAAAAGGGCAGGTTTTTAAGATCTCGCACAACATGGCTGCTTGTAGTAAAAATTAGTAAGTCTAGATCCCTTTTTAGTACCTCATTCTCACTGCTTCCAGGAAAGCAGTAAGTCACCAACACATCTGAATATCAGAGTATGAATCTGAAGGGATCCATTTCCTTGATGTTATGATTTATAGCCATTTATTACCACAGCTTGCACTCTATACCCATCTGTTTACGCCATCCATAGCGGTACATTGTGGGCCAATAACATCTATACAGATTTAGCTCTACAGGGGATTTTTGACAGCTGTCAATATCCTATATGGTAATAGCATTTCCAAACAGCTAAATCCTAGGCAGAAGCCATCACTAGGCCCTTGCTGGGAGGGAGAGAAGCCATTAAACGTACATCAGACCAGCTGCCGTGCAAACCTAAAATACAAGAAAAAAAAAGTATAAATAGATTTATAGGAAATGTCAGTGGGAGGGAAAACAAACAAACAAACAAACAAAGCCCAAACCCACACAACCAAAACACAACAGCTCAAGGCTAACAGCAGCCACAGTTTTTCAAAGTACAGTCATATGCAATAAACGCCAGCCTTCACAGCTGACAGCATCTGCTCTCTGGCCTTTCACAGTTTAACATGAAAGTATGTCTTTCAGAGTAAGTGAAGGAAAAGAGAGAAGAAATGTCTTATAAAAGGAATAAACCAATCTGTGGCTAACACCCTGTTAGTCACTGATACACTTAAGTGAGAAAAGTGAAGAACTAGCCCTTTTGATGCTGATACACCGGCTACACTGGGGGCATTTTTAGCAGGATTTTCCATAACATACAATTTGATATGAAAAGCATGCAACTGATCTGGGACCTAGTTCTCAAAAGTTAAGATGAAGCTTCATCTTTATGCAAAATGCATGTTGGTGGAATGAGGTGTGCTCAGCACCTTTCAGGACTGAAGCCTGACTCGCAGGATTCTCTCTCCCATTTCTCCTTTTATCCAATTCACTTTGTGGGTGCTTTGTCAGAACTCACCCTTGGCAGGAAAAACGTTCTTTCTCACAGATGATCAGCTCTTTGTGGATATTAGTATTTTTGCATTAGTCTATCCTAGGTGATGGAAAGAGAGAACTTTTTTTTAATAACAGCTACATGTGAGGGCAGCTGTGGGAGCTTCCCTCCTTGGAGAGACTCAAAAGCCATCAGGTCATGGTCCTGGGTAACTGGTTGCAGGTGCCTGAAGAGGACCAGAAGACCTCCAGGGATCCCTCCCAACCTCAACCACTCAGTGATTTTGTGATGTGCAACCTCCTTTCAGGTACTTGAAGAGGGATATGAATTATAGAAAGGCTCCCAGTACGGAATTAACTTGAGAACCCCAGTCAGAACAGCTGAGGGACTCATCTAAGGTGCAAAGCAAGGAAATTCTGTATTCAGCCCCAGTCTTTCCTAGGGCTTAAATACCTGCATCGATTTGGGATTCATAGGTTTTCTAGATCACACCAGATTATATCCAAAGCAGAGCAGAAGCCATTTCAGACCTTGCCTGTGAGCACTAATAGCCCCCAATCTTTGTACAGTAACATTAGTATCTGAGCATCCCAGCTGTGCCGCAGACAAGACTCCTGCATGCACAGCTGTCAGGGAGGATTCATATCCACATACCTGTGTTCCTAAAGCTACTGGAGTTTGTAGATCTTCAGGGGAAGGAAGGTATTTAGCCTGCCAGAAGCCACTCTGTTGGGTCAGAGTTGTGTTTTTTCTCCTGGGTGAAAGAAAACAGCAATGTTTTTGCATAGATGGGAAGAGCTATTCCCACTTCAGCATCATTACAGCAAGGTAGATGGATGGATGGTTCATGCAAGGTCTCTCATTTCCCATAGATAGGTGTCATAACCACCAACCATCTCCACATACTTGGGGACAGGATACCACTAGCCCTCTTTTACACACCTTTTGGGGCAAGACTGTCCCTGACCACCATTTCCAGCAGGCCTTTCATGTACCAGCTGCTTTCTGCAGACACGGGGACTGGCAGGTGTGATGCAAATGCTACAACCCACAAGCACACTCATCGTTTACATCCCAGCAGAGGTTCCAAAGCATCTGAAAATTACCTTTTAGGACTTAGGCACCTAATTTTGCTATATTTTAAATGACTAAACCTTTTTGTAGTCCTCTGGGATATGACTGCAGGTAGGGACACACAGATTGGAAAAGACAAAAAAAGAGGACAGAATATTATTAAACAAGCAATAGCAATATAGAAGAATATGAATTATGTAATACCTGGTAGTTTATTACCTCACTGTCTTTAGCATTTTGTAGTGATAAATCATGAGGAAAGATACAACAGGCAAGACTGTTAGTGCCATTTGTTGGCCAAAAGTTTGAATAATTGAATGAGATTCACCATGCCTTTAGAGAAACAAGTATTTCTGCATGTCACTCTTCGAATCTGCCAAAAAAAGAGGTATCTAGAGTATTGGATGTTAAATAATGGCATATTTTCGCAATTTATAAACTCTGGATTTAAATTTCCCCTAATTGCAAAGAGAATACAATCTCCCCAATGTAGAGATCCTAAATTTGTCACTTTAATCTTGACTCCATAGAATACTTTTTCTTAGCCATTAAAAAACCTCATTGTTCTCATAAAGTTCGCAAGGTTTATTTTTCAGCATGGCAATACAAAGATGCTGCTTTAGACACAATTGTAACATTCACCAGAAATGCACATAGAGTTTTATTTCCAGACAGGAAGACTATGACCATACAGTCTGAGCTGCTACGAAGCACCAATGACAGACAAAACAATTTCTGCGTCAAGCCCATAAATTCCTGTTCAGACAATTCTTCACTTTCAGAAGGCTGCCTTGATTAATGGTTTTTACATCATATTGCTATGCTCGGGTGTGACACAATGTCTGTGAGCCCTTTCTGTTAAATATGTTCCTCATGTGCATAAACAATGTGTCTGCATATACACATACATGGATTGCAAAAATGGCTATAAATTAGGAAATCTTTGAGAATAAATCAGGCTTACCCCAAATGTCTATTTGAAGACTCCTCTTCTTCTCCCCCCACCAAATTGAACCAATCAAACCCAACTTTTCTGTTACTACATTGCAAGCACCTCATCATCCAGGGCAACATTCTGACTTCATCTTCTCTGTAAAAGAGAGTTCTGTCTTCATGAACAGTGCTGTGGGGTAGCCCTGACTTACAGCCGAACACCACCTAGCTGCTCATTCACTCTCTGCCCGCGTAACAGGACCAATGTACAGGGGTACAATGAAGTACTACTGCACAAGTTGCCCAAAGGTGTTATTCTTTGCTCTGCCCTACGTTTCATTTTTCCTCTCAAGTAATGCCCCCAGGTTTTTGTTCTTTATTCTCATCATGGTTTTGCTTAGCAGTGGCCTTGCTACAGCAAATTCCAACAGCTCTCCTGTTTCTTGGTCAAAACTGAGAAGGTATCTGGCCACTTTGAGCTTAAGGAAAACTGTGAATAATCAGTGTTGGTGATGCCCTAGAGAGCAACCAAGTGGCGGGTCATCTAAATCGGATCATAGAGAATAAAACCTTTCCAGTCCACCTCAGTGCAACTCCATACTCATCAGCATTAGCAGAAATGCACGTGTCTTCTTTCAGTGCTGAACAGCCTGATGGGAACCAAAGATAACCCAGCTCTTGAATCGCTGACTTGGACCTGTATCAGCACTGAAGCCCAAAATATAATTGCAGAAATAAACACACAACTGTAACATTTGCTTCTACCTGTATGGAAGTTACAGAGTTTGTACTTGCTTTCTGCTTCAGTTTTAAAGCATCAGTAGTATAAGCAAGTAGCTTTACAGTTTTGGGCTATGCAAGAAAAGGTGAGCATTGGATACGATTTCAGGATCTCTGCAGCATTCATTTAATCTTCACTATGCAGGTTTGGTATCTAAAGTCAAACATTTCTGAGATTAAGCCCTGGAGAAAAGAAGCTGAAGAGCAAGATAAAACAAGTGAAGGTTTCATCAGCACAAAGCCAGCGGTGGGTGAAAGGAGCGTTTTGAGCAGTGTGTGGTTTTCTTTTAAACATGGGCTAAGATTGAGGGCACTGATTGAATACAGCTCTGTTAGAACGGCTGCTCTGGCTACAGTAATTAGTCCTACAGTTGCTGTGTGCAGGTGTTCAATTATTGAGGTCCTGCTAGCTGCGTGTTTGCATTAGATTGGCTTTTTCCTTTTGTGGCCTTTACTGATGTGTTCAGATTTGATGGGGATGGTACCTTTGAGAGATCAGATCTTTGGTCTTTAGGGTTTATTTCAGCCATCCAAAGCAAGTGGAGGGAAGCACAAGCAGTCACAGGCCTGCATGTGCCCCAGGCTGAGCATCCTGATGAGAGCAAGCAGACTGTGCAAGGCAAGGTCCCCATTAGCTCCTGTCTCCTGGGACACACATCAGCTCTAACCAGGCACGCCAACATCAGGAGTGCAATTTTCCCTCATTCAGGAAAGCACCTGAACCATGTGCACTCTGCCAAAGCAGTTTTAAAAATGTAGTTGTTATTTCACACTAGATTGAAAACTCCAGGAGGACAAACTACACCAGAACTTTGCTAGTTCCCATAAAACTGCATGAATCGCCCCTCACTACAGGGGCACCTTTATCAAAGGACAGCTGTCAATCAATACCAGCTCTTTAGATAAAGGATAGGACTTAATCAAATGGGAATTAACCCAAAGAAGCCTTATGAACTGAACTATGGAGGAGGCCAGACCTGAAAACTTGGTACTCCAGTCACTGATGTGAAGCTGGACACAGATCTCTCAGTGCCTGAAGCCTATGACTGATGGACACCTAAACAACACCCTCACCACCGGCAGCTCCAGGGTGCCATGGGATGCCAGGGACTGAAGGCTCTTCTTCTGGCTGACAAGGTTTGTCACTCGGAGACCTCACGGAGGTGGTTAACAAAAGCTGGGGTGTAGGTCTCCTCCTCAAAACCAGGACATTGTTGTCCAAAAGCTGTTCACTGAAAATCTACTGCCACAAATACCCTAACTATAAAATAAATGAAGCCCACAGCTGTGTAGATGATGTTGCCTTCATAATCTACAGCAGAAGCACTGATGGCTGCAGTTCTCATTTTAGTCCTAGGAAAATAGAAACAGCACCTGGTGCTACAAAGGGCAGAGTACACAGGCGTGACTACACCCATGAGACTGAAGGTTATGCTGCCACAGGAATGCTCCATCCTCATCACATAAGTTGGTGGATGTACACAGGATACACATGAAATATGTAGAAATGTCAGGATTAATTCTGCAGAATGCACAAGAGCAGTGCTGGGTTTACACCTCAGACAAGCCCAGAAGGATCTTTGTGTCTCCTCTTGCTTCAGTGTCAGCCTTCACTTACAGAAGGATATCCAGGCACAATCCATGGCCAGAGGATCCATGCTTGCAGAGGCACAAAATAAGCACCACCATTGTACCCACAGAGCACATACTGGCCCTGGACAGGAATAAGAGCGGTGCTGGACACAATTTGCCCAAAGAGTGTTTCCCATTGCAACAAGATGCACAACAGGAAGAGATGTGCCAATTAAGTGCAGTGTGAAATCTGAGCTGTCAAAGGGCTAAACCAGGCTCACTTGGGGAACCTCTCACCCATGTACATGGTCACTTCCTTAACGTAAGGATTTTACGTGACCTCTGTCTGTCCTGATGGAAGCAACATCTCCATCCACGAAGCAGGACCCTTGTTTTTATTCATCAAGATTTCAGAAACAAAAATACAGGTCTGAGCAATTATCTCCAGAGAAAAAGCAACAGCAAAACTGGAATGCATTAGCCATAAATGAGGCAATTAAGTCTAACCTTTGCTAACCTGGCAGGTCAACGGTACAAACAGTATGAGAGGAGTTGTTTGGGTCCTATAGATGCCCTTTAAAAAGCCAATTATCTGGAAATGTGTGACTCTGTGAGATGACAATACAGCAGTCCTTCAGAAAGAGCTGGGGGTGAGGGGGGTCTCTCCACCTGGCCCACACGCAGCTTTCCAGTGTAATTGAGCCCTTCTCACTGCTCAGAGGAAGGCAAAGGTTTCTTTCAGCAGAAAGTCTTTGGAATTAATTACACTGCCTCTTAGTGGGGAAGGGCCGGGCACATTTGCCTGGATGAGGTATCAACGTATGAGTAGGTTTTTAAGAGGCATGAAAAAAAGGACAAAAGCAAAACCAAATCAAAGAGAAGGGATGCAGCAAGGTATATGAGTGCCAAGGCTTTCAGAAATGCCAGGATGAGGTGAAACACAACTAACAGAGCACTAAAATGGCTGTCAGGGCACGTATGCAATTCATGCTTATGAAGCAGCTAGGACAGGCATGGAGAAAGAAAGGAGGGTCTTGGTTTCAGTTTGGCTTTCAAACCCAAAATACTCTTCTCCACGCTGTTCCAGAAAGTACAGCACAGCAGTCCCACTGCAGGGACCTCTTCAGGTGATACAGCTGGCCTCACAGATGGCATCTTAACCAAGGGATGGGGCTCCCAGTCTCAATACAGATTTGGGATCAGGGTTTTTTTGCCTTAGCCATGACTATACGTTTTAAAGTCTATATAACAAACTAAGTCCAGGGAAGCGTTATGTATGATGGTTCACCTACAGCCCTGACCCAAAACTGAACCGCTCAGGTTTCAGGAAAACCTGAAAGGAAGACAGTGAATAACATTTACCTGCCATCTCGTATCCAATCTACTGCTCCCTCCTCTCTCTGTGGTCCCACTTACTCCATTCTTGCCCTACTGCCTTGGGCATCCATTCCATTCGTCCTTCACTTTCACTTTTCAGCATCCTTAAGCAGCAGAGGCCATAAAAGGGTACCAGAGAACACACTCATGAAATGCATCCCCCAGCAAAGGACAAAAATCGCTATCTGCAGCCCCTGCCAGCAGGAAGCAAGACCCTGGGTATGAGCCAAAGTCACTTAGAGAGAGCCTTTTAAAGCTCAGCCTTCAGGGTGTACTGGCCAGATGCTCTAGAAGGCAGATGTCTGAATATTACCTCTGTGAATCACGATAAGCCCTTGGGCCCACCCAGGCAAGCACTATTTCCACTGAACTGATGAGGTTGCTCACAGCCACAAGCACTACAGTTACTCACACCATGGCTGGCCGCCTTCCTAGCTCCAAAGGATGAACAGTCTATAGCCTACAGTCTCCCTCAGGTACTCATCCCTGCTGCTCCCATTACATCACTGTAACACATACAAATCAGCTCTGGCTTTAACCATTGCAATACAAAAGGGATCTGCAAATTAGCAGTACAGATACCACTGGCAGGACACAGGCTGTTCTAATGCAATATGCAAACACTGCAGCAACAGCAGCATGCCTTCTGCATGCATGTGCCATCAGGAACTATGCTGCTACCTCTCTCCGGACTAGCAGCGGGATGGGAGCCAGCCAGACAGAGGACACATCCTCCATAGCCTATTGCTGCTGCTTGTTATGAGACAGGCCTTATTTGCATTATGCACTGCTCTTGAGGACTCATCTTCTCCAGACCACCTCTGTTTGTACAGGGTGACAGGCTGGTTCACACTGGCTTCAGTGACACACAAGACCCATTGCACATGAAAAGCCTCCAAAGCTTGAAGAGCATGACACTGTCTGGGATTAGGAAATGATGTACAAATGCAGTATTGCTAGTCTAGGCTCCTGCCCTTGTGCGTGCTTGTCTTCACAGACAAACAAGAGAGAATATGAAAATCCATAAAACATAAGCAGAGAGCAGGGAGAAATTGGAAAACATGAGACCATAAAACAGTGAAGTACTGCAAAATCATTATATGCTCAACTTTGACAAGCAGACTGACTACAGCTTTGGAAAACAAACCAGGACTATCGCAGTACCCAGTTGAAGTAAAACAAGCAGCAAAGCCAAGCGCATCTAACCCATATAGCTCCACCCCCCAAAACCTTTCCATAAACATTCATTAGTTTCTCACCCCAAATTCAGATTTACAACAGCAGACCCAGGAGTCCTTTCCAGCACACTTCATTTACCCCCCAGGAGCTCCTGGTCTGTAGCAGCAGCTGCTCTGTATGCCGGCCTGTTACACAGGTGAGCTGAACAAAAAGCATCTCTGCATCTCCTCCGGTGCTGCAGATTTAATGAGCTGGGATCTCTTAAAAGAAGCAAATTTACAAACGTTATCTTTATTAGAGCTCTCAATATACGTAACTGAAATGCACGGACCATTAGTTAAGCTGGTGTTTTGGCTGATTATGTTATCAGAACTCCCTTGGTGATGTGACTACACATTACCCTAGGTTGAATGGCAGTCACTGTTTGATGTACCTGATCTGACAATCACAGAGCTTTACAGTTTCTTTTCTAAGAAAAAATATCTCCTGAAAAGGTGACCATGTGGTCCTTTCAATGAGTCGTAAAACAAAGGGCACACTGAGCTCTCCTCAGCAACACCAGGCTCCTCTGTTATTAACTTCCCACTCAGTCCATGTAATGCATGCCCCACTGACACTGGACTTAGCAGTTTGTTTCTTACAAGCACTTAAACAAAGTGCTACCAATTCATCTCTCTTCCCATTGCTCCTTTTTTTCCCCCATTTCGTTAACTGCTTAGGTCTGGTTTTTCCCCTCATTTATGTTATCACAGCAGTAGTTTTCATACACCTTAAGCCACCTCCTGCTCAATAATCACCAAGGTCTCAATGCTGCTGCAGGCTCCATGTTGACTCAGTCCTGCTGAGACAGCCCAGGATTGGGTCTGCTCACACTATGGCCCGGACATGTGCTGCCATTGACTTACAATGAGAAAAGCATTAGTACAGAGGGTAAAAAACCTGCAATCTCCACTTGGCACTTCTGAAATCAATAAGAGCTCTTGATCAGATCTGACCTTTAATGAAGCAGCACAGGGCAACAACAACAACAAAAAAAAACAAAACCCAAAGATTACTAACAGTCAGTGCTAGTACATCTCAGAAGCCTAAGGGACATTCTCTGGAAAACAACAGAAAACATGAAAGGTAGACCTAACTTAAGCATTTGGCATGACATTTGCACACGACATGTAGCAACCATTTAAGCTTTACCCACCCCAAGGAACTGGCAAAGAGATGAAAGGAAGAAGAATGATGGTTTCTCCTTGGGATATTAAAACTGTGCTTGACTCTACTTCAAATTAATCACTTCTTCAGCACCTTGAAACACATCCTGTTCCCCTGAAGCCATAGCAAGGCTTTTACCGAGAAGCACCATGAAGATGGTGCTCACAGGCCTGTCTTCACACACGCCTTCTAGACTGAGATGCCTCCTCTTCCCTCTATTCTGCATTTGCTTCAGCTTCACTTCACATGGCAAAAGTGACCACAACAGTTTAGACACACCAGCACCCTTGCGTGCGCATGTCAAGCTTCCAGCCACAGTTGTCACTAGATACACTTTCAAGCTTGGTATCTGCCTCTTCTGCAGACTAACTGTCCAGCTTTCACACCACTGCTTCCCAAAATAAATCTTTGCCCACAGTGCACACCTCCACTCCTATTTGTGTGTGCTTCACACAATGTTCAGGACCTCTCAGACCCTCGGCATCCTGTCTCTCTGCTGAGTATACCAATGCAAAAACAACTTCTGCTGCCCCTCTTTCAGAGCCTGGAGAAGTCATCAGAGACATTTCTTTAGCATCACTGTCCATCCAAACTTACCATCTCACATTTAACCATCAGAATTCCCTCAAAACATCCTCTATGCTGTTTTTTCTTAGTCTATTAGAATGTTTTTCTCCCACTGCGTCCAGTTCTTTAGGTATTGCCTGAATGGGAACCTGACCAGATCTATGCTGACCATGCAGTCTTTCTCACTAATTTAACCTGTTCTCATTGTTCTGTGCATATTGCTCTTTCACAGCTCATTTAGCCCATTTCTATGTTTTTAACCTCTGGTTTTGGCCATTATCAATCCAAATTTTTTCCCCTTCCCCCTTTTAAAGGATTAAAATATTTTTGTTAATTAATTACATGTTGTTCTCAGTTACTGTTGGCCAAAGGCTCAAATAACAGATCAGAATCAGCACATTGTAATACCATAGCCTAGCCCCCATTTCCTAGTTTGTTAACAGGACTTCTCACCAATGCCCTGTCAGCGTACCAACCCCATAGTCACGGTGATCAAGGCCATTTGTGAAGCGCTCCTACTGCTTAAACTCCAGGAGGACTGTGTGAAGTCAGTGCAAATGACTCTCTCCATCCAACTGCACATAACACCAGAAGGTGCATGGCCACTGGTGTTAAACACTCTCTTGAGTTTCGACCTCTCTGTAGAAATCTCACAGCTACAGAACAGGTACAAAGCAATCCTACCACTTCAAAGTGTTAAATCCATCGCAGCAATGGATAGCAGGAAGTACCTCAAGTACAAGGAGGGAAATAATTGTGGCAAAGAGGAACAACACCAAAATAGAAACCGTTTTATCTGAAAGACTCTTAATAGCAATTCCCAGAAATCACAATGCTGCTTCAATATAATGGTCATGGTAACAATTAGACTGAAGGGAAATTCTTGATACAACATTTGACGTTGGAATTGTAACAAACCTTTATTTAGGTCCATGCTAAACCCAATCTGCCTGAGCTCATCCAGAAAAAATAATGAAGGAATTACTTCTGTTCATCTGTTTGGCCTATTCTTGCCTCACAGTGCTGGAACAGACACTGAACTCCGTGTTCTTTTTTTCCCCAGCAAAACCAAACGATTGCCAGTTTGTTTCCACACTCAAACCTGAAATAAAAACAAGGATCCCACACACTCCTTGTGCAGCCTCTACAAAGTGACTCTTTTTCTCAGAACAAACTACAGTAATATGGACCTTTTTAGGTGGAGACTCAGCAAACAAAAAAAGCAAAGGTTATTATTTCCTTTTCTCTTTTATGTCCTAGAAATGCAGCCCAAAGACTTTGTTTTGTTCATCCCAAGACTTTCTTTTGCTTAGCACTTTTGTCAACAAAATTTAGGGATGTTGAATATGTTCTGTCTTTTCTCTGAAACAACCCAGAAATACCCAGCAAGAAACAGGGTTCTGAATGTTCAGCACCAACAGCTTTCCTTCCATTCGTCAGGATGTTAAGACGAATCTGCTTTATACACCACCTGCAAAAGAGAACTGTAAATGCTGTTACGAAAAAGAATCATGCTGCCTCAGTTAACCAGATTCATTTGCTTATAATGAACGACCCTGTAGGACAAGCCTGTGAACACCAGCACGCTAGTCTTCCATAAAAATGTGAAGTAAACAAGATAATTTTGTAATATGAAAGCAAACAGAAGCGAAAATTCTGGATGCTGTTCTAATACTTCTTAGAAGAGCAACAGAAAGTCCAACGCTTTTACCCTTTTGTAAGTTATCACATCAGTCACTTAGGAGCTGCACCATCATTTCCAGATGCCTTCTCTATCACGGGAAGTTTCAATTAAATTGGTTATTAAACCAAATTAATTAAAGTTGCAAGATTTCTGCACAGATGCTCTTTTTTGTTCAAGGGAGGCTTACTTGCTCCTCTTTCTAATCAACCTAAGCAAAATCAATATATGAAATCTGATGCAGTCTGTTGGTAGTTGAAGGAGGAATTCCAGCTCATTTAGTTACAGTTCATTTGGAAGAACTTTCTCTACTACACAGAGCCTACCCAAATTGCTACTCAGATTTTCTCTTACCTGAGAATCGATCCTTTGACTTGATGAAGGGGAGCTGAAGGGTGTTAAATGACTAATTACTGTTTTCCAGGTAACATTTTAAGTGAGGAAGAGGAGAACTCAGATGACAACAGCTTGTCAGAGCAGGAAACCTCCTGCAACACAAAATGGCCACAGCTGTGTAGTCACCACTCTGAGATCCCACAAGCTGCTCCACACAAGGCCTAACATGGAAAGTTTTGCCATAGTTTTGACTCATCTTCCCTCTCTTCCCACTCGCGTTCCGCTACCTTTTCTAAGTGCTTTTCATTTGGTTCCTACCACTCAACATTTCCTTCATCCCTTCTCCCCTTCAAATCCTCTCTTGACCTTCACTCCGCTTGTCTCCCACCTTCTCCCAGTTCACTCCTCCCATGCTTTTTCCTCTCCAAGTCCATTCCCAGGCACTTTTAAATGTGGCCACTCAGCAGCGAAGCAGAAAGGGAAAACCCAGGCGTCAGGGGAACCTTACTGCATAAGTCTAACCTGAAATAGACTGACATGGGAGCAATTAGAATGCAATTTTATGTAATAAGATGATTTATTCATTAGCACAAGGCAGGGATGAAAGCTTACCGCTGATGAGAGAAGCAGGTTTGTTACAGCTGTCAGTTCCACCAGTAAAACGTATTAGTCATTTAATTTCTTTATTTTTTTTAAACACCAAAAGCATCTTATAATTACATGTGTGTGCCCTTCCTTATAGAAGGAGGCTTTGCAGCGTTCTTTAATTTCATAATGAAACAGCAGCAATTAAAGCATCATGAGATGATTGGTCTGTCAGTGAGTTTGATTGACCTATGTATTACCAAAAAAACATGTTAAAGGAAAAAAAAAGTAATAGTAAGATATTGGACTCAAAATACCCATCTACTTCTCTGTAGTAGGAAGCTTAATTAGCAGCAGGTACTTCAAGCATACTCTTAACCAAGAGACCTATACAAAAAATCACACGGTTTCTTTTCAAGGACAGCTGCACTAACAGGAGACAGCTCTCATTTCTTCCAAAGCAATTTCAGCATAGGAATCCGAGTACCAACATCTAAAGCACTCCTAAAGTTGGCCTTCCAACCAATACCAGTAAGTCCCAGCAAAAGATCACCATGAACAACATCTGCACTGTTGATGGGCTGAGGAAGGAAATGAGAACCTCAAGGCTTTGGCTCATTGTCTCACACGCTAGCCACAAAGCCTGAGACTGTAGAGAGTAAAGAGCACTCTGCTTTATCTTAGCTATCATGACATGAGAGCACACTTTTATCTTTGCTATAGCTCCTACGTACAATTCAAATAGAATGGGAGCACTCAAAGCCTGTCCTATTTCTATCTGCTGGAGAGCCATGTGAACACTTAGACCTCAGCAAACCATACCTGAACACAGACCCAGCACTTAGTGGACTGAACTGGCAGGAAAAATGGTCAGGAAGGACCATTGCCCAGTACCAAGTCTCCTGGGTCACTCTACCTCCCCCTACTTCCCATCTGCCTCCCGAGCCCTTTATGTTCTTAAGAATATGAAATGATGTACTAAGCACCAAAGAAGGGTGCTTACCACAGGAACACTGATGATGGTTCACTTTAAGCAAGATTTCCAAACCCTATGGACCAGACCCTCTCTGCTATTCAACACACAACAGTGGAGAGCATAAGCACCACTTTTGCACTATTATGGGGGATTTTGATTGTTTGTACCTATCAGACCTCAGTAACTACATTAGTATGCCTGGCCCTGTAAATGTTTCAGACAGTAAAATTAAATCCCTAGGACCCAGCTTGAGATAGAAAGAAAGAAAGACAACTGGTGATTTGTGGAATCAACTATGGCTGGTAGAAAGGCATACACTCAACAGTGAGCCTTCAGCCCCAAAACCATGAAGTGTGACAAGAGGAAGGTCCCCTGAGGAATGGGGGAAACCAAGGAAGACTATACTCTGTCCATGGATTTCCCAGTGCAATAAGGACATCTTGGGGTAACCCCATCTTGGATGGGTCTTTGGAATGCTTTGATGCCTCACCTAGGCAAACTGCTAAAGAAATAACCTCATTATCAGAAGAGTGGGAGGTCTAACCTAATCTGCAAAGCAGGAGCTGTCTGCAAGAACTGATAGGCGTTATAGCTAAAAGGAAAAAATCTGTAAATAGCTCCTTGATTTTGTTTAAAACAACTCCGATTATGAAGTTCTGACCCTAAATGTCCTTTCTTCATGCTCTTTTTGAGAAAGGTGTCAGGAAAATAAAACCTTTAAAAAAAAAAAACAAAACACCACCACACTAACATCTTTCCACTGTTACAAATACCATTCATAACAGCCTTCAGGGACACCTCATTCCTCACAGGAAGGAAATAATCCACCACTAGAACATACTGACCTTGCAGCATTATTAAGGCAGGAGGTACACACAGCAGTGGAAGGGGTGTCTGTCTCTATTTAAACTGCAGAAGCACAACACAGAGAGAAATAACAAGGACTAGTCATACAGCACACAAGACACTTTGTTCTGTACTTTATGAGAAAGCATCAATTACAGAAGGGAAGGCAGCCGCATAACATGGGAATAGAGCAAAACCTTTCACAGACCATAGTGAGTAATGTGACCAACAGCCCAGAATGACTACAGGGAAGAGATTTCCCAGAAGAAATCCCACTATTTCCATTTGGAAATAACTTTCATCATGGCTGACTCTACACTCGTCACTTAGAACAGCACATCCAATGCGCTCTTACAATGCATTGTACCACTTAGAAATGGAAAAGCGTTCCTTCAAGTAGCTCCCCACAGGCTTTGTCTTGGAACAAGTTACACTCCCTATAGCCGCATCCAGGCACATCCTAAAACCTCAGATGGCTGACACTTGCATTGCAGCAGCTGTGCCGGGTGTCTTCCACCCTTCTGTCCAGACTCTACACCAGCCTACCAGTTACAGTGAAAACAGTGTCTCCTTCACAGGAAATAGTTGGTGAGGTTTTAACTTTAAATTATAGCAGGTCTGCCCAGAGTTTCAACAGTGCAGCTACCTGCTTACACGCTCTATCTTTCACCTCCCATTTTTCCTTCCCATTTGCTTGGATTTAGCTTACAATGACATACGTTTCTAAACAATTCCCACATACATTTTCTAGATTCTACAATCTTCTCCAAAAACCTCTATTTGACACCAAGTCTCACAGTGCACTGGTCAGGACAGAATAGTACCATCCAGAAGTGATTGCACAAGACCCATACGCAAACATGCCCACATCCCTCAGATATTAAATGACAATTTAGTATCTCAATCTCACTTTCAGATCCTCCTTAACATTCACTCCTTTCCTGCTAAAGAGGAAATCCTTAGGGATGTGTGCAGGCTGGAAGAGTGGAAAGGCTGGGGCTCTCCACCTGAGAACACCAACTGGTGGCTGTAAGTAACACACCACAGAAAGCGTGACTGGGAAGGATTTGCTCCACTGCTTCACAGCACACAGCAAAGGGAATACTTGGATTCAAGGTTAGAACCTCGGAAGTTGTAAAAATGTTTTTCCACCCAATCTCAGCTTTTAACAAAGATAACTGAAGCCAGATACAGGAGTAGACACAACTAATGAGCTGCAACCCAGGAATCAAGTGCCTGCTGTTTCTCCAACTCCTGAATGAGTTTCATTGGGATGCCATAGGACTCACATTCCATCAGCAGTTATGACTTTGGGTTTTTCGCTCTTTCCTTTAAGAGCAGGGATAGGTTCAAGAGTCATCACCCAAGACTTGTGTGCCTCAACTGGTCCAGTGTTTCCATCGGTTTGGCACAGAAGCAAGTTACACCCTCAAAGCAGTCCCTTTGGCAAAAGCCTTCTGCTTCCCAAAATACTTCAGAAATAATCATCTGCTCTATGAGATGCAAAGCATCCGGCTTCTGAGCAGCAGGTTCTGTGGCAATAAAATGACAAAACAGGTCATCTCCAGGGTCAGCAGTGCTGGTGCCTTTCTGCACTGATTAATATGCATGACTGTCACAACCAGGGACAATCAGTGAGTCTACAGCAGCCTTCAGCTGGATAGCTTGAAGATACAGATACATCAGTCATAAGCAGGCTCTTTCAGGAAAATATCAGTACAAACATTTCTGCTCCCTTCTAGAAAAAGCAGCCTTGTTTAAATGCTTAAGACGCTGGTATCACCTGAAAAAGTGGTAGGACACTGCACTGAGGGTCTGCTGTAAGAAACAGAAGAGATACTCTGCAAACTGTTGTGCCAAAACTTCAAAAACACAAAGAAAAATCCAACAAAACAGGACCATGCCATGCCGGTTCCATAACTAAATCAATAAGGAGAATTAAGTGATATTTTGGAGTGACCTTTGGAGAGACATGGTTTATTAGAAATCTTTGTTCCAGACCTGAAAAAATTATCTCCCCTTCTCTCTCAGGCAACAGGAACTGGCATAAAGCAAAGGCTGCTCCTGAAGCAAGCAGGTAACATGCTGAATTACACTGAGGATGAACGGCCTCCTCCAGCCAGCAGGCAAGGACACTGCACAGTTACTGTTCAACTGCATAGAGGTTTGCAGCCCGCAAGTGACTGCTGGACTGCGGCAGCATCCAGAGGCTTCTCTCAGGCTCTGGGCCTTGTTATGCCACAGAAGCTCACGCATGAAAACCTTCTGCTATGATTTTTCTAAACCAGGTGAAATGAATGGGTAACAGTAAGTGAAGGCAGCAGAAAGACTGAAAACAGCAGGTATGAGGTTATAGGGTCTCACTGCGTATAGGGCAAGAGCAGCTCCAAATTGGACGTAAAGTGCACACATGAAGACCATTATTTGTAGCTGCTGCTCGATCTTGCCATTAGCCTAACATCTCACAGATATCACAGACAAAGGTTACTGTAATCCTATGCACTCAAACCTCCTATTGAAATGTCCACATCAGTGCCCATACATCATCATAGAAAGGCTTGGAATGGAAGGGACCTTAAAGCTCACTCAGTTCCAACCCCCCTGCCACAGGCAGGGACACCTTCCACTAGAGCAGGTTGCTCCAAGTGCCGTCCAGCCTGGCCTTGAACACTGCCAGGGATGGGGCAGCCACAGCTTCTCTGGGCACCCTGTGCCAGTGCCTCAGCACCCTCACAGGGAAGAACTTTTTCCTAATGTCTAACATAAAACTACCCCCTGTCAGTTTAAAGCCATTGCCCCTTGTCCTGTCATTACATGGCCTTGTAAAAGCTCCTCTCCAGATTTCCTGTAGGCTGCCTTTAGGCACTGGAAGCTGCTATCAGGTCTTCCCTGCACTTTCTCTTCTCCAGGCTGAAGAAGCCCATTTCTTTCAGCCTGTCTCTGCAGGAGAGGTGCTCCAGCCCTCTGATCACCTTCGTGTCCTCCTTTGTACTTGCTCTGACAGCGTTATGTCCCAGAGCTGAAGGCAGTATGGGGGGGGAAGAGGAGGTATATGTGTGTGTCTCACAAGAGCAGAGGGGCAGGATCACCTTCTTTGACCTGCAGCTTATGCTCCTTTGATGCAGCCCAGGCTACGGTTGGCTTTCTGGGCTGCGAGTGCAGATTGAAGCTGGCTCTTGTTCAGTTTCTCACCAACCAATGCCCTCAAGTGCTTCTCCTCAGGGTTGTTCTCAACCCACTCTCTGCCCAGCCTGCGTTTGTGCTTGGGATTGCCCCTACCCAGGTGTAGAAACTTACACTTCAAACCCTTGGACATACTCAAGACCCAGCTGGGCACTGTTCTGAGCAACCTGCTGTAGCTGATCCTTCTTTCTGCAGGAGGCAGGACTAGACAATCTCCAGATGCCCCTTCCAATCTCATCCACTGTGTGGTTCTGCATTATGTTGGTTCTAAGTGTCTGTTGTTAGCCTAATATTCAAACAAGCCAGCAGCACTCAAGTGAAGGAGAATAAGCACAAAGGAATATGCAAGCTAAATCCATTTATCACAAACTTTTTTTCTTCTTTTTTTTTCTTTTCATAGCATGTGTACATCACAGATCTGTCTACCCACGCACTTGTGACAGTTGTGAGTTCTGCTGTGGCATGCCCCAAGTTGTTCACATCATCTCGGGGAATATTAAATTAAAATGTCAGCTTTCAGATTAGATACATTTGAGTGCCTTTCTGTATCGTTGTCAGCAACAGGAGACAAAGATCTTTGATGCAAACAAGGCTCTGCCGTAACATTTACTAACTCCTGGAGAAGACTAAGTGAGTTGAGTCACAGTGCAAAGAAGTGGATGCAAGCACATACACACACACACGCAGTTTTTAATCATCACCCCCAGGAGGCTGCACTGATTTCACACAGCAACACTTTGAGGAAGTATGAGGATGCAAACCCCTCCTTCTGCATGAAAATCAACAACTACAAATACAATTTCCAACAGGAATTTTACACTCCTGTGATACAAGAATTTTAAAGGCTTCATCATCTTGAGAAATTGAAGCACTAACTATGGTTTGATTGCTGTCAAATGATGCAGATAGATTGAGGTGGCAAGGTAAAGGCCCAATGCTGTAATGAAAATGTTCTGCATCCTTTAGTGACCTGTTAAAGAAAGTTCAAGTAGACACATGAATAGGGACACCTCCCGTGCCACTAGCCAGCATATGAAGTGATACAGCCCTGTGAGGTTGCACTCAAAGGAAAAATACCCAAAGACAAGAAGGAAAATGGAGGAAATGGAGGAAAACAAAGACGAAGATGCACAAACTGCATACTAAAAATGAGATTGAGATAAATCATTAGGTTAATGGAAGTGTAACAACTCCTCTTCCACCCTAGTCCTGCACAGGGCAGAATGTCCTTCGGCACAGAGGAAACGGTACACTGATGTGAACTGATCCATTAACTTCATCTGAAGAAGAAACTGAAAGTCACCCAAAATTTGTCCATGTCAACACCACCTCCTTTTGCACACATAGATGGTCATGGGACACACATCAAATCGAAGTAGTGATAATGAGCTAAACTTAATCCACAGAAAAAAAATGATGCTGATCTCTAGATGATCATCTTCTATGCCATTACAGAAAGACAAACATCAAAATGATAAAGGTATCAGTAATAGAAAGGAAACCTCACTCCAAACAAACCAATTCCAATGCATTTGGATATTTTTTCATGGTACTAAGGTATGAAACTTGACATCTTGGTCTGGAATTCAGATGAACTCTCTCCTCACTTCCACATCTAAACCAGCCCAGGAAAAGAACATGGTAAGTGTTCAGAGACCAAAACACCATCATTAACAACAAAAACACGCAAAAAAAAAAAAAGGAAAATGAATAAACAAACCCATACCAAAGCCAACCCACTGGCAAAACATCAGAAACTTGCAACTTTTTACATCATTTTAAGTGATTAAGAATGAGATATTTTTTTGAACAGTTTTTTTTTTTTCCTCAGAATTATCTGGAACATGAGATGTAAACCGCAAGGTCAGATCTCACCCCAGTGCTGGAGAACACCATGAGAAACATATGGTTGATACAGAAATTATTAAACAGAAGACTGAATTTTTTACAAATCTGTAGCTGTAAGAGAGCTTTTCAAATATGTTTTTTATTTGATAGATTTTCATCAAATCTTTTAATAACAATTTCAGAAGTCAACATTCCTATTTTCTTATTTCCTTAGCCACGTAAAGCGATGAATATTAAACATTTCAAAGTAGTTTCAACTGATCAGATTAACAATGAACTTTAGAAAATAAACTCCAAAATCCCCAAGTATTACTTTGTTTTTTTAAAGAAAGGCTGCATTTAGGTAAGTCTATCATAAAGTTTTCACAACTCTAAATTAAAATGAAAAATTAAACTGAATCTCTTCTGGAACTTTTGGCACATTGCTCTCTTTGAAAAAGAAGCCTCCTTGCATCACACCCCATGTATTATTACTTGTTTAGTATTAGTCCTACCAGGTATAGGTGAACAAAAGCAGGAGTTGCATTTCTTAGAAGTTCACTTTGTTCTGCTGCTTATTTCTCTGCCTGAAGGCAACCGTGACTAGACCATTATAACTACCTCTGCAGCAGGTATGCCAAACAAGCACAGCAGATGAGGAATCAAATTCAGATGATGACATATATAGGAAGCAAACCTGTTTTCATCATCAGGTACCATCTGTAAAAAAAGAAGAGATATAAAAACAATGGATAGGATTTTGGTAACCCCTCTCAAGGGACAAAGTCAGTTCCACTTCTAAGCAGGTATCTGGGAGGCGTTGGGGTCCATGTGAATACTGATGTGCATGCAGTTTCGTACCCAACCCAATGAAAATTTACTGGGAGGCAGTGTGTTATCCAGTAATTTTTCCCCCATGGCACATTAGACATACATGGAGCATACTCTAAAGAGAATGTTTCCCAACAGGATGAGACACCCATAGGTGCTTTCAGCCTTGTATCCAAACAAATGCTCAGTATCTTATACCCATGACGTTCTGACCACAGAAGACAATTACTGCTCACAGCAATACAACTGACAACCAGCTAAGGACAACAGGCCTTTGTATAAAATAAATCCAAATGCTTTAAAACTGAATTAGAGATGTACTGAATAATATTTCACAATTGATAAAGCCTTTGCTGAAGTCATCCTTATAGGCAGAGCCCCACTTTGAGTGCTGCAGGTCTCTGCAAATGTCAAGTTGCCTTTGGTACAGAGTAAGTCATGTGTGCAGCTTCCTATAAAGAAAGGCGGCCAGCTACTTTTTGAGCTTCCTAGGGCTGGAAACTGCAGATGCATCTCCATCGCATGCAGTTAACCTAGGTCTCCTTTCCCTACCACCTGCAAAAGAAAGATTCTGACCCAGGTTTCTACCTTTTAATTTACCCAATTCAAGGTACTCCAAGTTCACATGTTTTTTTTCTTGATGAAACCAACCTATCTAATGTTGGTGGCTTAAGGCAAATACATTAAAAAAAATAAGTAAGTTATAAAAGACAGAGACAACTAGAAGTGAAAAATAGTTATCTAGCCCAGCTTCCACCCCACAGAAGTTATACAAACCTGTGTCATTCCTGCCAGACAGTTGCTTTGTCTCACTACAGCACAGGAGGGTTCAAGCCTCCCTAAGCCATACATTCCAGTACTCAATTATGCTGAATTTGGAGGTTTCTTTCCCTAACATTTACCCTTAACTTCCTGTGCCGTAAAAATCAACCCATTAATCCCCAAAAGGCAGAAGTAGTAATAACTCCATTTTGCTCATCTCTGTTCTAAGCTTTTACCTCATTAAAGGCTTAAAATCCACCCTCTCTTTACCCAAATCTTTTTCTTTTTCTAGCTCACTGATCCTGGTTTCTAGACCTTTGATTTTCTCATACTCTTCCCTGATGAAGTTTTTATTCTTCCTTGATGTCTGAAGTCCAAGCTGCAAAAGGTACCCTGGCCAAGAAAAAAGTGTACCTCTCTTATTTTACTGAAAAAATGGATAGTAGCATCAAGATCACTAGAGATGTTTTAAGCCTCAAAAATTCTGTCTTCTCCAATTGATTTATTCTGAAGTTGCCTGGTATTCAACTTGATAAAACTGATTTAACCTGGTTCTGAGACTACTAGGATAATAAGTGTATGGTCAAAAGAGGTGATTCTGCATATTCATTAGAAGTGACCCGATCTTGCTCAGCAACTTACACAAACGAAAATGAGCTACTGGTTCCTGAAAAGGCAATAAACATTACTCAAGCAAATTCATTCTCCTGAATAATATAAGTTCTGATTTAGTACTGTATCTTTACCTACCCATCTATCTAAAGGCTGATCCTTTCTGCAAAGATTTTCAAATTTCAAACTGTAGTAAGTGGCAGGTACTGTTGCTGGCACAGCACCTAAAAAGAGGGGACATTCCAAACCAAATCACACCACTTGAGCATTTTAAACTGAAAGTGAACCCACAGGCAGTAACAGGTATATTACATCTCTCTAATCTGAGACATCAACCATTCAACAGCCTGACAGTACTCCTTTGGTAGCGCTGACTTAACATTAAGCAAATGCTGAATGATCCCTCCTTAAGCCAGCCCAGAATCATTCTGTGCCTGTGCACTGGTCTATGGTGTAGGCCACCTTCAGCAAATGAACAAATGCACTGCAAAACAATTTTAACAAAGTACAAATTTTAGGTTGAAGTAGAAGTCATTGGATAATCTGAATGACTTAATCAGCAAGTGCTCCACTGAAGACAGGCAGTTGTTCTGCAGATTAAAGAGGTCAGAGGGACAGATTTACTACATATATGTAGGAACAGTCAAAAATCACTCTCCTATGACTGTGCTAACACAGGACAATTCTGCCACCTTATATTGAGCTATTTATCTGGTGACACACTAAAAAGAGAAACTAATAGACTTATGAATCATAAAATGATACTAATAGCAGAAGATGATGAAATTCATGACTCAAGCTACTAAGATTATCACGTTCCAAATTATGCTACTTGCATTTCTTTTATTTATTGCTTTGCAGCTAGTGTAATTTGTAGTTACCATCTATTAAATGTCACAAATGGAACTTCTAAAAGATAAAATATGAATCGTGATGCTGAGCCAAAAAGCAAATAAAAATGTCAAAAGATTAACTTTATAAATGCCATGAGGCCTAGTATTAAGACTAGCACAAAATGCTGGTCTATCAGTACACTCGGACTAGAAAATGTTTACGTTTTTAGTAAACCAAGTTCAGCATTTTGGTCCATCTAACAGCACTAACAAGTTGTTTCCCACCATTGTGGTCTTGCAATGGACTAAAGTAGTAGCTTCTTGTGGAGTCAGAGCCAACAGGAAAGAATACTGCTCCCTGTGCTTTGAAATAGTGTATGGGTGGTACGTACAGACACTATCAAATACTCTTCAAATATATTGCTTAGAACAAGTTACAGTGCACATTTCTTAAGCTTCCTATCAAAACCTGTCCTTTTTCAGAGAGACTTTCACTGAACCAGAGATACCCAGCAAGGAAAAAGTAGTGTTCAAAAACTAAGTCACCGGTATCCAGTTATCTCCCCAATTTCCCCACACCATTTTTGTCTCCAGCAGTGGGAGCAGATTAAATAAGAGTGAGAGGTTTGATCTTATCTTTAAAGATCAATTGCTTCCCTAATAAGATAGTGAGACAAGATGCAGCACACATCCAGACGTGGCTGAAAGTCTATTATTAAGTTGGAGGGAAAAGTGCTGCTCCACGACAAATCACTACAGCATACCCAAATGCTCTGCCTCACAGTTCATACACATTAACAGTCACATTAGTGAAAACGGGACCACGAAGTAAGTGTCATCTCCAAGAGAACATCCACACCAAATCATTCTACAGTACCAATGTTCGTAGAGATAATGTAAGGGATTAAATAGTGAAATACAGACTAGATATACAGACATTTTTTTACAATGAGGATGGTGACAGACTGGAACAGGTTGGCCCATGTCTACCTGAATATAGCTCGGCTCATTGCAGAAGAGCTGGACTAGATGACTTTTAAAGGTCCTTTCCAACCCAAATCCTTATAACTTGAAGTGTATCCAGATGCTATAAAATTCAAAATGTAAGAATTAATCATTTCAGAAAAAAAACCTGACACAAATGTGCAGAGAAAACAGGTAGCCACAGCAGCCAATCTGAGTCAATGGAGAAGGTAAAATCAGACAAACAAAAGCTTCCAAATAGGTTAAAAATTTAAAAAAGGAAAATAAAAACTTTACAGAGGAAAGGAGACAGTAGGAAGTACAAATGAACAACAGCTCCATCTCCTGTTGGCAAGAACAGAGGATAAATAATACAGGCAGATTGATGAGTACAACAATTGCACACTTGCACCACGAACATGGACAGCAACTAGCTGGCAGTAGAGGTTGGCACTGCTTTTGTGGAATCATCATTTTGACACTTATCGTAAGTTAGGGCAAGGAAGTAAAGTTGCTATGGAACAGATCTGCATTCCCCAACAGGAGACTTCAACTTTAAACAAAGTCCTTGGGGGGGGGGGGGGAGATGTTTTTCAAATTAAACCACTTCCAATTCCAGCAGCCTCCACCTGCACCTCCTGATATTGAGGTGAGCAGGCTTTACTTTGGAGTATTCACCCAGCTTTCATCACAGTAGCTGGACTATAAGGAGAAAATTCTTCCCTGTGAGCGTGCTGAGGTGCTGGCACGGGTTGCCCAGAGAAGCTGTGGCTGCCCCATCCCTGGCAGTGTTCAAGACCACGCTGGAAAGGGCTTGGTGCAACCTGGTCTAGTGGAAGGTATCCCAGCCCGTGGCAGGGGATTGGAACTGGATGAGCTTTAGGGTGCCTTCCAACCCAAACATTCAATGACTCTATAATGACCAAAGCATCTTCACTCTATTAGCTCCAAATGCATCCTCCTGGTTATTCTCTCGTTTTTTCTCCTGAGGCAGACAGTCAAACTTGTAAAGTGCATGTGAGATACATGCAACAAAATAAACCCTCCGAGTTGTGGTGGCTATACACATTTGCACTGTATGTTACTTACACTGCACACGGCTTCTCACATGTTTGTTCAGTGTTTAGCTTGTAGGACTTCCACAGCTTGCAATTTATCACAGTTGATCCAAACACAGCATAAAAATTTCAAGTTTGCTAATTACCACTTAAGATCCTTCCACTGAACCTCGATACATTCAAAAGACCATCTACTGGGTACATAACTCTTATACTCTCCTTCAAGTCTTGCCCCTGTGTCTGCTCTACTCCTGCCTTGGCAGGGCAAGGCGAGAGCAGGCAGCAACTTAACCCACCACAGCGTACATAAGGCAACACTATTAAGAACCTGCATTTCACAGATTTTCAGATTCCAGTAATACCACCACAGACTGCCCTTGAGAGTAACAGAGAAACCTTATAACCAGTGAGGACTTGGAACAGAATAAAAGCTCTCAAGAAGCTAGTTACAAAGAGAAGCTGCAGCAATGCATAGAGGACTTGGAATTCAGCTTTGGCAGGACAGCTGTGCAACATGACTCTGAACCACCTTAACTTTTTAAGGCCTCTGGCAAGTAGAAAACAAAGCCAGAGCTACAAAACTGCCATAGAAAAGGTCGAAGTACAAACAGAACTGGTTACATTAAGACTGTAATCAACATTTAATTCAAATGGAAAGGCTGTCTTGTACCCTGACGCTCGTATGTACCAAAAGTTTTCATAAGTTTCATTGCTAGGTTCCACAGGTAAAATTGGGCTGAAGAGACTGCAGTTTTTTTTTTAATCAAGCATACACAGACTTCTGGTTTCAGAAAACCAAAAATGTTACCAATTTCGGGATTTAAGAAGTACACTTTAGGTTGCAGGAAAACTGGGCAAGAATTTATTCCAATGTATATGACACAGCACAACACAAACCATCAGGATAGTCTTCTAACCTCTATTCAGTGTTTAACATTCATTAAAACCAAAGCTAGCCTTTTATTAACAATGAAAGACTGCAATCAGTTAGCTAGAAAGCATCACAAAACTGATAAACTGTTTATTTTTGTTGACAAAATCCAAGGTATTATTCTTCTGTGATTTCTGTAATGAAAATATTTATCATGCTAACCAGAAATTCTACATAAAAAAAAAAAACTTTTAACAAAGGTTATGCTAGCATTGGTTATTACAGAAATAAAAAAAAAATATCATTATCATTTAATGAAAAAAAAGATGAAGCATCTTACAAGCTATCACATATAAAAAACCTAACTGGTTTAAGGGTAGAAAACCCAGTCTAATATCACAGGTGGACCTGCCAAGGTGGTATCTTCTATCCATGCTGGGTTGTATTATCATACCTGAGGGCTCCTCAATTCCCCTGGTGATGCTTCTTGCTCATTACATACTACACTTCTGCAGTCTTCATCTGACAAAATGCAGCTTCAAACATTCCTCTACAAAATACTATGTCTGCAAACAGTGCTGTCCAAGAGCAACACCCAGAGGCTAAAAAGACTGCTACAGCAACTCTGCACATTTTGACCTGTTTGTTTCTGAGATGAAAACCTTCACAAAGATAAGAAACAATTTCCTGTAAAAATAAAGAAATGACAAAACTCTTCCAATGGTAACATTAACAGCAAAGTGTTGCAGGCAAACAAACCTGCTCATGAAAATCACACCTTTATAGATATTGCAAACAAAAGTACAGATAATATATACACACACTTACATAGAGCAAATAAGCAGTAGTTCTTGCAAAGGTATGCGTAGTTTGGTTGGCAGCAGCATTGCAAAGGAACAACTGGAATGATGCCTGTTCTCTAGAAAGCCAACTGCATTTTTTAAATACAGAAAGATAGAAAAGAGGCAGGCTGCTCACCATTTCCTCTACCAGCTGTCAGAGCAGTACTTTTTCTTCCTTAAATATTGAAGGCAGTTGCTGTAGGAACAACTTGTCCATGCAATAATAAAAAACTTCCAGTAAACAGATAATTCCCTAGAGCACCTTTAAGAGGACCAGGTTATCTGGAATCACAGCAGGAAGAGTCACTACAGCTTCATCTTAAAGATCTCCAGCATCTAACAAGATTATTCTCTGTAAAGTTAAAGCCTAACCTAACAAAGAAAAAGGCTGACTACTAAGAATACAATCAGTAACACCATACTTATACCCCTGAACACTTATTTAGAACAAAACATACTCAAAAGAAAACACAGTGAAGATTGTGTAATCACAAAACATGACTGCATTCACCAAGCCTTTTGTATTTTCAGATTACAGATGAGGACAATGATTTAAAACCAAGCAAACCCAAAAGTCCCAATCAAACACCTGATGGAAAAGATCCTCATCTATTCTGTAGGGATTGCTCCATTCTCTTCAGTTAATCACTGATTATTTTTTTTTATGTGTCTTCTCAGAACCATGTTCTCATGTGGCTCATGCTCGTCACCTGCTTGTGGTGAAACTGGAAACTCATCAACTACAAGGAAGCAGTCATCCCTCAGCACCTGCTCAGCTGTCAGTCTGTTACAGCAGAACAAATTCAGGAGCAGAGATTTAACTTTCTCATCCTACAAACAACAGAGAGAAGGATGCAATCAGTAAGCAAAACAAACTTGATTACAAATAACAACCAATTATTTGATAAACACATCTTGTACATTCTTAGGACCAAAAGCCCTCACAAAATATTGTACCATTGCATTCCAAATGGTCAGCAACACTTGACAGTCATAGTGCTAATTAACAACAAAACAAAAGCAAGTGTTCAGCACCAGATCTGTCAACCTGGTGCCAAAAGATTTCACGGAAGAGCATCAGTTATTATATTTTAAAATACCAATGCACTGAACCAATATACATTAGAAAAATACTGCAGTTTGTCTTGCAACTGAGAAGGAACAAACTAGGCACCATTCACCTTCTCCAACTTCATTTTTTAACTTTTGTTATATTGTTTTCTCTCTCTACAAGAGCATGGGGGGCCAGGGGAGAAGTAAATTAAACTATGTAGACTAAAGTAATGGGCTCTAAGTCAACAGCAGCTATTTTGCTATTAACCCATCACTGACATACAGGCTCTCTGGATTTATCAGAAGGGATTACGTGCCTACATGCTTAGCACATTAACAGCACTTGACTCCATACGCAAAATGTAACAGGGCTGCTACACATATGCATAAACATCAGCTGTTGAGGGAGGAAGAGCGCACTCTGGATTTGGACAACGGGACTGCAAGAAAGACAATCTCAATGCTGCTCTAGAGATCTAGATTACCAAAACTCCTGGGTACAGAATCTTTCCGTAAGAAGGCTTGCTTGCTCACAGTCTCAAGCCTACACCTCTGACCCTAGCCCTCTGAGCAGGGTCAATAAAGCACAAGATGCATGTACACCTCTCACCTATCCAAGTTTCACCCAGATGGAAGAATGACTGTGATGCAAAGGAATGTACACAAAGTCCAAAACTTGGAAGAAACATGCTGACTATTTCCAATTCTTCCATTAATTACCAGAGTCACTCTGGAGAATTAGCCACTTCCCAAATAATGTTAAGTCTGGGTAAAAAGGTAAGAATCAACAGTTTTGAAACCTTACAGGCATAAAGATTGGTAAATACTTATAAAATATTTTAAATGCTTGAAGAAATGTCTCTAGTTAAGACAACCCAAACATGTGCAATGAAATACACGAGTGAACCATGACTATACCCTTCCTCTACAAAATTTAAACTGAAGAAAAGTCTGGGCATGTGGAAAGCTTGAAAATCTTTGTACTCGTGTATTTGCATTTCATGATACTATCAAATGCCTGTCAGCAACAAACATCCCCCTTCACAGCATTTTCTCTCACAAAGGAAACCAAAAAGTGATTCTACACAGAACACTGCTGTAGGACAACATTTCATCATGTTTATTCCATTTCACTGTGTTTGCTCTTATTTACCTTTTTTTTCTTTTCCCCTGAATACACAAAACTGGATGCTGAACCACACTGAACACTGAAGCTTGGCACATCTACAGAAGCAGCTACAAGATCTTATCTCTAAACTTTGCTTTCTTAACAGTTACCTTACATTAATATCCCTTTTTCCAAGCTTACTGTTATTTTCCTATGGCAATTTACATTTGCTGGAAACAACAAAAATTTTACTAGTTGCAATTGTGCTATTCCTCTGGGCACGAGGCTGATACAGAAGGGAAATTACCAGCCTGTCAAGAGCCTGCAGATGGGCATGGAGATTAATTCCAAATAAGCTGATTATAGGTAAAGCACTTAAAAGCAAAATAGATTTTCCCCAAGAACTGGGACAAGGATTAACAGCCAGGGGTCTAAAGCATTTCTCAAGAAACAGCTGAAAGATATTTACTAGTATTACATTTCTTAGTAAGACTCATGTGTGTTCCTGTGCACAGCAGGCAGCACAGACTGCTTTCCAGCAGACTTTGGTGGTTGGTGTACGTGCAAGCACATAACCCAGGATGAATCCTGAAAAACTGACAACAATGATATATTGATTATATCACCTGACAAGGTCAAAATCAAATGCTGCTTCTTTTCGTCAGGGGAAAAAAGTCAAAGAAACTTGCTCTTAGTAAAAGCTGTAAAATTAATTAATCTCTGCAAAGAACAATAATGGCTAAATTCATTAATTGTCCTTGAGATAAAGCAGCTCTTTGAACTTCAAAAGGTACCTACTAAAGGAGAACACAGAAGCATAATACCCTGAAACTGGCCATTTAAGCTTTGATTTGCATACTTCAGACCTTATTTGCACAACATTATCACAGCAGAAATTTTATGGAAACAGAAGTGAACCAACTCCTAGTTTTAACATCCCAAGACATCTTTTCAATTTCCTTGAACAATTAAGTTTTCCTTACGCTTGAGAGAAAGTTAGGGGTTTCTGTATCTAAAGATTACTGTGCATTATCCAGATCGATGCACTGGACAGACAGTTCTGTACAAGTTTTGTGGAATACATTTATAACCCCCTAGTTAGCCCTAATGGTGAACGATGAAGTACTGGATCCTCTTTCCTACAATATTGTGTGTATCATGAGATTCATTTAAGAAACCAAGCAACTATAATGAGCAATAATAAACACTAAATCAGAGGATCACCTCCCTGCTCAAATGATGTGTGTTTTATTTTCCATGGTAGTGTCATGCTAGAAATAACTTTGCAGAGGGATTTGGTAGACAGTCCTGTGCTTTATCAGTAATGCTTTCATCTCTGGATAACGCTGCTGAAAAGAAGTTATTACAACACATACTGTAGAGGGTAAGAGTCATCTAATAAAACAACATATTTACAGTGCTGTATCATGTAGTGATACACAAGCTACCCTGCCTGGACACTGGAATCCCTACAGTTGTGTTAGTCCAGCCCTGTATCACGACAGTTTCTTACCCTAAATACAGTTAAGCAGGATACATTATGCTTATAATGAACACAAATTCAGTAATTTAGCCCCATGCTTCAATAGTTATCTCTGCAAAGCAAGCAAATAATTAATACAAAAGTATAAACAATAAAGAGGGATTTACTATCTGGGTTTCTTTTTCCCTTGACACAACAACCCAAACTTATCTGACCAACAGCAACTCCACTGCTTTGTTTTCTACTTTTCCATTTAAAGTTTTTTTCTACTTTTCTGGAAAGCATGAGATTAATCTCTAACTCTTCTCTATGTTCCTTAGAAAATTCTAACCATAACTTAAGGCTTCACTTAAAAGCTAAACAGTCACCTGCTTGCAGGTCACTTAGTAAAAGTATAAGGCTTAATTTAAGGAGTTTCATGGCCTTCTCAAATCCAGATAAAGCAGCACTCATTTAAAGTAAGATCAACAGAATAAGTGTGATATGAGAAGCAGTCCATACAGATATAAGAAAGAAAAAAAAAAAAAAACAAAACTCAAGGGCAATCTTCTCAAGAGATGGGAGAGATAGAGAACAAAAACAAAGTGGTCAGTAACTAGCCAGCAGAAATACAGCAAAAAATATGAAGTGGAAACTAGTTTAGGAAAGCTAATGATCTGAAAGGTCCATAAACCCCCCAGTAAATGTCTTTAAACTAGATATGGTGGCATGTCTTTTGTTGTTCCAACTTTTTTGAGGAGGAAAAGGAATCACTTGTAGCAAAGGCAGAAGAGGCTAAAAGCAGGCAAGAAGAAAGGTTTTAACTCCTGGCCAGAAGGCTGAAAGCTTATGGGAAAGAGAGCTACACAAGAAAATAAACCCAAAGAGAAATGAGTGCTCAGGTAACTAAGACACACAGAGAGAAGGCCATGAAATTATCTGCTTAACATCCAAGAGATAGGCAAGTGAAGGATCTACTTCAAAGTTGGAGACCCAAGCTGGGAAACATGAAGGCACACAAGCTCTCTTCCCTATTCTCGAAGACTAAATGAGACAGTGGGCAAGGATAACCTTCAAAAAAGGGACTGAAGATAGTGTTCAAGGTGACAACAGTAGCTGGCATACAGTAGTCAGAGAACAACAGTTAAGAGTAGGAAGAATGAATGAAGCAACACAGATTTGTTATCATGCAGAGTCCATGCATTTGTTTCAGAGGCATAGGAAAGTTTGTTTCACACACACACAAAAAAAAAACCAACACAAAAACCCCAACACCACAATACCAAAACCAAACTGAGTAAGAATTGGCATAATACACTTTCACAACTGCATTTATGTGATCAAAGTGAAATGTGGCTGGTTTATAAATGCTCAAGCATTGTGCAACCATTATGTAGAAGACAGGTGAACAAAGACAACTTCCCTGACTTCAGAAAAGACAGGCTCCTAACTGAAATACCTCCTTTGAGGCTGAATCATAATCACTTATTCCCCAAGTCTGTAACTTGGTGTCATTCATTTAATAGTTATCTGTGAAGAAGCCGCTCCTCCTGAGGTCAGAGCTCGGTATTAAGAAAACTCTGGGGTTTTCTATCTTCCCAAACATCATTTTATTTTTGCATGCTATTTAAAATTATCCAGATAGTCCATTAAAACCATTTTCTCAACCCAGCACTTACAATGAAATGTCTGATGTTTTTAAAAGTATTGATTAACCACCTCTGAACAAGAGCAGTCTCATCTTCCTTATCTGACAATTAACATACCATGACAACCTCTTCCACCTCAGGTGTTCCATCTTCTTTTATCCCAAACTCCTGGTTTTGAATGCAGAGCTGTAAAGATACATACAACTTAATACCGGTGGGTTTCCCCCCCCGCAGTTACTTTAACAAAACCAAACATCACTCAAGGCGATTCCAGGTTTCAAGTGACAATGGATTGTTATGGTGAAACGGCAGGAAAAGGCTTTTTTCCTAATTTCACAGTAGGGTAAAACATGCAAGGATATCAAGTTTGCCTTACACAGAAACAAGCAGAAAACAAATCAGTTTCAGAAGAAACTTTTGGAGCTCAAAAGAAATAGACTTTTAAAAGCATGTCTCAAAGTCCATGCTCAAGCTGGATTAATTATATAATCCTCTTTAAGAAGTGCTATGGGGTAAGTGCACTCCAAGAGACAAATGTGAACCCTGTACCTATGAATAAAGCAAGATTTCCCCAGTCTTTACTATTGCTAAGAACCATGCCAGAGTACAGCACTTTTCAAAACCCTGCCTCCAGGTTAAGCTGAAAATTCCTCTATTCTGAACAATTACAAAGGCAGCAAAAGGAAGCACGTATTTAGTCAGTGCTGGGCTCTTGTGACACAGATCGGCAGAGAACTCTGAAAACCACCTCCATTTTAGAAGCAGCACTTCTGTTTAATGAGAGAGAATACAATTTCAGACACGCAACATGATACTGGCAACTGCTGAACATAATACTAACACTTGAGCTAGAATCTTCCATCAAATAATCAATACAATGACAAGTCTGAACTGAATATTAGTTACACATGGATTAATTGAAGTTCAGCTGGCAAACTTGGATGAGGTTTCAAAAGAATGACAATCATGCAGCACCCCAGATATTCTCTTCAAAAAGAATCAGCCATTTGTAAAACTTTGGTTTTTCTTTTTTTATTCATTTCTACTTGTAAAAAACTTCTTTTTGACCAGATGAAAATCTGAATAGTACTGAAATTGTCCAACTAAACCATACCACATGAATAAATTATAAATATCTATGATATTAAGCCACATTTTAGTTTATCCTTTTCAATACAAAATAATTATAAGCACCTGCCTCCTATATCAGGAATAAAACTTAATGAAGAGTGACTTTTACATGAACCAGCTTTGTCTTGTCAGCTCAGGTATCTGACAGCGGCTACCTACCAATTAGCAGTTTACATCTCTGTCAGGAAGTGTTTTTAAGATGCTAGGGCACAGAACGGATTACTGAAGCCATCACTGTGGAGTTACTGGAACTGCCAATGTTTCCCAGGAAGACCCCTATCTACTTGGAGCTCCAACTCACTCAGTGAACCAGTTCCAATATACCAAGTGCTCATGCAAAAATCAGTGCCTAGGAACATCAGCACTTGCTGGGCAACTTACGGCTTTTCAAGTCCAGGAGACTGGAAGTTTTCCTACTCAGAACACATGGTACTGACACCCTGAGTTGGGGAGGTAGCAATACAGCACCAGAAGACAAAAAGATATGGAGGAGATGCTGTGCAACATACCAGCTAACACAAGAAAGTCGATTGCTTTCTCCTCCCTGGCAAAACATGCACTGAGAAACAAAACAGCTCTCTAAGCACTGCTGCCAGCAACAAAACATTCAGCAGCCCATCCTTACCTTCATCTTCCCTCTCTTTTGGTTTAGGTAATTCCTCAGGGGCAAGGTCACAGAAAAAAAGTAAAAACAAAAGGCTCACACGGAATGAACAGGAAGTGCAGTAAGAACTGACAATCCACAGCATAAGGTACAAAAGGGTAATTTTTGTTCATATTTATATTGATATATAAATCATATTTATATTTACAGAAAATGCACTGTCTTCTGCCCATAATCATAACTCCCATTTGTTCCACACTTACTACTCAGTTGAAAACTTGGAACACTTATTTCGCCAAAATAGTTCAAAGCTGGAGTTGGAGACAACATTTACTGTTCTTTATAAGCCCACTACAGTTTCACAATATTACTAGAAACTCCCCACAAGCTACCACATACCCAGAACAGAAGGCAGCCATAAGCAT
Source organism: Neopsephotus bourkii (assembly GCF_033783945.1). NCBI lineage: Eukaryota > Metazoa > Chordata > Aves > Psittaciformes > Psittacidae > Neopsephotus > Neopsephotus bourkii. The sequence continues at coordinate 380,694 of NW_026902015.1, forward strand.
ACATGTCAGAGGCTGGAGAAGCTGGCTGTCCCATTTTCAGTTCAGGAGAAATTAAGCTCAAGGTACTGACAACCATAGTGTTTGCAGCAGCACGCTGTTCCTATGGGGAAAAAAACTGTAGCTGTAATTTCAAGCAAGACTGACAGCACATTGAAGCAAATGTATCACCCTCTCCTTTTTCATCTGTCAGACAAATTTACCATAGCTCTGTGCTGACACAGACTGAACTGTAAAGTCCCTCTTTACTGATAAAAACTGGTGCATAAAGATAATGTCAATTTATAGTATCTATAAATCTAAGAATAGGCATGGCAGATTTTACTCCACACTAGAACTATTAAAGCTCATAAGGTGGTAAGGAACACAAACTAGAAAACTTCTTAAATGAGGAAAAATCCACCCATGAGTATTAAAAATCATTCAAGTTCTAAAGTTCAGTTCTGCCAGCTTTCCTACTTTTTTCTTCTCTGCCAGACTTTTTTCTGTCTCCAAATTGCCAAGAGTACTTGGTAACACATCAGTTACCAGCTCCACTCCTGCTTTTTGTGATCATGCAGGAAGTACCATCACTGAGCAATACTGACATCCCTATAGAGAAGGCACAGACTGGATCCAGGCTGTGAAGCACAGATCCCTGCTCTATCACACTTGAACTGCTCTTTGCAGCACAGCCCATTCCTGCAGGTAAGAGTAAAGAGAGGGAGAGTCTTCCTCAGCTCCTGCAATATTCACAGTGACACCATCTGTACCGAGTATGACCTTGCAGAAAACTCAGCTGGCAAATAATTTTTAAGCATCTCTCTTTAGCATGTTGAAAACTGAAATTTATTTCCAAGGGAAGCACACCCTCCTGTCCCAACATTTGACACTTCATGAGATTAACAGATAGTACATCGCCAAAGCAGAGATAAGGGTTCTCAATGAAACTGTAATTTATAATATGCTTATTATATTAATATGACGTATTATTATATTACCATTTAAAGAATTAAATAAGCATGAAGCATACCCCAGCATAAAAATGTTTTAGCTCAACCAACTTCAGTTTAGAAAGTCAAAAGGTGACTACAGAACAGATGCCATTCTTGAAGACTTTGCTATGTAAACACAATGAATAGTAAGAAATATTATATATTATTATATATTATATAGTAAGAATATTATATTTTCCCTGAGAACCGCTAAGAAACTCTTTACTACAGAAACTGTGGACTAAATCACAAATACATATAAATACAGGTACACATAGGCAATGTGTAAAATCCTGTTAATTACCAAATACCACAACAGATTAAAAACACATACTAGAACTTCATTACCTACCAAACACAAAAGCAAACACTTCATTTGAGCTTGACTAGCCCTTCTCCAACCACATCACCTCTGATGATGCTGATTATGATTAAATATACAAGACAGCAACAAACAGCTACTGCACTTCTCTCTTTTATTCCACTGTTTTATTTAACCAGAGCCCACTCAGTAGTTCTTTTTTCCCCCTCCAAGATTTGACTGTGTTTACAAAAAATTTCAACAAGAGTCCACCAGCACAACCCTATTAAGATTACGAAACAGGAGTCTCACTGCAAAGCACGAAGTTTATCAAGAAATCTTTCAAACTGCAGACACAGTTATCTGGTTTGATGTATAATTCTGATTAAAAGTCACTAAAGGATTTTTTTTACCTCTGATTTTGTGAAATCAAAGTCTCCAACGATTCCTTGTTTTCGATCCACAGCAAAAACATTATTTCCATTCAGAGATCCATGTACTATATTAGCTCCATGCAATGTCTGTAGACCTCTGGCCACACCTTTCATCACTTTTAATGACTCCTAATGATTTGAGTGTTTATTGCAAAGATAGATAAGATAGTTAAGACAGATAGATAGGAAAAAAAACAAAGTACAGTAATAAGTAAGTTTCTATCCAGAACTAAAACTTTTCTTTCTTTTTTTAAAAAGGTTTGTACACAGAGTTCATTCCAATTCCATTTTATGAAGTATGGATTAATTCACAGTAAAACTGTTATGACTTGCAGAGCCAGGTAGGGTGAGACATGACACCACTAAAAAAAAAAACATGCAACTTGGATCTTTGCAAGTAGGTTCAAGTCAGCAAACAGAACTAGAAAAAAAGACTGTACTGGCTTCTAGCTACTGCTTCTTTGAGAAGAGATGACTATCCGAACTGCCTAAAGATTGTGCAGGGAGGAGGTAAAGGAAAGGAAGAGGAATGAAGGTGGAGGGATGATTTACACACACAGGAGTCCTCTAAAACTTCCATGTAGAAATGCCTGCCCCTGAACATAGAATCACAGATTACCTCAAGTTGAAAGGGACCCGTAAGTATCATCAAGCCCAACTTCCTGCTCCTCACAGGACCACCTAACACTATGACTAAGATTGTCATCCAGATGCTCCTTGAACTCTGACAAGCTTGGTGCTGTAGGGAGCCTGTTCAATTTTAGTACTTTTAAAATGTACGAGTAACACAGCTAAGGCAGTCAGTTAAATAAAAGAAAAAAGCATATCCAAGCAAACTCTCTTTGGGAAAGTTATAAATTACTGCCTGACCAGATGCTAAGAATGCCAGTCAAGCTATCCTGTGCAACTTTCAGCTACCAAAAAATACCCTAATAAAACATCATCAGCACCATAAGATAGAGACCAGCAAGAAGAGATCAGTTCAGAAACATACAAAATAGAACACTGATAGTTTAAGTAGTTATACTTACTTCTAAAGTTAAAGGTGTATCAGCCTGTACAGCTCCCAGACATGCTCCTGGGTAATACGGGACCATTAAATATATCAAAGGATCAGACTTCAACAACAAAAAAGAAAAGGAAAAATAAATTGCTTCAAATATCAGGTATATTGGGAAGTTTAGCATGCACTAGATGTGTGATAAATCAATTCATTATGTTTACAAAGTAAACAGTTTATCTATAGTCAGAAAGGAAATAACTTTTCTGATTCCATGCTCAAAGTTAAAATACATTAAAGCTTTAAGGTCCATCTGCACGTCTTCCAGCTTAAATCAGAAATCAAGGTCACTGATTTGAATCTTGCCTTGCAGAAAAGAAGAAACAACAGTTGTAATAATCCAGATTTTTCTTTCTGTTGATTCCAAGCTCTGTGATACTTGGCAACATTTTCTATGACTTTGGCTTCTGAGCTTACATCTACAGAGTAGCCCTTAAAAGCAAAAGAAGATACCAAACTGTTACTTTTAATGACCATGACATTACTGCATTTATTCCTTTTTTAATTAAAGAAAGGCATATTGTTAGGTGCCGTCAAATAACTTCCTCTTCTACTTGACACAAAACTCAATGCTGACTGTCATAGGCTATTCCTGTATTTTCTTGTTAATGCTTAGAAATTCTGTACCCACAAAACAGGGATCATGTCTTTAAGATTTAAATAAGTCAAGTCAAAACCAAGAATATTTACAATTATGCCTCTTGTAATACTACATCCCCTGGTTTCCCAATTGCTAGCACACCTGGCAAAGAAGTAGAGCATGGGAAAAGCAGCAGTTCCAGAAATTTCTCAGTGAAATCATCAGAAAGACAAACCAGCATCTGCCAAAAGGGACGGAAGTAATGAAGAGGATAAAAGGTCCACCAGATACTAGAAAGACAGACGGTAGAGGGGAAGCACTGCTCACTACAGCAGTCCTGAAAAGAAGGCGAGTGGGGAAAGAATTAGTAAGCAGTATGGAAGTAATCCAGAAGGAAAACCACTTCATGTTCTATAGGTCCCAGCATGAAAATCTGCCATTAGAAAAGGCAGACAAGGCCATGTAGATGAGGACCTCAGCAATACAGTTAAGTTGTGGTCTTGACCATCCTGGGGTAATGGTTGAACTTGATGATCTTAAAAGGTCTTTTCCAACCTAGTTGATTCTACGATTCTAAGGGCCGTTAAATACAAAGACATGGCAGGAACAGCAGAGTTCATTCAGAATCATCATGTTAATAAGCCAAGGCTTCACCTACAGCATCAACTGAAAGCCAGTGCCAACATTACCTTTAAAAGAACCTTCTGGCCCCAAATTTCTGAACACATTAACGGTCGCTTTTTGCTCAGTGCCTTCATGGGCTCAACATCCAAAAGATCTCGCTCCAGGCTGCATGTCAGGAGTCCACTGGAGTTCTGAAGCACATGCACACGTAGATATTCAGGGTAACAGCTGGTAAGATTCAGAGGCCTCATCTACCTCTCCTCTTCCTCACTCTTTAACAAAACAGCTGGGACATGTTAACAAGTTACAAGATCTATTACCAAGAGATTGGCCATGATGAGGCAGCTAATGAAATACACTCCTCGAACATCTCCCAGAAGACGGTAAGAAGGAGGAAGACTACAACAGACAATGCTCAGGGTGTCTGTCTCACAAATGGACAGACTGTGCAGAGCCCTGACTGTGCCCAAAACAGTCACTGACAGTGCATTCAAACAATTTCTGCTTACCATATAGTTTAGAATTCCTGCTTCTGGATAAAGAAGTGGTAACTCAGGGAACCATTTCTGTACCAACCATGTAAGCTTCTCCTAAATGAAGGAAACAAGGCCACAGCTTCAGGTCACTAGCTTCTCACATATATACTGACATCTGCAACATATACCCAGCATATTCAAATGTACATTGACCATGACTATACCTCCTTCAACAACACCAAGGTATCAGATTTTTTAAATCTCTGAAGATGGGTACTGTTAAGGCCCCAAACAGCTCATGCACTATCACAGAAAATGTGTCATCTTTTCTACAAGAGGTTTTATCAGGCCTAAACAAAGTAAAACAACTTCCCTACAGGTAAGTGGAGGAAGACAGAAATAAAGTTGTAACACAGACCAGGCCAGCATCTCACGCATCTCCGCATCCCACACAGCTGTAATGCTGCAAAGTAACTACTACACATAAACTTTACATCTGCAGAGGTAAGTATACCGCGACCACACACTATGGGGCCCTTTATTTGCTCACAAGGCAACGGTTTTTGATTCTTCTCTCCATATAGAGGGCTTAGAGAAAAAGTGGTCTCCTTCACTGCTTCAACCTAGTCATGAGGAAACAGTTCCCTTCTTCAGCAACAGAGCTTACACTTTCATCTGATGCTCTTCTGGGTTGAGAGCTACTGCTTACACTTTTTTTCTCAGCTCACCCCCTTACAGAGGAAAGAAAGGGGGGAAGACCTGAAGAAATTATATCCAAATAGAGATAAAACTTATCAGCCTCCATGCTTTCTACCATAGGTTTCACCAAAAAAGGGCCACCTTAACATTCAACACTATAAAAATCACCCAGAACACACGTTAAACCAACTAATGCAGGTGTGTCTCATATGGCTTTTAGTTGCCTCAGTAATTCAATACTTACATATTCTTCTTGTTCCTTGGCTATTTCCTGAAGAACCCTATTTCGAACTTCAGCAATTTCCTCTCTTATTCTTGTCATTTCACACTCACTGTAATCATCAGACTGCATTAGGAATAACAAAGTTAGTCTCATTTTGCTATTATACCAGAAAACAGCAGCCTACTACATCAGGATTAAAAAGCAGCTTCCATATCACATTTTTGGAGTGGAATGCATTCTCAAATACATATTTACTCAATCTGCTTCCTGGAAACAAGAGAGAATCTCTTAAAATCTAATCCCTGAGAAAGGTGTTCCCTTTATTTGACAGACCAAATGTTCTACCCCTTTGCTTACTTATTTCCTAAGTCAAAGAGTTGTGGTTTTTTTTTTAATTAACTGATCACATACAACCACAACAGCAACACCATTCATCTACCAGGAATGTCAGGTTCTATCATTCATTCATTTTTTTTTCCTCCCATAAGCAGGCATTTCATGATGTCAGCTCATTATTCAAAAATCCTTTTCCTATCCATTTCCTTAGTGTGCCTCATTTTAAATCCCTCTTGGAAGCTTACTGCCCCTTTACAATACTTATACAGAGACACAGACAGGTTTTTTCTCCTTAAGCATCACCAGAATAATTAAGGTGCAATCAAACAAACAGCACTGAAGCTGGAGTAATATTTACATTCTTCAGACTTCCCTGAGGGGTAGTGGGGAACCCTGAAAACTGGAACAGACATTGACTTCTGTCACCAAAGAGGAGGTACACACATTATTAACGAAGTAAAATCTTATAGTAATTCTCAACCAGCACAATAAAAAGAGCTGAACAAGCCTCCTCGTGCTGTGGACAGCAACTATCGCCAGAGGGACTCAGTTAAAAGCACAGTGCCATGATTGGGGAATGAAAAAGAAAAGTGGACATGCACTGAATGCATTTTATTTCTTTTAAGCCATTTAGGCTTCATCTCAGGGGCCTGTAAAACTTCCACAGTTAACAGCAAAATCAGGGTCAGAAAACAACACACAAAAAAAGTGTTCCTAATAGTTACCACTTAGCTGGAGTAGACAGAATTAATGTTTCTAAACCAATCTGAAAACAACAGACAAAAACACTGTAACGGTTTCATACTTCCTCCAAGTTGTTCTTTTCAACCAGCTTCCACCTTAACTGGGCCTTTAAGGCTTTCACAGTTTTCTTAATTGACAGTAAGCTGTTGATATTGGGTCTTATATTCATCCATTCCTCTGCCTGGTTTTTGAACTAGGATGTGAAAAAAAAATAGATGAGAAAGTGTTCAAGCATTTTATTTTACTACGCTTTAGTCCAATTCATTAGAGAAACTGCTTGAAGCCTATTTGAATGCAGCTTTTCACAGTATTTTTCCAAAGAAGAGAGGTTTTATTGTGTTTCATTGTAATTACATTAACAAACTTCTGAAAAAAACAATATTCTATTTAAAGCTCAATTCTTTAAGTTACACACCCACCAATCTGCAGCAAATCCAGAGGTTCCAGCTTCTGCTTTTTTTAAAAAGCATCTTTGTTTTTAACTGAAATTAATCATTGGCTAAGGCAATATACAACTGCAATTATCAAGCTTTAACTCAACCAATCTCTCATTACCAATACACTCCTAGAAGTTCCTTGTATCAAAAAGAATTTATATCAGAAAGGGTTACTACTACAGATCAGAAATAAAGAAGGCATAAATTCACCTCAACACTGGCCAAATATCTGTTCTCTATGACAGAGATCATACTTTGCTCCTGACGAACTTTATGTATAACTTCATTGTAAGCACTCATAATTATTCTCTTCTCTGCTTCATCATGCTCCTGGGATTGAATTACAGAGGGAGATTAAAGATTAAGAGCTGTTCTTCATCTATATACACCAACGTTTGAGTTGCAAAACCTTTACTGAGAAATTCCACTATTAATGGGAAAAAAAAATATCACATTTTTCTCTTCTTAAAATTGATTCTTAAAGGGAAGTTTGCAAGTGGAAGAATTCATCCAGTAGTTTCAATAGAATACAACTGATTGACACTTCTGTGCAGAAGACCAATTTCATATTCCACATGCTATGAAAGCATTTATTTAATTTTTTAGCGGTTAAATAAAATATGATGCAGCAAAACATGCCACTCTTCTTCTGAAGGACAGTCATTGGTTCTACTAGAGAGCAGTCACAAGCAGACTAAGCTACTGGTTTGTTGTTAATATAATGCTACATCAAAGGACAGGTTCAACTCTTGCTGACATGACCATTCTCTGGCACAGCAGGGACTTTCATTACAGAAACAATGCAAGTGCCTCCAAGAGTCAGCAAAAGAGAATGGAAGAAATGCTTATCAGAAAAAGTAAATAACTGGGGGAAAGGCTAACAGAAGCACAGAAAAACATCATCAGTAAGGCAAGAACAACTGTCCATGCAAAATGAAAGTGATGAAAAACTTAAGACTGGAAAACGTATATGTATCCATACATATCCACACACAGAGGCAGAGGCAATCTCTTTAATTTTAAAGAGAGACTTCCTTTCCTGTATTTTCAGCAAGCACCAAAACTCGGTAGAGCTCAAAGAGAGCTTCTCTGCACACAGAGAGGGAGGAACCAGTTTTCCCAGTGTTTCTTAGTTAAGCCAGTCATATATACAGCTAAGTTCCTGTAACCCAAAGATGTCCTCTGCCTCTGGAGAGGATTGGAAAACACATTCTCTTCTCTCTGGAGAGCAACCTGAGTGACTTCTATCACATTTCCACAAAAAAACAGATTCTGCCTTGCAGCAAATAAACTCATCTGATATATTAAGAAAAGCTTTAAGATGAAATTAAAGATGTATAAAATACACAGAAGTCATCACACAGTAGACATGATCAGAACTTACTTACATTTAAGTCAGCATCCAGTTCTTCACAAATAGCCAACTCAACCTTTTTCAGAATTTCATCTGCCTTGCCAACCACTTCATCTAGCTCTGAAGATGCTTCTGACATCAGGTCAAAACACTTCAAGGGGGGGAGGGGGAACAATCAGCCTTGCAATTGTAAGTAAGGCATTAGCAAGCATATAGCAAAAACAAGCAAGTTAGTGCTACTGGAAATCTAATCCGGATTTGTGTCAGATCTCACCTTTAACTGCCTCACACTTGAGTGATACAACCATTTCTAGAACTAACAGAGTTAAGATTCATCAGGCAAGAAGAAAGTTGATTCTTGCCTTAACTGGATTTTATTTTCTAATCTCTTTTTGATTTTTGCCAAAATGAAACAGTAGAAGAATCCAAATCCTTCTCTTACTGAGTCTGTCAAAAATCAACATGTGTGCTTCTCACACAGTGATACACAAGATGCACAATACGGCAGTTTCACTATCAAGTGCAGTTTACATTCCTATGTAGTACTACCTGAGATAAAGAAACACCCTAGCATCTATTTCACAGTCTATCAAGTGTGAAATAAGGTTAAGATTTCACCAGGAAACCCTAACTGTTTTCACATAAGTCGGAAATAACTTCAGCTTCAAGATACAACACAGGATATGCCAGAGAAAAAACAGTAAGATCAGCTTATAATTACGTTAAACGTTCTTTTCAGCAAAGTTTTGTTACTCCTATCTGCACAAGGAAAGACACTTCACTGGCAAACAGAACTGAAATGAAAATATGGTCCTGTAGTTACCACGCAAGATACACAGTCATGACAGAAACCTCTGAACTCCAAACCCACTTTGCTCATTTACCTAACACTAAAGACTGTAAAAATATTTTGTTGCCTTTACCTTAAAGGCACTTCAAATAAAACTGTTAACACTGCCAGTTCAAACAGGATGTTGCTCCCCAAAGCCTAGAGCTACTGGAAATGAGCCATCCAGTCTCTGAAAATTCCCTTGTCTGCCACTGACCCATTTCCTATTATAGATTCCAATCAGTGCTACACAAGATTAATATAGATTCAGGAAGAGAGGAAGAGGAGTTAATCTGTTTAAAAATAAGGGGAAAGGAAACACTTCAAAGAAATGTTTCCCTTACACAACTGCTCACACTTTTTATTAAAGAGGCAGAAATTATATTGCAACAGCATAATTGCATGTCAAAAGCTGACAGGATTAAGACAGGTAAATAAAAAAATTATTCCTTGTTCTACCTACAAGGGCTTTACCAACTCATGCCAAAAGCCTGTATGCTTCCTGTGCCTCTGAACTTTCCAGAGTTCAGATCTGGAATCTGAATGGGAAGTTCATCACCACACTAACAAACTTTAGCCAGTTTCATACATGACAAATAGCACTCTGAATTGCACCCAGCAATCACAGAAACCCACCTGCAGGTTTGTTTGCCCCCTCTAATAACTGACATGATTATTAACAAATATAATTACTTGCAGATGTTTATGTTGTACTGCACATGACACGCACCAACTGATGCTGCTTGCTGCTGCTGAACAGCATTTATCATCAGGTCAAGGAACAGTGTCATCTGTAACAGCATCTGACCACAATAAATGCTCTGGGTACAATGACATGCAAGGGCAGAAGACCTGTTCAGTATGAAAGCTCATGACCCTGGTGGATTATGTACAATTCATATGGGCAGGAAGTTTATGCTGACATAAACTGACAACATTTGCACAAAAAGCACAAGGAGATGAAGGAAGCTGGGCCTGCAGGAACAGAGAGAGAAAGAGCAGCTTACAGTCTTTCCACAGAGTCACAGACTTGTTAGGGTTGGACAGGACCTCTGAGATCATTTAGTCCAACCCCCCTGCCAAGCAAAGTCAAAATATCAAAGCTTAACCCAATCCTTTTGAATGAGGGAAGATTTCTTTTTTTCCCAGTGTCAGGAGTCCTAAACTGAGCAAGACCATAGATATTAAGCACAGAGACAGGGAAGTCATGAAGCTGCCTCCCTGCTTTGCACTTTCTTTACAATGAGAACTCAGTGGATGGTAACCCGCTTCCACCTTCCATCTCCTGTTAAGACAAACAGAATGCACTCCAACTTTAATGCTCCAAATCTCCTACAACTCAAGAGAGACACACAGCATCAGAATGGTATTCCAGAAAATACTGCAGGACATGCAAATAGGAGTGAACAATTTATGAGAATAAATTCTCCACACTCAGCATTTCAACAAGGAAAAAAAAAATCTACTATATATTTTTCTGTGACCTGTACCTAGATCATGTCAAGTCAGACTGACTTCTGCTTTGCACTCTATCACCTCTTCCAGCAGCATTTACAAGCTGCTTAATCTTTTAAAACCTTAAAGTTTTTCTATCCAAAGACCATGTGAAAGGACTAATTAAAGCATTTCAGTCACACAATGAACAGATAGAGCACACCCCTACAAAAGTTATACTTGCATAGAAAACCTGGTCTTGATACAAAAGATGTTCTTTCAAAGCAAGCATAAACTCTGGCTCACCAAGAAGGTACACTAAGAATAAAGGTAAATTAATACTTCATTCCTCAGCACATTCCCTTTCCTTTTGTATTACGGCACTTTCATTTAGAGCCACTAATTCATGGCACAATTCCCCTGCCACAAGTAGCTATCCCTATTAATGCCTACTGCTCACTAGCTCCATTAGCATCATACTTCATATTTTTCACCAACAGGAAAAAAATGACTGTACATCCTTACCTTTAAGACATCACTGAACCAGTCAGCAAGAATTCGCAGAGCTGTGTCTGTATCATTTCTGACACAAATTAATTTCTCTGTTTTAATACTCTTCCACTTAAAGAACTCTTGAAATACCTCCTCAGAGTCACCTGCTTCAGAACCTTGATCATACATCTCCAGAGAAGCAGACAGTTCCTGCACATGAAATGAATCAAAGAAAAAAAACAGGTCTGAAAACAAGAACAATTTTGTGACCACAAGCTATCTATAAAAGTTAAGACATTTAACACACGAAGGTTAGCACTACCTGCTGGCGTACCATTATTTCTACTACATAAGCCTCTTTCTGTATCCAGCGTAGTATATTTTATTTATACTTTCCTCTCAGTTCTAGTGCCAGTACGTCAACCAAAAACTTCGATGTAGAAAAGGATCCCACACAGAGGTCGCAGAGTCTGGTTTTTCCCTTCAACACATGGAAGGAAAAGACACCCCAAAACGTTTAACAGCTCTTAAGAAGTCATTTGCCTTCTAGTCATCTTACCCTATGGATTTAAAGTCATACTCATCAAGATAAAAAGAAAAATGGGGTTCACAGAATCATAGAATGGTTTGGGTTGGAAGGAACCTTAAAGATCACCTGGTTCCAACCCCCCTGCCATGGGCAGGGCCAGCTTCCACTAGACCAGGAGGCTCAAAACCCTGTCCAACCTGGCCTTGATTTATAACGGTCCTCATAGAATTGCTTGAATTCAGAAAACAAAGTGAACTTGTACTGAGAAACAAGGCAAGCAGCAACACACTCAAAGAGTGCTTCTGGACTGATTTATCCCTTCAAAAGTCACTAGCAAACCTCTTCAGAAGCACCTTCATCATCAAACCGATTCCTAGATGGAACAGGAATTACCTAGGTGCCATGACACCCGTAGGCTGTCTGAAACTAGTTTTACAGTCTGGAAACTTCCATTCCCATATAATAGTCAAGTATTCCACAAGTATACGAAGCACACAGGGTCCACCTTCTTTTGAACTGTATTAGAAAAGAAGCTGAAGTGCTACACTATGCACAACGGAACAGCACTGAGGCTAAAGCTCAGGGCAAACAGAAATCACTTTTAAACAAAGGGCAGTCTGTCAAATGACCTGAAGCAACAGCAGGGTCAGGGAGGAATGTATCAGTCAATTACCAGTGGAGACAACATCCTAACAGAAAGCAGCCTTCCTAGCACCTGGGTAGAAAGTCCCATGATAAAAAAATTCTCAAGAGCTACATTGGTGTTTGCAGGCGATTTGCTATAATTCAAAAGAGAAAATTCTCCTGAACAGTTGGATTTGACTGGATGAACCTGTGCTTTTGTAAAGCTCTCAAAATCCATCATTTTACTTACACACATCACACCTGACAAGATAACTAAAGAAACCCTGAGAAAGGCTGCTGGCAGCTTGGTTACATGCAGTGTTTCACTTTCTCTCCCTTTTCTCAGATCCTGGAACATTTGAGTTAAATGTCACAGACCTTCCCAAACAACAGTTGCGTCATCCTGATGAAGAAAAACACCAAAAGAGCTCTCCAACTTGAGAGAGGTTTCCATCTTTGCATCTCCTCATCCTCAGTGGCCAATACCATGGAAAAAGCAGTATGATGGAACTTAAAGTCATTTGTCAGAAGCCTTTTAGACATTTTCAATCCAGTGGTCATATAAGCAACCAAATATAACTTAGACTGACAGTATCACCACAGGCCTGAATGAAGCAGCAACAGCCTCCCCTTGCTGAGGATTGCAGGTACTGTGGCAGTGAGGAAGTGAGCTTGACATGATGATGCCACAACCAGGACTCATCTCTACACACCAAAGTTTGCAGCAAAAGTTCGGATTAGATACAAAAGCCTAAGATTTTCTTCACATTATAACTAAATACATTGACACACACATAAAAACTCCAAAACAAACAAAAGAAAACCACCACACCAGCAAACAGTACTTTGTAAGAATTATAAAAGCACCTTCATTACAATAGCTGCTACAAAGAACAGCATTCATTCAGTACAATTGCTTAAAACTGCAATTTCCAACTCAGCCAAGTGATATGAGCTTTGAACAAATATGCTTGTCTATAAACAAATACAAGACGGAGGTTTAGTGCTAAATTTATGGAGGCTGTTGAAGTTATTCAGGTGCACAACATTTTTCTCACATTCTTGTTTTGAACACCTGGAACTTAATACACCAGGATACACATGGTTAGAAAATGACACAGCAAAGTAGAAGCCAGGTTCAAAGTGAAGAGCCCGAAGGAGGCAGAAAAAAAATCATCCCATTTAACAGCAACCCAAAGGGGGTAATACAGCTGAGAAAAGTGCTCAGTAAGTTTCATATCTACTATCACACCGAGTTTACAAAAACAATAGCACCAGTCACACCAGTACAGTATCTGCACACATTCCATCAGGCTGCCCTCAAAGAATCCTGTAAGTTATGTCCTATTTCTTCACCCTTACATTTTCATATTATAACACACTTCCCTAAAACATTACCAACTTCACAAGTTACTATACAAAGATGGCTCAGTGGCATGCACCTGTCCCAGCCTCTAAGAGTGGTAATTCAAAGGGAACAGAACAAGCTACTACATACTACCAATGGGGCAAAAACCATGCTTACACAGGAGAGCTGATAACTGCTCAGCTCCCACTCTAGCTTGCTTTAGAATAACTTATGTGTATGCCCATGCTCTTGGCTTTCCTCTTAATCAATGCATTATCACTCAGGCAACATGGAGCTCACCAACTCTTATTTCCATCCTAGCCAGTTAGACCCAGCTGTGGCTGAAGCTGTTTGAATTTGTCTGCATTTTAGGCCAACAACAATTGTCATCAGAAGGCATAAAACAAGCCAGAAGAGATGTGTGATGCAGAAGAGAGGTTTGCAATATGCAGCCTCAGTGAGAGAAGCATCAGCCCCCAAGCTCCTGTTCTTCTGAAAGACACTGGAAAAACACTCATTTCTCTAGGACAGCACAGTATGACCCCTTCAACTCTGTAAAATTGCAACCAAGGTTCTCACTGATATTTTGTAAATATTTCTGTTTCCTTACTTAGGATCTAGAAGATCAAAATAGTTTCCCCAGTAGAAGGGACAGGATCATCAACACAGTTAATCTAAAGACCAAAATTCACTTAACACACCCAGCAGCACCTCAGTACCACTTCAAGTATTTTCAAAGCACTGTTACAATTTCACTGCAGTGCAATTATCTAGAAGATGCTTAATGCCTACCACCTAGTGGATTAGCACAGCATAACACACACCAAAAAAAAAAAAACCCAAAACCAAACCCACCACAAAACAGAACAACACAAACATCACACCACAACTTTCCATGAAATGACATGAAATCCTTACCCTTTCAGTTTCTTTTGCAATTAAACACCAATCTGTACATCAGACTAGGACCAAAAAATATTAAAACTTATTTCTGAATGACACTGAAAAATAATTCCGTTAGAAATGAAGTAATTCCATGAAAATTTGAATGCTTCCATTTATTAATGCTGTTCCAACCTTACTCTAACTTATGCACAGCCTGTAACCTTGGTGATTTTTCAAGTTAACAAGAAAAGAAATTATTTCTAGTAGCAAAGGCCAGTAACACCAGCTTAGTAATATTTCAGTTGGTGAAGTCCTCTTCAAATGTTCTTACTGCCTCTACAGAGTCTATTTCCCCATCTACTTCCCCACCTTCTGTTGTTGGCTTTGCTGAGAGGGACAGAGATTCTTGACATAAACATGTGCTTCTGTAGAGCTTAACTTTCGCATGGAAAAAGGGGTTTAAACTTTTTATACTTTGCTGCACCACTCCAAACTACACAGCCACCTTAACAAGAGGGCTTAGGAAAGCATATAATCAAACCACAAAACCCACTGCCATAATTCGCAGGGTAACTGCATTGACTTTTCCATTGTAGGTGTCAGATGTACAACTTGGAAGTGTCATCTAAAGCTTCACCTGCTGCTGTCAAGGTCTCCAGCTATAAAACGTTTAACATTTAAGAAGCACCCTCCACAGGCTCTCAGCCTTTCAGAACCAACACTGATAAGGGCAGCCTCCTTACCTGTAACGTTCTTGAGCGCTCAGAAAGGGGCAGTTGATCCACTTCCAAAATTAATTCTTTCACTGCTGAATACAAGTTCTGCTGCACCACATCTCTCTTGCTGATCAATTCATCTCTTTCATCCTATACAGAAGGAAAAACACATCAGCAACTCACACCCAAATGCCACATACACAATGTGGAAAGTAATATGAAAAAACATTATTCGTTGCAAAGTCTGAATAGCACAATACACACCTGACTTGGGATGGGTAAAAAGGCAAAGTTTGGTTTTAACCTCCTGTGGCAGAAGGGTTGGAACTACATGATTTTAAGGTCTTTTCCAACCCTAACTATTCTATGATTCTATGACATGACCACATTGCATAAAAACAGCATCCTTTAAAGCATAAAGATACGACATTATCAGACAACTAAAGACACAGTTTCTGCACGACTGTTGATCACAGTAGAAGTCCTAACAGCCACTGCAAACTTGAAATGTCCTATTTGTGCTGCAGTTTTTGACTGTATCACACAAATGAGAATTTGTATTTTCCACAAAGTCAGACTGCAGAAGATTTATTGCTGGAGAAAAATTCTTTATAATAATTATTATTATTATTATTATTTAAAAAAATCCTTGTACCATTTTTTCCCCTTGCCTTTCAGCAGGAAGGCCAGGTGACCTGTAAAATCCCTATTCATTATCTACAGTAAGATCATTAACCCAAAGTAATTTTCTACAAACAAAAAGGAAGTTTCTCTTGGGTGACTGGCAGGATTAGTTCTGCTCGTGAAACCCCACATTCATATCAGCCAAGGTACCTAACTGACTTGCCAAAACCTTTCAAAATCAGTAAAGTGCAATACAGCAATACAGCTTCAGCAAACATGTTTAAAATGTTTTAGGTTATACATACTGTGATACCTGAAAATAGTCACAACACATTGCTTTAATTCTCCGAGACACACAACTACCATCCCTTCCCTGCCTTTGCACAATGCCTGCAACAGATCAGGAAACCCTTCTGTTCCTAAAACAGCATCACCGCACGAGAGATGTGGTAGGTAACCATCCTTACCAACGCAGCTATGCCTGCACACCCAGGCAGGCTTTTCAGATCTGTGCTTACAGAGAAGTTACACTAGATGGCAGTTTTCCCCTGTATAAGACCATCCTTCAACACAACCGCATTTGCACACTGAGCTCTCTATCCCTCCCATACCAGGGAAGCCTATACTAAGGAGCTGCAAGCTGCTTTAACAAAAGGCTTTGAAGACAGATACTGCAGCTGCACAGCTATCTAGCTGCACTTACAAGACTAAAATACCATGTCAGTAGCTGTTAAATTTCAGCTCTTGAGAAAAGAATAATTCTAACCTACCATATTTGTGCATAACTGAATCCTCTCTTGAGCCAAGTCATACTCTGTCCAAATCTTCTTCAGTTCTTCCAAAGAACATGGAACAGTGAGACATCCTTCTGTAACCACCTTTATGGCTTCCAAGAGCTTCTCCCCAAAATGACAGCTCTTATTTGCATGCCTAAGTTTTTAAGGAGGTAACAACATTTTGCAATGTTAGTAACTCAATTTCTTTCAAAAGGTAGCAGCAGCAATTTCTCTCATTTAGCTGTTGAATCTATTTTTATCCAGGAAGGAGGAAGGACCAAGAACACATTCTTTATACTTCAAAACTGACGAGGCTTTAAATGGAAATTCCCTCCTGCTCTTAATTTCCCTTTTGTCCTATTCATCTTCCATGCACACATATACCAACATACTACATTTCTTCTTAAAGGATCCGATGGTTATTTCTATTTCAAGTCTTTGTCTCACTGCAGTTTTGTCTCTTCTTTTAAACCTGGAAGGATAAGCTGTGCTACTCAGAGATACACCTCTCCCAGCAATACAGACACACAAGGAACTCTGACTACACAGTTACTTTTAACACCTAGCAGCATTTACTAATTAGCATCTTCCCTGAAGAGGGAATTGAAAGCTTTTCTTGAAATAGCTACGGTAAAGGAGCAGAAGTGAACCAAAGTCATCTGATAAACACTGAGAAGCAGGCAACACAAATTCCAGTGTGAGCTTCCAAAAAGCTCAGTATTCAGCCTGGCTTCTGGGAAATACAGCCCTCTGCAGAAAACACTACATTTTTCTTAGAAAATTAACAAATGAAATGAATTATTTCAAGAGATTAGCAGGGCAATGAGAAATAGTATGGGGGGGCAGGGGGAAGGCGGAAAACAGAAACAAAACAACATACCTAACTTCTTTCAGTGCCTTCACCTTAGCAGCCAAGCTTCTCATTTTTGTTCCTATGTAAGTATGCAGGGTCTTCTCAAAACTTTCAGTAGTTTTCCTAGACAGTTCCTTTTCTTTCTGAATTATTTACCATTTGGGGAGCAATGTTTCAACAAAGAGAGGTAAAAACAGACCAACAGTCAAAACAGTCAGTCAGAGGTACTAACATGGAGATCACAATTTAGACTTTTGAAAACTAAACACCTAAATGCAAGCACGCACACATGCAGAACTGGCCCTCTTCAAAATGCTAACAAAATGCCTAGAAGGACATGAAAACCAATGAGAATAATTTTGTATTAATAGCTACTTAAAGGTTAATGGTTGGTTTCTTTTATCTCATTTCAGTAGTGATGTGCTCAAGCACGTTTCCTCAATTACCCCCCATTTGCTAGCAAGTCTTCAGGTAACATGGAATTTTTTCTTCCCTCGCTGAAAAATTCCTCCCCATTAATTGGAGGAAATCAAATCCAGGACCTCGGTAATCTCCTTATTGCCATCACTACCAAGCATCAAAGTGGAGCAGCAGAACAAGTACTGCTGCTCTACAATGCTGTATGTACAACCATCCTGACCTTCCTACAAGGAATATTCTTAAGACAAAATAAGGAATATTTCTGACCCACATCAGGCTATATTCCTTAAGGGGCGAAGGGTCAACCTAAAGGTAAAAGCTTTTGCTCTCATACCACAGAGATCTTTTTATAAACTCCTATTAAAGTAATGAAACAGTCTTTACATGCTGTTAGCCTTTCAGACTCACTACATATCCTTTCATTTAAGTATATTTTCTTAGATTCTTTTAAAAAACAGACATGTATTCTGTTCCTTGTTAAAGTGCATAAACATCGTATCTTCAGTGGATGGAGAATCTGTGCAACGACAGGTTAGCATATGTAGAAACAGAGGTGTCCTAGGTAGAGGTAATCAAGTAGCAAAGCTGGTTGTAAATAGTTTTATTCCACAAGAAAGAAAAAGGAAACAGCTGTGTGCAAGTTCAGGTCTGGGGGAAGGGGGGGTCAAAGGGATTTACACAATGGCAGATTTTCCTTTCACCTCTGTAAGGATCAGAGTTTGCACATTTTTTCTGAATTCATGCAAACATAACACCTTTCACACAATCTCTTCTTATTACTGCTGTTTATCACATTTAAAACCATTCACAACATTTGTAAGTCTAACAGTAACTATTACCAAGGACTGTGCTTCTCAGATAGTGCTAGGAAATTCACCTGAAAAGAAATATAAACATATTCTCTGTCACAGAGCAATTAAGGAAATACTTCCAGGTCTAGGATTCCACAGCTGCTGTGATTCTGTGATGCTTAGGAATTTCCAGCCCAACACACAAAAAGCTGTTTTTCCCTTCTAATGAAAAGCTGGCAAGGATTACATCCATACATACAAACAAGATTTTAATCACAAAACTCCATGTTTAAACTGAACACCTACATCCAAAGCAGCACTTGCATCAAGCACAGGAACAAACCAGTACATGCACCAAGGGGAGCGAGGGTCCAGCCTGGACTGCAAAACACATGCTAACACACACTGACAGCCTCTCCTCCCTGCACCAGGGCAAGTCTTCACTCAACCAGTTTAATCCTCTTGCATTCCAAACAAGAGTGCCCAGCTGAACTGCAGTATAATGAAACCGTAAGACAGAAGCATTGTCAAGAACACTTGCAACTAGGAGAGGAGCATCCTCTTCACACTTCCACATACCTGAAGCTCACATTTCAGCTGTTGAACCTTCAGTTCTAGATCCTTCTGCCTCCGCAAGAGATCCAGATTCTCCCTTCTCAGAACTTCGTTCTCTTCGGGCAGCTTCTGATCTGGTCTTACTTGTGCCAAGCTGGTGTCTGGCACTGAGGTGAAACCTAGCACCTTTTCCCTTTTAAAAATGAATTAAGAGGAATTAAATAAGTAAAATAAAGAAAACAAAGAAACCCACAATGTGCTCATTCATTCTTGCTGTTGTAATTTCAGTAACGACCACAGAACACATCAAAAAGACTACAGAAGCACCTACACAATCATGCTTTACTTCTTCAGAATTTGTATCCCCCTCAATGCCATTATTTACAAAGACTGTTACGTAACACAGAGGAAAAATATATGTAATCTGAAGACAACTCTATACATAATCATCACAGTCACTAACTCAAGTCTTTCCCATCCACAAGAACCATCTTAGGACACCACACACCATTTCCTCCTTCCCCTCTACTCTGCCCTGGTGAGACCTCATCTGGAATATTGTGTCCAGTTCTGCGCTCCTCAGTTTAAGAAGGACAGGGACCTGCTGGAGAGAGTCCAGCGCAGGGCAACTAAGATGATTAAGGGAGTGGAGCATCTCCCTTATGAGGTAAGACTGAGGGAGCTGGGTCTCTACAGTCTGGAGGAGATTGAGGGGTGACCTTATTAGTGTATATAAATATATAAAGGGGGAGTGTCACGAGGATGGAGCCAGGCTCTTCTCAGTGGCAAACAATGATAGGACAAGGGGCAATGGGTACAAACTGGAACACAAGAGGTTCCACTTAAACTTGAGAAGAAACTTCTTCTCAGTGAGGGTGACAGAACACTGGAACAGGCTGCCCAGGGAGGTTGTGGAGTCTCCCTCTCTGGAGACATTCAAAACCCGCCTGGACATGTTCCTGTGTAACCTTATCTAGGTGTTCCTGCTCCGGCAGGGGGATTGGACTAGATGATCTTTTGAGGTCCCATCCAATCTCTAACATACTGTGATACAGCATACCCAGAAAAGTCAAGGTCAATTGTAATTCAAATCTTCTATAAGCCAAAGAACTTTAATACTAGTGGTCTGAATCTACGCCCTAAAAGTATAACAAAGAGCAATGTGCTGCCATCTGTGTCCACGTACTGTGACAGTACTGCACAGTACCAAAGCTCCACCAGACCCCCCATCAACTTCATCATCATCACCTGCATAGCTCTGGTAGCATCCTACCTGCTTTATTTCTCCATTTCCCTCACTGCCATGCCAACCCAAAAATGCCCGTATGTGCAAAATTTAAAGGACACAAGAATATACAGAAATGGAATTGAGAATCCAGCTATTCAGGCTGGCCAGGACAGCCTTGTACACAGAAGAATCTCAGCACTGTGTGGGGCAAAGGAGGGGGCAAAGGGATGCTATTTCTTTTTAAAAATCAGATTCAGCGTCTCCCTGTAACTGCAAACAGGCTATAGCACAGCAAACTCAGGTTGAGGCACTTTACTATAAATTCAGACTCTTCTGAAGGGCACCTCATTTCATATGGACTTGCCTTAATCATAGAACTAGCTAGGCTCAAAAATCCCAGGACTGCCAAGACCACCACTAAACTGTATCACTGCGAATGATCTAATTGCATACCAGATTTGGATACCACGCTGGGATGTGGAAGGACATGCCCTCAGGTGGTTCATTAACATGTTCCAGAAGCTCAAATTAAGGAACGCTAGCGTATTCTAAACAAGTTTTTTTGGAGAACATTACTTCTTACACCCTCTCAACTTTCTGAACGCCAAGTACCATCTTTCCCACCCACAAACATTTCTCTCAGCAGCCTGTTGCCATGGCAATGCTAGCAACTGTAGGACAAGTCTCTTTAAAAAGATTTCTGACAACAACTGTAACTGCCAACTTACCACCACCTCTTGTCAATGTAATTACAAGGTGCAGAGAAACCGCTATCCGCTAAAGCTGACTTCAAACTGTGATAGCTGGCTTTATTTCTTGTAAGCACACACTGTTACATTCCTACACAAATCACCAAAATACATCTGTCTGCTCAGCAAGTGTACTTTTGCATTCCACATTTGTTTATACACCAATATTTTAATAGACGTAAGTAAATAGGGGGGAGCTACAAAAACCCTCAAGGACAAGCATATGGAAATTACACAGATGCTAAACCAAACACTACTCCATTGCCTATCGCTGCAAAAACCTGCTAGAGGCCTCATGTCCTACAACCTTCACTTCCAACTAAGCTTTCCAGTGTCATCTCTGCTTACTCACTGCCACTCCTTCCTTCTTTTTCAAAATCTTGCATTAAGATACATACAAATAGTCAGTTTCTGCAAAATAAATGAGGAACAAGCTATCCAACCAGTAACAACACTAATGAACAGTTTCTGACAGATCCATGTCCTAATTCCCATCACCACAGTGTGCACACGCACACACACACTCATATACAGCCTTTCATTGAGTACCACTATTACCTGATGCTGGAAAGACAGAAATTAAACCTTGTATTTTAGATACACACACACCCCCACCCATATAACCACCCAGCAACTAATCTGATCAGGTCACTCATACAAAGTCTTCTATGACATCTCACTGTCTTACTTTGGGGAAGACATTCGGTTTACAGGAAAATTCCAGTTCCTGGTGCCGGCAGGTCTTTGCTCAACACGCCCTCTTGAGGAGCTGTGCATTGTGTGATCCGACCTGTTTAACCACAGCGGAACCGAAACCTTCATCTTCCGATTCTGCATTTGTATGACATCTGCTTTTTTCTCTTCTGCCTCTTTAGTGTACCCTGGAGATGTGCATCTTTGAGCAAACCCTGCCTTGGCCACCTCTTCTCCAATATTTATGTTTTCATGTTCTGCCTGGGCAATGATGGCACCATCTTCGAGCTTGGCTTTTTGATGTATTTTTACTTCTTTTTCAAAAACTAGGCTGCTCAAGAACTTCTTCCCCTGTAAAATAAAAGACAATGAAGGTGTGTACTGGACATTTTGCATACTTCCATCTGAAACCAGCAATTCTTAGACAAAGATGAGTTTAAGATCAAAACCCAAAGAGCTGCACAGGCAAAGCTTATGTTTAGCACATTTACTCTGAAACAATGCTGTACCTCATCTAGTCACTGTCAATTCCAGACAGAACTTGAACACCAATAGCTCTCCCTCAATGTTCAGCTTTGAAGAATTCAGATTCATACATGACACAAGTCCAAAGTCCCATCAACCCTCAACAGAAGTTGGCAATCGCGTTATCCAATTCTTATAGAAGATACTAAACCAACTATGGAACAGTACAATACAAAATAATATGAAAATAATTGAATTACTACACTGTTTAACAGCCTTGTAATAAATAGTCCAGAAGTTGAAACTGAATATAGCAACAAAATAAATATTATGTGTATCTGCCTTACTGAAACTACTCATTTAGAAATTGGGATACATCACAGCATTCTAGCAGCTCACAGATGCAAGCGAATTTGGCACAGGTTCTGTGACCAATGGAAGTATTTCTGCCTCTGAAGGGAAAGGAACAGAGGTACTTTGTTTCCTCAGCACCAGAAAGAACTCAGGTTAGTCAGAAATAGACATGAGGCTCTGAAGATGGCACAAACGTACTCTAAAAAATCACCCTCCAGCACAACTTGAAACATTTTTTGATGAAACTATTTTAGTTTCTAGAGTATGTTCAGGGCAACAGGTCAAGACCATCCTTCCCAGCATGCCCTGCCTTCACAATTAAACATTCAGCTTTTAGAAGACTCCTCTGGTCACACTGTGCTGGTATCTGGCAGCATCTGTTACAGACCTATCATCTACATTCTTCAAAATCTGTTACTCACCTCATCAAACATGTTTACATTTTGATCAGCTGGTATCTGCAGTCCCTGCAGCCTGTACTTCTTGGCAATGCTCGGACACTGCAAGTCGAGTGGAATTTCCACTATGTCTGATCTATTCAGAACCTCAGAATTTCCATAGTCTATGTACAATACCTGACACTGCAACAATAACCCAAAATACAAAGCAGCAGAGGTTACACAAATGTCCTACAGAAATATGCACTAACAACTATGGGAGCATACACATTTTAACTTGTATGAATGTTGCAGAGATCAGAATCTTTCATGCTAAGCCTTCAGAGGAAGGAATCAAGTCAAATTATAGAAGCATTATAGAAGACTTTCTTCAGCGGACAGATGTCTAATCTAAAGTTTCCAAGCCAATCAGCCTGTCCAGATATCATAATTTTTAAATAAGAACTACTAGCCTTCTGTATCAGTCACCTAATGCTGATTAACAACTCTTTCAGGTTATCAGTGCTAAGTCACAAGAAGGCTGCCATTCTCACCACTCAGAAGTTTTGAAATTAAATTAGATTGCTTAACTACCACTCATGAACCTCCTTATCAGGAGATACAAACAGCCCTTTGCAAGTATATCATGTTTTGCCAGTCTTTTTATCAGTATTTGTCAAAACTACACCTCACGTGAATTTGTGTCCCCTGTATTCACTGTTTGTATATACATTCATGCAGCAAGTTTCAAAAAGAGAAGGGGCTGCACTTATTGCTATCATCCTGCAGGTAGAACTGATACATGATTGAAGTCTTAAAAAAAACAGTTCCTACTTTTTCATCGCTGATCACTTGCTGTACCATACACCTGTACCAACATCTGTCTTGAGAAAAACAGCCACCATAAATCTGGAAATTAGGGAAAAAAGATCATGAGTAGCATTCTGAAAATACAACCATACCTCAAAATGGTATTTGCAATACATTACAAATCTTATTCCCACACTTTCCAGTAATTATTCAAACAGCAGTATGAAAACAAAGTAATGCATTTGATATCCTATATTTTATAACAATCACAGAATCACAGACTGGTTTGGGCTAAAAAGGACCTTAAAGCTCATCCAGTTCCAACCCTCCTGCCATGGGCATGGACACCTTCCACTAGACCAGGCTGCTTCAAGCCTCAACCAACCTGGCCTTGAACACTGCCACAACTTCTCTGGGCACCCTGTGCCAGCACCTCACCACCCTCACAGAGAAGAGTTTCTTCCTAATGTCTAATCTCAGTCTCCCTCTGTCAGTTTAAAACCATTCCCTGTTGTTCTGTCACTACATGCCCTTGTAAAAAGGGCCTCTCCAGCTCTCTTGTAGGCCCCATTTAGGTATCAGAAGACTGCTCTAAGGTCTCCCCTGAGCCTTCTCCAAAAACAATAGCTCAAAGAGAATTTCGCAAGTAGAGAACACCAACATTTTACACAGCAGACTCCTGGGGCTTTTCTGTTAACGTGTGGCTACATTTTATGGACACTGACAGCTTAGCAAGCCCAACAAAGGAAGAAGCCAGTCACACCACAAACATGCCACATTTGCTGTTGGTGTGTTTTCTTCCTTTCCAAGAGGAATGAAGGTCATTTACCTGCGCACACCAGACAAATCACTTTATTTAAACCTTACTTTGCAACCCTTACTTTAGCCATTAGTACTTCACACAGAAAACCATCACTCTTTGTATGCTTGTCATAGAACTGCTATTAAGTGTCCTTTTTAACAGCACTTTGTCCAACACATTTAACATTACGGGTTACTGTAAGATCTTCCACAGAGCTTGAGATGGAGTAAAGAATCACTTCTCTGCCAAAGCACTGCTGTCTTGTTAAAGGTAACCCATATATTGGACAAAAAAAGAGAATTCAGCATTCTGTATATTATTGTCTTGTGTTATCCCCCCATTTTTAAAGAAAAGAAAACCCAAAACTATGGTCACATAATTTAACTGAAGTCTGAAGTGCAGAAAGATTTAAACTGCACTAACAAGTGTTTTCTTTCTTTAGGAAAGCCAGCAGTTCTTAAAGAAATCTTAAGAGAGTGTATCCCACACCATAATCAAAGATCAAGACAATACCTAAGGAAGTGGTGGCACAGAATTAAAGCTTTTAGATCCAGGTGAAAAACAAACTCCACATATACACAACCTACTTACCTTATCAAAATCAGGTTTGCCAAAAACTGCGTTAGCCTTGGGACAAGCATCTGCCAGCTCACAACTTAATTTCAAGAGGTCATTACATCTACTGACATTCTAAGAAGAGTGAGAGAGAGTGTTACGAGTTATTAACTGTCACTTTTAATAGACGCCTGATGGCTCATAACAGCCTAAAATTAAATCAAAACAGTTACACTGCTGTTGAGACAAGTAATACCCCACCTTAAGATTTCCATCTTCATGATTTCAAGTTGTGTTTGTAAGCCTGCTCTCATTTTCTTCCAAAAATTAATGGAACAGTTCAGAGCAGGTAACGTACCTCAGAGAAACAGTCTGCAATGAGTTCTTTTAACAGTTTAATTACCAGGTTCTGCGTGCTGTATACAGATCTCACTCATCAATCCTTCATCACAGATTTTAGTACCCTATTTGGTGTTCTTCCTTCTCTCCTTAATACAAGGAGACAACAGCTCTGGCACACCCCTCATATTCCTTACAGGCATGACTTGGGTTTTGGTTTGCCCGCTCTTTCCTTACACGCATGACTTGGGTTTTGGCTTGCGTGAGAGCAAGCAGTCTCTTTCCACTTACAACTTAGTATCTGGAACACTGTAAAACTGGGTCAGTTCCAGTAACGCAGCATTTACTAAACAACATTCTACATGCAAATCAGAGCAGGAAAACACCCACCGGTGCAACTGAGCATTTTGTTAACACTAAAAGTACACTGCTAACTTTTGTACTTCACAAAATTAAAGCCCTGTGATCAAGTCTCAGAATGCTAGGGTAAGAACCTAAAGGAGAATAACCTATGGCTACAACATCTAAAAATCCCTTTATTAGAATATGGTATTCCATTAACAGAACACCCCCCCAAGTTTCTATTAGGGATATAACAAGCAACATTACTCCACCAGCTGGCTCACAGGCACACAGTGTTGACTAACACACACCCCCCAATTAGCCAGCAGCCCAAATAGGAAAGGCAAGCTTTGGTACTCACTCTGGATTTCCCCCTCTCCCTGCTGCACCCCCACATTAATAAAAAACATCGATTTGGGTTTCTTCCTTTCCTTCACTCCCCTCATCCAACACCCTCCCGCCCATCTACACCAAACTTTAAAGGCCCTAGCACCTCTGAGCCACCCCCTCATCAGGCTTCATTGAAACTGTCCCGAATGCTCAGCTGGAACAGGGGGTTGTATACCCCCAGCAGGGCTTCAGCTGCCTCCTACCACATCCTAATGACAACAGCAGATAGTTCAACCCTACATTTGTATTTTTGTCCCTAACCATGAAAACCACTCAAACGGATGGGAAACTATTTTCGACATTTCACAGAAGAAAACTTATTTCAGCTTAAAAGGGAACAGTAACACTAGAAATTCTGAAATCTAAATTAAGTGTTTTCCAATGTGAAATGGTACCACTTACTCTCACTTTCATAAAAACTTCTAGGGGAAGGAAGGAGGCAATGAAACACCTCAGTTAAAATCAAACAGTTCTTTGAATTCACCTGTGCCCAAAATGTTACTGCATCTTCAACGTGGGTGCCCACAACATGTTCCACAACTGCAGGGAAGGGAAAGAAAAAAACACAACGAAGTCCATTATTCTCCAATATAAGATTATTCATGTGTTTGTTTTAAACACCACCTCGCAGTACCTTTGTCATGCTCCTTGTCTCCGTCCATAACAACGGACTCTGAAACAGGACAAGGGATTTGTAGTTAGAGAGCAGCGGCGTTCCCCCCGAGGGCCGCGGAGGAACACGCACCCACACGGTGACCCTCCTCAGCACACCATGGACTCACTAGGCTCCTACCGCCTCCCCCCACGTTGACCCTCACCCTTCTCCTCTCACCGGACAGAAGCCCGTTTCTTTAGCTGAAAACGCGTTTTAACGCACGGCTGCCGCGACCCCAACCCGCTCCCGACGCGGCCCGGCGCTACCTGAGGCGGCACCGCAGGCTCCCGCCGACGGCTCCTGCCGCGGCCGCACGTGCCCCCACCAGGGCCCGCCGCCGGCTCTGCGCATGCGGCCGCCGCGGCCGCCTCGCCCGCCCGGCGCCTCAGCGCTGCCGCGCGGCCCGACCAGCGCTTGCCAGGCGGGGTGCGGGAAGTGCCGCCGCTGCCAGCCGCGCCCGCGCATGCCTGCGGGGTGGAGGAGCCGCTGCTCCCGGCGTCCCGCACGGCGGAGAAGCCGAGCCTCGACTGCATCGACCCTTTACGCTGGGCGCGCTTTGGGTCTTATAGGCGCTGGGCTTTTCCCCCATTCCGTAACTGGGCCTGCATGCGTCCTTCACCACACGGGGTGTGCGGCTCTGAAGCAGGAAGGAAGCTTTTGTGTCCTCGACACTCTCTGCTCTGGCTTCCATGTACCCTTTGAACGTGCTCAGCTGGTTGCCTTTGCTTGACGTGTCCGTGCTCAGATTTTGGTGTGAATGAAAACTGCGGAGGCACCCTTGAGTTTCAGGTGCTGGTGTTACACAGGTGATGTGTTATGGTTGAGTCCCTCAAGGAGGCACGTGAAGTAGTGCATGGACTTTATGCCCAGCTGAGGCCCACCAGCAAATGTAAAATCAGTGCTAAAACCAGTGTAAAGCAAATAATGATCAGCTCCACTTGAAGACAAATGCCAAGGGCTCCAAAGCAAGAGTAGGCTTATGGACAAAATTAGTATCTTTTATTATGGAAAAAAACAAACAGGTACACCTGTGCAAGGCCTTTCACACTGGTAAACCCATGTTGTTGTTTTCAATTATATTCATGCTAAGAAAAAACACTATTGCTACCTGCAAAGTCATCTCTTAGGCTGCATAGCCACAGCAAAACCACAGCTAGAGGCCCCAGGGACACGCAGACACAAGACCTGCAAACCATTTAATATGCACAGCGCACTGTAAAGACACTGACAACTTGACAAAGTAATTCTGCATGGATGCCATTGCTGGATGTGGCTTCACACATCGCATTCCCCTTCCTCCCAAACCTGAGACAGGCAGACACATTCTGGATTTAGTATCAGAAAAGCACAGAATGCGAAGGAGCCGCTTGCCCTCCACTTGGGATCACTGACCAATCTGTGCTATAATAGCCAAGGTACATCAAAGCCATTTCATAGGACGAGCAATGAAAAGATGCTTTTCCATACTCTAGGAGTGTTACAGCAATGGCAAAACATCAATTTGCAGGCCGGCTACTTAAAACATGAGAAGTGCTTAGCACCTTGCCTGGGACCTATGCAATTAGGCTTTAACAGCTAGGAGTACTCCAGTTGTATGACAATAAACCATTTCCCCTGTGCCAGATTCCTTGGATTAGGGTCAGAAACGGTTAATGTGCCTAGCTGAATGACAGATACACACCCATCAATAAATCATACAGATAAACCAGTAATTCATCTGTCCTGTGATACTGTGTTCAAAGTTCGTGACTGCTCTCAGGAAAATAAACCCAATGTTAATAGCAAGCATAACAGCATGTGGTCTCTGCTTTTACCTTTACAGAAATATTCATCTTTAGAAAACAGAGAGAGATTTCTGAATAGAATTGAAGGTTGCAATTTTGATCCTACAAAATTGTGATTTTTTTTTTTTTTAGGCTAAAAAATAACAGTAAGTCCAGGTAGGTGCAAATTTCACTTAAGACATGACATTAGTGTCCAGTTTTTGCAGCCAGCAACATTATGAGATAAATTGTACCTGTTTTTTCATGTATATATAAAAATTCTGGGGAAAAGTCCTACATGAATATGAAGAAGTCAAAAGTGTGTCTTTTAGTAAGGAAAGTGAGTTTCTTTTACTTGGACATCAACATGGGTGAGAAGTGGTAAGAACTCCCAAGCAGTAGTTAATGCAGTTGATAGTTTTATGATTCCACCTGTTTTCCAACTGAAAACAAATATAGTGAAATAAATGTAGTAACTTTCTCATATCATTTAAGTGGAAATATTAGTTAAGTTTAAGCACAGAATAAAATCTTTGAAAATTTACTTTGTTAAAACCAGTTTACCATGGTCAAAGTAAAGTTTAATATAGAAGTACTTACGATTGAATTTGGTAGAGTGGTCATTTAAAACCGTCAACTGTATTTACCTTAAAATGTCAATAAAAGCACAATACAGTATTTCTTAAAATGTTATCAGCATAGAAACACAAAATACAATGTTTTTGTAACTATTAAAACCTCCCTCTATAACAATATTTTGCTGTGAGAAACCTCATCTCTGAAATACACGCATTTCTGGAACTGCATTCCCTAGTGGGCACAGCCACGGGGATAAATACTGAAGTGGAATAAGCTTCTGCTATTAAGCTTGTACTAATCTATCCGACGACTGAAATGGTTTTTCTATATATTTATTTACCATTTGTTTACCAATTGTTTTTACATTTGTTGTTTCTTGTAATTCTACTGTGAAACCCCATTTACTTACAAGATCCAGTAGAGGATCTGTAGAAATTATTGCTTATTGGGACCAGAAGAGGGAGCTCAAATTAACGTTTTTATTGATTAAGGTAAAGCAGCATGGAACAGTGTAGAATGTAAAGGTGAAGGTACTTCTAAAACATTAATTAGTCACTCTGATATATTATGCATTTAAATTGAAGTAATGGATTAACCTCTCTGATCAGCATCTGGAGTAATGGCAGCATAGGTTAGAGTTATGGTAAATGGCATTTTTTCATCTGTCATTTTGGGCAACTGAGCCTTCCATTCCCTCTTCACTCGAACTTCAGCCATCTCCATCAGTCACTGTACGACCTGCATGCACTCCTAAGAACTCTCTTTCCCTACAACAGGTGGTGTCTGAACAAAAGGCAAGCTGTCCTGCATGACATGCCTCCAATCTCACCTCTTTTCCACTGCCCATCAAGCACATACAGGCATCAGGCACACAGAAGCATTCTCTCTGATGGGTATCAGAGCTTTGCAAGCTATTCCCAGCTCTGGCTGTAATGTCTCAGTACACGCATATCACCTGTAAAATATTCAGTCCAACACACATCTTCAAGTATTTTTAATGACAAACTGACTTACAGCTCTCTTTTTAAAGGAGACTAGCAAAGTGATTTCAGACTCTGCTTTTGCCTCCTAAACTGCAGCCTCTGCCAGTTATTCTGTACCAAGTTCTTGCTGTAGTGCTTCAGATTTAAACCACCACACAAAGTTACCAAATATTACATTTTCCTGTGCACTACCTTTAATACAACATATGCTGCCACAGCTGAGAATATAGACCAAAAAAAAAAACCAAACCCAAGCTCATCTCCCTTCTTGGTATGTTTTATCTGTTGTATAAGTGTTTGTACCAAACACTATATAATTATTTGTTTACAGGCAATAAATAGTATATCCATTTCCATTTAATGTTTTCAGAAGTTTAGTGTAATAGAATCATTGTTATGGACATCATGCTACAGAAAGCAGCATCCCTTCAAGTAGCCACTAAGCACATGTGGAAATGGGTTTACAAGCATACAGAACTTCACATGTAAAAAATATTTATACATTGGCAAGAACAGAGCCTAGAGAAGCCTGAGAAAAGAAGGCTATGTTTGAATTTTATGTGAAGGCAATGAAACCAATAGGAAAAAAAGTATTTAAATAAAATTAAAATGTTAATATAAACAGAACAAATTTCACCAAATAAAAATTCATGAATGAGACGAGTTCTAAGGACTCTACAAATAAAGTGTGTTATAGAAGTTTAAGAATAAGGCATATTTTCTTTGCCCTACTACAACATTATACTTAAATACATGATTATTCTCTCAGATCTTCAATAACAGTTCTGTAAATCTCTAAATATGATTTTCCGTTCTCAAAGGAATATCTATGTAATAATTCTGGAGATTAGAAGTGTATTGATTAAAGTACCAATTTTACTGCAACATGATAATAAAAAATTCATTTCAGCAATAGAACAAACCATCAGAATAAAGAAATTAAGAAATAAAGTATGCAGGTAGGCACAGTAAAAAATACTCTTCAATGCAATGATTAATACTGTGGTATATAATAAATAGTTCTTTATTAAACTTATGGCTTCTTTGATGGCACTGCACTTTTCTGTTTCTGTTTAGCAGCCTTCTCCTTTTTCAGCTGTAACAAAGAAAGAAACCAACATTGGTTCAAGTACTAATCTGCAAGTCAGCTAGTAATGCAATATTAAATCTCCACATCCAGTCACAACTTTAAGAGTGATATACGCAGTGGAGAGAGCTACAGATCCTTGTTAGCCCAATCTAGCATTGCTTACTTTTGTACTGTAGGACAAAGCAGCACTGCCAATACCTATGCAGCTCCTTCACTATTCAAAACAGGACTGCCTTTATCTCTGATAATGCCAATCTAGGCATTTATGCATCCCTCAAGGCCAATGTGCCTCACAAATGCTCACGGGTTTATATTTATGTCAATGAAACATAAAGAAGCTTTATCACAGGTGTGCAACAGACATATTTAGACTAATCAGCATGCACAAAATCACAGGGGAAGTCCTTACTGACCCACAAGGTCATGTCTTCCTCTCATAAGGTTTTTCCTTATACAGTAGGCTCTTAAAACGTGGTCTGATTTACATATACATTTAAATCTGCCGTTTTGTAATAAGACTATTAATACAAACAAATATTTCTGTTGGTTTTAGAAGCAACAATTCCCAAGTATTGTTAAATTAGTGAATGACATTCTATTTAGAAGAATTATGTAAAATGCATGCATGGACTTTTTTATCCCATGTAATGTAAGATAACTTGTTGCTATCAAAAATGCAAGAAAATACAAAATAGTATTTTTTAAATGCTTTTTTTTTTTTCCTCATGTAATAGTGTCAAAAGGAAGAAAGCCCCAGTCCTGATTTGGATGTCTACAGATGAGCTCACCGCTAAGCAATTCTGCTGTTGGTCTACACAGGAACTCATTTTAAAACATTTTTCCATATTTGGAGGCTTGAGCTTGTTTCTGAAATTCCTGCTACCTTTTACAAAGAAAGTAAAATCTTGGGGGTCAAAGAAACATAGCAATTTCCTAATTTCTTGTTTCCTAATTTCCTAATAACTCGTTTTCCCCTATAAGCTGATAATGCATTTTTAACATCCTACCGTATTTTGTGATGATTTCCAAAATAAAGTATTTAAAATTTCACAGAGCTAGATCAGCTTTTTCATTAACAGATGCCGTGTTGCAAGCAGCAAGTATAACAGCAGTTAAGGTTTTAGAAGTTAATTATGCAATATTGCCTTACAAAAGAATTCATAAACAGTCAAGACATACTTCCAACTGAGATGGGGGAGCTAAGGAGACAGTGCAGGGAAAGAACAGGTATTCAAGCATCTAAGTAAACTACACTGCAGAGCATTTAAATTTAAGTCAGTCAGTTGAGTGGAGGAGGCACCTCTAAGGGGTGATTCTGATCATCTATGAAAGACACACCAGATTTAGCCCAACTACACAGATATTCTCATGGAAAAGAACATCGGAAAGTTTAATAAATGAGGCAGCAAACACACATTCCTACATGTCACAGGGGACTTTCTGTGAGTCTGCTTTGCTGTTTCTTTTTGTCACAAAGTAATGGAGAGCTACCTGAATAAACACCTGTCCAGTTAAGGTACATGCCATCCCAGACATGACTGATATCTGAAATCCTGCAGTCTCTCATAATTGTATTAAAAAATTTAAGTGGCTAGTGTTTTCTCAGGAAGAGAACGATAGAATGCATTTATATGCCACTTAAATCATGCACTGATCTTTTTTTAGATATTCTCTTGTGCAAACATGTCTAAATTAAGCAATAAATGTAGTAACTTGCCCGTTCTTGATAACGTTTCTCAAAGTAAGCCATGTCATCTTGTTCTGTATACTTTCCAGGACAAACTTGCCTTTTGCCACTAGAACCACCTGAAAAACAAAACCAAAACCCCACCTTTTTCATTCATTATACTTGCTATTCCATTAGTCATATTTTACATTTGGCAAAACAGATTTAAAATGAGAACTCAACTCTACAGGCAAGTAAAAAAAAACCCTGCAATCGGGACCACAGAGTAACCTGTTTAGTCTAGGCTAGCAGCTATTATAAATAGTCTTGGCGAAGTTCAGCAGTTTTATTGCTAAATTCTTAAACTAAATAAAGGACATAAAATAAGGATAACCAATCCATAATTCTATGCAGAAAAGACTTTCTGGCAGAAGGCAATTTCAGAGGATTGTGCTGAATATGTATGATCCATTCAGATTTGATGAACTTCCAGCAGGAATGAAAAATTTAAGAAAACTGATCCAATGAATAAATGGCACCATTAAAGGGGAAGATACCAAATTCCAGGGAAAAAAATCATTAAAGGTTAAAAAACTCATCATGGGCAAAAGTAACAAGCAGTAACAAAAGTTATTCTAAGCAGCTCAGCTACGTGGATGTTCTACAACTTTTCACATAACAAGGTTTCAATACTCAACTTTGATTTTACTTCTAAGCATCCTTCAACTCTTAAATAAAACCGATTAATTCTATATTAAATACTTTTTGTAAACGGTATTATCCTACTAATATAGCACCTGCTATCTCTGGGATGGTTTGAGCAGAACTAGAAGGTCCCTGAAATGCTTTGAGAAATGGATGATCCGTGCTGGTAACAGGGGATTCTGAAAGTTCATCAGAAGGAGCCCCTGTTAGAAAATAAGTTGAATGAAAACAACAATGAAATTCACGAGAATATGACAAGCCAAAACAAGGCTACAGATTCAGATCTACAACACTCAGTGCACACCCCATAAACTTCAGTTAATAAAAGCATAACAGAGGATGGCTTCAAAAGAAATGAAAAACCCTGTTTCTTTAATTATTATTACCGCTACACTGCTTTAGTTTCTAAACTTCAGGCAACTTCAGTAAAACAGACCAGAATTTAAAAAAGAAATAATCAGTACATGGCAATAATAAGTAAAACAGCACTTTAAGACAAAATGTGAGAATTACTAAATGACAAAATCACACAGCAGCACACATATTGAGGCCAACTAACATGCCTGTCAAAAAGTTCTACAAATGACCTTTTCTATGTGAACAGCTATTAACCTTTGTGTTTGGGGGGGAAAAATGCTGTAACTGTATAACCAAGGGCATAACTGTATAACTGATACCTGGGCAGTATCAGGCTAAAGGACTAACATAAATATAACATGGAAGTATTAACAGAAAAACAGAAGTGGCAGAGATCTTTCTAAAAGATGTGTCTCATTTCAACCAGAAACTATTGGGCTGGACACCAGACTTGTTGATGAAGAGTTATTTTATCAGTTCACTACAGGAAGTTGGACAAGATGGCCACAGTGATCTCTTCACACTTAAGGACTGTTACAGAAGAAGAAAAATCTTTCTTAAGTCCTACTCCTATTGATGCAGTTTGCTTTTGAACTTTGAAAAACTATGTCGAATTACTACTTTTCAAACAACTTAGTTGGTCAGTTGCACTTACCTACACCACTGTTGTCAAGTCTCATGTAGCCTTCTGCTAGTGAACTAAAACCAGTCAGTCCTCCCATGGCAGCATAAGGAACATCCTGGCCCACAGGCTTTCCTTGAGCTAAGCGTTCTTCTTTAGTTTCCACGACTGTTTCATGAGCATATGTTGGCTCACCACATGCACAGGTAAAGCAACTACGAAAGCCCAAACACTTGGAACCTGATTAACAAAAATACAACTGTAATTTATACCTCACTTCAGACAAAACAGCTTGTCAAAAACTAGAGTTCTTTCACTGCAAAAGCGTCCAGCTATATGAAAATGTGGGGATTAGATCATAGGGGTTGTCTAGTCTCAGGGTCTTGTTCAGTCCAGTTTTGAGTACCTTCGAGGATGCAGATTACACCTCTCAGAGCAGCTTGAATCAACATTGTTTTTCCTTTGAAGCAGACATCTATTTCCTAGTAT
This sequence comes from Neopsephotus bourkii, assembly GCF_033783945.1. Taxonomy (NCBI): domain Eukaryota; kingdom Metazoa; phylum Chordata; class Aves; order Psittaciformes; family Psittacidae; genus Neopsephotus; species Neopsephotus bourkii. The sequence goes on from NW_026902015.1 coordinate 415,822, forward strand.
CTATTGTATTTCCCATGCTGTGACTTATGTCCACTGCCATCAGTAACACCCTTCTCTGTCCCTCCCCTGGCAAAAGATGAAAAGAACAAAATTTCTGTCACTGGGTGAAGCAACCAACCTGCCAGCATTCTGGCAGTGTTATTTCCAGAGGTGTATGGCACGTGTCAATGTTGCATGGACAGAAAACTTCACATCACAATTTATGATACAAACCACAATTTAAATGCCTTTTGCAATTAGAAAAATCATCTCGGCAGTAAACAGAGGCTGTGGCAGTAGCAAAATGGTTTCTAAGGAAGAGTACCATTAGACTGTCTTTTGGGGTTTTTTTAAGCCACAGGATGTAACTGAAATAGCTGTACAAGTCACATGTGACATTCAGAAACACAGAGTGAAGTGAGGTATCTACCCTAGCTACAGGTAAGACTGTCATAAAAGCCCTGCTGAAGCAATGTTGTGAACAAGAAATTGATGAACTGATTTTTGCACATTTCATTATACAAATTACCCTGCTTCCAATTCCCCATTACAGTTCATTTTGCAGAGCACCAACTAAGATTTTTTAAGTCTTGTGTAGTATGTTCAAGGATCACATTTTGGAATGTTGAAAAGCTTTTTCACATAATTCTGGGCACTCCTCAGTAAGAGAGCTCTTACTCTGTGTTTGGATACAGATATAAAGGGCAACAGCAGTATTTTTTTTCAGTTATAATTTTCATTTCATGTTAGATTTATACAACACTGAGCTAGACTAATACCAGTACATTAAATCAACACAAGCCCAAAATGGAAGTTTTGACACTTCTCTGTTTAATCTGTTAAGCCCTCAGAAGTGCCCAGTATTTTTGAGAAACACTAGAAAAAGTGCATAATGTCAATCACAGAAATCACAGAATTATTGAGGTTGGAAGGAACAACCAAGGGTCATCTAGTCCAGCCCTCCTGCTCAAGCAGGGTCACCTACAGCACACTGGCTCAGGATTGCATCCAGATGACTCTTGACTATCACCAGGGAAGGAGACTCCAGAGCCTCTCTGAGCAACCTATTCCAGTGCTTAGTCACCCTCACAGGAAAGAAGTTCTTCCTCATGTAGTGATTTAATTATTATTAGACACGCTGTGTTTACAGATTCAGTCTGAATCATCCAACTGCGCATTTAAGACTTGCACATTACTTAGAGCAAATTCCTGAAAGGCTGTCATATAAATATTTAATGTTTTAATTCTGTGGGATGTGATTTTCATCCAGCAGAAGCTGTTTACAATCTTTCCTGTACAAATTAGACACACTTCATGAAATAAATTTACTACCAGTATTGAAGGCTAAGCTGGACGGGGCTTTGGGCAACCTAGTCTAGTGGAAGGTGTCCCTGACCATGGCAGGGGGTGGAACTGGATGAGCTTTAGGGTCTCGTCCAACCCAAACCATTCTAAGATTCTATGAACTATAGAAAAAAAACAAAATCTTCCATTTACATAATTTGAGGTTTCAAACTAAAACATCTTTATGCATTATTTTTTATAGTTAATAATTACTGCTATTTCATTATAACAGCTTGAACAACTGAAGCAAAAAGTTTCCTCTTAATGCCTTCTCAAACCTTTTTCTTGAAACTCCATTCCAATTTACATTTCTAGACCCACAGTGTGCTCAGAAACTGCTTTGTTAGAGTGCTAACAATAGTACTATTTGACAACAGAGCACTGCTTCCTATTGGGTTGAGAAAAGACATAAAAATACATTAACATTATATTCAACCAGGCAACAGAGGAATGGGGATCAACACTTCACTCTCTCAAACCACCAAGTTCAAGTAAAAAAACGTCATGTGCCTGAAGCAGTGGAAGTGACAAACTGCAAATGGGACGCTTTCATACTGCCTGATTTTAGTTGGCTGTCTCCATTTGTACCTAACTGAATCATTCAGACACACTCCTTCACAGGAGTTAGGAGAGCTAAGGATGTTGTTCTAAACCCTCCTGTGCAAAAGGCGATGTCTTTCTTCCCATCTCACATCCTTCCGTCACTGACAAGTGCAGTGCATACTTAATACTCCGTGAGCAGAATACAGATCCCTAACGCTGTTCCTGTTAAGTTTCCTCACAAAGGACACTGCGAGCCCATCAGTAACTTACAAGAGTTACATGAATGTCCAGGTGCTGCACTGTGCTGGTCAGCAAAGTGTTTGCATCTGCAACGGATGGGCTGTGTGCCATTTACAGGGACGTAGTGGTAGGACTGGCATGGACAGCGGCTCACTCTGCAAGGCACATAAATAGGACGGTCTTCAGGAATCACTTCATAGTCCGTTTTGTGTTGTTTATACCTGAAACAGTTAAAAATAACTTTTATAACTGTGTTAATATTTAGCAGAAAACTAACTGACGGGCTTATAATTTATCTTTTAAGTTCTGTTTTGAAATATCTTGATTTTTATTATTGCTGTTAATTGTTACTTTTCGATTAAAGGTATAATATCAGGTGCTTTTACGTCCATTCATTACATAAATAGAACAGATCTTTAGGTTTCTTTTTGATAGATCAGAATTCTGATATTGATCAGAATCAATCTGATCTATAAAAACTCATGCCTTAAAGCTGAATTTATTGAAGACTAAAACAATCATTTTGGTCTCAAAAAAATGTAGCAAGATTTATATTTAAGAACAGTTCTTATGATTTAAAACCTAATTTTCTCGACCCTTAGACCTTAAATTAGCTTCCTTATACTGCATTGCAGTGCACCTGGACATACTTTACATTTTCCTGATTTTTAAAACTACAACAGTGCAAAAAGCAGAAGAGATACCTACCGGTGAGTACAAAAGCACAGTGTCTCTGGCCCCACAAGCTTACAGTCCATGCCAGTTGGTGATCTCCAGCTCACGTACAGCCTGTTCCGTAACCGAATTGGCCCAACTTTTCTATTGTACTCCTCATATTCCTCAGGGGTAAAGAGCTTTCCTCCATCATCATCACCTACAATTCTTTAAGCATGCATTAAAACACATAACAAAATGAAGACAATTAAAGTAGGTTCCTGAAGTTACTTTTTCAATAATACATAGAAACACATCTGTCGTAAATGCAAAAAACCTTCATATTCCATAATACCATTCTAGTGATATACATTTAACAGAACTATAGCTGATCTTCAGAGAAATTTTGTGAATAATGCTTTTTTAATAAATTTGCTTTGACAGACTGAAAATCAGCACTTTAAGGAAAAAAAAATAAACTATGAAGCTGCTTTTCATGTATCTGAAAAAGCAATGGGCATCAAGGGTTGTGTAAGCAGCCAGCTCTGCTGCAGGCATTTTGAATGGCTTCTTGCAAGTCATTTCACCCATATGTACCTAACCCTACTGCAGATTTTTATCAGGTTATCTAATCTTAGTCTAGTCTGAGTTAAGATTACTCAACTGCATGTAGGTAGCCACACTGCCATGAAAGTAACAAACAGTACATTCAAGTGGGCTGCTTGCTGATTTGCAAGAAGAGCATGCTATTACTGCACAGAAAGTTGGTAACAGATGTATCCTACACCTCACAAAGGCCTATTTGTTTAAACTATCAGTACACTCAAATTCAGGTCACTGAATAGCTGGAATTCCAGAGCAGCACCCAAATACTTGATTTATGGAGACAACTGAAGACAATGTCCATTTGGAGACCAATAACGAGTGGTGTCACTCAGGGATTGGTGTTGGGACTGGGCTTCTTCAACGCCTTTGATGGTGACATGGACAGTGGGATTGAGTGCACCCTCAGCAAGTTTGCTGTGTGGTTTGGTTGATACGCTGGAGGGAAGGAATGCCATCCAGAAGGACCTTGACACACTTGTGAGGTGGGCTGATGCCAACCTCATGCAGTTTAACCATGCCAAGTGCAAGGTCCTACACCTGGGTCAGAGCAATCCCAGGCACAGCTACAGGTTGGGCAGAGAAGAGATTCAGAGCAGCCCTGCAGAGAAGGACTTGGGGGTGCTTGTCGATGAGAAAATGAACATGAGCCGGCTTCAGTGTGTGCTCACAGCCCAGAAAGCCAACCGTATCCTGGGCTGCATCAAAAGGAGCGTGACCAGCAGGTCGAAGGAGGTGATCCTGCCCCTCTACTCTGCTCTTGTGAGACCTCACCTGGAGTATTGTGTACAGTTCTGGTGTCCTCAACATAAAAAGGACATGGAACTGTTGGAACAAGTCCAGAGGAGGGCCACGAGGATGATCAGGGGACTGGAGCACCTCCTGTATGAAGACAGGCTGAGAAAGTTGGGGCTGTTCAGCCTGGAGAAGAGAAGGCTGCGTGGAGACCTCATAGCAGCCTTCCAGTATCTGAAGGGGGGCTATAGGGGTGCTGGAGAGGGACTCTTCATTAGGGACTGTAGTGATAGGACAAGGGGTAATGGGTTAAATCTTAAACAGGGGAAGTTTAGGTTGGATATAAGGAAGAAGTTCTTTACTGTAAGGGTGGGGAGGCACTGGAATGGGTTGCCCAAGGAAGTTGTGAATGCTCCATCCCTGGCAGTGTTCAAGGCCAGGTTGGACAGAGCCTTGGGTGACATGGTTTAGTGTGACGTGTCCCTGCCCATGGCAGGGGGGTTTGAACTTGATGATCTTAAGGTCCTTTCCAGCCCTAACTATTCTATGATTCTATGAGAATTGTCAAATTGAAGACAAATGCAAAATACAATTTAGAATTAATTGCAGCACTTTACTGAAGTTTAGTTTTTTAATGCATGCAAATATTTCAGTTATTATTTGTTGGGTGTGCTAAAACATGCGGAATGATCCTTTGTTAAGTATCTCTGTGGGTCTGTACATTACCAGTACTGTGCAGCACCAGAATGATGTGCCAACACATCACTGTCATTTGCTTGTCAACCCAGCTGACATCCACTGATTCACTGTGTAACTACTTATGGAAGAAATACCACTCCAGTGTTTCACTCAAGATTTTTGTAAGCTAAATTAAGACCACATTTCACTAGAACCATAGAATGGTTTGGGTTGGAAGAGACCTTAAAGCTCATCCCATTCCAACCCCCTGCCGTGGACAGGGACACCTTTCACTAGAGCAGGTTGCTTCAAGCCCCTGTGTCCAACCTGGCCTTGAACACTGCCAGGGATGGGGCAGACACAGCTTCTCTGGGAAGCCTGTGCCAGTGCCTCAGCACTCTCATAGCAAAGGACTGCTTCCTTATATCCAACCTAAACCTCCCCTGTTTAAGTTTGAACCCACTGCCCCTTGTCTTACCACTTTGCTCAACTCAAGACGAATGACAAGATGAGCAAAGACACACGCAGGAGTGCAAGGGCACATGTTTATAACGCTGCAAAGCTTCATCCAGGTGCATGGAGTCCCTGTTTCCTGAAGGAGAGGTACAGCTGTCAGACAGCCCCTTTCTCCACACCTCACAGCACACTGTCAGGACCGCAGGTACGTAGTCCTGGACGGGGGACACGACGCATTCCTGTGCTCGCAGACAGCCACATTCACAGCACGTCTTCACACCAGGGAGGTGCGGGGTGCAAGTGGCTGAGGCCTCTCCAGCGCAGCTGCTGCAGCCCAGGAAGGGATGCTCCCTCCCCGCGGAGAGCGGCTCTCGCCACCTTCACGGAGCCAGTCACGGCACTCCCGATTTCGCCAGTGCATGGCGAAGCACGGAGGGAGGGACACAACGAGCCCGCCAGGAACGGCTTAGGAGAAACGCGGCCCGCGGGCGGGCTGCGGCCGTCGCCTGTCCCCACGGCCGGGATGCAGGCACCCGGCCTCCTCCCCAGCGACCCCCGCCGCGCCGCCCGTGTCCCCTCCGGCCCGGCCCTTCCCTCACCGCCGGTACTCCGCGTACTCGTCCAGGGCCGCCGCGTCCACCCGCAGCCGCTCCATGGGGCCGCCCGCGGGGAGAGGCCGGGGTGAGAACGGCTGCGGCGGCGGCGGTCCGCAGCAGGTGAGTGCCCGCCCCCCGTCAGCACGGCAGGCCGGCGGCTGAGGGGCGGCCGTGTCCCCGGAGGCTTGTGCCCGCGTAGAGCGGCACAACGGCACAACGGCCCCGGCGTGGATGGCGGTGACCCTCCGCGGCCCTCCTGGACTGCAGAGCCGGGGCGCGGGCACCGGTTTGTTGGTAGCTCAGCACAAAAGGAGGCGGACTTTGCGCAGCTTCGTAGACTGGCAACCTGCAATTCCCAGTTCCGGTCCGTATGCCACGAACAATGGCACCTTGTTAAAATAACTCCAATGTGTTTGAAGGCTGTAGTAAATAGACCACAGGCTGCTGTTTCTGGTGCTGCGCTGTGTAAATCGACTGCTTCCTCTTGATACAAACATGTTGGTCACATAGTGACTGAACATGTGAGCTAAAGTAGTGTGTTGGTCTTAACTGAGCTTTAGGAAATTGGCATTTAAACTGCGCTTTGCATTGTTGGCATAAGCCACAAGCTTTATGAGCTCCAAGAGGGTAGGCAGGCTTTTCACATACAGTCAAATGACAGGTGCCTGTCAAAAAGGCACAGCAGTCAAGGAAGCCTCCAGATCGTTTTGCACCAGGCAAGCCACCAGCAGTGGAGCAGAAGGTGCAAAGAGCACAAGGACCCAGGCAATGTTTTGCCAAAACATTCCCCAGAGAGAGATGAAACAACAAGGAGACTCGGGTTCCCAGCAGTATCAAAATAAGGATAGGGCATATGGTCTGGGCATTTGTCCTGTGGCTATGCCGCATGTATGAAATGTCAGCAGGGCGATGCAGGATGTACGTTCTGTCACACTGAGATATGAGCACAAACAGGTCCCCGTACAGGCAGAAAAGATGTGGGAGCAAGTCATCGCTGCAGTCAATGTGTCTGCAAGCAAGCAAGCTGAGGAAAATAAAACCACACAAGGAAGTCGGGATTGTTTCTCCAGGGAAAACTGCTCCTGTGGCTTCACATTCCCCCAAAGCTTCAAAAAAGAAACAGGTGGGGAAAGGGGGCCTCGAAAGCAGGAGCAGCAGCTCTGTAGACAGGGAAGTCAAACATACTGAGTGAGGAACACACTGCTGCACAGGAGCTACACAAAACTGAAGAGCTTCCAGACACCTTATCTGTATGCACATCACACTGGTGCCAGAGATCCCAGTACTGCCAATAAGGTGCGGGGGGAGAGCTCTGGCACTCCGGGTTCACAGACAATGAGCAGAGCTCCTATGTCATCCATTGATGTACCTCATCTGTGCAAGATTTCTCTTAAAAGCAGTGCTCTGAGACACAGTTCTGTTTTGGAGAGCAGAGCCAGGTTTCTGAATAAAGCAGCTTCTAGTGAGAGCTACAAATGTTGGTCTGTATTGTACTTTAGTATCAAAAAGCCGGTGAACAGCCAGTGAGAAGGTAGTAACAGTAGGAAAATGAAAGCGGCTTTTTGACAGGCACCTGTCCTAGGAACCACCTCCCATCTTAAAAATAGAGCCTTTATTCCTAGATTTGATCACAGCAAGTTGTTTCCTGCAATAAAGAGACTGCATGCAGCTTATTAGCACCCCAGCATCTGCTTGGATTTGAATTTGTGCTCACAGGCTTACTTGGGAACAGATATAAAAGGTAAGACTTTAAGAAATAGTTCTTAGGTAATAAAGGTATTTCAAGCACCTGCTGGTTTACTGTCATAGCATGGGTATTAGAACACATGCTGGACTCAGGAAGCCCTTTCCTGTCTCTCATCCCTTCTAAGAGATTGTTAATGGACACCTGAGATAAAATTCATTAAAGAGTGAATCAAACCAGGTTTTTCATGGTAAACTGTCAAATAATTTCGAATAGAAGAAGAAAGAAAATGCATTCTGCTATTGTGAAGAGACCATGGCACAAGGTAAGTAGAAGGAACAGAAACCCAGATGGCATGTTTTACCTCCTATGGCTGATGTAGCATACGGATGCTGCTGGCCCAAGATCTCTGAACACATCAAAATGGGTTGAACATATGGACCTCCACTTACAGTACAGCTCTCTGAGACCTAAGGTGCTGCCTACACATCAAAGCAACAGCTTAATGCCGTGTAGGGTGTTGACAGCCTCTCTCAACACTCTGTTAACAATAAAATGTGTGACCCTTTACATTTTTTAAAATCCTTACAAGTTTGACAAGTGTTTTAAAATTCATGTCGGTGAAATACCTATGTAAATGGAAGAGAGCTGCTTTATTAATGCAATAATAAATAATTCAGAAACAACTGATTTAATATTTTAGACCTCGAGTCATCATTCTGAAGTAGTAGTTATTCTGGAGTAGCAGTTAGTAATCCTGTTTCTATGCATCTGGTCTCTCAGTAGCTATTCTGAGAATGAAGTGGCATAAAGAATAATGGAAACAGTTTCCATCAAATTGTTTCCTCCTCCTGTGTTTGCTACCAATATTCTGATAAAGGCAAATGCAAGAAGTACTCACAAACTTCTAGCCATGACCATACATTATGCTACAATAAAAACCAGGTTTTGTATTGTTAACTCTAGTTTATAGGCATTTCAAAATGTCAGCATGCTTCTCTTCAGTTTTCCTATCAGAGAGACAGAACATGATTAGACATCTACCAAACAGAGTAAGTTGATGAATGCCACAGGGGATATGTAAGCTCATATGCAAGCAAAGGTCAATTAATTGCTGGAGGTACTGACAAACATCCTGGGAAATTTGTAGTAATTAAGATCGCTTACAGGTAAGACAATACAGTAGGATGTGATGCCGCTGATGTTTAGGATTTCATGTGTGCATGTGATGTGAATTTTTTTCTTTAACTTGGGCTTCATTTTTATAACCTAAATGATATTTTTAAACAGATACAAATGCACAAGTGCATTATCCCAGACAAACTGAGATGCAGTGAAATATCATAAATGGTTTGTTCTCCTCAACCAACAGCTTGTAAAACTGTTCATCAGGCAGCAAGTTAAAGATACTCTAATAGTATGCTACCTCTAGTTTTACACGAAACCAGCGTTATCAGGGATTGATACAGCAATATGTATGTCAGTGTCCATGATACATCTTGCCCCAACATTTGTGGCCAGTTTTTCTGTGCTGTATAGCCTCTGACTTCTTTCACCAGCTACATCCATGACATCTGTGCTCGAGCAGCACAGAGAGTGGAAGCTGAGCTTCATCCATTCTGCTGAGATGACAGCACTTTTCAGAATGGCAAAACTAGACTGCAGGTGTGCAGGCTAAAGAAAAAAGGACAAGGAAGGGATAAGGAGAGGGTCTCAGCTGCCTTTTCTATAAACAGCAGTAGCAAGAAAACATCTGCATGTTCTACCTTGTTGCCTTCTTTATAGGGATATTTTGAGAGGTATGAGAGCTCTACAGTTGCAGGAGGTTGTGTGAAGAACCCAAGGGCTTGCCAAAAGGAAGGCAGAGAACCCTATAACTCACCTCACATCTGAAATGCTTTTGGTTGTGTTGCCAAATATTTTTTTTTTTTTTTTAAGAATATTTAAACTGTATTTGTGCTTACAGTTCCTATGATGCACCTACGTATTTCCCATTTCAGATGATAGCACAGATCCCCTCAAAGTGACCTGCTTCAAGTTTTGTGAATTACAGAATCTCCTTAGGGTTGGTTGGTTCTTAGGCCGGATTGGGGATAGTTGGTTTTGATTTTACTTCCTTTTTCTTTAGAGGGCAAGGGAACATACAACCTCCCTAATATAAAGGACTCCTGATCTGAGGGTTGCAGGAGGTATTTGTTTCAGTTTAGTTCTTGACATCTTACAGTAAATTGCGAGACTTGAATTTTCCCAGCTGTGTTTCCCATTGGCATCCAGCAATATGTCCAACATATTGCAGAGCTCTCTATTCTTCCAAGTAACTGCCAAATACTTGTTTTTCATTAGCACAGCCATTTAAAGAAGCTGGCTAGATAGATCTAAATTGTAATTAAGAATATTTGCTAATGCAGGCTGCATAATCTCTGATGTGTGGAAATTGCCTAAGTGACCAAGTGCCTCCTGTGCAAATATGTATTCTGAGGGTAATTGCTGCTGTTGCAGCCTTTCTTCATGGGAATGCAGAAGAAAATTAAATTTGGGAACCTCTACAAGTTTGTTAATATTCTGATTAACAGAATGAAATAAACATCTAAAACATTCTTATTTAACTGGTGTGGTATTTTGTAAAGGTGATGTAGAGTGTCAGTTGACACCTTTAACAGTTAATCCAGATAGGACCCTCCTTACCTAATGATTTTGTCCTGTCATTATTTTGTGCTTTACAAAGTAATGCAGTCTGCTGTCTGTGGGGTTCAATTTAATACATCTGATAGTATGCCTTTCTCAAAAGCAAGAGCAAAATGGGAGAGGTTTTTTTTCATAGCAGCTAAAAAATTATTTAAACTTTTGTAATGTTTTTCATGTGCAACGAATTGTTGCTTTCTTAATACTGGTGTTGGCTGATGAAAAGCTCAACATGAGCTGGCCATGGTCATTTACAGCCCAGAAAGCCAACCATATCCTGGGCTGCATCAAAAGAAGCAAGACACACAGGTCAAAAGGGGTGATTCTCCCCTCTACACTGCACTGATGTCCCACCTGCAGTACTGCCTTCAGCTTTGGGGCCCACAGTGCAAGAAGGATGTGCACATATTGGAGCACGACCAGAAGAGGCCACGAAGGTGATCAGAGGGCTGGAGCATCTCTGCTATGAAGACAGGCTGAGAGAGTTCAGCTTGCTCAATCTGGAGATGGCCCCCAGAGACTTTACAGCAGCTTCCAGTGCCTGAAGGGGGCCTACAGAAAAGCTGGAAAGGGATTTTTTACAAGGACATGTAACAATATGGCAAGGAGTAATGGTTCTAAACTGAAAGAGAGAAGATTTAGATGAGACATTAGGAAGAAATTTTTTCCTGTGAGGTGCTGAGGCACTGGCACAGGGTACCCAGAGAAGCTGTGGCTGCCCCATCCCTGGCAGCGTTCAAGGCTTTGAATGGGGCTTTGAGCAACCTGCTCTAGAGTGGAAGGTGTCCCTGCCCATGGCAGGGAGTTGGAACTGGATGAGCTTTAAGGTCTATTCCAACCCAAGCCTTTCTATGACTCAGTGAACCATATTAATTAATGGAATTTATAGGTAGTTCACAGTTCTCCCTATATATTTGTCAAATACAAGCTAATTCCAATGAGTCACTGTACTGCTGAAACCTGAGAGAAGCAACTATTTGCTAATGGCACCATGAATTACTATGTACATAGCTACACATAAGCTAGTATAGCAGCCTCCAAAACTCCTGAATAGAACCTCTGTGTGCACACAGGGACAAATACCTTGCAACTTTTGTTATGCTTGTTTAATAATCCTTAATAACTTTAAGATTTCACATACCCTTGCAAGAAAAGAAAAAGTCACACACAGAGAACTACCCATATTACTGTTTACAGTGCAAAGGGACACTCTCCATCAAGGTTTTGGTTGGCACCAATCAAGTACCCAGGGAATGAAAAGCACAGATAAGATATAAAAACCCACCTTCACATTGTCAGTAGAGATTTGCAGGTTCAGTAGAAGTTAAGCACTGGTCTTCACTTTTCAGAAGTGAATCTTTACCATTAAAAAATCTAAATTTTTAATTCATTTCTTCCCTCACCTCTAACCTGAGGAAAGTCCCACAGCATTAGGATCTCAAGAACAACAGAATTCACTGATCAAACAGGAATAATAAAGAATACCAGAGAGACTACTACTAAACTTGAGGGACGTAAGATTTTTCCAGTCCAGAAACGCCTAAACCATGTGTAACCAGAGAGGCTTTGTCCAAAAAACAGCAACAAAAAAACAATCAAACAGGAGCTTTTACAAGTACAATTAAAAATTTATTTTTCTCTTTCTGCATTGAAGTGAGTACACGTTTACACACAATGTAACAGGGGAAAAAAAAAATCACCTGGATTCTAACTAAGGTTGTAAGTGTATTTTCCTTTATAACAGTCCAAAGTGTCAGCAGATAAATTAAACCCAAACCAAACTCCAGATGGTATACCTGAAGCACCTCCATTTTTACCCACCCCCAAAAATCCCACTCAGAGCACACTTTTGGCAGAAATCCCTGAACATACCCTCCCCCCCACAAAAAAACATTCAGCACATATTAAAAGTCAGGCTCAGCGGCACTTTCTCTTGAATATGACTTCAGTAACATTTTGAAGTACAGTGCATTTGCACTGTACTTCACTTTGATGTAAGGCTAGCTTAGACATAAGGCAAACATCACCTTAGCTCTCAAGCGCTCCATGCTAACATACCCTTAGTACATGGGGTGTACTAAGTATAGAGATGCCTTGCTTCCTTTCATTGCTTTTACTCCCAACGAAAAAAGCAATTTAGGGAGATGGTGTGCTGTACTCATCATGAATTGCAAGGTACTAAAAGGTTCAAGAGAAACAGCAGTGAATAAAAATAAACAGTATTCACATATCCAAAACTTATTTCCATCACTTAAATAGTTTTATCTGCAATTACAAAATACATACACTTAAATATCTTTGTAAGAAATTATCATCTAAGGTATCACATATTATGATTTGCTTTTGATATTCTAACCGCACTAACTCTGGCATAAAGATACACCTAGACAGTGTTACTACCTAGGGTGCTTTCCCATTATAATTAATTTTCTTAAATATACAGTAAATTCTCTCTAGCTATTCTGACAAACAGTGCAAATAAAGACATTCTTTGGGTCACAATTTTTAAATATTACTGCCAATGCTATCCTCAATATTGTTTAGTAAATGAATAACAAAATACTGTAAGTATATACATTTTCTGCCATCTGTTTAGCAATGTGTTTTCCTGTTACCTCAGCTTAATGCAGATCACAAAACATGAATAAGCTACAATACTGCTCACCTATCCAAAAGATATGTTCTATTTATACTTAAATAAATATACTTAGAAACCTACCTTTAAGTTCCCCGTTGCTTTCCATTTATTGTTATTATCCAATGGCATACTACGTCAAACCGTGATATCAAAATATCTTTAAAGACAACAATCACTTCGGAAGTATGGCTCAAAGGCAATGACATTATGCTTTGAAAACCTATGCACGTAAGTTAGACCTATATAGAGCCAGCACATTGTATAATAGAATAGTTTATGCTTCTTTTAGAGTCAACTACTGCATTGCCCTAGCCAGAGATAAAATGCTTATCTTAAAGATTACCCATCATAGATGTAGCAACACAAAGTGCCCCTGTGTGCTATCTAATGTTGCTCGCTGGTTTTGCACGTCTATTTGAAGTTACTGGCATCTGATTGCTAGTTCCATTAGTGGTATTCGTTGCTGAGCCATTCACAACGATGTAATCAACTTTGTTTTCCAATTTCACAAGGCGTTGTAAGATGTCCTCTAGAAGAACAGCAATTGTTCTTTTAAGATCAGCTGAAGATAATGGAAAAAATAACCAGATTAGATCCTGTTATTTGGACTGTGTGGAAAAGAACTGCTATTTCAGCATACTCACATCTTAAGACTGGCTATCCTTCCCACTTTTGGGAAAGAGTGCAGATTAGTATACAAATACAGAAATAAAGAGCTGCTTGATTTTTCATATTTTAGGCAAGGAAGATACCACCATAATAGTGAACTGTAAAGGAAGTGCAAGAACAAAACCACTAGTTGGAACATTGGACTAGTGACTTTTCAAAGACAGTATTTCAAAGTTAATTTGACAACAGCACTAGGATACTCAGCTACGACAGCTTTTAGCCTTGGACAGCAACAGAATATACTTATTTTCCAACATAAAAAAGGTTGTTCTAAATAGTAGATCTGTACCACAGAAAAACAGCTACAAGAAAGTATCTTACCACTTTTTACATAAGCTATGAAGAAGGAAAATAGAAATATCCATATATTTAGACCTATATTGACTGAAAAATAAGAGAAAGGACAGTAAAAAAAAAAAGTCCATGTTCTGGAACACAAAACCAGTAACAGACCTCTCAACAAAAGCTAATTATGCTGTTGTCAATACTGTCTTCTGTCAGATTTGGAAAAAATGAACAAACTTGTCAAGTTTTACAAGGCATTAAGATTGCCCCAAAACATATGCAGACACATTCTTTCCCTCTGATTTAGTTCATCAGTTCTTAACTAACCACAGAAATTGGGGAGTAAAAACACGGGTATGAAGAAAAAGGCATTAACCAAGATAAAATTAAAATACTAGCAGTAAAATAAAGTCTCAGATCAGTTTCTCCCTCTAAAACTAACTAGTTCTGGTTTAGCAATGTTATCTTAGGGGCTGGTAAGCGAGTTAAAATCTGAACCAGAGCAGGGTCTGCAGTCAGTGACACAGTAGGCCATGTAGTCTGTAGTACCATAGTGAAGAAAGGAACTGCCTATTCAAGTTGCAAGTCCGATGTTCAGCATGTAGATCAAGAGTTGACTTCATTATTTTTATTAAACTTCAGAGAAAACCTCAGAAGGCAAATCTCATTTGGAAATACACTGGAAGATTTATGCAGCAGTAGAAAGCTGCAGTACACAAGGGTTTTTAAAAGAAATTACACAGAAAAGTAATTACACAGTAAAGACAGAAAATCCTTGAAGACGTAAAAAAAGGGGGGGGGGGGGAGGAAGGGGGAAGAAAGGGAAAAAAAGTGTTTGACTGGCAAAAATGTTAACTCAATGAATGAAAGAATTCAAGACCAGGACATTTTAATACTGCTGTCCTCGCCTTCAGTTGCTTCCTGCTCATCTTGTCATCAGACTCGCCTCCTTGTTCCTGTGCAGCAGCCAAAAGCGTTCAGATCCACTTTTGCTCTTTGTGCTCCTATCAGAGTGCCTTTTAAGGACATCCTACAACTGGTACAGCCCACTCTTTCAACAATTCCTTAAAAAGGGGATCAAAGTACATTAACATAGATCTTTACATATATTCTTTTTAAAACATACTTCTTTTTAAACCTCATACTTCCCTTATTTTCACAGATACATTTCTTAAATTTGACAGAACACAGGTAGTTTCTTCAGACCTAATACCTAAGAGACTAACTAGAGCTCACTGCAGCCTTCCCTCAAAAGAAGCTATGAGAGACCAGAGAGTTCCAATTAAGACATTTTTGTAGCTTTGCTGAGAAGATCTCAAAACTACAGTCCCAAAGCTATCTTTTCTGTATTTCAGAAGATGGTGAATAGTGGCCACATACTCATCAAGTTAACACATAAATCAGAGAGATATGATGCAGCAAGTATCAAAGCTACAGAGACAAGGGACCTTACCTCTAATGGCTACTTCTAAAGCAATAAGAGATTCTCCTAAACTAATAATTGCCTTGCAGTCTCAAGACTGTAAACTTAACCAATATGTTGGTTTCTGCTGCTTTTTTTACTACTTGAAGAGAATAAAATTACAGAAATAAAAGCAGAAAGTTAGCAGTGAGGCATAAAAAGAATCCAGAATGTTGAAGTGACTTAGTCTAAAACTGTCCCCTTAGCAGACATGTGCTTATTCCTCAGTAATGTAAGATTCAGAAAAAGCACAATGCTTCTCTTAATCCCGTAACAGTAGTCATATACCTGGAGATACATAAACATTCCTGGAAAACGAGAAATCTCATGTCTCAAGCTTGATTTTGTATCACATCTTAATCTTCACCTTCAGTGAATAAACTAAAGTCAACTTCGTTAATACAGAGAGCTTTTCCTCTTACATAGCAGTATATATTACTTTTAAAAAGTAGGAAAGTATAGCTTTACAGTTTGCAGGGAAAAGGGGTATTTGAATAACTAATGTTTGTTTTTTTCTCTTACCATATCCAGCCATAGAGGCTCCACCACCACCATTCATTAAGTTTTTATTTTCTTCTGCCAGTGCTTTGACATATCTTTTGCTTAGATCTAATATCTGTCCACGCAACTCAGCACTGCTTTGGCGTCTTGGATACTGAAAAGTGTAGCGTAGCAACATCAAACCCCAGATGATGCCAAAAACTAGTAAAAACATGCTCAGTTTCTGGGACATATTTTTCCTTGAAAATGCTAGAAACATTTCTGATGAAGGTCACAGGCGTGTCTTAATTTCAAGATAAATAATTGAACCTGGCTCTGTCAAATTATATTACATTATAAACAAAAATAAGATTCTATGAGGTGAAAAAATCTTCTGGTTCGATCATCTTGAGTACATCTTCTCATGTTGTAGCTGATCTGGACTCCTGAAATTTGTAAAAGATCACCTGGTTATTCAAAACTGCTACAGTTGTGGAGATCAAGGACAAATACCAGTTTCCAGTATTATCGCAGTCTAGCAAACAGGTGTGGATTTGTATCGCCTTAGAGATATAGCCATCTTCCCATCGCATGTGTAATTTACAAGTTTTCCTCTGATTTTACCAATTTTTATTCTCCAAACCCCAAACTTTTATGCTTCTACAAATCACCTGAAGTATTTTAAATACCATAATTTGAACTGACATTAAACCTATTTCACACAAAATGCAGTATCTAGAAGAGACCTGTAAGGGACTTACACAGAACATTTTGATAAATGTTATATCATTTGTATACACACACGCAAAAAAGATCTTGTGAAATTCTTCACTTGATCTTTATTTTCCACTTAGAAACATAGGACAACTATAAACAGATAAAATGCAGAACAGAGTTTCTTGTTTTATTAGTTAGTTCAGAATTAGGCATCATCCTTTTCTGGTTTTGTACAGCATTAATATTCTTTTAGATTTTGTATCTTGCTAATAAATAAAGAAATAAAACCAAAATTCACTGACACATTGCACCCATTTTTAGCACTTTACTACCACTTTAAAATTGTCTTACCATAGCAGCCAATTATGATCCCTTAATAGATTAAGGCTTCAGGAGAAAAATAGATGGCAGAAAAGCTTCAGGAGTTAAACAGCAAATGTCCAGACAGTTTGAAGCAATATGAGCCAGACATCTTCAGGGAGCTCTGCACTGGGGGAGGACAAAAAAATACAAATTAAATGAAGTGCAGGACTAAACAGACCTTCATTTTCATGTGGAGTGGCTGAAGTTTAGAGCTTC
Source organism: Neopsephotus bourkii (assembly GCF_033783945.1). Lineage (NCBI taxonomy): Eukaryota > Metazoa > Chordata > Aves > Psittaciformes > Psittacidae > Neopsephotus > Neopsephotus bourkii. Next base: position 432,846 of record NW_026902015.1, read on the forward strand.
AAACCACATGCGTTTAAACCAGAAATTTTTAACTTAACTTCAAGGGAAGAAAATAGAATCTATTTCCATATTATTATAAATGCATACATTTAAATGCCTAATATCCGATTTCAACATACTTTAAAAAATTGTAAGAATCTCACAAAAATGTGTCCCTCTTCTCATGTTACCAGGCAGTGACGGCAGATGTTCCAGATTCATCATAAATGATACGTATGTACATATATGCTTACATATGTTCTCTTACTCATTTTTCTCCCCCAGATGACTCTGATCTTTTCCATCTCTTTACATGTACCTACCTCGTATTTCTCAGTTTCAGCCAACTCTGAAACTTCTCCAGTTATTCAATATTTTTGAGAGGGAATTTCTATTATTTCACAAAATCTGGATAAAGCCACTTAATTTTACATAATAATTACATTTCCCCTGTTATTCCCCATTCTTCCCCATATATTGCCTGACATGAGTGATTTTCAGACTGAAATCACACATTTAACAGTGTTCCCCACCAGACTTTCTATAGTGGTACTTCAGTGTCTGGTTTTGTTGGACTACTGAGACAGAATTTTTAATCCTGCTAAGCACTCATTTAAACCCAACTCTTCCTCCATGGCATCTTTCATTGCCTCTGCTGACCAGTACAACTGGCCTTATGCCAGCACACCAGTTTGCTGCAAACACAAGTGTCATTGCAGCAGGGTTCCAAGTTGTGCTTGTCACCCTTCACCTTCACTCCTCAGATAATGCTCTCAATAGGCAGGCCAAAATGACTGATTCAAGTAGCAAATTTTCAAAGTGCTCTAAAATCAACATGTATATCTAAATTAATCTGAAAGTTATCAGCCCAAGGCAGAGGCAATATTAGGACCTTGATGCCAAAGCTGCTGTAAAGTAACAAGTTATTGTGTGTAAAATGACCTATAGTAACTGCCGATACATAAAATCTTCCTGTTGCCACTGCAAGTGGCAATCACAAGTCATTTAATGAGGAATAGCTTACTTCACCTTAACGGTGAGATATGACCGCACACACAGACAGACAGCCAACATACAATAATATGAAATCCCACTGTAAATTCAGTGTGGTGTACTTTGGTCAAAAAGTGTGCTTATACCTCCAAAAATACTTAAGACATAAATTTGTCTTAAGTACCTAAGAGAGAAAACAATAAAAGCTTATCTTCTACAGTATCAGCACGATTATTTGGAATTGTGTGGTTAAAGATTTCCTGAAACAGATCCTCTCTACACACGAGTTAACCAAAACTTCTTTTCCCTAGCTCTTTGCCAAATCCATGGCTCTGCACTCACACTTTAAAGCATAAACTGTACCTACATCATTATGAACCCTACACAATTCCCAATTAGTATGAACTATGATGGAACACATTCACATATAAGGTCCAGGAGTAGGGTATTAACATTATGACTCAGAAGACCAAATAGTATCTCTCAAGGAGAGACCACAAGCATCAACCCCTATTCCCAAAAGCCTACATTCTGCATTATTTAAAAAAAAATTAAAAAAACAACCCAACAAAAAAAAACCTCTGACAATAACAGACACCTTTTGCAGAATTTAAATTAAGTTCAGCTCTCCACAGATCTCCAGCCATATCTCCTCCTAAAGCATTCAGACAATCTCACTACAGAGCTTTGGAATGGAAGTAACTCAGCATCACACTGTAAGAGCACAAGCCAGGACAAGAAGCAGAGCCAAAAGGAACAGACTGCATAAACTCCAGCCAAAGAGCAGCAGGAATTGCAGACTGGGTCTCTGCCACGTATATTTGATTCACAGTGCACATGCCGACTACTGAAACTAGCGGAAATCAAGGATTTAACCTGCTGAGCAAATGGCGTAACACCCAAATACTGACACAGGGCAAAGGAACTGGGAGTAAGGTGTACCAAAATGAAGGAAAGTATTTGTACTTGTCACTTTTCCTACGCATTTTTAGAGGCCATTCCCCCTAACTGAATTTAAGGTAATTTTAAAGTTCTGCAGATTGGGCACTGAATCATGCCCTTCTAGTGACCCATAACACACTTCCTGCAAGAGCCTTCCAAGATTACACAGTGTGGAGCAGCAATAAAAATAAAAGCAAGCTCATACCCATGTGTTCTGCAAGTAGGAAAACAGGGTATTGGAGCAGCAGGTGTACATATAAGGAAGAAAATAGCACAACAAGTAAGATGGATAGATTGGAATATTCTTTTGCCTCTTGTTGCCCTGAAGGGTCAGCATTTCTCTATATGAACATTATAATTTAAACAAAACTTGTCCTCAGAATGGACCTTTGATTTTAGTATTTCAGAGGTAATACCCCATGAGATAAGAGCATACATGTGAGAAGGGAACCATAAGTCTTGTGATCTTTCCACTCCCTCATTCTTCATATTCCTCCTTACCCACCAGTCCCTAAGCAAGGAAAAAGGAAGCTGAGACTTCCTTCATCACACCGATTTATCCTGGGTGGGAACCCAACCTCATCCCTCTCTACAGAGATCAACAGGAAAAAAGGGCACAACAGAGCTACACCTTGTTGGAATCCCTACCATCTATAATCATAAAGACTGAGACAAAAGGAAGTCGACCATGAAGATGAAGGAGTATAGGCATGACAAAATTTGAAAATCTGGAGAAAGGAAAAAACAAGAACAAAACCAAACAAGACTGAAAACAATAAATAAAAACCAGCCAACTAAAACAAACAGAAAAAACACATACCAAATGAAACTGCTGACCTGACTATGCAGGGAAAAGGTCAATCAAAAAAATCCATAAAGAGGAGAATATCTTTCAGATAAATCTTTCACTAGGCAGCCTGAAGTGACTGACTCAAGTGGCAAGTTCTCAAAGTTCTTTAAAATCAACATGCATACATATTATTCTGAAAATTTACAATTTGGAACTACAAGCAATTCCTGAACAAAGTATCTGAGACTAGGTCTGCCTTTCACAGACATAAAGTTTGGTTTACTTCACTGTTGCCACTGCTGGTTGTCTAAAAAATGTATTGCCAAAGCCTGCCAATGTGGATTTAACATTGTCCAGTGGTACCACAACAAACACTGACGTGCAGCTGGCAATGAAACCAATGAACTAAGGCACTCAGCAACTCCAAAACAAATCCTGTCTCTATCCTCAGAGCTGCATTCCAACATCAGTCATGTATAAATTATATTACTGAGTGCATGCAACAAAAAGAACAAGGGCCAAAGAAAAAGCAACAGAAAATCCATTCTATGTTCTGTAATAAAGCAAAGTTCTAGTATCTCTCATGCTAATTAACTGAACAGCAGCATCAGACTTAAGTTTGAACTGACTCTTCACCATGGAAACCAGCCCATACTTAACAAAGCATCATATTTGAAATTTGTTGGAGTCTTCCTCAGATTCTGCTTTACTTATTCTAAGCAAAACCCAGAGATTATATTCAAGTACAGCACAAAAAATGTAAGTCTGTAAGGCAAAGGAATACCTCGTACGTCCTCTGAAACATCTCAGGGTATCATGAAAACCAGGCATACCCAAATCCTTTAAAGGTTACAATGCAACTTACAGCACCATCAATTCTGCTAGACAGCTTATAAAAGAACAGTACATGTTTATCATCGTTTTTCTACACCTGTATGAGACATTTCTATTAAATTCATTGCAGCAAACACCTCTCAGTACAGCAAGATTGCTGTATTAATATACAATAACCTATGTTGTAAACAGGCCCAATGATAACCTCACTGCAATAGCCAACCAAGCTTTCAGAAAAACAAAATTCACATGGAATTACAGATACCAGGAAATATTCTCACTGCTCAACCAGCTCTATCCTATTAGTTTCCTTTTTTGCATCTATTTAAGGTGAGGCCCTCCCCCAGCCCATTTACCTCTGTGACCTCCAGAATCTTTTATTTTCCAACATAAAACTTTGAGCATCACGGTCATTCAGCTGCCAGGCATTGTGCTGACCATTTTGAGTGCAGACAGCCTTGTTCTGTGTTATTTGGAAATTTGTCAGTGCAGTTGCTGTGCAGCAATGAAAATGGGAATTCTGAAGAATGACTGATGCACACGAAAAAAGCACAGAACATAGTCACTAACCAATAAATCTTAGAAGACGGGCAATGAAATAAGCATGCAGAAGCTCAGGAGCTACATGCCGAGACTTTTTGGAATGCCAAAAATTATGTTTGCAGTCTTAGATGGCTGTTGGTTTGGCAGTAAGAGAAAAATCTGCATGAGGTGCAGCTGACAAAGAAGTTAAGTATGTCCTGTTTTTGAAAACCACATGTCCTGGCAATACACAGAAACTTCAGTTCTCCATTCCTATAACACATAACACAAAGCCCCTCTAACAAATCATATTACCCACATCATGCATTATTTAAAACTGGTGCCCAAGGAAGAATCACCTTCCTCATATTTTTAAGAGCACATGAGTTCTTAAAAAGATGCCATTTTCCTGTACTGGCACATCCGTACTGGTGACTTTTGCAGACCAACGCTGCCTTTTGGTTCCCAGGTTCATTAATTAGGTTCAGACAACTGCACAGCACCACAAAAGTGCAGAATATTCTACCTGGAAGCAAACAATTAACAGAAACATGTGACCCCAAAGAAGTGAGACCATGTTTGAGCTGTCTTTTGATGACATCAGCTCTCAGCATGTGAAGTATTTCTATTATTGTTACTGTAAAACTTGGTCAACAGAAAAATGTCATCAGCAGAGAGGGAAAGAGAAGGATACCCTATTGACAAATCTCAACAATGCCTGACGCACCACAGCCCATCAAAATGTTGTACCTATGGGCTATGAGACTTGAGGGTCTTTGGAGACTGCATCATAGATAAGGTGATAGAAGACAATTTATTTAATCGCTGGTAGGCTCAAGTAAAAAAATAACAGCACTATACAACACACTGCCATCTTCAGAATAGGTAACAAGGCATATTTCTGGGAATAAAAAAAGGCTGCCTTATCAAAATGACAGTTGCAGGACTGCAGGTTTTAACAGTTCTGTACCATGTTTGGAATGCACTGACAAAGGAGTCTGCCTAGTGCTTGGTGTCTTTTCCAGGGCATCTATCTTTATACCTTCTCCCACAGCATATGTTCCTTCACTCCCCAACTGCATGCCCCATACTTGAATCACCAGGAAATGCCGAAAGAAAAAAAAAAAACAAACCCTTGCCTTATTGCTACCCATATTTCAAGGAATAACTTTAATAGATATTCCAAGTGACATCATAGAAAGACAAGAGGTTTAAGGGAATAGCAAAAACGGGAAACTACCAAGAAAATCTTTTCTTTTAGTGCTGCAAAAAAAGAAAACCACCTTGTGTGCTACCACCAGTCCCCTCACCAGTCTCTCAATGAGGTGCTGATGAGCTGCTAGGACAATCTCAAACATATCTTAAATCAGGAAGTTTTACCTCCTACGGTCTTCCAAGAACAGCACACAACCAATTTGTTTTGTAGCTGGACTTCGAGTTGAAAGGAAAACCATACTGCTTTAGACTTGAAAACCCACACATCAAGTTTACAGTGGCTCTGGTATAAAATTATCTGAGTGCCCACACACTAAATTACCTTTTGTGCTAATTTGAAGGCATGTACTCCTATTTGCATTGGTTTTATTTTACACTTTGCACCAACAACCGGTTTGGGGTTTTTTGCATGTCTAAGGAGTCTGCTCAAGTACTTTTTGGTACCTTAAAGTATCCTAGCTTTTTTTCCAGCACCTCTCTCCTTTATTTTCCTTACTACTCTCAGCGAATGCTTTTAAAACAAATCAACTATTTGAGAACAGAAATTCTTTGTTCCTTGCCTGTGGGCAGTCAGCCAAGATTCAAGATTTTGAGAGGGGAAGTGACTTGGCAAGGGTTGTGAAGAAAATTAAAGAAAGCAGATATCAATGGGGACAGTATGTTATACTTTCTTGAAGTCCCCCTCCTCCCACTGGATCCATCTGGACCTCAAAATGTTTCTACATCTCTGTATCAGCTTCTTAAAATAAATAAATAAATAAATAGAAATCTCAGCTTCATTCCATCTGGGACACTTCATTACTTCTTTATACTTTATCGCTGCTGTTCAGATCACAGCAGTAGAACCCTTGCTCAGATGAGCCACATGACAGAGCATGTGGTACCTTCTTAAGTTCCTATTTCCCAATAAAACTGCCACAATTTTTTTCACAGCAGTTGAACATTAGGCTATGACAAGTACTCCCTTTCAAAGCCTTAACTAGTATCTCTATTTCCTGAAATTTCATAGCTGTGCTTGCATCCCTCTTTCCAAACCCCTGGCACCCCAAAACTTCCTTCTGAGATGATCATGGCTTGACTTCACGAACAAAGAGTTGGGAATTCTGAGATGATAATGTTCAGCTAACTGTAGTTAGTTTTAGGGAGCCATACCTGCAATTATTAATGTAGGCTACTGAGAAGATATTTTCACTGCACATTTTAAAGAGAATTAAGAGGAAGGGGGGTGTCCTTAAAGCGAACTGAAAGGGGAGGGGGGAGTCAACTAATAAAGTGACAGCTGCACTGGTAGAGACTTTGCCACTGCAGAACTGGTCATACATGTATACATGGTGCAACATATACACAAACACAATTCCTGTAGAATAGTAACAAAAAAAGAAGGGAGAGGAAGAATTTAACTTGTCTTTTTTATTTCAAAAAACCTGCAGAATTCAGCCGAGTATGGAAGTATGCAAGGTTTGTTTCAGTAGTAAAACTACAATACAGACCTGGCCTCAGTCACACTCTTTCCTAGGAGCCGGATCCATTTGAAGATTTTAGTAGACTAACACTGGAGGAGGCATTAAAGACAGACAGATTCTTTTACTGTACATCTTTTATTATTTCTATATGGACTTGTCAGTTTATCTTAGCATAGTGAGGCCACAGCTGTGTGCACTGCAAAATATTTCATTGTTAAAATTAAGTAAAAGGTACCCAGAAATTTAATTGGACAATTTATAGAATGGTAGCCTCTTACTTCTTTAATATTATGCAAGAGACCAATTTCAGTGGAATAAGTTTTAAGTCCTCCTTTCTTGGTTCTGTTTCCCACAAGCAAAGTAGCCATTCAGTTCTGAGTGACCCAAAATTAATCCTTTCAATTACATAGGGAAATGGCTATATAAATTCTTCATAAAGTTGACAATCACAAATTTAGGAGACCATTAATAATGCTTATATGAGGAAACCCAGCTCACGTAACGGTACAAGTTTTCAATCACAGGTGAAAAAGCCTGTCAAATAAAAAATACCATATAAAGTACATTTTAGCAGTAAACTTGTACTAGCACAAAACACATTCATTTGAATGACTGCACCCCACAGATTTTTGACAGCTACTGAAAACAATTTAATGGCTATTTCTGACACTTACTAGTCTTCAGATATACTGACTACATGCCTGACAATTCAAGCTGACAGCATGCATTTATCCTACTTAAAGCGTGGGCAAGATGCAAGAACTAGTGCTCTTAACTGCTCTTGAAAAATGTGCAAGCGATCACGAACTCCAGGAAAAATACCTTACTTTTAGCAGTTAAATGACATCCAATCCCCAAGCTAAATCACAAGCTTGGGAAGCTAGTACCAGTGCCTCTTTCAAGAAGCTAAAAGCCAAAAGAAGTCTCTAAAAGCAGAGACTACAAAAGCTTAAGAAAAAAAAAAATAGAAAGTAGCTTTATTTCCAGCTGTAAAAGCTTTAGGAAAAAGGCCTATTTACTAGACCAAAGGATTTCCAGCCTAATTGCTTAATCCTCTCGAGTGCTCAAGTACCTGAAATGAATTATTAAACAATTATATATTGTAACACATAAAATGACAAAAAGAGGGCAGAATAATTTAGCCTTTATACACATGGGTACCTCCAGCAGTCAAAACGGAAACAAAAGATAGCAATAAATTTCCACATTTGACCCAAAACTGAAATCGCTCCACTTGTGACACTTGAATTTAGAATAGATCATCATCGTTTTCATATTGTCTCCTTTCTTTGACATTCTCACAAGAGCAAAACAGTAATTCAAGCCATTTGCTCCAAAATAAACATTACAGTTAGAATGAATCACATGCTTAGCTATTATGTGCAGCATGCTCGTAATCTGGGGGTCCTGTTAAAATAAAGCCACAATTCCTACAAAGCTCACCTTTCACAATGAAAAAATGCCTACCCCTTTCCCAATTCACTGAGTGGGCAAAACAACAAAACCCTAGTTGTTAACCTCATGTAAAGTGCACTAAGGAAACTCCATGTCATGTCACAGGAAAAAACAAAAAATTCTCCCCGCTTTGCTTTGTGGCATACAGACACAAAAATTACACCCATTCTAGCTGGCAGCATTTTTCAGATGACAAAACACATCAAAGAGAATTCACAGGATGCTACCATGTTAGATTAGGAAATTAAAGATAAGAAAGTTTATTAATAATGAATTATTAATGAAGCTGCAAAAGTAAGGCAGACTGAATAATACATTATAAATATTTACAGAAACTTAATGAAAAATTAAAAACATAGTTACAATCAGAGATTATAGTTTTATTATATTGTAAGAAGAAAACATTATTCCACACTCCCGCTGTCATGAAGCTGCATATATTGTACTCTCCTAAAATTAGATATTTCACCCGCTTTTTTTTATGCGGACTTCTTAGTGCCAGATTACTTAACGTGACTAAGGATCCTACCTTTGCTTGAATAGGAATTAGAAAAGAATTTTCTTCTTTCCAAGTTCTATCACATCACTGTAAACATGCTTTTGAAAGTTACGTCCTGACAGTACAAGACAGACATCAATCCTGCAGAGTCACTGCAGTCAGTTTATGACAGATGAGGAAGGAAACCACAAAACCCTTATTTCCTTCACTGCTTCCTCAGCACCCAAGGACATTGCACCACAGCCCTGGCTCACGGCCGTCCAGCGGAACGCACCATCCCCGCGCACCTGTGAGAGGGGAACACAGCCACCGACAGCCCGAGCCGAGGGGGGCCCGACCTGCCCTGCCGGCAACACGACCCGCAGCGGAACGACGAAGGGAGGGAAGGAGGAAGGAGGGAAAGCTGACGGCTGCACAAACGCCAACGGGGGAAGCAGAAGCACGGCCAAAGCCAGGAAGTACATAAACCTGTGCCGAGGCACGGGGCAAGCCCGAGGAGGAGAGCAAAGCGGAGCGCTCAGGCGAGGTGAAAACCCGGGCTTACCCGGCAGCTGCTGCCAGGCTGCTGCCGCTCTGCTCCCCCCACCGGCCAGGCCAGCGGGGGGGCACCCCAGCTCCGCATACGGACTGATGGGCCTGCGCCACCCGACTCAGCTGAAGGCCCTGCCTTCCTCAGGCACAGCTCTCTCGCACCCCACTCCTATCAGCCGCTCAGCACGGCACCTCAGGAAGAACAGGCCCGCCCCTGAGCGAGCCCCTCGAAGCAACAACCCCACAGTACCTCAACTCCACCGCCGGCCACCAGCCTTCTACCAAGCACCCTGGCTCCGCCCCACCCGCCCCGCCCCGCGACGCAGCACCTCACGCCCCGCCTAACCCGGTCAAAGGGGTTGCCGCACTCTGTGGGGCGCATGCGCGACTCGGTGCCTGCCCCCTTCCCCACCCCTGGGGAGGAAGCGTGAGAGGTGTTGGTGCTGGTGTTGGCTCAGGGCGAGGTGGTTGGTCAGTTTCCGCAGGGGTTTCGTCTGCAGCAGAGGCAGGGAGAGCCACAGCCCGCTGTGCGGGGACCGGGAAGGTGATACGTAACTGTAGGGCTAGTAGCATTCATCCCCTGGGCAGCGATAAAGCTGTCCACTCCCTTTTGATGCTCGTGAGTAGTTTGCTTGCGGGAGTTTAAGCCAGGGAAGGCATCCCTTTCTGCCCTCTAACGGCGTAAGTGAACGTTGCCAGTGGCCTCAGAAACATCTCTATCCCTCCTGAGGTCAGGTGCAGGGACGGTTTGCCTTCACGGTATTCTAGTTCTTGTAGCACGCAGCTGCACAAGCTGGGCTGTTGGTGGCTGGGGCAGTATGTGAGCTCCCACCACGATAGTCATGTAAATAATACCCATTGTGGGTGTAGGGCTGTGCTTGCAAGTTACCTCAAGCTCTTCCTGCAAGGTGGGATTTAAAGGAGGCTTAATCAGTTTAAAGATATCAGTTAACTAAGGTGACTATAAGGGCACGTCCAACAGCTGCCAGTGTTCTGGAGTATGTTGTTCACTCTCGCTCAACCCCTTCAGGGTTGTCTCCACCTAGACAAGCTAAGGTACCTGTTACTGGTCAGGTGCAGCAGGTGCGTGTAAAGGGAAGGTTCTGCTTGCAACATCGCACCCTCTGTAAAATAAACAGTTACAGCAAGAGTTGTCCTGGCAACCATGGCCTCAGCTTCCCATCAGTACCTCCACACCTGCACTGTACTGCAGCTTTCCTGCTTTCCTGCTTCCCTCCTTTCCTCCTTTCCAGCCTGCATCAGAGCCTGCCTGGCTCCTCTCTGGTCATCAACCTTTCTTTTTGGCATGGATTACATGCGGGAAAAATCAGTATTTAAATCCATTGCTCTAGTAGAAAAAAGGATATTGATACATCGGTGGCGTTAGTGGCCTAGACCTAAGTAGATAGACAAAACTATTGGCGGGTGTTACTATGTCAGCTGATGAGTCGGTCACATATAAAACTTTTCTAATGTCAACTCCCTCACAGTACCTTATTTCAGAGCCTTGTGAAACGTATTTTGGAAAAGTTGGTGTTTGGTAGTTTGGGTTTTTTTCTTGTTTATCTGGAAAATATTGGTATTCACCTAAGAGTTAATTTAAATTTGATAAAATTAGGCAAGCGTAGAACTGGATAGAATATTCAGAAGAAGCTGCATTAAGGGAATTATATATTTATTTGATTATGTAATCCATCCCATGGGCAAAAGTCTGTTGCTAAGTTATACAATGTTGAATGACAGGCAAAAAACCAAACAACCCAACCTGAAATATTTGGTGAGTAAGCTTTTGAGTGAACAGATTGACTGTATTTTGTGCAGTACCGATAAAATTGTTGCTAGAAGTATTTTCAAAAGTGGAAATCACCTCATCAGTTTCTGTGGGTATTTCCTTGTGAAGACTTCCTCCTGACAAGATCAAAACCAGGTAGTCTGAAATGGACTTCACAGAACAAACGCACTGCAGCTATTTACTGCCATTTATTACTGTACTATTTTCTCAGTGATTAATCCTTTATTTTCACAGATGTGCAGTGAGCAGCTGTAATGTCTTTGCAAATGTAATTTACATTGTGTTTAGAGCTTACTGGGAAGAGAAAGGGAAATCTGTCAGTGGCGTAGTAACAGGAAGATTTGCTTGTGGAGGTCACAAAATTGTATTAAGAAATCTGTCTCCCTTACAAATGTATCCTCTGTTGACAGGAACTCTCAGCTGTTAATAACATACCTAATTCCTATTGCCTGAAGGCCTCATGCATTTGGTCATCTTTCATGAACGTGCATTTCACAATATTACGTGACAGATTTTCCCTTTATCCAAGATGTGTGGTAAAATCGATATCACAAAATAATATCCAACACCCTGTTTCTCCTCAGTGACATATGAATATCATACCTTAACAGTGTTTCCATGTTCCTCATATTGGTGCGCAAGAATCAGAATAATTTCCCAAGGGACAGATAAAATCCCAGGATTTCAGGGGTGAAAACTTGCTATACTGCAGTGCTCTGTATTAGCTTTTAAAATCCAAAACCGCAAAAATAGGTTGCTGCTGTGATCTTTGTTCCTTTCCCATGCCATTCCGTACCTGTAGGCTATCCTTCCCTATTAATTTGCATATCTGTTGCTCTGTCCTTTCCAACCCATTTGGCCTCGGTGCTGAGCCTCTGCTGCCTGCAAGATAAGGGCTGCTGTAGGTACTAGCTTGTGCTGGAGGAAGAAGTGCCAAAACTGCGTAGGATACAAAGGAGGATCTTCTCTGTTCGGCCACAACTCAGCCCTTGAGTTGCGGCCAAGCAGAGGCGCCTTTCGGTAAAACCCCGCTTGAAAGGCAATTCTCCTCACTGAAAGTGGAAATTCAGGCCTTTGTTTTCTGGAAGTATTCGGACTGAATCACGCGCCTTCGTTTTCATTTAGTACAAGGAAAGCACCCTTCCAGCCTTACATGTTAAATAACCGCTTCCCCTAACAAAGGACCACCAACAGCGGGGACCCGAACACATAAACTTTAAACACCCTTTCCCACGGCGGGTTTGGACGCAAGGCCGATGTTCATGCCGAGCAGGAGCATCCGCGATTCAGACAGGACTGGAGGAAAGGAGTTGTAATCATCCGGGGAGCGGCAGACCTACCCCCGTAACTGGTCGGACTCGCAGCGCGCTCGCTTCCGCGGCGGCGCGCCCCCGACAGCGGGGCGGGGGGAAGGCGGGGGGAAGGAGGGGGGAAGAAGCGTCTGCGCATGCTCGGCGGACCCTCGCGAGGCTCTTCGCAGCCCGCTCGTTGTCCCGCCGGCGGCGTCTCCTTCTTTGTGACAGGCGGGCCCCGCCTCCCGCGCGGTGTCGGGCGCACACGGAGCGGAGGCGCCATTTTGCGGTGCTGCGGGAGACGGCTTAGGAGGGTTTGGGGGGAGGGAGGTGGCAGTGCGCGGTAGTCATAACAGAAACAATAACAGTGGTAGTGGCCGTGGGTACGGTTGCTGCTTGGGACTACTGTCCCTGTTCGCCCAGTCCCGCGTCCAGGACTTCGCCGACATGAGCGACGTGGAGGAAAACAACTTCGAGGGGAGGGTGAGTAGCCGTCCCGACTCGACCCGGGCCGTATGGGAGGGGGGTGAGCTGCCCCGGGGAAGGGGGGAGGGCGCTCTTCCTCCTCCGGCCCGCTAGGGGTGGGGGCAACGCAGCCTGTCTCTAAAATGGCTTCTTCAAGTGCCCGAGTCTGGAGTGGGCCTGGGCCGCTCGCATCTCTCTCCTCTCCCTGCCTCCTTTTCTGTTTGCTTGGTTGGTTTTTCGGACCTGGCGCTGAGGAACTGGCCTAGCGCGAGGCTGAGCTGCGCTGCCTCACTCTTCACAAGCTTCCTTCTCCCATCACCCCCTTCCCACCCCCCCGCCGGAGTGCGGGCCCTGCGCTCGGGCGGTGCGGGTTCGCCCCCACCGTGCTAGCGCTTGTTTTTTATCTAAGAACAGGGCTTGGATTGGTGGTGCAGCCCAGTGTTTCTCTCCGCTTTCCTCTCCCTTTTCTTTCTTTCCCGTGGTTTTGAGCCGCCCTATTGTCCGGCCTTCTGTTGTGTGCCGGTACTAGGCTTTGGGGTCGCTGCCGTTCCCCGTCCGTCACCGCTCTGCCCGCGGGCAGTATCGGCCCCCTGGTCGTGGCATGGAGAGCGCGGTCCCGCGCGGTGTAGCCGAGGCCCACGCCCGCCTAAGAGACGAGAGACCCGGTCCTTTTGTGAGAGGTGCGCTGCCTTTCCTGGCTGCTGGCCCGCAGGCAGGATCTTCTTCGGGCTACGCTTCCCGAAGCCGGCAGGGAGGTATGGCCTTCGTTGTCAAACCGTTGAAACGCATTGATCACGCAGCTGGAGACTTTCTCTCAACAAGCTGCTGTGGCTTTGTAACCTTGTTAAGCCTGTTCCTTCTCTCTCCCCTCTGATTGCTGCGGTTTTTCATGTACACGTATGACTGGTCCCTTATATTTTTCATGGCTTTCTTCCTTAGTGATGATCAGGGCAAGCAGGAATTGCTTTGTCCTCACTCCACCTCTACTTACTCTTTTAACTTTGCAGAGATTTGTTGTTGCTTACTCTTTTAAGCGATCCTTTAGAGGAACAGCTCAGGTCGCTTTCTCTGATGAACCAGTGACAGCAACTTTGCAGTTATTTATGTAGGGTTAATGTTTGGGGAAACAAGCAATGAAATTATTGAAGAGTAGTGTCACATTCCATTAATATTTTGTTTTACACGACTATTGTTACCCTTTGTGATGTTAGTAAAAAGACCAAACAAACAAAATGAAAACAAACACCCCCAAAACCAACACTGCTTAGGTTGAGTGCTGCACTTGACAGTGTAGTGACCGCCGCTGCTTCCTCAGGTGAGGTAAAGAAAATCTATTCTGTGATGGCTGCTTGGACAAAGATGGCAGTATAGCTAAGGTCTTTTCAGCTAGATAAGCTAATATCTGAAGGGAAAACTGAGTCTGAGAAATTTGAGCAATAAGTGTGTTTTGTTGTTAAACTTTTGAAATTTTTACGTCAGTTTCCCATCTTACAGTCAGATTTATGGAGGTATTATTATTTTATTATTATTTTAGTATTATTATTTTATTATTATTATTGCCTGTATTCCCGCTGCTATTTGTTATTAGGAAATACTTATGTTGGGTTCATTGACTTAACATTTTCATTAGGTTCCTTAATGGATCTGTTCGCATTATGGCACTGATATAGCTTTGCAGGTTCAGTATTTCTGCATGCTGCCAAACGTAGAAGCGAAGTAATGTTTTGAGAGTATGTGGAGTCTGAAAAGTCCTGTGTAACAGATTCTGCTGCTTCTTAGCTGGCTTGTTCTTTCTTTGGTGGTGGAAAATGCACCTGTTGGCAAGGGCTTCTGATCACGTTGAATCTTTATTTGGAAAACTTTAATTCTTTTTTTTCCGTAACACTGGACTTTCTCAATCAGTCTGGCATTTGGCAATGTCTTTATCTACCAGTGGGTTTTGTTTTGGTTTTGTAACTGGACATAATGGTAGGTAACTAATTCGTTTACAGGTTATGGTGTTTTTCTGGTGCTATTAATAAAAAAACTTTTTTTTTTTTCCTTCAGTAATGCTTTTTTGGTTGTTGATGCTATCAAAATACTTGAAATACAAAATTATATTTCAGGCTGCAACATTTTATATTTCATTTCCTCTGAAAGTGCTTGCTGGCATAAAATTAAGCATGCTCAACTTTGGGTCTTTAGATTGCTGTTCCCAGTTGGATAGAACTCTAGTACATGGTGGTGAATGCTGTGCTGCTTCAGTTTGGTATATGCAGGCATGTGGAACTGAGAGGGTATGGGATAAGTTTTCAATGGAAGAAAGAACTGCAGAAACTAGAAACAAGTTTGAAAAGAAATTGCCACAAATAAGACTTGAGTACCCTTTCAGTTCTGTCCCCCTCAGTTTAAATACTAAATAGGGTGACATGTTTTTAAAAAACTAAATGCCAAGAGTAAGGGAGTTCAAGCTTAGTTTAAGTCTGTTTGTATTCTATCCATGCAGATGCATGTTGTCCTAAAAGTACATCCGTACTACTCTTGTAAGCAGTGAAGTCTGATATTAAGATGAAGGTGCTTATTGGTATGTAATAAGCTTGGTCTTAGAGAGATTAATTAGAAATTATTTTCCTGGTTTGCTACTTTATGAAAAAAAGAAGATTAAAAATATTATAATTCAGTTAAATTCAAAGATTTCTCTACAATATGATTAGGGATTTTACTTTTTCAAAAAAGTGTATTTTTAGCAGCTTTCGGGTACTGTCTGTGCATATGTTTTGCCTCTTTATTATTTTAAGATCATAATATTAATTAATCTGAACAGGAAATTTAAAAAAAATCATGGAAATAACTCCAATGAGGCTGCACTATTTAAAAAATCACAGTTCTAAAATGTTGGATAAAATCATTGTAGAGATACGTTTGGGATTTTTTTTTTTTTGTTCTTGAGCTTTTTTTTTCTGTTGACTTTTTAAAAGCTAATGTTAATAAATAGACTAATTAGCATCTGCTCTGGTTTTGTATCATTTTGTTTCAGCATAAGCAAGTTCTGTATTAAGAATGTGGCTGGTTGAACAGAAGACACCCCCTCTTTCAAACATGGTGATTTAGTGAAAGAAATTGACAAAAGGAGAAATGTAGTGGATGTGCTAGATAAAGCTAAGTTTATGGAGATTAAGGAGGAAAAAAAACATTCTAAGTCATGCTTCTTATCCAGTGACTTGACTTTTGGGGAAGTCATAGAATTTTATCACCACAGAATGTTTTTTTCTTAGCAGGTTAGACATTTGAATGTTGTTTGGGTTTTGTTTTATATATATATATATATATATATATATATAATTGCTGTCAGATGATAGGCAATTCTTATTTCCTTTCAGATTTCTTGTTATTTTTAATAGCACGTCATTCATTTGGGGTGCATTCTGTGATGCAGCTTTATTAAAATGTTCCACAGAGCAGTGGACAAATTAGAGTGTGAACAAATGTCACTGCAGGAGCTCCACTTGAAACTAATCAATTGGTTTAGCTTCTGATGTTTGATTAAAATCAATAATCTTAAAAGGTTATTAGTTTTCTACCAATATTAATGTGCTTTTTGTCTAAATAGGTAAAACTGTTTATCAGAATAAAGACAGAACTCCACATTCTTTGTCTTCCTTCATCCTAATGAGATACCTCTTCCTGCTCTGCAGAATCTCACCGTGATCTCACTCTAATAAAGTCCTTGAAGAAATAAGATTTTTGCATGTGAGCCATCTTGTTGAAGCTCATATATCTGCAAGCAGCTTTTGGCTTAGCTTAACTGTGAATACTTACTGTATTTGCTTCATGCAGCTTGTACGCAAAATACTTAATTTCATATGTGTTCTAATGTTAGTTGCCTAAATCTGATCAGTTTTTAAATCATTTCTTGGGGGGAGGGTGGATGATAGGGGAGAAGGCTGTTTAGCTATTGTATTCAGTCTCACCTTTAGTGGCAGTCTGCCACCTCTGTGGAAGTAAAGGCGTGCTGCATTCCATACCTTTTGAAATACAGGCATGAGGGTCTGCTTATACTCAGGAGTTCTGCTTCGAGAGTGCTGCGGTTTCTAATGGCCAGTGTGGGAAAGGAGACTTTGTTTGGAAGTCAAATTTTTCTTTTTTCCTTTTTTCTTTTTTTTTATTAAGCTTAATGAATTCTGTATTGTTCTGGATCATATCATCTGGGAACGCTGTTCTTCTTGAAAACAAATTCCATTTCCTATCTTATATATGTGATAAAGGAGCGAGTACAGAACCCTCCCTGAAGAGGCATACTTTCAAGCCTCAGTGAGATTAACTTGCAGCTGCAAAAAGTTTTTTGCTGAAGCTTCCTCCTCTTTTTTTTTTTTCCCTTTTAATCAGAGCAGTATCACTGAGAAGTGCATAAAGTTTGCTGATGTTGGTAACTTTTAAAATATGCATGTCTTCAAGATAGCATAACTTATGAGTTGCCTTTTATACAGAAGCATGTTACATATACTATTGAAATATTTATAGAAGAATAGCTAATTAAGGGGTGAGTTATATTTTTAGTAATGACTGACAGAACAGAGTATGAAGCAAAAATTACATGTGTTACAGGAAAGGTTGGTAGATTCCTGACAAAAAAGTGGTTAAACTGTGAACTGTAAGGGTGGTGAGGCACTGGAATGGGTTGCCTAGGGAAGCTGTGAATGCTTCATCCCTGTTGGTGTTCACAGCCAGGTTGGACAGAGCCTTGGGTGGCATGATTTAGTGTGAGGTGTCCCTGCCCATGGCAGGAGGGTTGGAATTAGATAGTCTTAAGGTCCTTTCCAACCCTAAATATTCTGTGATTTTATGAAAATGTAATTTTGTCCTTTCTGATTAATACAAAGTCGTTATATTGACAGTTTTAGCCAGGGAATGTAGGCTGCTTTAAATTTCTGTTTCTTTTTCAAATGTTTAAATTTTTCTGTCCAATTACGAAGTTCAACTTAATTTCTTTCTTGAGTTTGGGCTGGGTTTGTGTAAGGTTTAACTGTTGTTTTGCTGGCTTAAGGGTACTGCTAGACTACTTGTTGTCCTGTCCTCTTTTCTCACCCCATGTGTATTTCTTAACAAGGTCAAATGAATTTAAACTGAAATTTCTGTGATTTAATGATTTTCATCTTCCCGTTGCACTTGCTGTGCTTTGCTATAGACAGCCTAATTTAAACTTACTTTAACTTTTGATATTCTTTCTGTTGTACTCTGAAAGGGTAAGGTAAGAAGTGACAGAAGTTGGAGGACAGAAAGGTGGTATAAAAGAAAGAATACTGCCTTTTGTTTTGGTGTGTTTCTTTGTTTTTCTCATGTTGTTTCTCGTATCCTTTTCTGAAAGGTGGAAAGCTGAAAGGATACTTATTAATGACTTCTGCAATTCTACTTTGCATTGAAATGTTTCAAAAGCATTTGAAACAGTAATTATGTTGGAAAGTAGCATTTATTTTGAAGGATGTGAGGAAGATAAATGGTAGCTATAACTTGCTTCGATTACGTGATCTAAACAGTTGCACCAGTACAGATGAAATACATTTACGTGACTGACATTTTGCTCAACTGGACCATCTGAAGTTGATACTTGTTAAGTAACTGGGTTTATGTGATCATGAGGTGAGGAGGGACAGTCGAATAGCCTTTCCATACCATTTTATTTCACATTGCTCTTTCTGGGAAGAGGGAAGGTAGAAAGGATGAAAAATAGTCTCCAGTGTTCTCTTTAAGTACTTCTAGCTGTGCATCATCTTATCCAGAAAATCAGTAACTGAAGCCGAAGTCTTCAGATTGGGTGTTTACCTGCAATATTTTCTTTGGCTGCAAGTTTTATTTCTTGGTGGATCATCAATCCCATTTCCTCGTGTGTACTTGAGGAAACCTCCGCATCGTATTCTGAGGAAGCAAGCTGTTACAACTGAGGTTTTTAAAATGATTGGTTTAGGTGGGATATTTGGTGGGGTTTTTTTGTTTGTTGTTTTGTTTTGCCCTGGGAAAAGTGTTACTGATAGACATAGTATTTGTTTTGAAAGGAAAGTCAGAGCTGAAGAATGTTAAGGAGTTAGCTGACTGTCTTTTTCTACAGGCTTTAGTGGCAGCAAATCTAGATAGTTTGACAAGGTCACAGTCAGTATCTGCCTATAAGTTTGTAAGGGTGAGACCAGTGACTAGACATTTGCATGATAAAGCCGAAGACATTGAAATATGTACTGTTTTATAAGAAAATTGTGGGATGAGAAACTGGGTTTAAGAAATGCGGCCTTATCTGTGGCCATTAAATAGCTGAGGATCTTAAGAACAGAAAGATAAGAAAATGTTGAGGATCCAGAGAAAAAGTTTAATCCTTTTTGCTCTTAAACAGTATTTAAATTAATTCCTGTGATAATGATGGAATTAAGATCAGCATGTATAGATTGTTTAAAGATGAGTACAGAACCAAGATTTGGCTAGGAAGTTTTGGGTAATAGAGCTGTCTATTTTCTCTCATTAAAGATGATGTACTAAGAAGGAATGTTAACTGTTTAATTTTCTTGTTCGTATTGCAGAGTGGGTACAGATTGTTTATGCAGAACAGTTGGGTCAGTCTATGATACAAACTGAGATAAAGTTGGTAATTATTTCCTTATAGTAGGAAGTAGAGGAGGAAGATTCATTAAAATATCTCTTTGTGACTGCTTGAAGCTCTGAATCTCTTAATCTTTGCCTGTAGAATTGCTGTTATAAATCTTATTAGGTACTTTTTCCAGCGTCATCCTTAAATCCTTAAACTCCAGCAGATTATTGTGGTTCCGTTAGTCTCTCCTTTTGAAGCACTGTAGGAGATATAACTAGGCGATCTGTGTTGCATCAGGAGATGAGATGCAATTGCCTGCCACTGACAGACACAGTATGCAACTACCACCAGGTAATCTCTTTAGTTGCAGTTTACATCTACGGTTTCTTTGTTTGAGGAAGTTCGAAACATGTAAGAATTTAGCTGTCACCTCTGACATACCAATTGTGAAGTTGTATGTTTGTGAATGCAGCCCCTAAAAGGTCTAATCAGATAGTTCTAAAAGGACTTGACCTACATGAAATGATGTAACATTTGCTTTTGGCAATTTAATACAGATTCGTTGTTTTAACTGATATTATTAGAAACTGTATGGTTGGTGTGACAAGATTTAGTTGAATAGCTAAGGACACTAACTTTTACATTGTATGGGAGTGATTTGGTCCTTGGTATTTTTGGCACCTCCCAGCACTTCTAGGTTGTGCACTGTCTGGTTTGGGGGATTGGTTTTGGTCAAGTTTCCAAAGTTGTTCTTGTTGAAGAGTTGATCTTTCAATTGTAAAAAGTATGGACAAAGCAGAAAGCAGTATTCTCATGAAAGAGTAACTGAGGTGAATTCTTTGTCTTTTTATTGAAGGAGGTTTTCTAAATCAGGATTATCTGTGTTGCTGATCACTTTGGTAGGGAGGGAAGTGGAAACAGTTCTGAAATGGGTAATAGTTGTGCAGGGGATGAAGTGAAAGGGAAGAATTGAGGAAACTCAAACAATGAAGAGTACAAAAATAGAGGCAAAGTGATTAAAAAGCAAGTTGGTGGTTATAAAAGGAAATTGGTTTTTACAGTGATAAGTGGATTTCAAGTGTAAAAATAAATATGTAATAGTTAAGTGCACAAAAAATCATTTTATTTCAGTGAAAGTTATGTAGCTAGATCAGTAGCTTGTAATGGTAACCTGTAATGTAGACCTGATTATATGGTCCATGTGTCCCAGCCAAGCTTCAAATTTGGTCTTCATTGCTAAGTTTGGCAGGTCAATTATCCCAGCAGGTGACATTCTGCATGTGTCCCTTGTCCTTTTTATTGCGATAAAGGGGAAAGGTAGCATAGCTGTAATACTTAATAATACCCAAGTCTCTCAGGTTCCATTTCTGGTGGATGTCTTGTCTTTAAATGCGAGGAGAGTATCCTTTGAAAAGAATTTCAGCACAAAGTAGTACAGAATTTAACTGCAAAAGAAAATCCAAGTCTGGACATAAAAAGACTAAGAAATAATAAAAATACAGTGAGGACGGGCTGGAGGAGAAATGCTAATAAATGTGAAATTTCATACTTGGGGGGGGGGGCTTGCTATATGTTTTTTAATTAAGAATTTTGCACTTCTGTAGTTACAGGTTTATATAGCATACTATTCTGTAGAGGATTTTATAGCTGAGCTCCCTAGAAATGCTGTAAACTGAAACATGAGGAAATCCTAACCAGCTCTTTCTTTGTTTGCTCGTTTTCCTAGTTTTTCTCTTGTGTGCATTACCATGCAAGAAAAAAACCCTCCTGTCTTTACTTCTGTTGGATTGCTTTGAACTGTACTATTGCATATCTTGTTTTATATGGTTTAAGTTGTATGCAAGGAAAACAGGATAACAATGAGGAAGATAAAGTAGGAAGAAAAATGCATTGTTGCATATATCTGTGTGCATGTATTACGCGAGTAAGTATGTGCATAGATAGGTTTTGACTAGAAATCTTTGGCCATTCTGTTGAACTGAGTGTCTAAAGTAATAGTGTGTAGGAGTAGAATGGGGAATATTTGATACTGAGAATTACATAGCTATTATTTTAGGGGGGAATCACAGTTATTGGTATCAGTACTTTATTTGTGCTATTTAGTTTTTAGTGTATGTGTGTATCTTACAAAAACTCTGAAAGGGGAGGAGGGTAGCTTTGAAAATAGATTAAAGCACTGAGAACTCAGTAAGCTTATTGTTAGACCATAGACATATACATTTTTAAAGAGTATTTTTTTTAAGTTGTTTTATAAAATAGTTTCTTGCACTTTACCTGCTGGCTTTTCAATTTGGTAGATAACATCTGAACTCCAGCAGAGTTTTATAATCCCCACGTGCTTAAATATACTAAATGTTCTTTTTCCATTAAGGTTAATGTTCGTGAAGAAATTGAAGAGTTTTTTCCAAGAATGTGGAAGATAAATCAAGATAAAAGAAGGCTAATGAAAAGTATTAAAGATCAGAAAATTAAAATTGAATGGGGGAAAAAATTGAACAGAAGATTGGTCAGATAGAAGCACTTGAATATTTTTTTAAGGCTATAATGAATTGTTTGAATTGGGGAAGAATACACGAAGTATGAAAAATGAAAAACTCAATGAAGAATGAAGAAAAGTAGAAAGCAAGAGTGAAGTAGAATTAAAAGAATCTGGAAGAATGAATGGGTCCTAGGTTAAGTAAATGTATGGTTTATGTTCCAGTGTCTGTATGATCAAGTTGTAGATGAATTTGCATGATTACTTAGTTAATAGAGAATTGGTGATCTGGTTCAAGCAGGGACCTATTTGAGGAAAGCATACAATATTAACAGTGGGTTAGCAAAATGAAATTTGTTTTGGAGGGTATTGCCTAACCATTTGTTTTTCAGGAGCAATCAGTATAATAGAATTACTGTACTTTAAATGTTAGGAGTTAGGCATTTATACAACCAATACCATTTTTAATACTATCTTTTTTGTTAGGAGTCTCGCTCCCAGTCAAAATCTCCAGCTGGGAGTCCTGCTCGTGTAAAATCGGAGAGCAGGTCAGGATCTCGCAGTCCATCGCGGGCCTCCAAACATTCTGAATCGCACTCTAGGTCAAGATCAAAATCAAGGTAGGTCCATGAAGTTATTTGTGTTAATATAGTGTTCCTGCTTATGCCTGCTTTTGGGTATACTGGTAAGATTTCCCCTGTTGGAAAAAGTTATAAACCTTGTGAGGTGCATTAACCAGGGCTATGTTAATTTCCATGTTAGCAGTCATATACGTTGACCGAGTTGAGATTAGAGTTCATGAGTAATAAAGCATGGGTGTGAATAGGGAAAGTAATATAAATAAAAGAAGTAATGTAGAAATAACAAATGTGTAGGTTTATCTCTTCCAGAAGAGAGCGAGAAGGGATTATGTCTCAGTTTTGTAAAAGCTCCTGCCTCCTTCACCCAGATCTTTTTCTGGGGAGACGGACTTTTGTGCGGACCTCTCTTTCTTGGGGAAAAAAAAGTCAAGTGAGAACTTCAGCAAAGGTAGTCTGGGTTAGGTAGAAGGAGTAAGCTTTCTAACTGTTGGAAGGTGCTACTTGGGAAGTTCTTGACATTCCTTCATTGGAGGCTTTATAAACAAAATCTGAGAACTGTGATTTAAAATGGGCATGGAGAGCTTGATTTCTGGAAGCTTTAAGATTTAAATTCATTTTTTAATGCTGCACATGTCCTTCTGCGTCCTTTTTTATCCCAAGTGTATGTTTGCAGAGGCCAAGTTTTATAGTTCTGAGAGAGTTTGCTAAGAACAGAGGAGAGATGTCATATTCTCCCCCGCCCCCCAAGTATGTGTCTGATTTAAGCCCACCCAGTAACTCAGCACCACACAGCTGCTTGCTCACTCCCTTCCTCCCTCTCTCCTGGCAGGATGGGAAGTTGAATCGAAAGAATGTAAACCCTACGTCTTGAGATAAGAATAGTCCAGTAACTAAAGTATAATATAAAACTACTAGTAATAATAATGATAAGGGAAATAACAAAGGGAGAGAATATAAAACTAAAAAGGAAAGAGGAAAAAAAAACAATAAAACCATGTGTTCACATTACAGTTGTTCACCACCTGCTGACCAATTCCCAGCCCAATCCAAGCAGGTATTCGGGCCGAAGGGTGATTTCCCCTAGTATATATATTGCGCATGACATGCTGTGTTATGGAATACCCCTGTGGCTAGTTTGGGTCAGGTGTCCTGTCTCTGCTTCCTCCTGGCTTCTTGTGCCCCTCCTCACTGGCAAAGCATGAGACTGAAAAGTCCTTGATGAGGGTAAATGCTACTGAGCAACAACTAAAGCATTAATGTATTATCAGCATTGTTCTCAGACTAAAGGTAAAACACAGCACTGCACCAGCTACTAGGAAGGAGAAAAATAAGCTGTTACACCTGAACCCAGTGTTGCCTGGCTTATACCACCTATCTTCTCTCTTGTACCATTTTACTGGTGAAAATGGGGGTAGCTACCAAATCCTTCTTTTGTCAATGGAGAGAGAAGACAAAATGGAATTTGTAGCTCCAGAGGGAAAAGAGGCATTGCGCAGTATTATGTTGTCATTGTCATCCCCTCCCACAGTTATTGGGAGAGGTCAGTATTCCATCTTCCCTGTTCCTGTATACCTATATATGCTTTGTACTAGGGCAGCTGAAAAAGAGTTACTGTGCTCTTAATTCCCAAAGTTCAGCCTAATGTTATAGCTTCTTGCAGTGTTTAGCCATATTACTAACATAATGCCTGTATTTAAATCATGCAGCTTTAGGATGATGCTGGACAGGATGCTGGGACATCCAGTCTGGGTCATGCATTGCCTGGAAAGGTTGGACCAAATGATCCTTAAGGTCCCTTCCAACCTGGTATTCTATGGTTCTGTAACAAAATTGAGCTAATCATTGCCAGATATCTGCAAAGGAATGTTTCAGGAGTTAAGCAGGGTTTTTTTTGGTCTTGAATACTTTTAAAGTCTAGGTGGAAGTTCATTTGTAGATACTACTTCACTGTTGTGCTGCTAGATCTTTCCATTTTTTACAGCCAAGACAGTATTTTACAGTGTGGCATATCTGGTTTCTCTATCATTGTGCAAGTGTTAGTTACATGTGCAGCCAAGCTGATAAAAATTTTAATTTTGAACTTCCTGAAAACTGTCATGAATGTAATCCTCGTTGTATGCCAGAAGCACTCTCACAAAGTTAAAAATGATGCTACCAAGGAGGTTATTAGAGATCCACACAATCTTCAGATGTGCAAAGTAGGCGAAACTTAGCTATTTTAATTGTATCTTAAAATAAATAGATTTTTCTTCAGGAAATGTAAGGCTGACAGTTCAATACACCATCTGCATATGCCTAACTAAAAGTTTTCTTTTTGTTAAAGATCCAGGTCCAGAAGACACTCGCACAGACGTTACACTCGTTCCAGATCCCATTCCCATTCTCATTCCCATAGGAGACGTTCTCGAAGCAGATCGTACACGCCAGAATACCGTCGCCGAAGGAGCCGTAGTCATTCTCCAATGTCCAACAGGAGAAGGCACACTGGCAGCAGAGTATGTCATGTTCATCAAGGCTGAGTATCAAAAACCAGTTACTGCTTACACCAGTGTAGTCCAAAAGCATGCACCTTTTCTGTGCATGCTTGCAAATGTACAGTATTGATAAGATTGACTAGAGAAGACAAAGAAAATTCTGAAGTGTTTATTTGGTTAATAACAAACAGTACATTGTGTTGAAGGTTGCTTGTGATTTTATACTTGTGAGTAATTAAATTGGTTTTAACTTGACAAAATAACCCATGTATTATTAACATGTAATAGGAAAATTTACAGTTAAGAAAAGGATCAGCAAGTCTCTCAAAATGTAAATGAGAAGTATCTCTCTATGGACAGGAGGAATTTTAAGTACACCACCCAAGATCTAACATCTTAGGTCACTCTGAGAGTTTTCTCCCAATGGCCTTTATGATCTGTTTCAGTGCCTTAGCTTCTGGTTCCACATCGCTTCAGACTGATCTAAATGAGAGCTGTTAAACACAGGTCTGCCTGTTTCTTCGTGAGGGCTGTTTTACTTCCTGATCCTTTAGGTTTATTCTGGTTTAGTTTGTTAGTAATCCCATGGAAAAGAGTATAGTTTTTTTTGCTGGCTTGCCTTGTTAAAACAGCTCACCAGGACCAGATAATACCGGTGTGAGGGAGAAGACGAGCATATGAAAAAGGGCAAGACTAAAACAGTGCTAACGTACAGTGGCTTAAGCTGTTGGGAAGCAATGTTCATAGTTACACGTCTTGTGGATTGTTGCCA
The DNA here is from genome assembly GCF_033783945.1 of Neopsephotus bourkii. Lineage (NCBI taxonomy): Eukaryota > Metazoa > Chordata > Aves > Psittaciformes > Psittacidae > Neopsephotus > Neopsephotus bourkii. Next base: position 458,471 of record NW_026902015.1, read on the forward strand.
GTGTGTAATCATGATGTAGTAAATATGACTCTAATGTCTTGAAAATTGGCAGGAATAACTGAAAAGAGTTAGCAGATTTCCTGGTAAGAGATGAACAAATCCACTTTACTATTTTAGGAAATATTAGAATATATTGCTGTGCAAAGAAGACTTTTTGCCTTGGAAGTGGCTGTGAAACAGTTTTGTTTTCAGAGAGTTTCACATTAATTCTAAGGAGTAGTTCTAGTAGTGTTGAAACTGAAGTCAGCCATATTTGGGTCCCCTCAATAACAAGGTACTGAAGACACCAGGAAAATTGCTAGCAATTTTGCCACCTCTGATCTTGTAGAGAGAACTTGCCTACTGTGTTGATAGGAGGCAGTACAAAAAAAACCCCTCCTATAAAAGCCTTTAGTCCTCTGCAGTCAGTTTAGTGCTTCCAGTGGTGATGTAACTGTCACTTGCTGCTTAGGGTGTGGAGACTGATTCTCAGTATTTCTCTTGCCTAGAAAATGTAGTTGGGTTTAAGTGTATGGGGGATGTATAAAAAAGGACAGTATACTGCTATATGCTGTGTGGAGGGGCATGTCCAAACAATGATTTAAAAGACTGAGGGATTTCATTAGAATCACGAGAGTTTGAGCGATAAGAAGGCTATTAGTGCCATTGAATTATCAGGTAGATTGAAATATTTATTATTAAAGAAGCTTAAACCTCTATAATTAAAACTTTCAAATGACAGACTGCTAGATTGTGTTCTGCTTTTCAGATATTACAAGGAATTGTAAAAGATTCATGTCTTAAAGTTTAAAGTTTGGCAAAGGGAAAGAATGAAAGAAACTTCAAATATATGAATAGTTTGGGCATTTTATTTTCAAAATGGATTCCTGAACAAAAGCACTGAAAAGAACATGACAGAAGATATAAATATGTTTGTTCTTTGAATCAGGCTGAAACGCAAGCTCTGAGGCATAAATTACTGTGCATCAGGGGCTTTGAAAATCTGAAACACGTTTTGACTGTGTCAACTTCCAGTTACTATTCTAACAGAAACATTAAATCCCTGTGACTGTTGCTGCTGTTTTAAACAACTGAATCTAGAATAACGTGCCAGAAATTTAACTGAAAAAAATGCTAATTAATAATTCTTACAGTGGAATTTGAATTAGGTAAGCTCTGTAGCACGTAGAGAAACCTTAAACCTAATGGAGAAATTGTACAATTTCACAGAATGATTTGTGTTGGAAGCACCCTTAAATGTCATCCACTTCCAGCCCCCCTGCCACAGGCAGGGACACCTCCCACTAGACCAGGTTGCTCCAAGCCCTGTCCAACCTGGCTTTGAAAACTGCCAGGGATGGGACAGCCACAGCTTCTCTGGACAACCTGTGCCAGCGCCTCACCACCCTCACAGTGAACAACTACTTCCTAATATCTAATCTAAATCTCCCCTCTGTCAGTTTGAAGTCATTCCCCCTTGTCCTGTCATTATCTGCTCTTATAAGAAGTCCCTGTACAGCTTTCCTGTAGCCCCCCTTTAAGCACTGGAAGCTGCTCTAAGGTCTCCCTGGAGCCTTCTCTTCTCCAGGCTGAACAAGCCCAGCTCCCTCAGCCTGTCTCTGTAAGAGAGGTGCTTCAGCCCTCTGATCATCTTTGTGGCCTCCTCTGGACTCTGGCAGAGTAGAGGAGGAGAATCACCTCCTTTGATCTGGTGGTCACACTTCTTCTGATGCAGCCCAGGATACAGTTGGCTTTCTGGGTGCAGGCGCACACTACTGGGTCATGTTGAGCTTCTCATCAGCCAGTACCCCCAGGTCTTTCTCCTGAGGGCTGCTCTCAATGCAGTCTCTTCCTAGCCTGTATTTGTGCCTGGGATTGACCCAACCCAGGTGCAAGGCCTTGTACTTGGTCTTGCTGACCTTGATGAGGTTGGCATTGGCCCACCTCTTGAGCCTGTTAAGGTCCCTTTCTATGGCATCCCTTCCCTCAGGTGTATTGATTGCATCACACAGATGGTGCCGATAGTAAACTTGCTGAAGGTGCACTCTTTCCTACTGTCACATCACTGAGAATGAAGTTGAACAGTGTCAGGCCCAACACTGGCCACTAAGGAACATCACTGGTCTCCATTTGAGCATCAAGCAGTTGGCAGAAAAATTCATATTTGACTTCCTTTAGTTGAAGTAACATGTATGAAGTAGATCCATATCCCACATCGTGTTAAAGAATCATGAGTCGTCTTGACGAGTTTCACACAACTGGCCTTCAACACTTCTTACTCTCTAGATAAAAGAAGCAGGTCGCTTTCATCCAGCTCACAAGTGGAAAGAGAAACTTTCAAATGTGAATACTGACTTTCAGTATAGTTGGATATGAAATGTTGAAGGGGGAGGAAGCTTTGGTGGACACTAAATTATAGTTCAGCTTCTGGTGCTGAAGAGCTCAAATGCATTTATTGTGTGCAACTGGAGCCAGTGTGCACAGTACTGATGGTGATGGTGCAGAAGGACTGATGGTGGGAGTTGAAGCTGGCTGACGTATTTCTAGCACGCATTAATGTCATCTGTGTAGCTTGTTGGTCACTCAAGTGTGAAGAACTAATAAAATAGGTTGCTGTTAATTCTGTAGCTTTTCTGTAATAATACTTAATTTTTATCAACTGAATTCTTTACCAACACAGGTTCCTCTTTGTCTTTTTTTTCTACAATGCCATAAAAACAGGTTGGTGGGTTTTTTTGAAAATGGGAATATTGAAATGGTAACAGCTCAAGTTAAGTTTTGTAATAAACCATGTGTAGTTTTCTTCAGATTAAAAATGGTTAATAACTGAGAAATTTTGATATGCAAATGTTTAACTTGTTTTTTATAAACTTAATGGGAGTTGAACATTTGTCTTACCAGGCTAATCCAGATCCTAATACCTGCCTTGGAGTGTTTGGTCTCAGTTTGTATACCACTGAGAGAGATTTGCGTGAAGTCTTTTCCCGTTATGGACCTCTGACTGGTGTCAATGTGGTTTATGATCAACGGACTGGACGATCAAGAGGATTTGCTTTCGTCTATTTTGAGAGAATTGATGATTCTAAAGAGGTAAATTCACACTTTGCGACTTGTAACAGATGTGCTCTTTGTGCATTGTCTTCATCACTATCTCTGTGAAAAACAAGCCCGTGGTTTTTGATGTATATTTCACTAGCAGGTTTTCACAGTGAGATTAGTTTAAAATACTTTATTCAAACAACATGGTGTTTTTGAGCATGTTAGCATTTTAGTTCAGTGTTCTGATGCTTGGGTAAATATTGAGCATGAGCTGCATTGAATCACTAATGCACATTGTGTATTGATTTTAGTCTCTTACTTCAAAATGAAAATAAGTCTTTAGACCTAGAAACCTCTTAGTATTTTTGAAATATTTTGAAAGTTAATTTTTCAGAATAGTTTTCTCTGTCTACCAAAGTTCTGAAGGTTCTCTTTGCTTTACATTTTCTTCTTTAAAAGCACATCATCATGCATTTGAAAAACAATGTGGTTTGTCTCAATTTCTGCCTTGGTCAGTGTCTGCTGGTTATGGAGATAGCTATTTACAGTTGGACTGAGTTGTTGTTAGTATAATAGATCTGTAAGGAAAGAATCGAAACATATGAACAGCAGCTTGTATTATAGTTTATGACAGTAAGCAGTACTTTATCTGTGAGAGGAAGGATACTGTGAGCTTTACTACATTTACTGAAATTTGTAGTTGAAATTGCTATTAAAACTAAAGTAATTTTCTGAAAAAAAAATCTTTTTTCAAAAGTTGGGCTTTTTTCTTTAGGCTTTCAGTGTGGGATTATCTGTTTATTTTGGGCAAACTGAGTCACAGACTTCAAGCATCTTGTTTATGGATTAGTATTCTTGGGCACATGTTTCAGATTATCTGTGATTCTGTTTACATTTGTCAAGTGTATTCATAATGTTTGGATGTGATTTCTCACTTAGCATTGAAGGGAGGGAGGGTAACAGCTGTGGAACCTACTGTCAGTAGCTGAAAAATGAAAACTGATGGTAGCTGATGATATTTTAATGAAAATAGCTTTGTGGATGAATTGGTTTAACTAGAATCAGTTCTCATCTTTGATTGATTTATGATATACACAGAGAATCAGTTTATGGGAAGAGTAGGGTTTGTATATGTGTGGTTGTTGCAGGTTGTTAGGGGTAAGTAAAAGAACACAAAACTTCCTTTAGTGTCCCTTCTGTATTTTCCCCACTATCACTCGCACAGGTAGAGAGGGGAGTTAATAGGGTGGATAGCTGTATATTCCATCTTTTGTGGCCTTCTGTCTTCTACTTTCAGCTTTGTATTTCTTTGCACTCTGAGCTCAGCAGGATTTTGAAACTGTTTCGTAGAACATTTAATGTACAAAATACTTGCACAATATTTCTTGTCACATCCGTGTGCCAGTCTTGTCTGTTTTACAGCTTCATATATCTTCAGAAGTAGGGTTTTTTTTCCTTGTTGCCATGGACAATGGTCATGCATGACACCATGCATTTCTTAAAATGTTCCGTGTAAATAGCATGAAGTAATTTATTTTAGTATAAAGCTCTTTTGGCAGATACGGCAAAACTGGAATGCAGAGAGAAAAAATAGGATATTATGTACAGTCAAAAATACGGAAATAAAGATGAGCATGTTGAACAGGAACTGAAATAATTGAGAATGTAATTAAACCCTTTTGTTTTTTCTCTCCAATGGGCTAGTGCGTGAAAAGGGGGAAAGGGTGCAAAACTTCCCAACGCTTGGAATATGCATAACTGAAGTACTTTGGCAAAAACAGTGGGAGAAGAACTTGTTTGTTTGACTTATTTCATGGACCTTGAAGATGAATTTAACGATGGCATTGAATGGCAGCTAGTGTAGAAAAAGGGAATATAGCTACAGGCATGAAACTCTGTGGCACGTCCTGTAGGAGAACACTTGAAGGACATGAAGTAATTCTCTGTGTGGAAGGTAGATCAGATCTGAAAAGTTGAATATGCATAAAAACAATGACACTTGAATTACTGTTGTTCTGAGTAAATACCTTTTCTCTTAAAAAAGCCCTAAACCAAAACCCCAAACCTCCAACACCCTGAGCATCTGAACAAAGAGAATATAAAACTTGAGATGTTAGAAGTATGTTTCAGCCTTCGTAAAGCAGTCATAGACGAATTATATGTATGTAGAACTCTACAGAGAGATAAGGATTTCCCATTATCTCTACTATTGTCCTTCCAGGAGAGGTAAAATGGGACACCTATAAGTTGACATGCTCTCAAACACTTAATATGAAAGTTCAGTAGCAGTACTGAGTGGTTTCTATCACAGCTGAGGTCCCTCAGGGCCATGTAAGATAGCATTTCTTAAAAGTACTTTGCTGTATCCTAAAAGTAACAAAGGGGCAACAGTAAAGTTTATTTTGACTTAAGCTGGTTTAGACTTTCAGAACTTCAGTTTGATTAGCAGCCTAGTTGTTAACTGTTTATGATCATCTTAGTTATAAAGAGGAGCAGAGATTTATTACTTTTTCAGAACTACTAGTTGAGCAGCTGTCAGAGCATCACAGTACCCTCAGTGATTCCACCTTAACAGGAGTGGGAAAGAAATGTTGGATGCATGTGTCCATTGTAAAGGAGATTTCTTGTGGAATTTCTTCTACTCTGAAGCTCTACTACTGTGATGAAACTGTATGGTCTGGCTGAAGGTTTCTTTTCCATCAAATGCCTTTCTGCAATGGCCTGGTTTTTGCAACATAGTACTTAGCTGATTGTTTATGTTCTGACCCATAAGGAAGATGCTCACAGATGTTGAGGATTGATAGATGATTGTCCGGAAACCCTGAGGGTTTGCTGTGGTAATGTTCATTCTGCTGTGCTAGTTCAAAAGCTATTTAAAAAACTTACGTTGTTAACTACCCTTTTCTAGGAGAAGGGGTATTCTTTCTTGTGTGTGTAGTGCTTTTTGGTTTTTGTAAAGTTATGTTGGTTTACTTTATAAAAAAAAACCCAAAACCCTAAACCTTTTCTAAGTAATAGTTGGTACTGCTTTTTTGTCTTGTGTGTTGCAGTGTCTTGTCTTATGTTGGCCATCCTTCTGCTCAGTCTTTAGAGCCACATGTGCAACATTATGCAAAGGTCAAGATCTGTAAACATCTGTTCAAGACCTGTTTCTCAAAATTGGCATTCTTACATAGTTCTAAGTATTGTCGATGCTGGCACTGAGCCAGTGTTATAATATTGTCATTTTGCAATATTTACACTAAATTATAGAGGATATTCACCTGATTATCACATCAGGATTTTCTTTCTGTGTTTAGAGGAACCCAAGCTTTTATATATTAGAAGTAGTGGTGGGAAGGTTGGTGGAAGGGGATTGATTATCTTGGGTTAACCATAAATTGAGAATGATGAGTAAAAAGTGCTGGCAGTTCTAGGGAGATGATTCGTATTACAGTTATTAGGGATTTAATACACCACTATCCAGCTTTTTAGTAACTCAGAAAATGAGGTATTGTTTTTTGAGAATACTGTGAATGTACTATATATCTGTAGCAAGAATTCATCTGACAACCATTAGCTACGGCAGCTGTTGGCAACATGGTGTTTTCTGATTTCTTATGCTAGTTACATGCTATTTGCAGTTCTGACCACCTTCCAGAACCGTTTTCTGAAGTAGTGTTCATTAGCAATCAGTACAAACTTTATCTAGACAAACTGAACTATTAGCATAATGCAGTTACCAGAGACCAGAATAACAGGGTTTATCATTTTAATTTGTAAGACATTTAATCTGTGGTGCAAGCAGACCATCTTAGAAGCACCATTATTGGCCAAAACTTCTTCCATAGCTTGTTGAAGAAATGCTTTAAGTACTGTTTGTGGTATCAAAAGGGACCTTAGTATACCAGAAAAAGACACAAGAATGTCTCAAATGTTTGGAATTACAAGTTGCAGACTTGTGGAGACTCTGAAATACCATGAAATCATTAATGCTTGCAGAAACATACCCAGTTACTCATTCTGGTTCTCTAAAATTCTGTATTTCTTGACTCTGCAACTCTTTAAAGTACACTTTAAAGAGTATACATTCACTCAATAGGTGTTTAAGCTCAGAAAATTATATTTTAAAATATTATCATTGTCAGTATTCTGATAATGGTTTAAAACCCCCAAAGCCTTAGAGAATATGAATTGACTGTTGTTCAAAAGTGACATGAACACTTGAAATCAGCTTAGCAGATCACAGTAAGTGGGGGAAAAAAAAGGGTTTCATAGTTTGTTTTTTCATCCCATCAGTTTGGGTTGGTTTTTTTTCCATAGGGTCCTTTCAGATGTCCTCATTAAAATCCAGACTTGAACTGGTGATACCAGTATACTGTGGTGTGAAGGGCTAATCTGTTGTGCCTGTGTGTCCCATGCTGCACCTGTGATACAGTGGAGATGATGTTTTCATGGGTAGCATTACATTCAATATGGGAAGGACTTGAGTAGAAAACAAGTCAGAACCCTCTCCAAAATCAGCAAATGGAATAAGGCAGTATCTTATGTCTTTCAAATCATTAAAATACATTTTCACAGTAGTCCCAACATATATTGCTCGTGCTTGACTCTTTGGTTGTATTCAGTCTGTGCATCACTAATGTTGTGGTGATGCCACGCTATTGAAGTAACTCAGAGCAGTTACTCACTTGAAATAATAGACTCTATGATCTCTTGTATGATACCAGTGGTATCTTGAACTCCATAGTAGAAATGTCAAGTGACTGTGACATCAGCTCTGCCACTGCCAAGTCTCCTCTCCCCTGTTCCTCCCCACACCCTTTCCCCCAGTGATCACAGTGCAGGTTGCAGAAATTTCCCACATTGTCCCTGTCCAAGCTGCTCTTACTGGCATAATCCAGGCTGAAAGATTATTTCGTCTTTTTCAGTGAACTCTTGATTGCTTAAGTACCAGTCACCTCTGCAAATTTGTGCATATATGAAAAGTTCTGTGTTTCCAAGCTTGCTTTGTGCTACCTAATTGCTAATACATGTAGAAAGCACCACATGTAATAAATATAAAATGAAATACAAATCTGTTAGATTTAATGCTTGCTTTCTATCTGTTAGAGCCACTGAAGGCTGTGATCCTGTAGTTTGGGAACTGCTCATTTTGTCAAACTAGCACTTTACGCATTATCACTCGAAGGAGTTTTGTTATTATAGATAGCCTGCTGAAGGTTTAAAACTGTACTCTAAGGCTGAATTACTACCTCTGCCATTCCCAATCTCATTCTCTTGTTTTCTGACTGCAACCACGTATTGATGCGTATTCTGGCCTACAAAGTCATTTTTTCCTTAGGCTTTGCAACCAAACCTAGCAGTACATGTTTATAGAAATCCTGTTTGCTTGCTTACCATCACTGTGAAGAAGCTGTGCAAGTCTTCTAACAACATTTGCATATTTGGAAGAAAATCCAGGTTGAAATAAAAGTGGACTGTTGAGTTGAAGGCTTCTAAGAGGGTATTGTGTGTCTCAAACCCCTTTGAACTTTTTGTTTTTCTGTTTAAAATGTTTCATGTGATGATCTGGAAAATACACTTCTGTCTCTTAAACAGTATTTGAGAATGTCTTCTGCAGTGTTAGAGCAAGTGTGCAATTTTTTTCCCTTGGACATTTACATGTTCTTAACACAGCATTTGTGCATACCCAAAACTAGTAAGAAAAGCAAACTGAAATTTGTTTTGACTATTGCATTCTGGTCTAATGAAATTTTAAATCCAAAATTTGATTATGAGCTGTTCTAACTTTAACAGAAAACACAAAAGTTTCAGAAATTGGAAGCACAAATGGTTTTACGGCCTTTGTAGAAAATAACTACTGTTGTATCACTTGGCTGAAACAAGGTTTTCAAATAGGGCTTTTGGTCCTATTGTAGCAGTCCTTAGCCAACAATGTAAATACTTTGTTTCAAAAACCCCTGGTGTGTGCATTAAGAATAATGCGGAGAATTTAAAAACCTCCTTGGGAGGAATTTCCAGTTACTGACTGTGATACATACTATCAATTGTTGTTAGCTTCATAATGTCTGTGTGGCTTTTGGCTTTTCTGCACTCGGGGAATACAGTCGAAACTTGTAAAAGGCTTTGTTATGTCTGTATATTTAATAAATACTTTGATTATTTTTATTTATTTCTTTTGTTGGCAGTTGTTGATGGCAGCTGTTGAAAGCTAAGAAAAGTTTTAATACTGAGTAGGTAATTAGATTTTGTGACCAGGGTGTGTGGGTTTCGTGCGGACTGGTAACTATGAACTGATCTTCATCCACTGAAATGTTACACGTACTTGGTACTTTCAAAAGAAGCAAGCTTCAAAACCAGCTCTTCATCTGTCTTGCTGTTATGTTGGCTGTTCTCTGTATCATCCTTATGTCAAAAAACTCTTCCTCTTAAAAAGGTGTTTATTCTTTTAACTAAATGATGTGCCAGATATTCTGGATTTGAGGTGGCTTCTTGTTAGTTAAGCTTATTATTCTGCAAGTTGCTGATGAGATATAAAAATGCCATGTAGCAGAAGTGTCCTTAGCTTTCAAAATTGCATGTTGCTGCATTTCCAGAAAGATGCTTTTCATCATGAAGCTAATTTCTCAACCAGCTATTTGCAGTTTTCATTTTTAGGTTTGTGTGCACATAGATTCCTAGGATCTGTGCAAAAATTTAGTTTAGTTTAGTTTAGATCATCCTTGTGAAACAGGACTTAAAAAAAGTCTCAGGGCTGCGAAACTAAAGTTAATGTTCCCGTTCTGTTCGAGAAACATACTTCAGTGTGTGCTGAAAGACTTTATATCCTCTTTGGCTCTGCCTTGCAGTTAGCCAAAAGTAGTTGGTTTATTTTTGTGCGGGAATAGAACTCACTAGGTGGCGATGTAGTACAGATATAAACAACACTACTAACACCAAACTAAGTGTAGTTAAATAGGTTAGTGATAATTCAGTCACTTCTAGTTTGGGGGCATCACAGTTAAATCATGTGAGTGTCGTATTTTTGTTTCCTCCTCTGAGTTGTGTGTTAATTCAGTAAGTCCTTGTTAGCAGCAAAAAGGTAAATTTCCAAATAGTTGTTTGCTTCATTATGTAATTAAAAAAACAAAAAGAAAAGCTCTACTTAAGTAAAGAGGCACCCTCTCATTTTGAGGTTGTGTGTGGCTCCTCACAGTTAAATAATAGCAAAGTGCTTGTGTTCCTTAACTCAAGATTGTAACACTCCACACATGGAAAATACGAATAGTGTATGTTGGGCAGAGTGCTGTGCTTAGTGACATGAAGAGGTGTGTGCTGGTATTTCAGAGATCCCAGAGCAGCTCATGAAAGGATTAAAAAAAAAAAAGTTGTTTTGCAAAGTTTTATATTTTTTAAGTCCAGCGTTAACTCTTTGTCAAATTCTTACGGCTGTGGGCTTGGTCTGGGTTTTTTTGTAAAGTGATTGTTGCCTGAATATAATTTGCAAAAGTACACTGTGCTCCCTTGAAAAACTAATTTCAGGATTTTGAGTTTGTGAAAGGCCATTGTATTGATTCTCAAAGAGTAGAAGCAGGGGCTAGAACACCCAGTGAGTATGTGCAGGGGCTGCAGGCGGCTCTGAAGGCACAGGCTTCTCAAGCGCAGCCCCTTCTGTGTATCGCTTTAGCGAGCTGCTATTGTCAGAGTGAGTGGGGAGGAAGGTTGTAATTAGGTATCCATGTAGGCTGAACCCGCCATTTTACTAAGCTCTGCTGGAGTAGGTCCTTGTAAGGGAGATGGCAGGAGGCTGGGAGAGCATGAAATGGCAGCCGACTAGCAGTAATCCGGCCATATGCACCCTACAGGAAGCCACTGTTTTGCACAGCTTTTGAATCCGCCCGTCCCCTCTGGGTCAGAGACGGCGGGAGGAAAGATGCAGTTTTCAGAAAAAAAGATGTTTTGATTTTCAGCTCTACCTTTCTGATGGGTGCAAGACAAAGTCTAGGGAAAGTGACTGTGTTAGTGGTTAGCACTGTGCTCTCTTAAAGGATTGTGTATCACGTTAGTCCGCCACCCCAGTGTGGTCCTGTAGCATGGCAAACGGGCCAGGGGACAGAGATGAGCCATTCACCACAGTGGGGCACTAGTAACCAGTCAAAATAAAACACGTGCAGGACTTGCTTTTCTGATGGAAAATAATGTGTTCTATACATAGCCTTCCACAGTTACCAGTAGGTTGCAGGTTTCATGCCCCTGTTCCTTGTGTCTCCTGCAGGCAATGGAGCATGCAAACGGTATGGAGCTGGATGGCAGGAGGATTCGGGTGGATTACTCAATCACCAAAAGAGCACATACACCCACCCCGGGGATCTACATGGGCAGGCCAACACAGTAAGGATTCACTCATTTCCTGTAATGGGACTAAAATGGATTTAAATTGAATGCTTGGAGTCTGGTTGAAGAAACAGAATTACAGATATTTTTTGAAATTTTAGAGTTTTGCTAGTTGTATCTTATTACAAAGTTATTAATGGAAAGAACTCCTTACTGTGGTTCAGGTATACTATTAAATTCTACTGTAATTTATTGCCTCTATTTATAAAAAAATGAGTTATTTTTAAACAACACATATGCAGCACAGTCAGTTAATGTGGCCTTAGCTTACTGAAATTGGTTATTCTGGGAATTAGGCTCAAATCCCTGGTGGGGTTTCTGTTTGGTATTTTTGTTTGGCTTTTTTATTTTTGAAGGTGTTTTTCTGTCAGTGTTTCATTCTGAGATTGTTTTGGCGTGACATAATCTTAAGTGTCTTGATTTACAAGAACAATTTAAAAAAGCTTTTAAATCATTTTAATCAAGCTGAAGAGTAGATGTATAAAGTGATGATTTTGTGTTTTTTGGTTTTTCCTGAATAGTAGTGGAGGAGGTGGTGGCGGTGGAGCCGGTCGTCGCCGTGACTCATATTATGATAGGGGGTATGACAGAGGATATGACAGATATGAGGAATATGACTACAGATACAGGTACCTAGCCTTTATTTGATTTCTGTACAAACAGTGGATTTGTTGGAAAACCTGAAAAGTTAGGTGACAAAACTGTCACTCCATTCATAGCAAGATTCTGTATGTGTGCTTGTTGTGTGTTAGAGCCTCATTGCATTAGGCTTTGTGGGATTAATAAGTGATCGTAATCTCCAGTTTTTATGTTAATTCAGTTGTATAGTGAACAGTTGGGCAAGAGGTTAATTTTGCTACCTGAAGGAGGTAGAGCATGTGCCCTGTAAATCTAGTGGACAGATAGAAAGGAAAGTAATTTTTCCATGCTGTATATAGAACCAGGGACAGCTGATACACAGTGCTGTTTCAAAAGGGGTTATTTGTAGATGGGACTTTTAATGCTTGACATTTCATAACCATCTCACTGTTTTGAAAGTTATCTAGTTTCAGAGAATGTTGTTCAACAAGAATTGAAGGCATCTGGAGAAGCACTTCATGTGTTCACAGGGCTAGTGAGAGTTTAATAAATTCTTTGTCTGGGAGTATCTAACAGTTTTAAACACATCAAATAGAGAAATATAAAAGCATTTGTTAAATAACTAAGCCACAGCCAAATAAAGCTGAAATCATTCATGCAGGCCAAGTATTTCAGTGCTGAGAAAATGGTTGTGTTCTGTAGAAGTGATGTGAATAAGGCTTCTTTCATAATGGATGTTGTTGGGTTTCTTTTTCATTTCCTTTAAAGGAGACGATCACCATCGCCTTATTATAGCCGATACCGATCACGATCAAGGTCCCGTTCCTATAGTCCAAGTAAGTAAATACATGTGCATAAATACAATCTGGCTGGCTTGAACCTTGTTGTTACTAGTATTAAGTGATCAGTTGGAATTCTGAATGTGAAAGCAAGAAAGCTGAGATGATGTGGGTTCAGTTCGTGTGTAGTAACTGGTGTTGTCTTTTGTTTTGTTTTTGCAGGGCGTTACTGATGATCAGAAGTTACAGTTGAGGACGTGATTTTTAAATACAAAGTTCACATCTTGGCTTCCCTACTGCTTTCCCTCCCATCCTCCCTTCCTTGTCCTCCATCCAGCTCTTTTACAAATCTTTGGTTCATTTAGAATATACATATTTCAGTTGAAGTATTCCTGTTTTCCATCCCTTCTTATTGTAATACTCTTAAATATTGTAATTGTTGTAGTTTTTGTGTAGTAAAGCATCTTAAGGAAAATGAATTAGAGACCCCAAAGTGCTCATACATTTTGGAAGTCATTCCTATTTTGTTTTTAAAACAATTGGACTCCTGACTAATCAGAAGAGAGCGTTGGTATTTTTAAAGCTTGCATGTCATATGTAGTATACACACTCAGATACTTTAATCGAAACCTGCATTTCCAAGTAACTCGTTAATGTTTCTGTTAAAATGTTTACCTATTACTTTGATAAACAAGTAACGACTTTGAGCCTTTTCTGTAATGACAGATTTACTTAGATAGTCATGAACCAGAGGACTTGGTTTTGTTTTGTGTTGTTTCGTTGTTCTTTATTTGTCAGGTAGTTGCTTTGAGTGTAGATTATTTGAGCTAGAGTAAAATTTGGTATTTGACTGACTGGGAAAAGGAGAACCTTGTACACTCAAAATTGAGTCTCTGTTTTATAGACAAAGTTTCTGAATTGCTACACAGTGGATAATATTTGAAGTTAAAACTAAAAATCAGGGGTTTAATTGTACTAGGTTGAATATTTCCCCTTAATTGGTACAGGAGAGAAAATATTTATTGAACATGGCAATTAGTTATATAATTTGCTGTTTATTTAAAAGGGTAACAATAAAACCCACCAATATTTTGGTATTGCAGTAAAGATTAAGCAAGTTTTGTTTCCAGTCCATTTTGAAAGTATGGATGGAAGAACCTACAACTACACATAAACCTTTTTTCCCCTCTTCAATAAAAGCTAATTCCACTGAGATATGGTTTCTTGTCTTTTGTTCTGCATGTTGTCACCATAGGATACAGGTTAAACAAAACTTGATAATGCTGTGTGGATAATAAAGTCAGCATTTGCCTGTCTTCTTGGGAGTCTTGTCTTCCCTGAGAATTTGCCTGTGGTTACACAGGGTGGCAAAGCAGAGTGGGTCTTCCAGCTTCCTCTTGTGCCAGCTTTGGCACTCGCTGGGGTCATGGTGAGATGGTTTGAGAAACACGATTGACTTTGTTTAGATTTCTGGCAGGTTTTGCCCTCTGAAATAATGTGCCATGTGGCTGGTTGAATGTCAGTATTGGCACAGCAAAAGGAGTAGGACTACAAAGCCCTTGCAGCAAAGATCATCCTGATTGTCAGGGAGAGCCACCAAAAGTTTGTCAGCATTTTAAGATGGTTAGGGTATGAAATGTCATTTTGCTAACTACTTCTCAATGTCAGTGCCAGGAACTATTATCAAGTAATTAAAAGAAACGCACACATCTGGCTATTTCAAGAGCTTGGTAGAATAAATGAGGAGAAATGGGTGACAAAACAAGTTCTCGGTGGTTATTGCTCAATACTTCTTATCCATTGTTTTATTCACAAATTGCAGAGTTTTCACTCTCAGTAAAATGAAAGCAGAGAATCTGAAACACTGAAGTTAACATTCCAATTCTGATGATGTTACTGGGATTTATGGGTGATCCAGACCAATTAGGGGACATTAAGAAAATTGTTCTCTGTAAACCAAAATGCCAAAGTCTCAATGTGGAGAGCTCTTGGTATTCTTAATTTTGTTTTTGTTCTTTCAAAATTAATGAGTTGTGTGCAGAAATAGGCAACCGGATGCAAAAGCATGGGAAATGGCCACAGGGCTGGTTGCAGAGGCATTCAGGCTCGGGGAGTTACAATAATGGGAAGGGAGAAAGAAGAGGTGGCTGCTTCTTGCCAGGTTATGGGATTTGTGGCCAATAATTGCCATGGGTCAGGAAGTTAGCAAAGCAGCTGGGGAGCAGTTCAACAAACATGTTGCCTGCAAGCCGGAAAGAAGCATCTTAATCTGTACCTTGGAGACTGGTTTTTTTGAGCAGTCAGACCTAACAACCTGACGGTCCTGTTTGTCACGAGCCCATGTAAAGCTCCAAGTGGCAACAGTGAGGTATTGTGTGGTGTGTTTTGTGCTTTTATGCTGACTGATGTGATTCAGTCTGTTGGAAGAACAGGTGACAGCAGTAATTCTTGCTGTATTGGACATACCAGCACATGTATGTAATGGGTGAATAATCATAGTAAGGTTTGGGTTGGGAGGGACCCTAAAGCTCACCCAGTTCCAACCCCCTGCCATGGGCAGGGGCACCTTCCACTAGAGCAGGTTGCTCCAAGCCCCTGTGTCCAACCTGGCCTTGAACACTGCCAGGGATGGGGCAGCCACAGCTTCTCTGGGCAGCCTGTGCCAGCGCCTCAGCACCCTCACAGGGAGGAATTTTATTGTCAGCCCTGAATTGGGGCAGATAATTTGTATTTATTTCCTCATTTGTGTATTTTTTTGTAGTATTACTATTTTTTAACAGACCTATTGGTCAGAGATCTCTGTGTTAACAGTATTCTGGTAACTTCATCCTTGTGTTGTGCTCAGCGATGGAAACCGTGTCTGCTTTGTCGTGAAGGGATTCAGGAACTCCATTTTTACAAGCTCCTGATTCTGTTCATGAACTGAAATAGCCTGTGTAACTCATACTGTGTTTCTAAACACAGCTAGTTAAATAGATCCATACTTTCTATAGTCATTTTTCTATTTTCTCTAGTTCTAGATCACAGATCACATGCATAGTGACAGCACTGATCAAATACTGAAGTTTTGCAACGTAAGTCAACCTAAGTAACAAAGCTTACTGTTACTTTATGCTGGTCTACAGTATGATACAATGACTTGGGATTGTATTGAGGGGAATATTTAAATGATGAGTTTAGCCAAACCTGACAGTTCATCTGTGGGTTTGTATAGCCTCAATCCTAGGCATAGACTATAGAATGCAAGGTAACACTTGCTCTTAAATGTACTGTGTTCCCAAATGCTTCGAAGAAGTGGCCACGAGAAGCTCACCAGAGTTGCTACACAGGCTAGTCCCAGACTGTGTGTAATGGGAAACGTGCACCAGATGACAACAGCCAGACATACTGGTTTATATGTTGGGTCAAAAGAACTTCTGAGCGAGGGTGAGTGTGTGTGTGTGTGTAAAGATGGTGGCCATGAGGTGAGGTTTATTAAGGCAATACCACTTGGTCATTTGGCCTGTATGGCTCTACCTCAAACCTGTAATGAGATTAAGCCTGTGGTCTCGCTGTACTTACCGAAGTGTTTGGCTGTGGTGCTGCCTGGTACAGCAGAAGTGTGACCCAGCCAGCTGATGAATGCTTTTTTGGGCAAGCACAGGATGAACAGCAAGGTGTACTTACACCATTGCTGCCGTTTACTCTCGGGCTGCTGTGCTTAGCTGCTACAGTCCTCTAGATCTGAGGTGAATTCTCTGGAGCAGAGAAGGAAAACAACCTGGGATGAACACTTTCTATCGCTTTCCTTCTGCTGCTTTACACACAATATGAAACACCCATTTAAAAACCTCTGTCAAATACACCAGTGGCCTCGAAAAGGCCAGGAGCCACTTCAGCAGGTCTGTTGGGTTCCATGAGGAAGTGAGAGACCACCTTACGCAGAAGGAGTTCTTACCCCTTGTGCTAGCAACTGGGTTCCATCTGGTAGCTAACAGCAGATCTCTCACGTTCAGATTAACAGCCAAATTTATCTGACGAAACATGAACGAAGATCTTCCTTAACCAAGATCTGCAAACCTTTCTTTAGACCAGTTCTTGCACAAGTTGGAACTTGATGATCTTAAGGTCCTTTCCAGCCCTAACTATTCTATGATTCTAAGTGGCTGCAGTGCAGAAGGCTAGCGGTGCTTCCTGCGTAAAACAGTTTTTAAGCTTAAAAAGCAGTTATTTTCCTCCTTTCCAACCTGTGATATTTTTCAATTTCTTCTTTTGCTTTGGTGGGGCTCTTCGATTACAGAGGTGTCTGATGCTTTGGGCATCAAGAGTAGAGAACTGGTCACCAAGACCCAGACTGGTTGACTGTTCCACCATCCCCATCTGTGATTCCACCCTTATCCTCCTCCCAGCACCTCACTGGGAACAGGGCACATATTCTCTGCACAGCATCTCAAATACAGTCATTATGATCTGCCAGATTTTCCAGGCTGAATTTTCTCATGCCAACCCAGTCCCTAACACATGAAATAGAGCATCGGGAGCAAAGCAGCACAGGCACGAGTGATAACCCTCCAAGATGCTTCTGTATCTCTGTCTTTCAAGATTTATCCCAAAGGAAAATACTGACAAGTAACTCCTTAAGTTGCACACATGTATCATAGGAGCTTGCACAGGTCTTTATATTAGCTTTGAATGAAAAACAAAACCCCACATATAAACTCATTGGGGTAGAACAACAGATCAGTGCTGTGCAGAGAGCAGTCTTGCAGATCTCCAGATGAAGGAACCACAGGCTGATTGGAACCTTCTCTTTCATTGCTCCATTTTCACTCCTGTTCTCAGCATGATGGTAAGTAGCCAAGCTTTTACTGGTTTGGTATGTGGACCCAAGGTTATTTACAGCACTTCTTCAATGACTGTAAGCTGGCCCTCTCTGTATCACAGTAGAAACCTTTTAAACTCATGGAGATAAAAAGAACCTGAAGGATGGCTAAAGGTAACTGGTGTTCATACCCTACGTGACACTAGGCTTTAATAATTCACAGTGGCTCCATATCTTATATGGGCTCTGAAATCAGACACCCAACTCCCACAGCAGGGCAGGAAAGAAGAGCCACTGAATGCTGATTACTAAATCACTGTTGATGTGTGATTCTGCTACACTGGCAACACTGACCTTTACAAATGTTGTGTGGTACCAAACCTCCCAACAAACACACAAAATGCCTTCATCAGGGAGCATTCAACCGGTTGATGGCTTCATGTGCTCTGCTGGGATGTTTTGGGATGACCTCGGGTGATGGCCACAGAATGGATGGCTTGGGCAGTAGCTGCTGTCTCCTGCTTCCACAGTCTAGCATGTTTTCCTAATACTTCTCTTCCTCTTCTTCTCCTTGCTCTAGATGTCAGGTTTTCCTTTTCCCCAGGCTACAGGTTTCAGTGCAGGACTGGGCAGAGAGGAGCAACACCATGGGAGCAGGAGGTGATCAGTTTTACACTGAAAAATCCTACATGCCAAATCCCATGGTTACTTTACAGCTGAATTCCTCCTGGTTGAGGATCCTCTCTTCCATAAGGAGCTGCCCATTTGGATTCCTAGGTTCTGGCTTTAACAGCATTGTGTAGTAAATGCTTAAAAATCGGTCACTTAAAAGAAACAGAAAAAAAGACCCCAACAACAACCAAACAACCCCCCAAACCCCAAGATTTTAACAGTGCTTCAAATACAACTCCAGTATGACTGAAATATTCCCATAGTTCCACAGGGCATGAACACTTCTCACAGTTTTTCACCTTCCTTCAGAGCAATTAATGCGCTTTCGATGAAGGTTAATTACAGGTAGCCAAGTTTCCCATTAGCAGAACACTGACTGCCCCACTGTTGCCCCTAGCCAGGTAGAGGGATGCTGCTCAGCACCCCTTGTTCTCACTGGCTTTCTTTCCCCCCCTTGCATGGGGTGATGTACATGATAGTGCACTGAACGCTCTGTTCTCCTTGGCCAGAAGAGAAGGGGGAAAAGCAGAGATAGTCGGTCCTAACTTGCATTTCACATTCCAAAGGCTTTCCTCCTCGTGTATCAGTGCACATCTGATCAGTAAAGATGCCAGCTCGTCCCAGTGGACCATGACAAGGGAACATCTAGCAGACCTGCTGTGTCTTCAGAGCAGGTAAGGAAGGGTTATTTGTCGAGCTGAAGACTATCAAGGTGTGTCAAGGTGTGCTTCACAGGTTTACGACAACATAAGTCATAATTACAAGTGGCTAATGCCAAATCTTCTGACAGAGCTATGGCAGCAGAGGTAACTGCAGCTGTTGCTGCACAGCCGGGGTAGCTGTGGCCCTCTGCAATGCAGCTGGCTCTCCCAGCGGTGTTTGGTACCAGCACATTAGCTGCTAGCACTTCAAGGGAAAAGGTAGCAAAAACTAAGCTTCACTCAACACCAGCATTCTAGTGCTGGGCTCACACTCACAATGGAACATAAAGTGAAGGGATCTTTTGTTGTTTCAAAATGAGACATCCTTTCAAAGCCCAGATTTCCAGGTAGTCTTACACACAGTGTGTTGAATTTCCATCTACTCGAGGCTAGAAAGGAACCCATGCAGCAACCCAGCTGAGGATTTCACAGAAAGGAAACAAGAACAATAGGTCTTCGAAACGTAGAGACACAAAACCTCATGGAAGTTAACACCAGACTAGATATTGGTATAGCTGAGAACATTCCCTGGAAAGGGAAGTTCATGCTGGGATAGAGCTACCGGATGTGGTGGGAACGTAGGAGGTCTGGTTTCAGTTCCTACCTCAGCCTGTGTGGGTACCCTTGGGTAGAACAGTTAATCTCAGTTTCCCATGTATGAAGATGAGGTTAATAAATGCCCTTCTTGCATCATTTTTTCATCTGGTCTGTTCCAGCGTTGGAGGACAGTGGGCGATCCGCGAGAGGATCTGTGAGAGATGATTAAACAACTTATATAAATCCATAAATAAGTTCATAAAGTCTGTACCAGCACTGACAGATGCAGAGCAGACAAGAGCAGCCATGCACGCACAGACCACGTCTGCCCAGTCCCAAGCAGATGTTGCAGGAGAGGATGGGTTTGGGGAGAGTCCAGTTCTTGAACTACAGCACCTAGAGGTTCCTACCTCAGATGATGAAGGGACAGACAGCTTGCTTCAGCCTGGGGAAGGGGCTGAGCCCCAGTCCTCAGCCCATGCTTACCCCACGCCACGCCAGCCCTGGTGGGACAGGCCCTTCCTTGCTGATCACCCATATGGTGCCTGCAGGCTGCACAAGGCAGAGGAGACAGAAACACATGCTCGAACACCAGCACTTCTTAAAGATATGACAGAAGCCATGCTTTAACATTCCCTAAACTCCTGGGTGTCAGTGCACCCTGGATGGTGCCACACAGCCAGTTCAGCTCTCCAAAGAGAGAATCCTGGGCTCTTTGCTTGCACCATTCGGGGCCCCTTGAGCCGGTGGTTATCCCTGCATTAATCAAGAAGCATCTGTACAGCCCATCCGCAGGCTGACCATACAGCCTAACCCAGCAACAGCACCCAAGCTGGTTTAGGCACCTCCTGGGGTGCCTCTCACTTCCCCTGACTCTGCCTTGCCGCTCACAGAGGAAGGGGGAGCAAAAGCTGCAGCTCTGGGGCCGTGGGGACCCAGCAGCTTCTTCCCCTGCTCTGGTACAGAGCAAAACCCACTGGCCTGACCTTACCTGGGGCAGCCACGCTGTGAGCCCAGCTGTGGGCTCCATCGGCTGCCTGGCAGGTAGGACTGGCAGTAACTGGCATTGTGCTTGGGTTATGGGGAGGGGATGTGTTCAGAAAGCTGGAAGTGGGGTCGCTGTATTCTGTTTGAGTCCTGTGGGAAGAAGATGCTACTTGTGCTCCTGACCCTGGTTGTGCTCCTGACTCTGGTTCCTTTTAAATGGCTGGAGGAGTCCAGAGGTGAGTGAATAAATAAAGAAAGGATTTGTTCCTTGTGAGGTCCCCGGTGCCCACCTCTGACAGGGGAGCACAAAGGAGGAGCCACCCCAGCATCTGTGTCTGTTTCTGCCTCCCACCGGCCAGCCCCCATCCCTCTGTGCTTAACCCCCGCCTTGCCACATGCCACCTGCCCATGCCTTCCAGACTGCTGCCTTTCTCTTCTTCTTTCTTTTCCTTTTTTTGTTTCTTTTTCTTTTCCCATCTTACTCCTTCTCTTCCCTTTCCTTTATGTTTCTCTTCCCTTTATCCTTCTTTTCCCTTCCTTTTATCCTACCCTTCCTTTCCCTTCCCTTTATCCTTCCCTTCCTTTTCCTCCCCTTTATCCTTCCCTTTCCTTTTCATTTATCCTTCTTTTCCCTTCCCTTTCCCCTTTCTGCTTTCCTTTTCCTTTGCTTTCCCCTCTCCTCTCCTTTTCCTTTCCCTTCCTATTTTATTTTCTATAAAGGTTTCCTGCATTGCAGCCGTGAGGAAGACTCAGTGGAGCCTTCATCCAGTGAACAGCCATGCTGCAGCACTGCGCTGTCTCCACGCCAGCCAGCACAAAGGGTGAGCTCGGGGATCTCGGGCCCCACACCTGGCTGCTCCCCAGGCTTTGCTGCCAGCCCCTCCGGGCTGTGTCCAGGTAAAACACCAGATGATGGTTTGGCATCTGCTGCGTGTGCCTCCCGAGGAGCAAGGGACAACACTGGGTCCCCGTGTGCGTCCCAGCTGTCTTCAAAAGCAGAAAAGCAGAGGTCAGGCTGTGTTCAGAGAGGACACATGGAATCCTGAGCCCTGCCGGGGGAAGAGACAGGAGCAGTGAGTCCAGGAGGCTGATTCCCAGCTAGGATGTGTTAATAACATCAGACTGGGGAAACCTGGGATGAAATCATCCTACCTGAGCTCCCAAACTGCGAAAAGGAACAGTGCCTCCCAGGAAACAGTAGATCCCAGCTGCTCGCAGAGAGGAAATCCTCTTCACCTGTTGGAACAGCGCAACAGGGATGCAAAGACTAGCAACTGCCTGCTCCTTCATCTTCTTCTTTGTGACTGTTCCAAGCCTCCTTTGGCTAAGGATATCATTAGTCAATTTAATTAACTAATGGAGGCAGGTAACGGGGAAATTGCTAGACCTATGGAGGACATGTCTGGCTTTAAAATGGACTCCCCACAGTGGGCAGATCCCTGTTTCATTATCTCCTCCTTCAGCTTCTTCCGAATGGTTTTTTTTCTGTGGGTATTGTACAGTTCTCCCTTGCTACGGTCCTTGCCACAGCCACCAGAGTCCCACTTTCGGGGGTATTGCCATGGTGTGGGAAATGGATAGAATGGACAAAGCACCTCTAACGCACAGAAGGAGAAATTAAGCAAAACCAGTAAGAATTAAGTAGATAACAGGGCTGGAGTACGCAGGGTGGGGGAAGTGTGGAGGAACAAGCTAAATGAAGACTTACCTAAATTTGCTGCAAAATGGGCAGGTCAAAACTTACCAAAAAGCAAAAGCTTCGTTTTCTAACCATGGACCTATCCCCCTGCATGGGATCCTGAGCCCAAACCCCATGGAGGAATGAGCAAAACTGCTGATGGTTTTGCACTAACTTGCCTGAGAACATAGGTTCTCATCCTTCCAGGCAGGAGACAGCGACTGGGGGAGCACGGCTGTGATTTGAGTGGCTGCTGGCACTCCATGCATCACTGGGGGCAACACCCTGGGTTTTGCCTGTCCAAGTAGGACCGAACTCTGCTCCCACCTGGATTATCTCATCTTTTAAAACGTGTCTGTGTCATTTTCTTGACCAGGACATCCCATGATACCCGTTTTTTAAGGAAATATTGGTGGTGACTTCCTTACTCCAGGGTAAGTGCAGTTTCTGTAAACCCTAACACAGATGTTTGTCTGCTGGAACAGAGGCACTGTGAAGAGAAAGGAGGAGGAGGAGGAGGGTGGGAGCAGGAATGTATCCAACCACTCTTCCTGGAGACAACTGCAGGCTCTTCTGGCTCTCTAGACTGGGAAGTGTAGCAAAACAGTGTAGTATTTATTTATATTCTTATTTTAAAACAAAACTGGTGAGGTTCAGCCATCCTCAGCAGAGGGGTTTTGTTTGTACACAGTAACCCCCCAAATGACAATGTGTGGTTCCCAGTCCACATTGCCTGCAGCAATCCCTCTCAGAAAGTCGCTTCACCTCTGCCTCTCACTCCCCTGCACTGGCAAAAGGCACTGAACAGTACTGTTACACAACAAGCTTCCAAGGTGTTGTAGTTGTTGCCTTCTTTAAACCAGCAGTCCAGACTACCAGACATCCCCTTTGAGACAGTGTCACCCTGTGTGACCCTGAGGATGAGCTGGGCTGGGTTAGTAGAGGATGAGCACAATACCCCTGTGCTTCTGTCTCCTGAGTTGAGACACTGGGCTTTCTTCCTCCATGCACCCTGCACAGCCTCTGCATTTTGTGATGTTAAGCATGTAAGTTATCCCCTCTGTAAGGTGTTTTTATATGTGTAAAACCCATTCCCTACGCTAAATTACCTGGCAGAAGGGTGAAGCAGTGGAGAAGCATCTCAGGAGTGCTCTACATGTCGTTTGAGTGCCGTGAAGTTGTCATTGCTACCTTGACAAGTTTGGAAACATACTTGTTGCTTGCAGGCGATTTGAAATACAGAAGTTCCCCTTCAGTAACACCGCGGCAAGGTCTGCACTCTCTTACAAGAACAGCGTGGTTCCAGAGGTGTAATGGGGATGGCTTATGAGCACAGAGTTACTCAGGGGTTTAATGGACAGGAGCATTATACACACATCACAGGGGTGCTATAAAAAACCTCTCCAGCTTCTCTAAGAGCTTGCTCCCTTTTGGGGATGGGTCTCAATGACTTTTCCTGCCATACCTGCTGTGTTCTACCCCTTCTCCTGGAAAGCACACAGAGGGAGGGAGCTCAGGGAAGGTGTCTGGGAGCACTGCAGGTAGATCATGCCTCATGCCCTGGGGGTCTTCCTCCTCACATCGGACAGACCTACACCCACAACCCTCCAACGCCTGTTGTGTGTCCCAGCAGTCCCCATCCCACTCAGGAGGAGCATCTGGCATCCTGCCCCGGCCCTCCCAGCCCATCCAGCCACACAGCAGCAAGGGATTTGCTGCGCTCTCCACCAGCACAAGCTTCTGACCCACCTCAGTGTGTCACCCCTTGGGCTGAATGTGGTAACTCGATGGCTGCCTCTGGCAAACTCTGTGTCCCAGAGATGAAACCCGCTCTCTTCTACAGCTTCGGAAGGAAAAAGTAACTGGTGGCTGCCACTTCTGTCACAGCGCAGCACAGGGGGAAGCTTAACAAAGCCAAGGGAGAAGGCTGCTGGCATCTCTGGGTGAACTGGGAGCAGCTGTCGATGGACCCAGCTCTGGGCTTCACCACTCACTTACCCCATCAGGGCTGGTGAAATGGATATGGGGAGGGAAACAGGGTCTCAGAACAGCGTCGCTGCTCGTCTCTTGCTGAGCCTGGCAAGCGGCAGAGAGGATTTCCACTCGAATACCTACCCGAATAGCTAAATTCATCCTCTGCGGCATGTGGAAATAGAAGCCTTCATTTTCCCGCCTGCTAAAGCCACCTGCTGTTGTCTCCTCCTGTTTTCTACTTTTAGCTCATTAGTTCCACCACAACTACACTGTGCAGGCTCGCTGCCTCTTACCAAAGGCACGTCAGAGGCAACTAAATGCATCTGAGCAGCTGTGTGACCCATTTGCTGCTGAAAAGCAGCATGGACCAGCGTTGAGTTCCTGCTGAATGACAGCCCCAAGGTAGATGCAGCCCCCAGACTCTGACAGCTCCAAATACTACCAAGGTCTTTTTGTCCCAGTCTCCTCCCTAACTCCTTCTGGGTGAGAAAGATGAGCCTCCATAGCTATAGTGATAATTTTATGAGTTGGCTTCTTAAATATCAAGCACAACAACTGCTCATGGAAGGGTGCTGCCAGCTTACTTTCTTGATGGTGATATCCATGCAAAAAGTTCCCATAATCTTCCACTAATCACAAGGAATGTGAGTGCAGCTCTGAAGAACTACATGAGTTCCCACATGTCACCAGGTGCACTAGGTCAGGCTTAACCAGGGAAGGCTCTGCTTCAATTGCCTTCCTTTGCTGGGAAGGTGGTCTTCTCCTTGAACAGCAGAGAGCATTAACTGCATCAGCATCACCTTCACACTCAAAATACAGCTCCTCCTTGGCAAAGATGGAAGAATAAAAGTGCCATGCAGCCGAGATAGGCAGGCAGGATTTGCTGGTTGTCTGGGTGTGTGGCAAATGCTGAACAGCGTTCGTGAGCTTCAGAGATGGGAAAAATAGCAAATGCACCAGAAGTGAAGAAAGAAGAGAGGTGTAAGGAAGGAATTTCTCATTGCTTTGCTAAACCATACTGGAACATGAGTGAGGAGAGGGGAAAACAATTTCAAGGCTGAAGAGACCAGTGCAAACTGCTAAGATTAGAAGTAGCTTCAGAAGTTACTGAAGAAGCAGGAAGGAAAATACACAAAGAAAAGGTATGTGAATGAGGGGACATGGGGAACAGGAGAATCTGGTGGAGAGAGGAGATTCTGGGATGCACCACAGGGCAATCACACTGTGGTGACTGCAGGCAGCTGTGGAAGTCCTGTGACCCCTGCCTATGGAAGAGAGTGGGAATGAACAGGATGAAGATGTAGGGGGCATCATGCTTGTCCAGGAAGTCACCTCTGGCAGTGGCTGACTCTAACCTGGAGCTTTCAGCTTGATCCACTTTCCACAACCAGTGCTTTCCCTACCTGCCAAGCCCTGAGAACTAAGCCACTTCCTTGCCTCCAGCTACAGTGAAGTTCCTTATTACAGAAAGCTGTTTTGAGATGAATCCGTTTCTGTGGTGTTTTGCTGAGTACAAGCTATTAACATTTGGATCAATAATCATGGAACTCCTACAATCTCAAATCAGCAGAGAGGTCTGCAGAGAGAAGGTGATTTTACAGTCCTAATGGGTTACCATTAACAAAGAAGCAAAACTTCAGGTTCAGAGAGTGCCACAGAAATAGTCTTATTTTTCTTCTTGCAGCTAATATGTTGTTTTTCTTCTGGGGTCAGACAACTCTTCAGTTACTGAGTGAACAGTATGGATTTTTCACCACTGCCCTCCTCCTTTTTCCTCTTCCCCTTATGTTGGCATGAATTTGCTCTTCCTGTCAGGCATCGGTTACTGCAAACCCACAACGATCTCATCTGCTTTTAACTTCCTCCTCTCAGCTCAGGGTCCATCCACGCTGCTGCTTCTCCAGCACAGTGCCAGCTTCTTGCCAGAAACCAGCTCCGCCACAGCCTGAGCTCCGGATCACGCTGACCCCAGCCTTCCCTCGGTGGCACTCCCTGCGCCCACAGCCGCTCCACCTGCACCTCTGCTGAGACAGTGCCACCGCTGGAGCTCTCCTTGCAGGAGATCCGTCATTGCAGCAGCGCTGTACAACACCCATGTGCTGGTTCTCAGGAGCAATCCCCAGGAGGGACTGCTTGAACACGCTGTATTGAACCCGTCTCCCGCCGCCCCTTGATGCTGCTGCTTCTCCATCCTCTCCAAACCCCGTTTGAACACACAGGGTTTCCCCAGAGCAGCAGCAAGATTCCACCAAACCCTGACCTTCACCAAGGCTGTTCTCAGAGGCAATGGGAGCCCTTCAAATGATGGAGCCTACAGGGCACGAGGAGTGCTTTCCCCTGTAGTTCATTGCCTGAAGTACATACATTTGTATGGATGGGAGCAAGTGTTACACCAGCTCCTGTGTGGGCAAGTCTACAAGCAGGGTTCAGGCAAAAGGCAGTGCCCTGCACAGGGATCCCCAGTCATAAACTGTCCATAAAATCCTGTCAGGAATACTTCACTTGCTAACTTCAGTCTTCTGGCATGGATAAGGATAGCGACTTAAGGAGCAGAGGGATGGAGGCGCAACATACTGCTCAGTAAGGAGGAGAGGGGCAGGTATAGAGACTGGGAGACAGGGGATAACAACTGGGGAAGGGAAATCAGGTGGGAACTTAAGGTCAGCGTTTGAAAAGGGAAGCAGGGTGGAAAAGACCCAGGTGAAACAGGAAAGACATGGCTAAGAGTTGGGCAAAGGAGAATAGAGACTGACTACAAAGATTAGCAGCACCAGAGGTTTATCAGGCTTTCTCTGTGTAAATACACATCAAACCTGAGGGCAAGATATCCGTGTTGAAGAGCAAGGATCCTGCCGCCCTGAAAACATGAATGTGAAGGCATCAGGGAGGGTAGGGCTGTTCATGGCAATAAAGGGGTGCTGACCAGGTCTGCATTGACAGTGGTGGTACTGTGGAAGTGTTGAACCCAGCCTGTTTGCGGGGTACAGCTCCCACAAGGAGACTGACTTCAGTCACTCTGTTTCAAGCGCTCTCTGTTTCAGTGCTTGCTACACTTTCCACTTTGTCTTCCGCCAGAGGAAAAGGAAACACTGAGTATCATTGCTTGGCACGTGGGTCTCTCTAGACCAGATTTACCTGTGGCAC
Organism: Neopsephotus bourkii; assembly: GCF_033783945.1. Lineage (NCBI taxonomy): Eukaryota > Metazoa > Chordata > Aves > Psittaciformes > Psittacidae > Neopsephotus > Neopsephotus bourkii. The sequence continues at coordinate 485,696 of NW_026902015.1, forward strand.
CTAGGAAGGATGCTGTGTTTTATCTACGCAGGGGTGTAAAATGCACTTCCTTGGGAACCACACCGTGTTCACACTCTTCCTCTGGCTCTGCTGTCTTCTCAAGACCCCAGCCAAAGAGAATAAGAGAAGCCAGCACCCCTGCTAGGGGCATATGTTTGAATAGGCACAGGCTTAATAATGTCCTTATTTAAATATGTATAGAGCCAATTGTGAATTGTTAATGTAAAGCACGAACATGCTAAAACATTTTGGGGTGGCTCGGCTTTCCCTTGGCAGCCAGGTTAGGGCACCCTCCCCGAGGTCAATGCAAAGGGAAATACTGGTGTCTTCCCTTCTCCCGCTGCTCTGAAACCGGGATCTCTGCTGGTTTTATTCCCGGTCTTTTGTGGCTACTGCAAAGGAGCATCGTCCGGAAGGCACCGTGTGCTCGCTCCCCGGTGGCTGCAGCCCTCCCGGCCCTTTTCCAGCCGGGGCCCCCCGCCGCGATCCGCCGGCCCGGGGCTGCGGGCGGGGGGGGAAGGGGCAGGGGCTGGGGAAGGCTTTCGGTGGGGTGTGAAGGGACACGAGGGGGGATGGGAGAGCAGCGGGCAGCTGGGGAAGGAGGGGCGGCGGGGGGGGGGGACGGGAGGGCGCGTCCCGTGGGCCTCCCGGTGCCCGCGCTCCCGGCGCTGCCCCTCGGGCCGAGCCCCCCCGCAGCCCCCCCGGCCATTTTCCGAAGGGACGGCTCCCTCGGCTTTGTCTGAGCGGGCGGCGGGAGGGCGGCGCGCCCCGCGCTCCTCGGCCATGTGGAGCTGGAGGCTGCGAGGGAGGCAGAGCTCTGGGGGGCCGGGGTCCCCCCCACCCCCTCGGGGGCTTCGGCACGTCCATGCCTGCCGCCTGAGCCGCACACGCTCTTCCAGCGCAGGAACCCCACCCTAAGGAAGCATCCGGGTAAAGCAGCTGTCGGAAGGGAAGGGAAGGGAAGGGAGCGCGGAGGTGAGCCCGCGGAGCCTCCGACCGCCCCGACGCCATCAGGCCACCGCTGCCCCCCGCCGCCCTGCTCCCGCTCACCCGCCGCTCCCGCCTTCCCGAGGAATCTGGGGCAGCGTCGACCCTCAGCATCTGCTGGTGCAGCTCTGCCTCACCCAGCCCTCCCCTCCTTTCCCTTCCCTTCCTTTCCCTTCCCTTCCCAGACGGAAAGATGTCTTCCCTGCTCACCTTCCCCAGGAAGCCAACCCCCCAGCCCTTTGGCAGGCTTTTAAATTAATCATTAGGCGGCAACAGTTGCTCTCGAAGGGGGAAAAGAGAGGGGAAAGCACCACCGATTAATTTTAAAAGCCTCCCCAACCATTTTATGGGCACATTTGTAGGTTCCTTGCAGTCAACACCCCACCTACTCAACTAGACATCGATTGAACTCACTTCACCCCAAAGAGTTTTCTGGTCAAACGCCCAGCTGCAAAGGGATGGTGCCTACATAAAGCCAAGTTCCACTGCTGCTGCCCTTAAATTATCTGTTAGATTGGGCATGTGTCTGCGGAACCTGTTTTATGGGCTTGTAAATGCCGTTAAATCTGTTGGGTTTTAGCAGGTAGTGCAAGTTCCTATCCAGCCTCTACTCGGGGACCTCCAGGGTAAACTAGGAATATAGACAATTCACATTTTGGACTTAAAATGGTGTATGTGGAGCCACCCACCACCCCTAGCACCGGTGCAGATCTGACTCCATCGGTGGGGCATGGCCGTTCGTTTGGAAGAAATACTCCAGGATGAGTGGGAAAAGGGTAATTTCCCCCCATCCCAAAGGGCTGTTCTCTGTGCTCACAGGCAGGTGTTTCGGGATGTGTCAAAGGAAAGTCAGCATTTCATCTGTGATGCTAATGAGCTGCACTGGCCACTATTGCTCTGTGTTTCCTCTAGGACTTGGTGGCTCCAGTCAAAGGCATCCCCACCACGTCTATGCCGGATATTTCTTAACAACATTACACTGTTGAGCTGTTTTCCTGAGGAGTTTTGAACTTCTCCAGAACAAGAACTTTGCTATCAAGGATCACATCCTTGTTTTGGAACAACTCATTGCTGTGAGGGGAGAACCTCGGCCACAGCTGAGAGGGGCTTAGGTTTTGTGTTAATGTATCCCCTCTTGGTGCCGTTTGCTGTTTGATTTAGTTACCATATAGACTGGAGTTTAAAATAGCAGCTAACCATAATGCAGGTTCTCACTCCAAGGCAAGGAAAGGTTTTCATTTGTCACTTGATTAGTCATTGAGGAGGATTTCTAATGCAGTTAGGAGCACAGTGTTCCCCCTTATCTAAAACTTACTCCCAGTTTGTTTCAGGGATGGTATAAAAGCAGTTATGGAAAAGAATGGATTTCCTGGAAATACTAAACACTGTATTTGGTATTTAACTGCAAGAAATGGTTCACATCTTGCACAAAACAACAAAACACCACTTCTGTTTTAACTCTCTGGTTACTAATTCTGGATTTTTTTTAGGTCATTTCTAGTTTTAGAAGTTCTCGCTCAGGATTTAAGAGTATTCATATCCTTCAAGTGTATAAAAAGAAGAACAATTATGTTAATAAAGACAGGAGCTATAAAGTTGGTTCTAAGATTATAAAATTTAAAAAAACTTATCAGAAAATGTGTTAGATGAAAATATGAGTAAATTAACACTGTCAACAAAATAACAATAGAGGAGGAAATTCATCCATTTGTAAATATAGTGCAGATACAGAAGAAAATATTAGCTTTATTAATTCAGAAAGCCCTGGATTTTGCCTATTTTCTTAAATTCTGAGCGTGGGTTCTACACACACGATGTTTGCAACCAGAAATGGGCATTTGATAACCAGATCTCGAGGGTGTTCAGAGCTTTTTACTGCTTGACCTACAGCTTCAGAACTGCAAAGCAGGTCCTGGCTTGTTCTGCCTTTCCACCAGGCTCTGCAGAAGTTTTGGGATGAGGCTGTTTGTGCACTGATAAAGAGGCTCCTGCTTCAGGTTTGCAACAAGATGCCCAACTTCTCAATAAAAGAGAGAAAAAAAGACACCCCCCCCCCCCATCATTTTGTACAAGAACAAAACTAATCAATGGCAAACTTTATTTGCAGCAGATGGAAAGAGTGTGCCTCTGCACAATAGGGTTCTTGTGGGGATTTGGGGTATGAAACCGCCTATCTTTTTCACTCAAAAGTTAGAGAGAGAACAAAATCTTCCCTTAGGCTACAGTTTTTCAAGGTTTTTTCTTCCTGCTCAAAGAGTTTTGAAGCTGTCCGGAAGCATGCATGGGGCAAAATTTATTTTTCTGATTGGAAGAGAAAGGGTTGTTCCCTCTTTCCCAATTAATTGGGACAACTGAACTTTGAAACCAGACATTTCACTGCTTCCCATTGGAATACTCCCATGAACCACTTCGAAGTTTGTTTTGAACCTCTGCAAGTTCCTTACAGGACATGGGGAAAACCATAAAATAAGTTGACAGTGTTTGCATCCAGAAAGCTGATCTGGTTTGTTCTGTTCCTTCACCAGCCACTGTTTGAAAACCCCATTAGCAGCTTGTGAGCACAACCTTTTAGCCAGGCCAGGGAGTGAGTTCCTAAAGAACAGAGCAGGCACCTGTTGGCCTTTGACTTGGAGGAGCCAGGAAACACCGTTGCCTTGCTCTTCCTATTGCTTATTTCTTTCTGTTCACACTGTACTCAAAGTAAGTAACCACAACTTGCTGAAAACATAGACACATACAAAACTAACAGCATCAGGGCTAGTTTGAGCTTCCCCAAGCCTAAGGCAGTGTTAAAAGTGGGCAATTAAAATTAGAAGGTGAGGATATAAAAAAGTTATATTAAATCAAATAATTCAACTGTACTATTGGTATGAAGCATCCCCATTTATTCTTATCACCCTAGAAATGAAGATTTAATTTAATTTATTTTTTAAAGGGAGAAAGCTCTATTTTTATTAACTTGCCAGTGCTGCAGGGAAATTAACCAGAATTTCCTGAATTTCAGGGTTTAATTAAGCAAGTTGGACACTGAGCTCAATGAGCTTACACTACAGCTCTGTTGCGTTACCATCAGAACTGCTCTTTGGATTTTTTTGTTTTGAAAACAATTAATTATTTCAGTTCAAATTGAGGAGTTCAGCATCGAGTATTGATATTAAAAACCTGCACAGAGCTAAAACAAAGGGGTACAAAACACTTGTGAATTTTCCTTCCCTTTTTTCTTACATCATTGGATGTAAGGAAGAAGATTGAAGCATGCAATTAACATCTCTCTTTTTTTTTTCACCCAAAGAACGAAAATAAACAAATTCTGCCATTTCTTTGCTAACACAACCTTAAATATATTTTTACATTGCTAACTTATGGCAAATAAGGTGGGCATTAGCCTTGCCTCTAGCTGTTGCCTATGAGAATGTTTCACTGACTGTTTGCATATAGGCTGGGGCTTTATCACAGGTCTTATGCAAGAAAGCTGAATTTTTTCTCTGACCTCTGTGACCCCATTATGGTACTTTGTTAGTGTGCAATCTGTGAGCTCAGCCTCACTCCTACAGCACGACCAGACCTTCAAACAATGGGCTCAAACCAGACTTGCAAAAATTAGCTTCAAACTAGACTTGCAGGCTTAGGTTTGCCTAAATATGTACTTTGTTTCAGGTTTTCCTACTTGTTTTTCTAACTTTGGTTTAAGTAGCACTTTAAAGGCATTTAAAGGCTCAGATAAAGTGTTTACTGTTGCAAAACTTTACAGAAACCAAAAACATTTCTGGAAGAAAAACCTGAATGTGAAATTTGTAGAAACTGCTACTTAGTCTAAGATATATTTGTGTGCCTCCAGTTGTATCAAGGATTGCTCAATTGAGATGTAAATTGAGCTTTAAAACAGGAATTAATTAGCATGAAAGTAAGGCTATATGTATGCACTTTAATTTTGCCAGACCAAGGCTTGTATTTATTTTCACAGGCTGTACCTATGGGGGTGCAGGGGATTTTTGTTTTAGATCTCTCTTCACCTACTTAAATATTTAACTTTTGTAGGAGTTTTAGTTCCTTGACTGAGCTCCCTTTAGCAACAGCCAGGCTGTACATAAAATGTTTTGGGAAAAAATATAAGGTCAAACTCCATTGAGCAATTAACTGTCAGAGAAGCAGAACTTGGGAGAGAAAAATATAGGTATTTCCTTACATAAAAAGCTTGTGCAGCCATTTTATACTGACAATACCTACTCAAATCGATCACTTGTAATCAAAATTCCCTACCATTTTATACCTAAAAATATGTAAAATATCCTAAGGTAATCCGTTGCAAAGGAAACAGTTGTATGTTATGGCTTTCAAGAGAAACATAAAAGATTAAGCCTGATTTATTTTAAAGCAGATAAAGAATAACTGAAATGACCTAATGAAATTATTCAGATATAAGCACTAATGTCTGCAGGAGGAGCCAACAATCCTGCAGCTCTGCCTTCAGCCTCACAGGTAGTTTAAAATTGCCATATACTCCATAATTCTCCTGACTCAACTATTCAGCCTCCTTAAGAAACAGAGCAGAAACAAAAACCTGACCATGTTTAACATTAGGTTGCTTTCTGATCTGGAGAAAAAATAGTAAGTAGCAAACGATAAAATACATTCTGTGTTGAGGAAACACATTTTAAATACAAACATTCCTGACCACGTTCTTCAAAGGATTCATGAATAAATGGCCAATTTAAACAGCTATTTTCATGAATGTTACATCAGAATCGGAGCACTTACTATACATTAAATTTGTAAAAGACAAAACCAAAATCTAAACCAAACTATTGCCTGCACTGGAAGGCGATGATCTCTTATCAACCTCAGGCAACAGAATAAATATATTTAGAGATATTCAATGAAATTAAATCAATCAATCAAACAAACAAAAACCTATGAAATTTCAGTAGCTAGCACCTCAAATTTTGCTTTACTATAACAAAGCCACTAATTTATATCCAAAATAAGATTTTTTAGAAATATATTAAAACAAAAACGTTTCAGAGTTTTTCCAAAGGCCAGCATCAGACCAGGATTTTTAGCAAAAAAAGAGAAAGATTTTTCTTTCCTTATTAATAAATAATAGCTACTTGTAAGAAACTCCAGACATCAAAATCTGACCAGTACTAGGTATTAAAAAGCAAATTTAACTCTCCTTCCATGTAACTTTAAGATGTGAGAGGTCCTGGGGCTGAATTCACCACAGACCTAGGATACTGCTCGCTGCAAACACCACTATCATACCAGTAAGGCAAAAGAGATTCTGGAGAGGAGGGTCTCATTGTTCTCGCCAAAGGGATTTCATGCTTGGGTTCCTGCCCCATTTTACTCCCTTACTTGATATTTTTTCCCCCCTCCCTTGGCAAAAGGTCTCCTTGATCAAAGGAGGAGCAAACAAGAAATATATTCTGATTTCTCTAAAATGTAAGAAAACAAAACCAGAACAAAAAAACATCTGAGCAGAGTTAAAATGCACTTAACTAATGAGAAACACTTTTCCTTTTGAAATAATGCCTTCGTTTTCAGTTCTCCTCTCCTTGTAAAAGCCCCACAAAATATTCTGTAGCTAGAGGAAGCCATGTTGTCAATTCTTCCTGTCACTTGATCAAATAAACTTCTGAATTTGCCCGGCTGCATTACACATGATATATTTATATTTTCTCTACCTTCCCTTTCCACCACAATTGCGAAGATCTCAGGTTTCAGACATCAAACTGAAATACGGTAAGTTCAGGTTTGAAAGTCCCCATTTTTAAATCCAGCTGTGCCAAGCACAGGGAGCACTGATGAAAAGTTTATGTAGATAGAGGTTCAAAAAAGACTGTGAGCCATTTCCTCGTCATTTAAATGTCCCCGAACGCATTTTTTTTTGTTTTTTTTTTTGCAAGATCTGTTTGCAAATGTTTGAAAGCTGAAAATGGATCAAGTGAGCAATCTGTGTTTGGATAAAGAGAGCCCTAGACGAAATGGAGCAAAATTAAAACACTTGCTTTTGGATCAGCATGCAGAGACTCGGTCTAAGCCACAGCCACAGTGTTTTATGTACCGGAATACTGATCTAGGAATCGTTTGTATTATTTTAATACAATAAGACTGTGATAACGCCGCATCACGAAATGAAGAATTCCTGCAAATTTCCGGTAAGCAAAACAGCACAGACAGCTAGCCTCGGTGTGATTCTTTTTTATTGGAAAACACTAGATCAGCGCTGCCGGCAAGGTTTTACCCCGAGCCCCAACCCTCCCGGTGCAGCCGTGCCATTGATTCGTTTCGTTTCCCACCGGCACAGCCACCCGCCGCGCTCCCGCTCGACAATTCACCGGCGTTTGTGCGGAATTTTGCCATCAAAACTTCCAAGCGCGGCGGGCGGGGAGCGGCTCCCGTGCTGCAGCCGGCTCCCTGCGCGGCCCCGGGCAGCCCCACCGCTAACACCGAGCCGGGAAGAACCCGCTCCCGGCGACAGGAGCACAACCAACCGCCGACACCGAGCCGCCGCAGCTGCCGCCTCTCGCACAGCCCGTGCGGGCTGGCGGTGCGCGTCCGGGCCCGCCGGTAGCACCGCTCCAGCACTCGGGGCCGCCCCGATCACGGACACCCGCCGCAGCCCGGCTGCTCCCCGGTCCGGGCATCCCGCGGCGCCGGCCGCGCTCCCCCGTAAAGCTGCGTCGCCCCGCCGCTCCTTTGTTCGCCGATCTGCCGAGCACCGCTGCGGCGAGGCGAGGCGAGGCGGCCGAGCTCCGCCGCTGAGCCGGGGGGCAGCAGAACCGGCACCTCTACGGCGTGACACCCACTTACCCCTGACAAAGCCCCGGCCCGCCGCCGGGAGGGCGGGAGGGAGCGGCCCGGCTCTCCCGTCCCGTCCCTGCCCTGGCCGGTGGCGCCGCGCCCCCCACCCGCAGCCGCCGCCGCCCCTCGCCTCACCGCGCACCGCCCCCGCCGTGCGGCCACGGCCGCCGCTTTCGCGCCACGCGCCGCAGGGGCCGGCGCGGAAGCCAATAGGCGGCCGCGCCGCGGCGACGGGCGGCGCTGGTAGGCGCAGGGAGCAGCCAATGGGAGCCGGCGCCGCGCCACGGCCCGCGCCGCTTACTACGAGTTACTATGGCCGCCCGCGGCTGGGCGCGCGGGGCGGCTCCGCGCCCCCCCGGGGCTGGCGGCGCCTCACGGCTGAGGCGCGGGGATGGGATGGGACAGGATGGGACGGGAGGGATGGGGGGGCGCGGCCGCTGCGTGCCCAGCACCTTTGTCCCGTCCGGTCCCGTCGGCGAGGGGGGAGATTCCTCCCCGCCTTCAGCGGCGGCTCCGCACCCGCGGCGCCGTGAGGAGGAGGCAGGGCCGACGGGGTGGAGGCCGTGGGCCCGGCAGCCGTTAGGCCCCGCGAAAGGCGCCCGCCGCCCCTGCGCCCCGCGGTGGCTGCCCGGCCCCCGCTGCCCACCGCGCCTCAGCCGCAGACTCGGGCGGGGAGCCCGCCCTGGTACAACAAAAAACACCCCTAAAAAGGCGTTTAATGGTAACTGTTGAGGCTGCCGCCGGCGGGACAACGTGGTGCCGACCCGGCGGGAGCGGAGGGCTGGGGTATGGGCTCCGGAGCAGGGAGGAAGCGCCCGGCCCACCCGTGCCCGTGGGAAGGGGCCGGCGGAGGCTGCCGGTGTCTCGCCCCAGAGGTGGGACGAAGCACATGGTTGAGCTTTAATTCCAAATGGCAGACTGTCGTAAAAGCCCTCGCTAATTAAAGGTTGGCTTTGCTTCCTAGTGTAGAATATTTATGTAGTATTTTAACTTCTCTGGCTGTGTGGGCAACAAACGTAAACATCGGAAATACAGCGGAAATTTTTTTTATTTTTTTTAAATAATGCCTTTTCTTACAGAGATGGCTCGAAAAAAGACCTTCACTGTGAGAATGCTCTGCTGCGTGCTCACGCCTTTGATCTGTGACTGCCAAAATAAATTGTATCTCAAATCATAGAGCTGTATTCCCCATAACGTTTGTATTTGGGAGTGCCCAGCTGACCTGGACTGTGCCCATCTGCACTGGGAAGCGGGGGTTTGTCAGGCAGCAGGAGCAAGTTTTTGTTGTTGATTTGCCTTTTTTGGCGTTCCAGGTTTGGGTTTACTCTTGAAACCACCACCCAACCAACCCACGCTTCTTGACAAACAAAGCTATACATTATTGAGCCTTACAAAAAATATTTCAGCTTATTAGCAAGATGCTTTCAGAGTACAAAAATAACAATAATAAAAAGGGATTTCTAATAAGGAAGGGTTATATTTCTGATCATCTGATTACAAAGCGGTTTATGATGTTATTGGACAACTGATGCACATTGTTATCATGAACTCGAGATCTTAATTTCTTAAAAAAATTTAAAGATTCAAAAATCTCCCAGCAAAACAGATTATCAAACTAGAATAAATTAAATACATGCACCCTGCTTAAAAATTTTCAGAGGAAATACCAGATAACGTTATAGCCCAACCATGTAGAAAAGAATACCGAATCTATAATGCAGACTGCCTTATAGTTTCGGTACAAATCATATTTCTAAAGAATGCAATGAATCTACAAGAATGGTGACTAATTCCTTTCGCAAGTTTAACTCAGAATCCAGTCATTTGGAGGGGGGCCGGTTTTAGCTTGGATGGGCAATAGTTTATTTTAGCCAGGCTGCACAAGATGGGGTTATGAAATACAAATTCATTTAGGAAAAGTGCCACATCCAGCATCGAAAAGTCAGAAGCAGGTTAATGTTGTAGGTGGAAAAAAATTGTAAATTTCTTTCTATCCCCAAGATAATTATTTGCTGATTTTCTACAAAATGGAAGTTGTGATTAAATTCTGCTGAGCAGAACACAAACCACTCGGTTTCCTCAATCACAAGCTAACAATTAAAAGTTCATTAAAATGACACTGAGGCTAAACACTGGGTTGAAATCACAAATATGAGAGGGTTTGGGGTGTTTTTTTCTCCCCGGTAAGCCAAGCGCTCGGCTGCACACCACAAAAGGGCCACATTTCCAACTTACTCCAACATTCCCCCAGCCCCTGCTCATTCCACAATGGTCCGGGGCTCCAGCCCTCATGGTGAGACATGTCTCCTTGCATCATACCACCACAGGCGAAATCCTCAGCCACTTCCCCCCGCTCCCGGCCCCTGTACCCCCTCCCCAGCCCAGCTGCCGCTGCTGGCGGGCGGGAGAGGCAGACCCTTGCCCCTTCCCCGGCTTCTGAGGAGATTTAAATTCCCCCTCTTTAATTCTATATTTGTCCCAAGTTAGGCACAAAACTATGAAGCGTTCCTCTTTACGACGGATTTCCAGGACATGTGGAAATCCATTCACCGCTCGCTAATAAAAGCATTTAACCATTTTCCATGGATATACCTATTAAAACGTACCGCAAGGAGCCTACCACGGAATAAATGAAACCTTCGGCTAAAGTGCGTTGAATTATTAAACAAAACCTGCTAGATCGCTATATTAAACACAGTGCTGGCTTTCATTTCCGTATCCTTTCTTCATCTTCAGGCAACGTTTTGTTTGCACTGGAAAGGCTCCACACCCCCAAACCCCTCCCCCACAAGCCCACCATTGTATCTGTACCAATGTGGAGAATTATGAATGGTTCCTTAGACTGGGCCGGGGGGTGGGGGAGCTGGGGAGGAGGGGGGTCGCCAAATCCCTTTGTGTGCCGTTACCAGCCAGGGGCAACGGTGCCTTCGCGTTTTCCCCCTTCGCCGTCCACCATTTCCCAGATGGAGCGTGGTCCCCCCGCCCCTCCCCGGGCCGGGCCGCGTCTCCCTCGCCCCAGGACTTTCCCCCCTCCTTCATCATCCCGCTAACTCTCCACCACCCCTTTGTCTTTTTTGTTTTTACCCCCCCCCCCCACTCCCCCTTTCTCCTCCTTTCCGTAGGGCTCAGCTCAAGGGGCAATGCGGGCACGTTACCATGTGGGGCTCCTCCGGGGCTGACAGAGACCCCCCGCCCCGCGCAGTCCCCCAGCACGCAGCCGCGGCGGCCGTGCGCGGGAGCGGAGCCCCGCTCTCCCTCCCCCCACACCGCACCCCCTCTTCGCTTTCCTTCCCCCTCCTCTCCTTCCTCCCCCTCCCCCCCGCCGACCCCCGGTGCCGGGGAGCGGGATCGCCCAGGCACGACCCCGATGAACAATCCCCACCGCCTGGCACGGCGGGGAGGGGAGGGGAGGAGCGGAGCGGCGCGGGGCGGGGGGGGGGCGGGCATTGCGGTGCCTTTTCCCCTCCCTCCGCGGGCTCACACCCGCTCGCTCGGGGGGAGGTGCTCCCGCCCAGCCGTTTTTGGGCGGCGGGGGCGCGCGGAGCGGACGCCCCCGGCGGAAGGGCAGAGGCGGCGCAGACCGGAGCCCACCCAACTCCGGTTTCCCCTTCCCCCGCCCTCCGGCCCTCTCTAAACTTGTCCTGCCCTGTCCAGCCTCCCCCCACCTCTCCTCCCCGTCCTTCACCCCAGCCCTCCTTCTCCTCCTCCTCCTCCTCCTCCGTGAGTGTGTGCGCGCCCCATCCACTCGCTAATTGAAGAGCTGGGATTCCTCACGTGAGAAGTTGATTTGTAGTTTGAACACGTGGCTCATTCAAAAAGACGGAATATTCAAGTAATTTTTTTCTCTCTCTCTCTCCCTCCTTCCCTCCCCCCCTCCCCTTCTCTCTCCCCCCTTTTTTCACCCAGGGAAGGCGGCGCCTGCATGCACGTAGTGTGACATTTCCATAGTCCGCCTGCTGCTGCCAAAGGGGCTCGGGGGCAAGACAAAAAAAGTAGTTTTTTTTCTCCTTTCCTTTCCCCTCCCCTCCTCCTCCTCCTCTCCTCAGCCCGCCATCCGCGGCCGCGGAGCTGGGTGTTTCCCCCGCGCCCCCCATGCGCCCGGGTAGCACGGCAGGCACTTAAGGCTCCCGTTTGGCAAAGCTTTTTTTTTTTTGTCCCTTTTTTTTTTTCCTTTTTTTTTTCCCTTTTTTTTTTTTTTTTTTACCCCTTGAGAGAGAGAGGGAGGGACACAAGCTGCAGATCTGATTTTTTTTTTTCCCCTCCCCTCCCCTGTCCTCTCTCTCTCTCTCTCTCTCTCTCCTTCCTCCATCGCATTTTGTTTTATTTTTCCCTTCCTCCCCACCTCCTCTCGCAAGACGAGGGTTGCAGCCCGCGGTGCGCGCCTCCCCGAGCCGCCAGGAAGATGAACAAGCTCTACATCGGCAACCTCGGCGAGAACGTCAGCCCCCTCGACCTGGAAAGTCTCTTTAAGGACTCCAAGATCCCCTTCTCGGGCCAGTTCCTGGTGAAGACGGGGTACGCTTTCGTGGACTGCCCCGATGAGAGCTGGGCCATGAAGGCCATCGAGGCACTTTCAGGTGAGCAGCCCCTTCAACTCCCCCCTCCTCTTTCCCGCAGCCCCGACGGCTCCAGCCTCCCGCTCTCCTCCGCGGCAGCGGAGACTGGGCCGCGCCGCCGGTCTTGGGGTGCAGGGTATGGGGGGAAAGGCTGGGGAGGAGGGGTTCCCTCTACCCTGCTCCCCAGCCCCCAGGTGAGGTGCGAACTGTTGTTCCCTTACCGCGGCCAGGGCCGCCCGGCCTCGCCGAGGAGGCTTTGCGCGGCGGCGGCGGCCCCCCGGGAGGGGCCTGCCCGGCGTGGCGGGGGAGCGGGGCCGGGGAGGGGCGGGAGCCCGGACCCGCGGCTCGGCGGTTCCCATGTTTTTCCAAACCCCGCTGCCAGCCCTGCCCGGCCGGGGGCCCTCGCTGCGCTGAGGCGGGGGGGATACGAGGGAGTGCAGTGACGGGAAGCAGGCTGCGCTCCGCGGGGCAGCGCTGCACACCCCGCCTTGGGCGCAGGCGGACACCCCCCCCGCAGCCCCTCGTAGGGGCCACCTCCCCCCGCAGCGGGCTGGGGTTCCCCGCTGCTTGGTGCAGGCCGCAGGGCCGGGGGCGAGCCGCCCAATTGCCCCAAACTTGTGACTGGGGGAAGCCCTGCCTGTCCCCCCCCTGCGCTGCACTGCTATTTATTTCGGTTTCTCTTCGCTGCTCTCACGCACCCATCACCGCCTCCAGCAGCGCGCCGGCTCCTGGCCCCGACATCCTGTTTTTGTGTGCTTAAAAAAAGAATTTAAATATATAGAAATGTGTTTCTTTCTCCGCGTGAAGCGGCTTTGCGGAGCTCTGCTGGGAAAGCTTCCCTGGAAAAGATGGGCTCGGGCTGCGCTCGGTGCCTCCTTTCGGCTCCCTTCCCGCTCGGTTTTGCACAGAAATCCGCCCCAAGTTGGAGGCCCGGCAGCCGCGCGAGGGGCGGCGGAGCCCCCGGTCGCCCTCCCTGGGACGGGGCGGCTCGGCAGAGCCGAGCCCGGCTCCCGCACACGGCTTTTCGCGCGTCGCTCCGAGATCGGGGCTGGGGCGGAGGAAGGGGGCCCGCTCAGGGGAGCTTCTGCTCGGTACCGGGCTCCGCCGCCTTCCCGGAGCTGTGCCGGGTCCCCGCTCAGCCGGTGCATCGGTCGCCGATGAATGGGCTAACGTGTTGCGCTCCCGCTTCCTGCCTTGCACCCCTGCAAACCCGCGCCGGGAGATGGGGACTCGTGGGACTCGCAGCCGCGCTTAGCTATTTTTGCCTTTCGTTTATCTCTTCAGGTAAAGTGGAGCTGCATGGGAAACTCATAGAAGTTGAACATTCAGTCCCTAAAAGACAAAGGTAATTTATTTCTTTTCACACCCCTTCTCTTGCTTCCCCCTTGCCCTCCGTTACCCAGTGAGAAGCAGTTTGAAAAATGCTTAGGTTTGTGTTTCTTTTCCCTGTAGATAAATGGAGCGCTTTCTTAAACCCACAGGCGTGCACTCTGTGCTGTCCTAGAGGTTTTCTAGAATCACCCCATGTATTTCTAACGTAGTCTCTTTGCTGGGCAGCAGTGCTAGTATTTAATTTATTAGAGGGTGGGGTGGGGGTGGGGGGGAAGGGGCATTTTTGTGGGAGAAACGAGTTATTATGAGCTGATGGCAGATGATTGGGAAGATTTTAAAATTTAAAGTTCTGTGGGGAGGGTTCAAATCTGGGTGTTATGAGGAAATGAAACGTGGTGTTGTGAACTGTGTAACAGGCAAGCACATCAGCTTTGATCCAGCAACAAAACGCATCTTGTAGATATACTGGTATACATATTTTTTTGGTCCTGCCATGTTGGAGTCTGCAGCATTTTATAGGCACGTAGTAGAAGTTTCATCTGTATTTGGGAGAATTTTTTCACCAGTATTTTGAGCTGGTCTATAGAAGCAGCAGGAGAATGACTTCTTCCCAATAAGGGCAGGATTTATGCACCCTTAATTTCTAAATGTATGTTTAATTTTTGCAAGGCAGTAATTTTGTTGGGCCTCATGTAAAGAAGTAATACTTGCAATAAAGCAGGGTAGTATTTTTATACTGCCTATAGCAATTCAGCCTGCTGCTTTCACAAATATTTAGATTATAGAAAACCTGGCATGCACTAAAGGGTAAAACAAAATAGATCAAACTTTCCACGTGCTTGTTCCTGTACTCCATTATTCAATCTGGGAAGTATGTCTGTCTGTGTAACTTTGTTAGAAGGGGCTTCTACTATTTCAGGGCTATTTTTAAAAGTATGGTCTTTTTTAAAATAGTTGATTTGAAGAGATGAATTTGCTGTCTTTATGGGCACTGTATCTTGATATTTTGAGACTTAGAACTTTAATCACTATTTAGTGATAAAAGAAAGCTCCTCTTGAGAAAGTGTGGAGGATTTTTGCTCCAGTTAAGTGTGGTGGGAAACTCCTTCCTGGATCAATTTATACCGTGTTAATCTGTGTGATGCTATTTATTTGATACTTTTCATTGGAAATTAATGTGCTGTGTGTGCTCTTATTTAATATGCAAGGTATATTGCTCTGATTTACAGTATCCTATATTTCAGGTCCTTTGTATATAAAAATACTGTTGTAGGTGGAATATATTTTTAGATTTAAGAATAAAACTCTATATAAGAATTGGTAATTTCTTATTAGTCTCTGTAATAAGTATGATAATAAATTTATTTATCTTCAGCTTACACAAGTAGTATTCTATTTATGATGTTGAAAACAAATTAATTTTATTCAGATGAAGGTAAATTTAAAATCACTGCTGACCCCCCCAACTTTTACATATACATATATATATATGTCTTCATTTAATGTGTTTAGAAGTATTTTCCTGTCCCGTCAGCTGAAATGGTGTAAAAGTCCATTCTTCATACTGGGTAGCGTATCTTCCTATTTGTCTGTGGATAACAGTTACCAGAAACATGCATTTGTCTGTAACTTGTTGAGAAGAATTCTGCACTGAACTTAAGCACTTTCCTAGCTAGGCAGGAGTTGCCTACATATAGGCACATTTGAAAAATCATAAATGTAATTGTATCAGCATACCCCCATTGCTTCTCCCAAAGCCCTTATTTGTTAAAACACTGCTTCATTGTGCAGTATCATGTTGGAATGCATTAGATAGATTTCAGATTGATACTGCTGTTTAACAGAAAATTAAATTGCATTTCTCATAACTGCACTTCCTTCCTCTTTGTTTCCGCTCCCCCTCTCCCAAAATCAAATATAGAAAACCACTTAAAATTCATTCAGTGGCCTCCATATGTAAAAGTGACTCTCTCATTCCTTTCATTGATGTGTAATACTTTTCTGTTGTCATGTTTTTTGGTTTTATTTTATTCTGGGTGGGGGGGTGGTGTCAAGAAGTTGGAGTTTGTTTGTCCTGTCTCTGTAACATTGCTCGACGGGTGTGTATTTAGAGTTGTTTGGTAACAGTTTGCAAACGTTCAGTATTTTGGTGAAAGTGGTTATTAAGGTGCTTCGAAAGTAACTTATTTGAAGTCTTTGTATCCCTTTGCACCAGGTGTAGATGCAGGTGGGGGGGTTTGCTCATGAGGCCCACCCAGAGTGCTTGCACACTGCAGGGCCAGGAAGTGCTTCCCATGGAGCCCTGTGCGCTCAATGTGTGAGACATGGTCAGAGATGTGACGCCATTAGTAAAGCAGAAGTGGGTGCGTCAAGTCTGCCTTTCAGCATGTGCACACAATTAATAGTTTGGTCAACTCATTACTTCATAAGAGCAAAAGTTGTTGTGTAGTGTGCTGAAATCATTCAATACATTGTATTGACCTCTGCTGCTGGGAGGCTGCTTCATGAAGAGTCCCAGCTCCCCTCCTTGCAACCTCCTTAAATAGGTTTTTATATATATAAACCCATATATTTATATATAGATATATTGGTTTTTTTTTAGTGGAGTGTGTATGCCGTAGCCAACAAAGGTAGTCTGTGAGTATCGTCCTCCAGAGGCTGCTGAGGTGCATGGGAGGAAAGGGTAAGGGTTTGGTAATCCATATCCTTGTCACAGAAAGGAAGGTCAAGAGGTGGTGTCAGCTAGGATTGCCATAAAGTTGAGCTGAATCCAGAAGATGGTGGAGTGTGCCTAGCTTGTTACTCAGTCTGAAATACTTAGGCCCAGTAGTCACTGCATTCCAACCCCTGCTGGATCTTCAGATTTGAAGTGGGCACACCCAGGTTTGCAAAATTACCTTCCTACCTGCTGTGGAAGGAAGGAGAGAGCTGTGCGTGTGGCTTTCTCCCTCCCCTCCCCTTTGGAAGCATTTAAAAACAGACAGGGGGATATGCTGCAGTTGAAAGAAGGGGCCTGGTCAAGGTTTCCTTGATGGAAGGGTGGAGAATTATTTTGGGGGAGGTGCAAAGTATTTAATAAGCTCGGAGTAGATTCCTGACTTACTATTGAAATCTCAAGGGAATGCCAAAGGAATGCAGTGTTTCTGCATTCAGACCCCTCGATGTGGAGGAAGGCTATGAGAACATTTCAAGGTTTAGGTCACTTTATGCAAAAGTTGGGGAAGGCATTGTGATAATTCTGCTGCTAGTCATGCTCTGCGAGAGGAGGCAGGGCACTGCTAGTGACAATCTGCGTTGCTTAGATTGGTTTTCTTCTCGCAGAGCAGCAATGCAGGAGGACAGCGGCAGCCCATAGCCTATGTGCACCCTTGCCCATGGAACTCGTGGTGCAAGGCTTTAGGTACTACCTCGCCTGCAGTCCAAGAGCAGCTGGTATCTCACAAGGCGATGTAGCTGCAATCTGATTATTCAAATGGCCCTGATGTCACTTGTGTGTGATGAGGGGGGAGGGCAGGTGCTAACTCTAACTCTGGGCACCTGGGGGTGTGCCTGGTGTAGCCTCCTGGCCCTATCTCTCTTCCTCCCATGGGCTTTCCACCTGGACCTGGTCTACCATGTCTGCTCCATGGCCTTCAGGTGCCCAAAATACTCATGATGCCTCATGATGAGGTGGTTTTCCAATTAGAAGGCTAATTTTTTGTTTCCCCCTTACCTTGAGGGCTCTTTATTGAGAAAATAAATACACTATGTTTCTTCTGGGGGATTTGTTTGGGAGAAGGGCAGAAGAGGGTAGCCAAGGTGCACCTTGTCAGTAATGCTGCCTCTTTATCAGCTGTGCTATGGGGAGTGCAATGACCTAATAGCTGAGCTTCACCTTTAATGCTGAAGTACCTCAAGGCTGATTTTAGGAAAACAACCCCCAAACCCCTCACACAACCGCCTCTGTTCCATGGCTGTTGGATAGGCATCAGATTGTGTTGCTAATTTTCAGCATAATGAGGGTTCGTATCTTGTGCGCACAAGGCGGTGGGAAATGTCTTTGTAAGGCTGAAGCATGCATCGTGGCTACAATGGCCACGGTTATTAGAAAAAGTAATTTAGTGGCATTGATTTTTAGTTTTACTTCTGTAAATATCAAGCAGGAAGAAACATGCTGAATGTAAGAAAATAGGGTAGAAAATGTGTCATTTATAGGCCATATTCGTGCTCTTTGCTGCAGAAAGAGGTGGAGGACCGTGCCTGGGCCCAAACTAGAATGTTTTTGAGAGTGAAGAGCCAGACTTTCTGCATAGTGATTTTGAGTTATTTTCTGTTTCCACATTTATTTTTGCAGATGTGAACAGAAAATTAGTGTGTGTATATATATATTGTTTTTTTGTTTTGTTTAAACCTTTGAAAGCTTACAATAAGAGTGGAAACAAACCTGGAGATTTGCAATAGACAGCAAGTCAGTATGGTGACAACAGGTAATTCTTTGCTAACTGTGTTAAGTGTTTAGTTGGATATTTAATCTTTAAGACTCCTCACACTGATCATTAATAATAGTAATTAAAAAGAAAAAATCCCTTCTTGTTGCAATATTTAAAGGTAAGCTGGAGAGTGTGAGAGAGCTCTCTAAATGCGTGTCCTGAAAGGTGGGTCCTGCTCTCCCTTTGCTACTGCCCCATTAGGCACCATTATAGAAGGTACTCTGAGAACATACTTGCAGCAGATCTTTAATTGGGCATGGATGCGGTAAATTTTGAAGAGGTGGAGTATAAAAATAAATTTTTGGAAGTGTCATTTGAGGGTAGCAAAAAATAATCGGGAAATGTTTACATTTTCTAATTTCTCCCTTGCTTTCACCCCTCCTCATGGGGTAATAACATGCTCATCATTTTGAGACATTGAAGGTGGTATTTTTGTGAAATGGGGCTGTATTCATTTCAGTTGCTGTTTTAAGTGCAGAGCATAGAACTTTGCAGTGCTGGAGTACTTTTAAGGCTCCTGGTTAGCAACTGCATGGACTTCACATGTTTAGTTTTGACCCCAAAATATCTTAAATGGCCGGGGATTTACCTACCTAGCAGAAAATGTGAAGCTTCCCATAATGGCCATGAGATGCACCCAGGCAGAATTAAAATACACCTAAAACTTAACCACAGACACAGGGTTAGCCCTTCAGGGAATCTCACAAAAAAGACTCTTTGCTCCTTAAACCTGCTCCTCTCCTTAATGTCATTTTAGTTTTTAGGTTTTTATCCTCTTGGGATTTTGGTAATAAATACATAGTGCCATGGAGCACAGTTAAAGACACTTTTGTGGTGATTTTTGTTCTTGCATGAGCCCAGGGAGACAGGCACAAGGCAACATTGCTGTGAGATTTCTTTTTTTTTTTTCCTTACAATTTCATTGTCAAATTTATTATTGGAATTTGATTATTTGGCATCAGTAAATAGGTGGAGATGGATACAAAAATTAAATGCTAGAAGGTCCAAGTATAACTACTTATGTTTTATCAAGGGAGAGGGGAAGGTGCAAAAGTTTGAATAGGATTGATGCGCTTACCAATATTGAGGTGTTTTATGTAGTTACAGAGCGCTTCAATATGCTTCAATATGATTACCTTTTTAATGTGCGTTCTCTCATTTTGTTTTCATATGCAAAATGTTTATCTGCATGTCAGTCCAATTTATCTCAAATGATGCAGAGTATAGAATTATATGTTGAGTTATATGCTAATTAGTGTTGAAAGCTAAGAAAACCGTAAGTTTTCCTTATTTCATCCCGAAATGTGACATTGTCACCAGAAATATTTGTGCATTATTTTACGGTTTTAGTCTGAGGCTTCTATCCTTTTTTTTTTTTTTTTACCCTGAGCATGTCAAGTGTATGTCTTTCCATCCCGCATCTTTGCTGTCTTATGAGCATTACATTTACAGTCCAAATAAAGAAAATGTTGAATGTGTCATCTAAAAGTCATCCCATATGCCCAGGTCTGGGTTTTGCTGGGGAGATCGGTAAGCCCACTGCTTACTGGTGTTACTCAGCCTCTCTCGCCACATTTATCCATGTGGGTATTTCAGTGGCAGTTGTTCCTTCTCATCACATCAAATAAGTAATCTGGCTTTGAAAGTTTCTGTATAGGAGCACGAGGTCCTGTGCATTTGGGCACTTTTTGAGTAATTAAGGAAAAATTCCTAGTTTTGCTTCTTTCCAGATCTTCAGTATTGATTTGTGAGTGTATATTGAAGGATGCATACATTCAACCAAGAAGAAAACCTTCATGTCTGCAGTTGGATACTTAGGAAATAGTGTATTACGAGAGTCAATATTATGGTAAATGTTAAAATACTCTTATGTGTAATGGCAATAAGAGTGGAGCTGAAAAGGTGGTGTTTTCCATTTTTTTCTTTTAATTTTTTTCTGTAAGTGCATTGAAATTTTGAAATGGAAAATTATACTAAATTAATTATACTAAATTATATTAAATTAATGTTATTTTGCTGAAGTGTATTATTACAGCAGCTGGCACAAGAGAAACCTATAGTATAAAAGCTATCTTCTGTGCAACGTAACCTTAGCAGTAATGTGCCTCTCCTATTGCCTGCCTTTTCACGTTACAATGGAATTAACATCAATTAAACTCATCCTTTTGCAAATCTGGATGAAAAACTGCCTCTAAAAGGTAAAATGAGGCATTTGGTGTTTCTAGTAAAGTTAAAATTTGGGTAGGAGTGGACGTAACAGTGTGCCAAAGAGGGACCTGACTCTTCTTGGGTATGGGACTAAGTATTGAAACGAAACTGTTTTGAAATGAAAGGTCTTCAGCTGGGAAGGGCCTTACTCCATTTTAATTTTTGGGGTATCTTGGTAATTTTGTGGCTGTACTCTGGTGAGAAATAATGGAGAGAGTGTTTTGAAGAGAATGTGTGTGTATGTGGGTCTCTGTGTGTGTGTATATATATATATACACACACATTTAAAAATATTATATTACTATAAAATAATCTGTAGTTTAAGAAAAGACCAGCTAAAAATATCTGGAGAATTTATAAAAATAGAAAGGTTGGTGTTTTCTTTGCTGGTACTAATACACTTGAACACAACCGGGGCTGAATGTTCACTTCTGAAAGATTAACTTTCATGCTCAGCTGAACTTTAGGAACGCCATTTTAAAATACATAGTCTACACCATGTGTCCAGTGCAATTTTCCCCTTGAAAATAGCAGTGCTTTATTGTTTTTTGGTAAATAATTTTAATTTTCTTATCTTAAAATGTACAGGTTCTCTAGGGTTTTCCTCAAAAATGGATCTTGCTTGAACTTAATGAAGCCTTAAATATTGTAATGCAGAAATCAAAATTCCTGATAGAGGGAACTTGAGTCTCTGAACAGAAGTTTCTGTTGGGGAGGGAAAAAAAATATCTTAAGTTATTAGTTGGGTTCACAAACACCTATTTTGCTGAAATCTGGTGTTAAATAGTGGTTAGGGATGAAGCAAAAACCTTACTGTGTTTGGATTTAGTATTACCTGTTAAATATCTAGTATGCATAGGTTAAGATGGGATTCTAATTTTCTAGGAATAAGCAGGGCAGGAGGGCTAGCCATGAAAAGGAGGGGGTTAAAAACAAACCCAGCCTCGAATGAGTTGTACTATGCAGTCACTCCACACAGCTTTCATGCTGGGGCCTGACCCTGTGAGCTATCTGCCCCTTCTACCCTGCCCTCGGAAGAAGTCCTCGGTGTGCTGAGGGCTGGCTCTTGGGAAACGGAGTTTGCAGAACTGCTCTAGCTTAGACAGAGAAAATGCATATGTTGATGGACAAAGGCAAAAGATAAAATAGATTTTTCTTTAAAAAGCCAGTATTTTGAAGACAGTTAAAGAACAGATCAGTAGGAAATCTATTTTCAGTGATAGAGTGGATTATTTGATTTATACGCATAGGGGAGGTTCTCTATGTGATGATGGCTTCCCGGATATCATGGAAGAAGAGTTCTTTTTATATTATTTTTTTTTTTGCCCTTCTCACGTCTTAAAGTAAAAATTTCAAACCAACATCTCTTTAGTACTTGAAAAACACAACCAGGTGTAACCTGTAGGATGTTTGAGGAATTCAGGTAGCAGTTTAATCCAAGATAATAGACTATGCCTATAATGTAAAACATGTCTTATTTTTCTCCTAATATGAATTAGAATTCTAATAAACACACTTTATAAACTTCTCCAGTGAAAATTTTATGGCAACCTTAAACAGCTAGCGGTTGGGAAAAAAATATGAAATATGTTACTTTGTGTCTTGGAATATTCTGAAATAATATTTTAAGTGAGTTTGCTAATTGTATACCAGTGTGCACAGGTTTGCCTCGCCAGTGAGGCACTGATCTATTACAGATGTGTACTCCTGTGCTCTAAAGATCACAGAGGTCTTTCCTACCAAGGGAACTGGATCCCTAAATGAACCACATCTTTCTTTGTGCAAAAGTCTGGTGTGCAGAGGGAGCTTTTCACCAGGGTCGGGTGAAAGGGATTTGGTACGCAGTGTCTTTCAGTGGTATTGGTCACAGTGGGAGCTGGTGTTGATCAGCAACAACAGTTTTTATATCAGGAGCTTTGTGTTAGTAGAAGTTTGGTTATTTAAGTAAGCTCTAGGTGGTGGTGGTGGGCGGCAGTGTAACAGAGAGCTAAAAACTGCCTTTGCCAACTGGGAGATACTCCTTTTGACTGTAACCGAAGTGCTGGAGTATCTCAATACTTGTTACCTGATTGTATGAACTCTGCATCTGCACAGAAATTTTTAGGGTAGGATCCTTTTAAGAAATGTGCAACTTCCAAGGATGATGAGCGTTTAAAACTGTCTACAAGTTTAGGCTTTCTTTCAATTTCTAATACGTACTAAGACATGGTAAGCATATAGTTTAACATGTGGTCTTGTAGATTTAGTAACACAATGAAAGAATTGGAGGATCCTGGGTATAGCACAGGTGTTTAAGCTGTTTCTAGTAACCTGTGCAAAATATAGGAGAAATGGACAGTTCCTAAAGTGAAAGCAGAGATTTCTTTTCTTAAAATGCTCTGTAGTCATCACTAGATTTCTCTTCAGAGTTTAATGCTGGTGCTCGGTGGCAGCGGTGTAAGATCTTACGCTAATACTGCTTCATTCAAACAGCACCAGAATGCTCATTCTATTAAACTGTTTCTCTTAAAAAAACCCACCCCCAAAAACCCCAGCACCCCACACTAAGTTCTCATCATCAGAACATAGATCACCCCTTATTTCTGAAATACAAAGTGTGTTTCTTAGTGATGGTCTGAGTTCTAGTAGCAAATGTCCCATTCTATTTGTTACCTTGCTTTGGGTTGCTGCTTGTTTTGTTTGCCTTAACAATGTGTTTGGATAGAATGAGTTCTATACCTCTCTAGAAATTTTCATTTTCTGTTATGCAGTTGAGAGGGAATTCTTCATAATAACGTGATTTCTACCTCTCCTACCCTGGCTGCTTTCTTAAACAAAAAGTGATTGTTGACATGTAAATATACCCGAAATTCTGCATTTGACATGAAACTGTAAGCTTTTGCTGAAGGTTGTGAAGCGCACACCTTTGTACAACTGGGCTTGGTGACAGTTGTTCAATTACACTCAAATCATGAGCAAAAATCATATTTTCATGTACGTAGCATATGCTTATCCCATGTAAAGTTAAAGTTGCCCATGACTCCTTGGAAGTAATCTTGGGAAAAGATTTAGAAGATTTATCATTATAATTTATGGAGTCCAACAAGCTTTTAGATGGAGCTAATGACTGCTTTAGCTTTGTGCTTGACTAGCAATTTTGTGATTTTACTGAAGCATTTATTCTCTGTGATTGGCTTTTGCCTGCCTCTGTGGCAAATAATAAGCTTATGTACGTTACTTTTCTTCCTGGTCCTTTCGCTCACATCACCTGATCCACACAGTTCACTTATTGTGACTGTTGCTGGTTTTGCATATGTTTAAGTTCAGCATCTTAACATTAAAATGCTACTTCTGAATGCATGAACGACAGTACAGATCCAGCATCGCACGTGTGGTTACGTCAGTCTCCCACTGTATAGCAGTGCTGTGTTGCGTACTGCAGCCCTTCAAAATGGCTTTTCAAGTGCAAGTTCAAGCTGTCTTAACTTTTTAGCTGTAGAATGCTGGTGGAAATCATACATGGGTCCGTATTACAGAAAACCACTCTTTGACATAGTTCTGACTTGTGTCACTGGGTGTATCATTCTGGGTGGTACCCTTTAAGGGGGGGGTGGGGAGAGGAGGGATGGGAATAAAGAAAGGGAAAAAGGCAAGGAATAGAAAAGTCTGGCCAAAACTTAGCCATGTTTCATCATGATGAAGTCCTGCAAGTTCCTGAGGGTGAAATGGCATTTGAGAAGTGGCAGTCTTCTGGAGATGGCTGTGGTGCATGTCTGACCTGATGGGACTTGGGCTCAACAAGGAGAACTTTGTGTGGTTTTGAGGGGCTGAGCAGGTGCCTTGACCTGTTTCTTATCCCGCTAACATCCAGCTTTCTGAACTTTCCTTGCACTCTGTGGATAACGTGCATGTGGTTATGAACTATTAAAGCATGTCTTTGAGGTTTGGAGGAGGAGAGGGAGGGAGCTATTGCTTTGTCATGAGGCTTTTGGTAGCTCCAGTTCTGGTTGTTATTGGTAGTTGTCTCTTACTGTGTAGTACAATACTAGGCACAAAGCTGGTGCCAGCAAGGTTTGAAATGAGACGAATTTTTGGGGAGTGATAGTGGGGGAGACGAATGAAGGTGACATACAAACAGTAGTGGTGTTAGAAAACGATCAACAACCCCTAAAGAAGGATGATTTCTTTCTGCTGTTGAATATTTATCTTGTAACATCATAGTCTTCCTTATGCTGTTCTATTTTATTTTATATACATATTTTTCTAATTTTGTATTTTTAGCTTATTCCCACTCTTTATTCCTTTAAAATGTTGTTCTTAAATCCTCAATTGTTGGGCATATCTGTGTGCAGCTGAATTTCAGAGCTTTGAAAGACATATTTAAACAATGAGAAGCTATGCTCTTGGGTAAAACCAGCTTGATCTACTAGTGGGGGCAAGTACCACCTAATTTGGGTATCTCTGTTAATAAATCAGTATTGTGCAATTGTAAAAATGAGAAAGTAATTACTGCCTTGGTATTATAATAAGCTTGCACATCTGTATACACACTAAATATGAAGTAATTAACTGCTAAATAATTTATTAAACTTGGTCAAAATTATCATCATTGTTCGCATGAACTTTGTTCCTAATTTTGATTTAAATAATTAGCAGATTCTATGCTTTTGGAAACTACAAGTTACCAAATGAAAATAACCTTGACATTAATGATTAACTTGTAGGTTACACTTATGAATTAACTGGTTTTCTGTTAGTTGAAAACTGATCTTAATTTACAGTTTTCTCAGTTTAATGCTAAGTGAACTAAAATAGTGTAAATGGTGCTCTGTGTAAAGAGTGCAGTTTCTCAGCACAGAAATGTAAACTATTTTTTTGTTCTCTGATCTTAACAGTATTTAAATCTATAGTGACAGTGAAAAAGTCAATGTTTGCTGTGATCATCTTTAAAACATGCACCATCTTCTATGTTTTCTGTGGAAAAGGAAATGAAAAATGGAGTTATTTAAAAGGTGATAGTGGCTATCTTAATTGCTTTATATGTTATTTCTTAAAGTCATGGCATTTCTTTTACAGGATTATGAAAGCGGGGGAAATTATTAAATATTTACTGTAAAGGTTTATTAAAGAAAATATTCTTCTACTCTTTATACAAGGGATTTTCAGCATAACTTGCCTTTGAAAGAAATTGTAAAATTGAAATGTTGCATAATTTAAAACTTGTGAACAACTGAATTTTAGTTGTTGACTTTTCCAGTTGAGCAGAATGAAATGATGCTCTAAGGCTTTCGCGAAGATCTGGTCTGAAAGCTCAGGCACTGCTTTCATATATTGTATTAAGTAAGCCAGGGTGCACCAATCAAAGCTGCTATGGCAAAGCACAGAAGTTTGTTTCAGTAATTGATAAAAATGAAGTTTAATGGAAGATAAAACTGACAATATTTCTGTAAAGTAAATATAAAAAGTTGCAGAAGACTCTTTATGCACAAGCTGTGATGCTTTAACTATGCTGATACAAAGTGTTTACTATGAATGTGGATTTACTAGTGTAGATGTACTTATCCGGAGCAAAATTATTGCCCTATAAAGAAAAGGAGAAAATAAGCTTTGTAGACAACAGAAATCTTTGCATGGTTATTACTTTATAAATGTCTTAAAAGATGTTAAACATTTTAAAGTAACTTGTCTTTAGATCAAAACTTAATGTAGAAAATATTGTGTATGTATGTGAAGTGTGTAATTGTTTAGCCATATATCCCAACTGAAAGATGGTGCATTCTACACTTTGAGGGGATAAAATTATTTGAGGAAGGAGTAAGCAGCTTTTCTAAGTAACTTGTAACTTTTTGCTGTTAAGTACAGCTATGAAATAATTTTATTTGGTGCTGTTCTGTCCACACAATTTCTGTGTAGTTGAATAGGATTTCGTTTCTTGGGGAGAACTCTTCAGAGAAAATTGCTTAAAAAAAATGGCAATGCCTGATTTGTTTCTCTTTGCAAGTAATTTAAGTATAGAAAAAGAAATAGCCTTTTTAATTCTGTATTTGATGACATTCAGCATAAAAGTGAGAATGCCAAACAGAAGAGCGGTCACTTTCTATGACTTTTGGGTTTTGACAGGGCAAGAGAAAGGAAGGAAAATTGTTGGGTGGCAGTAGTGCAAAAACCCTCACATTCTAGCACTCCTGTGGTAGAGGTGCTATGTCTCGTCTGCTTTAAGCCACCTAATCAGTTTAAGACCATGTGGAATTACCCTTAGTGAGGGCCAGCACTTGAGTGCTATTTCTTCTTCTTGGTATTCAATTAGTTCAACAAAGTGTACTGGTAAAATAATTACAAGAGCATCAAAGTGAGAATTGGTATCTGTGCAGTGTCTTAGCTATCACGTGCATCAATTTAGACTTGAAAAAATTCTTTGTTTTTTTTCTTTAATCTTGTGTCAATAAGGCTTATTGTACTAAATCCTTTGAGATGGAGGAACTTATTTTGAAGCAAGAAAAGGAGGAAATATATGGTAAATTTGACATTTCTTCTGTTGTGAACCTGGTGAAGTGTTCTACTCTATTCCAGTTTGTGTGCTCTTAGAAGGTTTAAAAGAAGGTATTTATCTTGGTAGTATCTTTTAAACTCTTGGTTTGTTTTGAGCTTGAAGGGTGGGAAACAGTAATGAGGAAATAGATTCTTTTTAAAAATTATTATTTAAAAAGCCCTTAGCCATGTGAGCAGGTTACCTGCAGGTCTTCATTAGGCTTTGCCGGACCTCAGGTGATGAGCACAGTGTAGCACAGTGTATCTTTTAAATGCCTAATTATCATGTCAGTATAAAGCTGTCCTCTTGCAAAGCTGAGTAATACATGTATTTGTGGAAAAAAAAAAGTAATACAAATGGAAGTTTTGGCCAGGATTAATGCAGAGTGAAAGACATGCATGCATGTGCATGTACACAGACACACACATGCACTGCATTCTCTAAGAGTGGTTTTAAACACTGGAAAAGCATGAAATGTGTGGCTGTATTTTTGGAAGTGTTGATCTACTTTGTGCTCATTAAGTGTGCTTTTAGTTTATTTTGTTCTTTTAAACACTAAGACTTTATTCATACATACCATTATATAGACAGTTGCTGAAGTGGTTTGCCCCTGTTAATATCCTTTTATATCATAAAAGAGATTTGAAAATGCTAGCAAGCCTGTGTGTTAGCTGAAGTTTACATATGTACTTAAAATCAGACTAAGCAGGATTTCCCACTAATTCTAGTTATAGCGCATAAGCTTTTTGAAGTTAGTGCTTTCAGCATCATGAGCATTTCAGTGTGTTTCCACTTCCCAAACCCCTCAGGAGTCCTCACTTACTGAGATTGTTTTAGGAACTGGACACTAATTTCTGCCATTTTTTGGTTAAGCTGACTAAAAAAGGCATGGAAGAGGTTTTTCTTTTAAAAGTCTGTGTGAGGTGAAACAGCAAGGCAGCAGGCAAGTATGCGTTGGGAAGAGTCCTTGAACTACCCTAATGCCTAGCTCAGTTTAAGCTCTAAAGTAGCTTGTTCTCAACCTGAAAGGTTTAAATCAGGTATTTAATAGCAGAAAAGTAGCGAATAGAGGCTCCCTGCTCTCAAAGCCTATGTATCAGAGGTCTCCCAATTATGTGATTTAACTGTACAGGTGGAAGAACTCCTGTTATTTTACTTCAAGCCTTAGTTTGCTTTCCCTCTACCCCTCAAACCAGAACTGAATTTGACTGGTTAATCTGGAGCATTCAGTGAAGTTAAACTGAGTATGTTCAACTTTAGTTTCACTTAAACCTGACCTGAAAGAGATCAAAATGGGTCAGGCTCCCTGTCGATATCTGTGGCATAAGGAATCTGGAAAGCATTTCTATGTTCTCTGCAAACAAGGTTTATGGTTGAAAGAGCTGGTATCAACAGCATGGTGGCCACTGAGTTACTCTATGAATGCTGTTAATTTTGTTTGGATATTTCAATCTGAGATTTAGATGCTTCAATTTGAGAAGGGTGAATCACTGAGCTATTGTTAAGGCAAGACCTAATCTGGTGCTGTACCTCCCCTACAAAAACAGTTGACAGCAATTCTACATTGTACATGATAGCTGTCTCACCTATTTCCATTGGGTTTCTAACTGATGTGCACACTCGTGTGGAGTAACTGTAGTAGGGAAGACACGTGAAACAAAAGCGCTTGTGAGGGTTCAGCCAGCAGCTGCTTTGTCGAAGAAAGTATTTTGTTGGAATCCTTCTTATTTCCCTAAGTTGAGCTCCTCAGCCCCTAACTTGACCATGTATTGTAGGGACATTGTGTGTAGGTTTTGGTCTAGAGCTACTTCTGATAGCTGATGTAAAGCTTCACAGTCAGTCCATAATGGAAATACTGATTACTTCAACTAACTGGCAGCCCTTATGGTCACTAGGAAGGCGAGTGACAGGGGGAGAAGAAGCCTTTGGCTATTTTGGTGGCTGAAGGAAAGGAAGGGTGGGTAGGAGAAAGATGAAAGATAAGCATTGTGTCCCATCCTTAGGAGACTACTGCTTCATGCTGGTTAGGATTTTAAGTAGACATTTTTCCTCCATGTTTATAAGCACTTTTGCATTTAAATATGTTATTTTCATTTTTTCATATTCCTCCTGAGTGTTTTCACTGTTTTATCCACATACCAGTTAATTGCCAGTTAGTGCTGGGTTAAGAGAATAAACAGCAAGTGACCACAGCTCTAAAATGCTTGGTCAATAAAATCAGCTCAGTAGTATAATTAAGGGGTAGAGACCCCTAGTCTGAGGAGAAGGGAACGAAACTGTGGCATTTAGAGGGGAGAAAAAACCCAGCAAAACACCAACCCTGCAACAAATGGGGTAAAAAATCCCTCAACACAAACTCCTACAACACCCCCACCCCCAAAAAAAAACACAGCAAAACACCCAACAAGCAACAAATACCCCTCCCCAACCAAACCCAGGATGACCTGCTCTCTTCCTTCTCCCCCTGTAAGTAACTTCAGTTTCTCCAATGAGTTTCGTATGGGGGAAGAGAAAAGGTTTGAAATGTCAGAAGCTGCATAGATAGATGAAAGCCCATTTTCCTAAAGGATACTGGAACTTCCCATCAAATTTAAAGCAGTGTTTGATTCTTTAATTAAAAAGATTTAAAAAATCTTAACAGCCTTTTCTTATTAATAACACCTGGAAAATGAAAGTTTTTTTTTTTTTTTTTAAATGAGAAATTCAACATTAATATGGTAATGGCAGAATCTTTAGAATTTTCTTTCTTTTTAACATGTATTTATGGACCACTCCAGGGAATTTGCAAATAACGAATATAAGCTTTTAGTCTAATTAGTGATGTGAAGAATTGTCAGACTGAAATCCTGAAGCAAATGGTTATAGGTGAAAGCCAGTCAGACTTACATTGGTTGATTTACCTATCTTGTAGTGATGTAACTTAGATCTTCTGGTTGTGCTTCTTGAGCTGTCATACCTTGTCCACAGATATCCAGTTGCTTTTGGGGTATTTGAGTTTATCCTGCAAGGGTAACATAGCCCTGTGCCTCATGGTTTGGCTGGTGGCTTAGGGAGTGCAGCTGTGTGGTGTACTGGCTCCATGGACAGCTTTCTGATTGTTTGTCCTGGTGGAAAGTAGTAGTAAGCAAATCTGATGTTTCACAGGCACTGGTAGGAAATTTGATCATCAGCACAGAGGGTTCTGTGAGGTAATCCAAGAGCTAGATTATCATCTTGAAGCTGAGATAATACAGCTCTCCAAAGCGGCTACTTTGGTGGGTTGTATGTGTGAGATGAAAGGGGAAAAGTGGAGTTAGGAGCCAACCATTATGTCGTGCATGAGCTTTGAGGAAAAAAATTTCTTTTGTTTAAATTTTGCTGAAAATCCTTACTCTGAGCGGTAGTACAGAGTGCTTTTAAATCCAGGTCTGGGATCAAATAATGAGGCAACACAAAGAAGAGTACTGCTGCGGTCTGCCTGTGGCTTAGAAAAGCTTTGCTTGGATTTCTGAATTGGGTCTGAAACTGGAGCAATAACATTTCCTCCTCAAGTATTTTGCTGTCCAATTCAGTGTGCAAAAATAAGAAGTAGTGGTGTTTGTTAACAAGTCAGTATTTGAAGCCATTTCCTTTCTTTTGTAAAGTAAGTTCATCAAGGCGAACTTTCAGGTTCACAGTCTGATTAAAATACGTAGCTGTCATTAGTATACTTCATAATATACAGCACTAGAAACCAATTACCTTTCAATAGAAGTGATATAAAAACCTCTGACACTCTACTGAACTTGAGTTTTGAACAGAAATTCTGCATAGCTTCTTTGTAAGTAAGGAGTGTGACCCTTTGCTTTTGTATTTATCAAAAATGTTAGGAATAAGCAAATTGAGATATATATGTAACTGTGTATAGATGTAAAATTTTATATATATAAAAAGATGGCTTAGAATGCACATTGCTTAAGATTTGTATGGATGGACTCACTACTATTAAAATGTGTTCAGGAATCAAATGTGAACAACTTGCAAAGACCAAAAGAATTGCTTAAACCCACAGAGTTTCAGTGTGAACTCAGGCGGCAAGCACAGACTGCAGCACCTCTTACAGGACAAGCTGCTTCAGTGGCTTAATCTGTATCATTGCCTACATTTACAATGAAAAGAATGAGACCCCCCCTCCCTCACTTTTTAACTAAAAAGGCTGCCTCTGTTTTTTTTTTTTCCCCCAACTACACTAATGTGAATTGAGAGTTAAGGATTATTATTTTGTTCTGTAAACCTACTTCCCCTCCCTAAAGAGCCTTAAAAACACTGATTCATTCTGGTGTGTTCAAGCATCAGTATCTGAAGCAACCAGAGGGGAAGAAACTAATAAAGTCTGTGCGTGGGGGTAGCATTTTGTGTTTGGTTTTTCTTGCCTGTATTTGTTTTGCTGATTGCAGACTAAACAATAAGGCACTTTTCCCCTTCCTTTATAAAGTCAGTTTTCACTTTGCCTTTAGGAGTCACTAACTTTGTCTCTATGGCTGTTCATGTCAGGACTTTTTTATACAGAAGTTTTCTTTTATCGCATGGCATTAGCCACAGCCCGTAGCAGGTTTTCCACTGTGTGGTGGGTGTGTGTGTTGTTTTTCTTTTTTCTTCTTAATATTTCATCTCCAGCTGTCTATGTAAAGTTTGTGTTGTCAGTGAAGTCTGCTTGAGAAATGACAAGCTTTTATCTTCGTGCAGCTCAGCAAGAAAAAGGGCTGTTGAGGAGAGTGGGTTTGCAGGGGCATCGAGCATAGCTGTTGGAGCCAGGGGACCACATATTTGGAGGCAGGACTGGGGAGTAACAGCACTTGAGTATTGGCATACTCTGTGTCTGTTGGTGTGAGGTGCCAAGAGTTTTTCCAGATAACCAGCATAGCAGTGCCTACGTAGAATGGATGAGATGAATAAGTGCTTGCTCTTTGCATGTTCCGAAGAGCGGGAAAGGTAGAGCATTTACTTTCTATCCCATTGGTATTGAGTTCAAACAATTGAATGGACTAACACTGTTGGTGTTCACCTGATCCCCTTTCAAACATGTTTAGCTTTGTTTATTTTTTTTTTTCCATAGGCTCTTGTTTAAAAAGAGTAGGTACGTGCTGTGAGGGTTTAAGGCATTAACACTGCGCAATTTATATGGCTGCTGAAATAAGAGACTTGTTACATGGTGTTACTGTTGAGAAATGGGAATTAAGGAGCAGCAGGCAGCAGGTCCCTGGGGAAAGGAAGGCAGGATGGGGAGAAGGGTCTGGTAAGAGTTTGGCTACAATGATGGTGTGGAATTGCTTTGATATTTGTGTATGCTCCCTTCTGAAAAAGTCCAATTCTGGCACACCTATGAGATACAGTATGACATACACAAAAGATTTTGAACTGGGAGCGAAAGCATGGTGCTTTATTGCTATTTGCTTTATAACTGTCTATCTCCTGTTTTTTACATTTGTTGCCCCTTAAGGGGAGGTGCAGGTCTTGCGTGATTTTCCTTTGCTAAATGTCACATAAAACATACAGTGAGATCACACTGGCAAGTGAAAGCGTATATTGAGATTTTATTTAATGCAGGGTTGCAAAGTGGACTATTCTTGAGACCTGTTTAGCCCAAGAAGATTTTGATAGGTTGAAGAAAAAGTGTTGTATATAAGGAAGGCCGAGAGAGAAGCAAAAAGTACATATAAAAGGAACAAAGCTGAAACTGTGGGGTTTTTTTCTTCCCTCCTCCCACCACCTTAGTATTGCTAAGACATGCTTAGTATTCTCATATGTGTGGAGGGTTCTTGTGGGTTGGGAGCACTGGGTGTCCTTGTGCCTGTGTTATCTGTATTTACATAGGGAGCTTTGCCTTTCAGAGATCACTAAGATGGTTTTTAGTAAATTGTCCATTTTCATGGTACTTTGTCCTTTCTGCCTCTGCACACAAAGGTAGCATAAATACACTGCTTTCCTTGTGAAGGGGCACAGTGATGTCTTTTTGCCTACTTGCTTTCAGTTTTGCAGAGATATTCAGGTCCCCCAAACACAAGGCTCCATATCTCAACACCCCCAAAATAAGTATGATGATGTATGGTCATCAGCAGTGGCTTGAAGCAGCTGAATCCAGTTGCATGCATAGTATCCAAAAAGAAGAATTAGAATTTATGTAATTCCTCATAAGAAAAGTAAATTATTGTCAAATAATTGCTTATGGGCTAATCTTTTACAGAAACCAGAGAAGTCTGTTTTCTTCTTACCCAATAAAAGGTGTTTTGGGTGCCTTTGAAGAAGAGAAACAAGTGGTAATACCTGTTCAAATGCTGTGAACTGTAGGTAGCTTTCAAAAACTTTCATACGATACAGTGCACAAGCATAATTTGCCCAGACTTTTTTCTTCAGTTGATGTGCAATGACTTTTTAGAATGGAAGAATTTAATTTAAAAATATGCTTAAACTGGAAAAAAGTGCATACGCAAGGCTTACATGAGTCACGAGATATGTCGGCAATGTTTCACTAAGGAATGCTATATATATACGAAGCGAGCCATATATTAAATAAAGCTATTAAAATACCTTTGTGGAGTTTGAAAGGACAATTTCTTGTCTTACACACTTGGTATGACTGCAATTAGTTATAAAGTAGCAAATGTTAAGGTTATTTCCTGACAAAATAAACCAAAATCTTCTGTAGGTTTATGTTGCCTGGGGTGTGATAGCTATAGGAGCTTCGAGTATACTGTACTTTGCTGAGGAAAATAGGTTATGAGGAAGATGAAAAGCACCCTATAAGAGCTGTCATTGTCCGAGATGGAAGAGTATTTCAGGGAAGATGCTCCCATGTTTTTATTTTCCTTTCCCTACCTATTGTGTAGGATTTTATTCCTGTGCAAAAAAGCTTTCTGAAATCAGAGCCCATCCTCATGGGAGCTGGTGCTGCTCCAGTAAACTCGGTCAGACTCAGCTTTGTCCCTTACTCTTTGCTATACATCTGCTTTTGGTTTGGGATTTTTCTTGGCGGAAGTTGAGAGCTGATTCTGTGTGCTCACGTGCACGCAGTAGAGGTGACTGCAAATCCGTACTGCTGTCCCGCAGAGAGGAGCTGCACGGGGCTGCCAAAGTGCAGGAGGATGGGGAGGAGCAGTGTATCTGAGCCGGAGCTGTGCAGATTATTGCAGTGAATGAGGGATTCCGTATCGTCTCATTGCTAGCTCAGTGTTCGTGCTGGTCCTGGGAACATAAACCTACCTTTGTCATTTCTATGTGGTCATTTTGTGTGGGGAGAAGGTCAGAGGGGGAAACGGGATACAAGCTTTGTGTATTTTTATGTAGTTTTAAGAAATATATATATATTTTTTTAATAGGAGCTCATAGCAACTGAAATGGAGATGTCTCAAAGGTGCTCGATATCTTTTATTTTATGCTGGTTCTGTGTGATTCCTCTCTTGCCCATGCAAAGCTTTATTAATTTTTTTTCATTGCTGATTGTGATACATCAATAATGTAAAAGAAGAAAATGATTAATTTTTCCCATGCATCAACAAACACCAGACTTCAGACGTGTGCATTGGGTGCCAAGTTAAAATTACTCGCAGTGCAGCCAAGCAACTGACAAAGGTGTAAATGGTTTCAAATTAAATGGTTGATATAGCTATTCTTGTCATTTTGAAGTGACCTTTCAGTTTTGTTCAATAGGTGTCTCACTATTGCCATAAATTGAGGTGCACTGAGGGACTGCCCCCTTTTTTGTACTTGGCTTGCCATTTCCTTTGGTTCTTTGTGAATGTGGTAGAGGAACTGGTAATTTCAAGGTGGCATTTCTTCCTTGCTCCTCTCCCTTCCTCTTCCTCCTCCCTTTCAGGATGTTCAAGTTATTTCTGTGCTGCACATGTTGGCTGACAAAAGTTTTTAAATTGCATCAAACTTTTCAGTCCCTCAAAGTCAGGTTGGAAATAAAACAAACAACTCCAAACCTTGTATTATGTCCTTTACTGTTGAGTAAATGCAGAGGTTGCTTTTTATTTTGGTCCATTTTGTAGGTGCTGGGCAGTAAAGGAAAAGATATGTAGGCTTTCCTTCTGAAATGAAATGTAAGGTGCCAGTTGTGTGTATGAAACTTGTATATATGCTTCTGGAGAGGACTTTTCCGCCTCTCCTCTTCAGCAGTGAATCCACATTGCTCAGTGTGAGCATTTGTTGCCTAGCTTTGTATGGAGCTGGAGTGAGACCTGTTGATGTGCTGGCCAGGCTGTTGTGTGCTCAGATCTTTCTGTGGGTGTCATTCCTTGCTAAGAAATGAATGCATTTTAATTTTAATCTACAAGTGTGAAAGACTAATGGCACGACACAGTTTGAAGCACATTGAATAGCATATTGGCTGCCAATTCTGTGGTTTGGGATTCTTCTGCATTAAAACTTCACAGTATTTTTAATATTGAAGGAACATCCCCTTTTATGTTCTACTTCAGGATGCCGCTTTCAAGTTTCAGGTTGCTGTGTGAGATTACTTTGATATTTTGGAGCAGTATATCACTACTTTAGGGTGATTGTTTTGTACCAGCATCGCCAACTGAGATTGCAGTTGAAGGAAATCTTTGCAGACTTCAAGGAAATTCCCCCCCTTCCCTGTTATGGTGAAGCAGCTCCTGACACTTTCTTTGCTTTATTGGAAATGAAAGCTTAAAGGGAGCTGTGTGCAGCTTGGGTTTTCCTTCTCCCTTCTCTGCCTATTTAAATGATCGGATGCTGAATTTGGCTCTTGCTTGAGAGGGAGTGAAAACAGCTGAGAAATGCTGCACGACTGAGACCTGCTCATCTTTTCTGGGAAAAATGCACTTATCACATGATTTTTGTGGTCACCACAGCATTGGAGCTCCATGTGAGGAGAAGTTTGGGCAGGGTGGCTTTGTGCTGGGAGCCCTGGCTGGGCAGCAAACAAAGCCTGGAGAAGAGCATTTCGAGATGTAAAACGCTCACTGCAGGCCTGTGTGGGTGGTTGGTGGTGGTGTGAGCGAAAAGAGTGTATTTTAAATGGATCTGAGGGGGGGAAATGAAAGCTTTTGATTTTATTGGTAGATGGGAGCATCTCTGGAACTTGTTTTGTTGCAAGATTTTGCTGGTCTGTGTAAAAACTGTTTGAACACAAGGCACTTGGTCGCTTTGGTGAACCAAAATGTAGTTGAGACCTAAGGTAGACTGCACTATCTGGTCCCCTCTCCCTTCCCCAGGTCTGCCCTGGGTAGCCAGACTGACCCAAGCAGCATGCTCTACCTGAGCCCATCTGAAACTGTGCTAATCTACACATTCCTGTGAATCCCAAGGGTTTTGTGGCATCTCTGGCATTTATTTGTTCTCTCACTTTGGGGGAAGGGAGGAGACAAAGGACTTGGCTGTGAAGGCAGCCAGCATGCTGCCAGGCTTTGCAGTAGCACTTCAAAGCGAATGTTTTGTTTACTAGATAAGTGAAGACTGATGTAAATTTGGGGTGAAAATACAATGAATTTACCAATTCTTGCCCCTTCCTCCTGATCAGAAATGGAGAAACCAGCCAACTAAATGTTAAGAAACAGTCCGCCATTAGGTTAACGAATATCTTAATATCAAAGCGAATGTATGTGTTCAAATTTACATTCTCTTCCTTGAATAAATGTGGGATCCTGAAATACCTTTTTGGTGAATAAAAAAAAAAAAAAAAAGAGAATTAAAACCCCAAATTCTCAAGTGTGTGGAGGGGAACCCAGCACAAATACACAGGATTATCGCACCCATTTATAATGTGGAGAATTAGATACTGAAGGCCTGAAAGCTGAATCAGAAATAGTCTTCAGGAAAAGTGGAGACCTCCTGAAATGTAACAGCTGTCAAACATGTAACAAGTATTTCTGTAACAGCTCTTTGGCTCAAAATGGTTTTGACCTGACATCCCCCCCAGCGATCTGCTGGGGTTTGTTTCTTGAGTTGTGTATTTGGTTTTGCCCCTTTTAGTAGGACAGATGCTTAATGTATGACACTGTGTATAGTCTATCTTGCAGTAATGTTTTCTTTCTGATTTTTTTTAAAAACTATTTTCTTTAATTTATCTGCAGGAGTCGGAAGCTTCAGATCAGAAATATCCCGCCTCACTTGCAGTGGGAGGTAGGAAGCTACTTTAAAAACTGGTATCTGTGCTAAAAACTGTTTCTGTTTCTCTCTTTATCCACAAGACTCTTCCCCTTCCCCCACCTTTCACTCGCTTTGCACACACCACCCATTCTGTTCTGGGGAAAAATCCTTTGGAAGAGGAAACAATAGAGCCTTCTAAGCAATTCAGATAACTGCCTTCATTTCTGCTCTCCGAGTTAACCATAAAAAATGTTGAAATGGATTCTTTGGTGAATGCTAACTTCCTGATGCAGTCATTCTCTTTGACCAAAAGCTTGCCCTTTTCGGACCTTGTTGGTGTCTGGTGTATGAGTTCAGTAAACTTGATACAAGTTCATATTTAAATACTTGGCCAATGCTTTACAAAACCAGTAATTTAATGCTGATAATGTTGATAATATTTCTTTTTTTTTTTTGTTTTTCCTTGTTTCTCCAAAGTGGTGGTGGGATGGCAAAATATTTGCTCATGCTCTTACAGTTACTTGCTCTCACTAATATATTGTATACTTGCTGTTAACACTCCATAGATAGTGCCATAATTTTTGTAGTAGAAGTTCTCCTGCGAGAACAGATCTGCTTTATTGTTTTTTTTTACCTTGTATGTGTTTAAAATGTTGTTTTCATATTTTACTAGTGGTAAGTCATCCTTTTGTCCGAGGGAGATTAAAGGATGGAGGGTTTGAAGCTAAAGCTCTGGTAGCATTGTTCTGTTAGCAGGTTTGGTCTGCCTTCTCGGTCTGACTTTCCATCTGTAGCTACTTCTTTGTTTGACTTCCCTGATTGCTTCCTTGCTTTGGAGAAAAATGGAGGCATTGCTTGTGTCCAACCTAGGCTATCATCTGCAGGGTTTCTGTAAGATATCAGCACACACCACATCTCATTGCTTCAATCTGCCCTTCTGGCATGTGCTGCCAGTATAAGAATTTCTTCTGCACTTCCTGAGCCATGTGCTCCCCTCGGATGAACCATATTCACCTTTTATTCAAATTCAGAACTGTTTTTTCTCTGTGAAGCTTTTGGCAAGTGTAGTAATAGAAACAGCTGAG
The DNA here is from genome assembly GCF_033783945.1 of Neopsephotus bourkii. Lineage (NCBI taxonomy): Eukaryota > Metazoa > Chordata > Aves > Psittaciformes > Psittacidae > Neopsephotus > Neopsephotus bourkii. Next base: position 523,716 of record NW_026902015.1, read on the forward strand.
GGTGACTAATTTGAGGATTAACTTAATTTTGGTACAAACCTACTCTAAGGGTTTTGAATAGGAATAGTATCAGAGCAGAGGCATATGATTCAGAAAAATGTGAATAAACACAGATGTAAGCTGAGCCCTGTTGAGCAAAGTACATAACAATGCATCAACATGCTCATCCTCTTTACATGTATGTAGCTAATACTGTTTATGTTATAGGTATCTACCCTGTTTCTCATCTGCTTCTTAATTTTATTTTTTTTAAGTGATTTCCTTCTGCTTCTCCATTGTTGTAGTGTCTGTGGTGACATCTGGTCTCAGACAGATGTTCTTTCTGCTCTACCTTTTTAAAACACTTTGGCTTCCTAAGGTTCCCAAGGAAGCGTTAAGATTGTCCCTATTAGCATCATCTCAGCCTTGTCTAGATATCCTCAAGCTGCTTGTACAGACCTGATCCTTGTTGGGGCACAGAATTTAGAGATGTGTACAATACTTTTGCATTCTCTTGCAACACCAGGGCTGCTTGCCAAGCACAGTTTGTCCACAAACTTCCTAAAGTTTTCCTTTGTAAGTGCTGTCTGTCTGCCACTTCTGCACTAAGCAGTTAAGTTCTATATGCTCTCTAAAAGAGTGCTGATGACAACGTACAGCAACTGGTGATTCATTTAACCAGGGATTGTCTCATGTCAAGATTACCTTGGGCTCTGGTATCTCTTTTTTTTTTCTTCTGGTGCTAAAAGACCTTGCAAAAACTTCCTTTGAGCTTTGTAAGAAAGCTTTGGATAATTCCTCCTTAAAACAAGTCTGTTCTGCACCCAGTTGCTTGGTAGAGAGAAAGTTTATACATGTAGAGAGGGATTTCTATTGAATCAGTGTTCTTGCATAAAGTTTTCTGAGAGGATGGTGTGTACATGTACACGTGTGGCAGCTGGAGCAATTTTACTCAGATTGTATCTTATAGTCCCTCTGTGCCAATCTGCTTGCCTCATCACTCCTTTGTTAATTACTTGAATCAAGACTGACTTCTTCTAATGGGTGTGAAATCCTTAAAACCAAACCAAAAACAGCTGATGAAAGATGTCTCTAGGTTAGTTCAGTCTCTCAGCCTTCGTGTATATTTGATATTGAAACACAAAACACAGTACCCTGCAACACTTTTTACAGTGATATAGGAACATGGGAAAAACAGAGGAAAGATTTATGTGATGAATTTTCTTTTTTTTAGTATAACCGTCATTAGGAAAGCTATCTTGTCATTCTTTGGAAAAGCAGGTTTGTTTGTTTTTTTTTTTTTTTAAGTTCTGTTTAAGTAATTGTTTTAATTTTGTTCTTTATAGAAAACATTTTATATGGGAAGCATACAGGTGTGCTCCTAAAAGTCAATGTATGTGTCTCTAGTTCAGTGCTTCACAGCTGTTCTTGTTGCCAGTGTGTCATACTGGCATACTGTAAGCCCTGGGCCACATGGGACTCTGACCCAGGGAGCATCTCTGTGCACACCCACATCTAACAGAGATGGTCCTTGGCTTACAACACATCACCCACAAAATCTCTTGTGATAAGGAAGCCATCCATGATGTTCTCAGATGCAGGTCATTGGCATTGAAGAAAGCAGGTTTTGAAAAGCAGAAGGGATGCTGGTCCTACAGGAATGTAGCTGCAGTGTTCGTAGCACGAAGTATAGCAGAGTTTGGTAGCAGTTCCCACTCCTGAGCACCCAGAGAATAATATTTTCAAAACCAGAAAAATATTCAGGGAATAAATTGAAGCTTAATCTGAATTGAGAATGTTTTGTGATACATCAGCTGAAGGTGTCTTACTGTCGATATAGATGCTTTGGTTTCTGTGTGCATGGAAGCTGGCTCTTAAGATTCGGCTCTTAAGATGCCAGAGTAATGAATTTCCTGTGAAAACCTTGGAACTGTTTCACTGGTGTGCCCTCTTACCTTTCTAAGAGGCACGTGCATCTATTTAGTAAAATCTAGAGTCTTTAGTAATATGGAAGAGAGAAAACATTAATGTTAAGGAAAGCTTGACTTCCACTTGGAAGAAACCGGGTATCCTAAAGAATCATGAGGTAGGACACTTGATTTATAGTTATTCCATATAGCTTGGAAAACTGGGTGTAAAAGGCCAGACTAACAAGCATTTATTAATAAGACTTTTCATAAACCAAGTTCACAAATCAGGATTAACTATTCACTTTTCTGGATGGCATTTTGAGGAAAATGTTCCAATGAGTTTTCTCCTTCACATAGGTTGAAGCTACTGAACAAAATACTGACTCTTAGAACTAGTTGTAGCAGCTGGACTTGTAGTTGTTTCTGCCAGGTAACGTAGGAGTTCCCTCTGTACTTAGTCCCTTATGGTATAAGCAAAAAAGGTAAGATAACAGCTTTAAGATCATATTCAGGGTTAAGTGGCAGAAGAAAGGCAGATAATGACCTGCTATAATAAGCATATTAATATATACTTATTAATATGTTACTTAATATACAAGTTACTACATTGTAAGAACCCTACAGGGTTGCTATCCTGAAGAGCTCACCTTTAAAGTGCAGCTGTAAAAGATAAAATTCTAATGTATTCCAAGGCATTCAAGGTTAAGTTTGCACAGAACTTGCCTGGTAATTAATTTGAACTTCACAAGAGGATTTTTGGCAAGGTTCTGCAATGTTTCTGTATGTGTGGGTTGGTACTCTTGTAGTCTTTGCCCGGCTAGGAGAAACTGGAGGTGGAGGGAAGGCAGCATCTTTCTCTGAACTATGAACATTTAAGACTTGACTCAGAGTGAGGTTGGAGTCTGGGCTGCTAGGGGCTTATCCAGGGTCACGTTCTCTACTCATCCAAGAGGTCACTTGCGTTTTTCTTTTTCCCTTACTCTCACTGGACTGTCTGGGTTTGAGGACTCTGGATCAGTGCCCATGCTCCATTAAAGTGTCATCACTTCTGGAATCCATCTTCTTCCTTTTATTCTGCTTACATACAAATGGCATATAGAGGTTATTTTATCAATTTAGTAATATGAAGGACATGTGCATGATCAGATTTTACTTTTTGAATAAATGTTTCTGTTCTTATCAAGTTTTTGGTGAAGCAAAACCTTCAAACAACTGGTGGACCTCTTCTTAGTGATAGTAGGTGGGTATCATTGCTCCTCCTCCCTTTTACTCTCGTTACTCATCAAATATGAAGTCCAGATTGATGCTAAGAATCATGACAAGCGAAGGATTTAGCACATCACCTTCTCCCATTCTTCACACATACCAGTCTCATCTCCTTCTCATTGGAAACAAACACCCAGGCTATGGTCTCTGCAGAACAGTAAATAGCTCTTACTCTTTCCTGAACTGCAGTCTGTAACATACTGTTTTGACTCCTAATTTGTAACAGCAAGTAATCTCTCACTTCACTTGTGAGCATTCAGCACTGGAGGTGTATTTGCAAGACAAAATGATATGCCTTCTAGGAGAAGGTCTACGTGTGGTGATTTAAAACTGAAGTACTTGGAATTTGTTTGAGATTCAGCATGGTGGGGATCCAAGTAGACTTCTTGGGAGAAGAAATCGTTATGTGAAATGTCACCTTTCTTATTTTCTTTTAAAACGTTTTAAAACCAGCTTCCCCAGTGTAGAAGATGCTTCAAAAGATTTTTCTTTCCAAATATTTTTACCCTGTTTAGTGAATAAAGTGCAAGAGAACAGACTTTCAGGACACAGATGGTGCCAGAAACAGCACTTGCTGGCTCAGCAGGAAGGTAGCTGTTAAAGGGTTCCTACTTATCTTCTGTGGGCTTATTTCCTTATCATTTTTATGGAGCAGATAAACAGATACAGTGTTGATGAACTTTGTAACAAAAAAGGTAGACTAAAAGACCAGGCTGTAAAGTGTGAACCAGTTGAGTGAGTAGAGAAGCAAGAAAAACATTGTGAATGTGTATGCCCAGCTTTGCTGTGAGACTTGCAGGTTGCTTTCAGGGACAGAAATGTGTGGGAAGGGAGGTCTGATTTAGCTCTTCCAAAGGGAAAAAGGATGTTACTAAATAGGGTTTGCTTTTCCTCACTTTTTCAAGGAAAGGAAAAATGAAGTCTCATAGTTATGTTGAGACCTCTGATGTTTTAGATTCTCCAAACAGAAGTAGTAATGAAAAAGGATTCCTGGATCAGAGTTGCATTGAGAGTTCAGGTTCTTCATTGAGATTTGTTAATGCAAGAAAGGTTTGAGCCATCTCCACCCATCTGTGTAATTTGTAAGTCAACCACCAGTTTCCTCAAAAGAATTGAGACTGATTTTGATTGTGAATAAATGTAAGTAAATATTCTTACAGTGCACATAACTCTTTGTCCTGAGGATCTGTAGTAGCTTGTGTTACTTTGAATTAGAACAGCTAAGCTGTGTGGGGTGGGTAGTTCGTTGGCTGGTTTTCAATCTAGAGATGCAGTGTAAAAACTAATCTTTCTGAATGGTACCTGCTTAGGATGCAACTTATTATAGAACACCAAGGATATGAAGAGGACAGGTGGGGAACTTCAAGGTTTTAAGAAAGGAAAAGAAAAAATGAGACTATTGCAATTAAGAATAAATTAGGATTATACAGAGCAGATATTTCTCATATAAAGCAAGATGTAAAGGGGAGATGCAGGAATGAGCTGAGCTACAATTGAAAGAATTCAAAAAGGAAGAAGAATCAACATTAAAGGGGTTTAAAGTGTATTGAAATATGATCTTTCACCTCAAGCCTCCTCCAAGAATCCTAATTTAATGTAAAGCTATAAAAATAATGTATAGCTGTAAAAATGCAAGCAGAATGCTAAGCGCACACAAATTATCTGCTTCTGCCTGCTAAGCATAGGAACATCTAGTAGGGATCTTTGCTTTCTCTTCCCTTTTCAGAGTTCTACATCAGACACCAAGCTGTACTTTTTACCAATTACTATTTGTCCTACTCAGCAGGAGAAGGGAGAACATGTTAGCCTGTAATCTGCAGCAGTCTTTTACTTACTTGAGGACCTCCAATTTTTAGGGAGGGTTAAGAAGAGAGTTTTAAGTTCTGTTAGTCTCTTCTGAGGACTCTTGTTTCTAGGCAATTGATTGTTCTTAAGTCTTTTACCTGGGAATATCCCATGAGCCTTCTCCAGAGTACTTTCTCTAGTTGAAGATCACTTTGAGCTCTTGTCTTGTCCTCTGGTACATTTGCACTCCATTTCAGCCTTGTGCCTTCTTCAATTTTAATAAACAAAAACCTGATACAATACTAGATGAGCTGGTCCCTGCAAACCCTATGAAATAAAGCTTGTCAGTTTGACAGTAGGCTGGTAATGACTATACATGGCACTGATCACAAAGTCAACTTCTTGCCTGCTGTTGTAGTGGTGATTGTGTTTACCTTACGAGTCTGTTGTGGGGGACAGTGACAAAAGCCTTCTAAAGAGAGTTATCCCCCACACAAAGACTGTTAATTCTGCTATAATGAGAAAACAGAGAGATTTAGCAAAAATTCTGCACATCAGACAAAGGGTAAATGTTGTTCACCTGCTCATTTTGATTCCTAATTACAGGATAGAGCAGTCCCTGGAGCAATGCAGAGCCTTTGGACAGCACTGCCTCTTCCTGGCCTTGGATCTATACTCAGGGGAGCATGGGGGGTGCCTTTGCTCCTCTCCTGCCAATGGGAAAAGAAAGGATGATCTTTCCTTTTTGCTGTCTGACCCAGGCCCCACAGTCCAGATTAACTATTTTGCCTGAGCTGCATGCATTTCCCATCATGTAGCTGGGCCTTGCAGCAGGTGAGGCAATCTGATACAGAAAAGTGACCATGTCTATGGCAGACCACCCAATTTTGCACTTAAGACAACATACTCTGGGTTATGTTGGGATTTTAATTGCCTGGCTTAATTATAGGGGGTGATGTTTACAGGTATATGTGAGGTAATAAACACCTTTTGCAGGTGTTTAAAATATGGAGTGTGGGAGTGAAGGTCCTTGGATAAATATACAATAAGCACATTTCTTGCTTGAAATGATTTATTCACCTGAGTGTGTTGGCTACAGTGGTGCTGATAATCATCTTACAGCTGTTATAAACAAGGGGAAAATCTAAAGGGGAAAGTAATTTTTCTTTGAGAATAGGGCTACAGTATTTTTTACTTAAATCGGGATCATATTAAAAATAGTTGATAGTGATGTTTTTATCAAAAGTCTGCCTTCATTTAAGAGTTAATATCCCAGACGCTCCCACTGAAGGAACTTTTCTGTCCCTTTATTATAGTTGTAGGCTTAGAAAAGTAGCATTGCATTAGGTAACATAAATTTTTCCTTAGGAAACTTGTATTGCAGTAGCTTAAGTAGGAAATAAGGAAGTTAGGGATGAGGTCAAGGCTCTGTTCAGTACCTGGAAGATACAGAAGGTGGTCTTCTAACCACAAGAGCTAACATAATGTTAGCAATCCTTCAAAGAAATCAGAAGACTCACCAGGTCAGAGCTAGCTTGATTGACACAGTTTAGAGGCATGAAAGTTTCTACTCTTTCCTTCAGGTGACCAAGGTGGTAAGTTGAAAGAATATGATGCAGAAGATTTTGGGCTCGTGATGCAGGAGATGTGGTGTTTGGTGGTTGTTCAGGCAGCCACTTTGACTCATATGGGCAGAGGCAGAAAGGCTGGCTGAGTGACTTCTTCAGAAGGTGCTGAAGTGCCAGAGCTTTTTGACCAGAATATTAAGCAAGCTGGGATAGCTGCTGGTTTCTCTGAGCATGCTGAGCAGTGACTTTGGGTCATGGTTTGTGAGATGTTGGTTAACCCTGCTGTGGAGGGGGCAGGACAAGGAGTGGAGGGAAGTATCTACTTGGAACTGAGACTTTGAGGCTGTCTCAGATGAGTCACACAGCTTTGTGATTCATTGTGTAGATCTCCTGTGATGGATTATGAGCTGCTTTTGGCTGCAATGGGCTCTAATGTGGAAGCACAGAAAACCAGTGAGTTTTGAGTGTTAAATGTGGCCATTCCTACTAGGACATATAAAAGCTTTATGTCTTTGGAGACATAGAGGGCGAAAAAAAAAGGAATGATTCAGTGTGACTTATCAGTGCAACTGTTTGATCCAAATTTTCCCCCCATCCAATGTGTTCCATTGTCCTGTTTTTGAGAGGAGGAAAAAAAAAAAAATCTGTTTTCTTGGCTAGTTTTTGACCTTCTAGGCTAAAGGAATGCACAACTTGTGATGTCTTAACTTTTCAGGGATGTTCTAATACTTGAAACAGCAGTTAGTGTGCAAGAATTTAGGCACTATCACCATGGGTTGCTTGGCACTGTTAGAACAATGTTTTGCTTACAGACCTGGAATAATATGGTTACTTGTTTACCCTGTCACTAACAGTGACTCCAAAACTTGGGAAATATTAAGACATACAAAGCATGATTGTTTCAAAACACTTGAGGAAACCAGCCACCAAATCTTCTCATTTGCAATTCCAGAAAGGTATTGTAGGATGGTTTGGGTTAGAAGGGACCTTAGAGATAATCTATTTTCAACTTCCTCCAATGGGCAGGGGCACCTTCTGCTAGACCAGGTTGCTCAAAACCCCGTCCAACCTGGCCTTAAACACTGTCAGGGATGGGGCAGCCACAGCTTCTCTGGGCACCCTGTGCCAGTGTCTCACAGTGTCTATGAAGACCTTTGGTCAAGGGCTCAGTTTCCAAAGTCTTGCACCCTTTAGCTCTATTTTTTACTTAAGGAGTCACATTAATAATGGTGCAATCTCTTTATCCAGAATTGTGACATGTCCTTTCATAGAACTACAGAAACATTTGAGCTGGAAGGGATCTTGGGTCGTCTATAGGCCACCATTCTGCTCAAAGCAAGGTCTGTGTTGAATTCAGACCACATTGCATAAGGTTTTGTCCAGTCTTGGAAACCTCTAGGAATACAGTTTGTGCAAACTCTTTGGCTCACCAGTTCGAAGGACTAATTATTAGTGAGACTTGGTTTCCTTCTACCTGGTGAGGGCATCTGTTGTGTCAGCTTAAGCTTATTGTTTCTTGTACTTCTGCCCTGCACCTCTGGGAAGCACTTGGCTCTATCTTTTCAGTGACCTCTGGGGCAGGCTGCTGCTGTGCTTCCCTGAGAGCCTTTCTGGGCCCAACCTCTCCTCACAGGAGAGGTACTTCAGTCCCTAGCCATCTTGGGCGGCCCTTCACTAAACTGATTCTAGGTTCTCAGTATCTGTCTTGTACTGAAGGTCCACAAGCTGGATACAGTCTCTACCTGTGATTGAAGCCCCACAGTGAAATAAGCATCTGCTTTCTTAATTTCACATGTTACCACTTCATCTTGTTTCTCACGGGTACTCTAATAACATAAAAAACAAATGCCATGGGACTACTTGGTGAATATTGTAGCTTCTAAAAACTCTTTTGATTTTGAATGCAACCTCAGTTTAGCAAGTTGTAATGAAAGTCATGAAGTATGTTTTTGCCTTATGAAACAATACACCTTTTTGATAAGAAAAATGTTTTGTTAAAGCTATTGACATAGCTTTTTCCATGTCTCTTGCATGTGAACTTCATCTTTTCTGATTAATTATTCATGCTGCCTGACATCTTTAAATCTTGCTCACTTTAGTTTTTCCCTGTGAAATGAGGAACCAGTAGTTCTTACTGGTGTTGGGTCTTCTCTGAAAGTGCTGGTTTTAGATGCTGGGAGTGCAACCCAAAAAATTCTGGATGAAATTAGATGGTGGTACCTTTTGTGTTAGCAGCATGAAGCTGCTGGTAAAGCTGCGTGCTTTTGTAAATGAAGATTCCATTCAGGTGTTGTAAAACTAATGTGATTCGGAAACTAGTTGCTTCTGTCCTGCTCTTGGAGAAGTTCTGAACTAATTTGTTACCTGCCTTGAAAGGAGATGCTACCACCAGGGATTGCCTCTTCAGTCTTACCGCTTGTATAATTTGAAAAGAATTGGAGGAAATGCATTAATGAGTTCTTCCTCAGGCAATAATAGGAGAAATGTTAGCAGCTCTTACTCATGGCAGCCAAAGGAATAGAAAATGTTAACTTCAAGTGGCTTCAATGATTTCTTTCTTAATCCACTTAATTTGCGCATAAAGAATGTAAAACCAGCAATACTGGGTCATAAAAAAGGCTTATGTATAGTCCTATATCCATCTTGCTGTGTCTCAGGAGGGGTACAAGAATAAGGGCAAGGATATAGTGATAGCTCACTATATATAAAACCACTGTCCTGGCTTTCAGCATTTTGCGGCCCTGTAACCTACTGACCCAGAAATGGTGCCTTTGTATCTGAGAAATTAATGCAGAAATTCTGTGAGCATGCTCTTGAGACAATGCAAACTCCAGCATCCACGGTACAGCAAAGTGAGGAGTTGCATGGGTTTAGGGTGTGTTGCAGGAAGAGCCACCTCATCTCACATGTCTTGAACTTGGACCTGCCTCCCAGCTTCTGTGTTGGAGGGAATAGTGAATAGCAGGCTCTTCATGACCTATTTCTTCCTATTTCCCTTATTATTTTAAGGAATTCTACTCCTCAGCCACTTCTTCAGGATGAAGAGCTATAGCCTGCTTAGTGATTTTAGTATGGAAGCTGCTCCCCATCCTTTGATTATCTTAGAATCATAGAATAGTTAGGGTTGGAAAGGACCTTAAGATCATCTAGTTCCAACCCCCTGCCATGGGCAGGGACACCTTGCTCTAAACCATTATCACCCAAGGCCTCGTCCAACCTGGCCTTGAACACTACCAGGGATGGAGCATTCACAACCTCCCTGGGCAACCCATTCCAGTGCCTCACCACCCTAACAGGAAAGAATTTCCTCCTTATATCCAATCTAAACTTCCCCTGTTTAAGTTTTAACCCATTACCCCTTGTCCTCCCACTACAGTCCCTAATGAAAAGTCCCTCCCCAGCATCCCTATAGGCCCACTAAAGGGGGGGCCTTTCTCTCATTTTTGGACGTTATACTGAGTGATTGGAGTTGAGGTACTGAATTTGCACCAGTTATGTCAGTCGGTTTAGTTTATTTCACTTGTTGAAGATAGTTGCTGTAAGAGACCTTGGTGCATATCTTGGATTTTGCTTTTCTACCCTGAGTGCTGTGTGCCCCCCTACTCCAAAAGGTGCTGCAGTAAAACCAGTGGAATGGGGTTTGCTGCTCATATCTTAAGAGACCAGCAGACTTTTGAATGACAGCCATGGGAAAAATCGACATTATCAGCAGTGCAGATCCTCCCCTGGACTTGCTGCTGGTTGCCAGGAAATGTTACATTTGAATCATATGTGTACCACATGTTGGCCTAACTTTATGCAACTGGCTCTTGTGTGGAGGGAGGGAAACCAAATGTGCTTATTTTCAAGGGGCAAGCTAGCTCTAGCCCAGTTGATTTTTCTATAAAGCGATGTAGTCAGCACATCTCTCTTCACACTTGTGCTTAGGCATGTGGGATTCTTTTGCTTTGTTCAGTGAACAAGTAGAAAGCGGCTCTTGAGCCACCTCTCTGAGCAAATCTGCTGAGACTCTTGCAAAGGCTGTGGGGCTGTTTTACTGCTACAAGCCCTCTACTGTATTGCTGTTTGTGCAAGCATGTTGCTTCATTGCTGCTGTGTTCCCCTTCCGAAGGGACCATTCTGATTGCAGTCTTGGCCACTCAAGACTGTGGCCCCATCTGTGTCTCTGCTCACAGCTTCTACTTGCTTTCATCTAGAGGTATGGGAAAATCTTGAGTTGTTGGGTGTGTGTGGACAAAGAATAACTTGAACTCGGTTGCAGAATCTCACACAGAAGGAGTGAGACAGATAAAACAAGCAGTGAAGCAAGGTGAAATGCTGCAGGCTTATGGGAATGCAAGAGATGAGAATGCAATCTGCATCTGTATGCTTCCATTTCATCCAGCAGCTGCTGCTCACTCCAAGAGTTTGGATGCTGTGGTAGGTCAGGTACTGGCTGCTGGGAAGAGGCTTGGAAGGCAGCAGTGAGGACATGCAGAATATGTAGGAGATCTTTAAGATGTAGGTGAACACCAACAGAGTCTAATCTGCTGAGCAGGGGGAAGGGAGATGAAGTTGTGTTAATATATTTCCTATTTTAAGTGTTTGTGTTATTATAAAGCCTGAGGCTCCCTCTGATCCTCTGCCCCAAATTGGTAGCCAAGTACATGTGGGCAGGGAACGAAGGGAATGCAACTTGAAATAGCTGTCTTATTTTCAGATGCTTTGGATGCTGTGGCAATCAAAAGGGGGGAGATGTGACTAAAGGCCATCAAAACCACTTCCAAGCACATGCCTTTTAGTGGAGCAAATAGGAAGGATTTTTAGAGTATAATGGAAACAGGAAATCGCTCTGAAAACTACAGCCCACCATTAACTTTGAGGGGAGGGAAGATACAGTAAAAGTACCCTTGCAAACAGCTGCTTTGTTAGAAAGCCTAATAGGGAATTGAGTGCATGTTAGGAATTAATCCAAATCAACGTTTCTTGGGACACCTTTTATTGGGTGTTGGATTTTTGGTTGCTCTTAGTAATAGAATCAAGTTGTTGTTAGGTGAGTAGCAGATAGCTATTCATGCAGCACCTTCAATTATTTGCTTGCATAGTACTCTTACTGATCTCTAGTACCTGGTGTGAGCAACAAGCAGGAGGCCAACCTCAACTGTGTATTCTGAAGTGGAGGGTTATAATGATATGCCAGTGGCCTCTAGGTAGGTGTTCCTCAGTCCTTTGTTGCACTGTAGCCTTCATCTGGCTGCATATAACAGCTGTCACCCTTTTGGATGTGGTCTGAGTTACGAGTCTTCTGTTGGTGCTAGTGTGTGCTAGTGTCCTCGTGTAGATTCAGACTGTTTTTGGTCTGGGAAACTTTCACATGCTGCCTTCCTTTTCTTGGCATGTTGTCTTCTGGTCGACTGTTTCTCCATCTGAACATGTAGAAATCCACAGGAGCCATTCATGTGAGCTTGCACGGAAGTGATGTTTGTTAGATCCCAAATACAGGACTTCTTTTTGAGTATGGGAATTCTGTGACCTGTGGCATTCTTGCAGGGATAATGAGCTGATGCCATGCTGCCTAACTTTAGTTTGTGGGTGCTGGTTATTGCACCCCAAATGGTTGCTGGCTTATGTTACCATTGTAAGCTGAAATAGCTTCAGTGTTTCAGTGACTGAATCTTTATAGGAAACATATTGCCCCTTCATATCAGCCTCTTGCTAACATTGCATAATTAGTGTGCATTGTCATCCACCAGAAGGTTTGGGTTTCATATCCAGGAGGCATGTGTTCCTGATGATGTCCCATATGTAAAACATCTAGTAGAAGAAATGGTGCAGTGGGGGGATTCTGAAGACTTGATGTAGCTTCATGTCTGGGACTGCAGAAGGAATTAATGCTTGATTAGTGATTGGGACTCTTCTGACCCTACTATCTTCAATAAGCTATAATGGACTACATACACCTTTAGAAATGTATGCAGGTGGCTGTATATATGTATATATAAGTTCATCTATATATGAACTTCTAGCTATGCTGTGCATACCCATTACAACTAGCCCTCAGATCTGAGGTTCACAGCTCAGTGAAATTCATCGAGGGATTGAAGAAGAGGGTAGAAGGACTACAAAATGCATTAGAAGAGAACCTGAGATTTTGCTAGCTCAGAAGCTTTGGAGACAAGTGTCCATTCCTTCTGTGGACTGCTAGTCTAAGCCAGTGTTCAGTGATGCCTTTGGACTTTGCAGAAATGCACAGGTTGGCAACTGTTTCATGTGGCCATAGGTTAGGAAAGTAACTTCTGTCTTTATGAAAGTAGGAGATCTCTGTAAGTATTGTCCTTATCTGACTAATGAAATACGTTAACCTGCTTCAACATGGAAGTGTGGGTTTATTTACAAAATAGTTACAAGCTATGTGGTACTTTGTTTCAGCTTGTCAAACTGTGGTCTTGCAGCTTCCCCGGGTTATGTGAGGCAGTGATGGGCTTGTAACTGCTATTTGCGCTTTGCTCTTTAAAGTCTGCAGGCAACCCTTTCCTTCATCCTTTTGGGAAGTTGCTGTCTGTTGCAAAAGTGAAGACAGGAACAGCTTATTTTCTTCATGCATTAGGAATACCTGATTTCTGAGATCATGTCAACAGTTCCCACTGATTTGCTAGAACCAACATGTTTAGTGGCCACCCTTCTGTTTGATTGTTCACATTTCCATTGTGAAACTGCTATTAGTTTCTCCACCATTTAGACAGTGCCTTGATGCAGCTTCACAGAGGTGAACCAAGCAGTGAGTCATTGAGACGGCTGTAAGAGGTCTTGGAGCCACAACCTCCAGTATTCTTGGACTTTGTTGACTGCTCTTCATTGCTGCCAATTCTTCTGAGCTTTGTGGATTAAAAGCACTGCCCTACTACATGTAACTTGCTAGATGTCTGTCGTCTTGACAAAGAAGGTGCAATGCTGTCTTTTGCATTTTTGCCGCAGCGGGACCAGCTGTTTTAGTAGTTGATGGGAGCTTCAGAAGTGCAGAGGAGACCTTCAGGCCTTGAGGCTGGGGAGGGAGCTCATCAGGTCTGTCTGGCCATATGTGCTTTCCTTGCTGGCGTAGTGGTGAACCTGAAAACTTGCTGCTGGCAATGCCAGGCTGCTGATGCAAAGCTGCTTGGAGCTGACCCCAAGTGTTTGCAAGGTGGGAGATGCCCTGGGCTTTAGGGACAGGGAGTTTCTCATGGCAGACCACAGCAGTGCTTGGGGTGCCTGTTGGAGATCACTGCTGCTGCCCCTGAAAGCTATCGCTGACAGTGCCCTGTGCCAGGAAGGGTCACCATATGCATTACCCTGTGAGTGTAGTCACAGGCATGAGCTTCTGCAGCCCGAGTATATCTCCCAAGTATTTTTAAGGCCTTTAAGAAAATACTTTTAGTGAACAGGAACACCACTGGGTCAAATACATAAATGAAAAAACTGTGGAGCTTCTGTCTTGCAGCAAATTTGCCTTTTCAGAGAAGCAGATGGCACAGGTTGTGTGAAAGGGTGGAGTGGAACTTATATGCCGATTTCTGTACCGATACAACAAAAAAATGCATTTGGGGGGTGAACAGATTGTACAGTGCCTTGTAACTGGTGGAATGACAAATTTTTGAGCTCCAGTGGCATTTGACACTTTTGCTCTTTAGATTTGTTGTTTTAGTGGAAGTAAATGCAACCAGAAGTGATCAATAACAGCACTATGACTACTTCCTAGTGTGTATGCAGTAGAAAATATGGTCTCTCCAGCCTTCTTACCCCTGACCAAATTGAGGTGGTTGGGTTATGGACAGTGGAAACTTCCATTTTGCAAGTGACAGGAAAAAGTTGCCTTCAGTCTCAATGGGAAATTTTCAGTGAGTAATGATACAGCTAGTATGTAAAGTGTGAGAGTGGGCACTGCTGCTGCTTCTGCTGGTTACCTGTGTGCTTGTGCAGGGAAACCCCTTAAAACCCCCTGCTGACTGCTGCAGTGTGTTGGCTTGGTTCATGGTTGCCCCTTGGGGTCATGGCAGATGTTCTTCACCTGTAAAAGTGAAGAGTTTTACTTTTTTTTTTTTTTTTAACCTTCTAAAACTTATTTCCCAAGTATTTATCTTTTGTGGTCTAATTTGAGCAAATAAAGGTACAAATTTGCTTCCACATGAGACTTTTCTCATTCAGGCAATGGTAAGTTGATAATCAAGGGAGGGATCACTTTAATAATAGGTTTCAGAACAGTGATACCATCACATTCAAATTGTGACTAACAAGTTAATTATAGATAGTATGTATTAGTTCTGCTTTTCTTTTTGACATCTTAAACTTGGCAAAAGAAAAATGTGGATTATAAAAAGATTGAAAATTTGAAGTCTAAAGTTGAGTTCCAGCATCTCATGCACAGTTGCTTACACTTAAAAAAACCCCCCACATTTAAATAGATCTTCTCAGGCTGTAGCCTGATGCCAGATGAACAGTTCAGGGGTATTTTGGTAGATCAGCAAAATACGATTTTACCCTGAGATGAATCCCAAGTTTTGTCTGAAAAGAAAAGTTAAAAACCAAAACCATCCCCGCCACAAACAGCCCCCACACACTCCCTTTCTGTGCTTGTCTTTAAACCTGCTCATAAGTATTTTCATGACAATATCCGAAACAAAACAATTGTGCTTGTCCATTAGTTATTCTTGTTTGAAGCCCCTGCCTTCTTCCTTGCAAATTATTTCCTATACACCAGTTCATTTTCTTTCTCAGAGATGAGCAAAACTGAGCCAAATAGTAAGCTTCCATTAGCTTACGTGTTTTCCAACCTTTCTTATATTGATGTTAGTAGAACAGAAAGTGTAGGTTGATGCATGCTGTCCTGTTGCACGCCGTTTTATCAGCAGGCAATTCCAACTGTGGTTTCTAGACTTTCAAACTGACTCAGACTACTTGGCGAGGCTTCATACTTGAAGGCTTACTGTCCCCAAATAAAACTCCCAGCTTGTGAGTCGAGGTCCTGTCCTTTTTGGCAAATAAGAATGCTTTGTAATTCCCATCTTGCTTTTGTTTCAACTTACTGTTAGAGGAAGCAGCTTTCTTCCTTTCCCCATCCTTCCCCACCACCTTCTCTAAATCAGAGCAGCTACATGGTAACATCTTCATGCTGTATTCCCTAGATGCTAGAGACCCTTCCAGGATTTGTAGGACATGCAGCTTTCCTGAGGCTCTCGCTTCTGTGAAAGACCACAGAAGGGGTGGGGGCAGAAGGCATCTCTTATCCTCACCTCTTTGCCAGAGACAAGTGTCCAGTCACATTGGTATGGGGAAGATGTTTTATGAGCTTGAACTAAAGAGCTTTGGATCTCTGTGAGTTCATTTTTCAGTTTTTGTGATATCCTGATGCCAAAGGTGTTGTGCTTTCCAAATAATCTGATAGCAGAAAGCTGGAGCATACAGAGACAGTTAACAACCAGCAGTGCTTGAAGATGCATATAGCAAAGGGGTGTGAAATCTTAAACCTATTTATTTTTGGGAGTATGAGCAATTAGTAGCTGAACTATGTAATTGTGAGTATTCCACAGTTTTTCAGATCCTTTTGGTCTCTCTTTTCCTATTAAGAGCAGGACTTAAAGTTATAGCAACACTATAGTCTGTTGTAGGCATTAGAAGTATTTATGGACAATGCTGCAAACATAACTCTAGACTTAATAGACTATGTTACTAGCAACTATGTGGATGCTTTCTGTGAATTCAGCTAAAATTCCTGATTCTATTTAATTTTAAGGAAAACAGGAATTAAGTTTCTAAATGCAAAAAAAGCCTTTCTGTGCAAGTAGACCTGCAAGCAAGTTTTATATTGGGCTGGTCAAAGGAGCTGATATTGATACAAAGACTTTATATTCTCTGCTCACCCACAGCAGGAATCTTTGTCTTTGATAAATGTCAGCATGTATATCAGATGCAAACAGGATCCTAAATTACGAAAAATTGATATGTTGTTGCTGCCTTGTGAATAACGGTATAACCTGTATAGTGCTTGGCCTCCATCAGTTGTCCGTGGAGCATTAAGGATGCAAAAATCTACAAAATTAAATATAAAGGTGAGAAGTGACCGTAAGTAGGCTTACAGCTCCTAATTGCCTATCCATTACCATCAAATCATAGTGATACTGTCTTATGGTTTTACAAGAATGTCAGTTGAATTTGGGGGTGGGGAGGAGGAGTATAATAAAAATTATCAGCACTACAAATGCTTCCTACAGAACTGATTGTGGGTTGCATTATTCGGCAAGCTGCCTTTGGAATGAAATTCTAGAGGGATTTCTTGCAGTTCTGCAGATTACCTGTCTGCTCAGTAAAAGCACAAGCAATGCTTTCCCTATGCTTTTCAAAGTCTACCGTGCCTTAACGCATTCATAAAACTGTTTTTCTCACCCCATGGCATGTGTTGTTGCTTACCTACCCATCAGCAGATTGTAACTAATTTCTAGGGATCAGTGTGTTGTGATGCTTGTGGGGTATGGTGATCACCTGAACAGAGGTAACTAATGTGTTAATGTGCATTAAATTCTCCTTTATTTTTGCTAGCATTTTAATACACATCATAGATGCCTCTTGCTTGCTTTTGTGGCTTTGGCATATCTGACAGCATATCTTACAGAAGTGTTGCTTTTCATTTCCTTCTTGGAGCGATCCAGATGTAGCAATGCTGCCTAAGGAAATCCTGCTGCTTGACTCCAGCTGCAGCTATAAGGGGTCATTGATGTGGCTGTCTTTCCTTTCTGCTTCCCCATGCTATTGTTGCTGGTGTCTCCTCTGCTGTGTATCTGTTGAGCTGTGATGGGTTTGGCTGCTTATCAGTGGTAAGAACTCACTCTTGCGAGCAGGAAGATGTACAAACTGGAGAGGAACTGTGAGAAACTAAAACATAGCTTCATCCTCCTTGTTTTCTTGGGATACAGGATATATACAGTAACGCTGGAGTGTACATGAATGTTAAATTTAGTTCTTACTTCTGATGGTTACTTCATCAAAATGATCACCAAGTACTGTGAGTACGTGCGTTATCACCAAAATACACAACCCACAGAGCCAGTACTCTGTAGGCTGCAAATGCTATGGTTCATACAGCTTGCGATGAAGTAGTGTTATCCACATTAGATCTGTTTTGGAATCATTAAAAAGTCAATTGAATGAGCAGGGCATTTACCCTTGAACATGTGTCTTGTAAAAATGTGATGAGATTTCAGTGGTTTTACTGGAATCTGGGGTTGTGTGTGGAGGCAAGACTCTGTAAAGCTATTTGTTGGTTTGGCTTTCTAATATGGTGTAGGTGAGGAAATCTTTAATATTCCTGAAGCGTGTTGTGCATTTAGAGATTCTTGGCAGTGTCTCCTGTTGCTCATGAAGAAAGAGTTCACTTTGTGTGTTGCAGCTCTTCATAGCTCCTTCTCCAATACCCAAGAGATACCTGCTCTCCCTGCTTCGTAACCTGTGAATACTTGGTTACAAAGGTGGTCCACGTCATCCTTGCCTGTTTTCTCTGGGCTGTGTGGCAGTTGGTGGGGCTTGCCAGGGCATACAGATGTGGTTTCTGTCTTTCAGGAGTCCTCTGGGTGGGTCTTGAGGCGTGCAACCCTTGCCGGCACGGGCAGGCTCCCTGGGTTTGGCTGAGGCTGAGATGTTCCTAGAGTGCGAATGCTGTATTTTGTGTGATCTGGATTGGGATTCTGCCCATTTGGCTACACCCCGCCCTCAGCGACAGCCCAAAATAAACATTGCACAAATCATGTGTCCCTCAAACAAGCAATCAGTGAAAATTGCTGTGCTTCCACCAAGATTAAGACTAATCAAAGTGGGCCGTGATTGCAGGAGTTGGTCTTTGCCTTGGAGTTTGGTCTAAAGAAGTCTTTCCTGCCCCATGAAGGCGTGGAAAGAATATGAAATGACATAACCTACAGAAAGCTTTACCACTAATTGCTTTTTATGTTCTTCTGCTACACCACAATCTCTCTTGGTCTCATTTATTTTGGTGGAAAGCCTTTCTGGTGAAGAGGAAAATTTTGTGTAGGCTAAGTAGGAGACGTTAGGTTTTTGCTGTGTGGTGAAACAAAACCTCTACAGTAAATGTACTCCAAAATTGTCATTAGTGAGCAAATCTTAAAAAAGAAATAATAGTAATTTAAATCAGTGGATTCCTGTGTAGCTCTAATTAGTTTTAAGGGGGGAAAACAGTTTGTATTGGAAATGTGTACGGTTTCATTTTATGAAGTCTGGTTTACTGCGTGAATAATTCTTTATAAATGTAGCTGGTGATTTAAGAGATGACTCATTAATGGTTTAAAAGCAGTATAGTAAAAAAAACTTGGTTGTTTGTGTAAGAGCTATTTTTGTGTGGTGTAGGGTTTTTTTTTAAGTTACTTTGGGAGTTACTTTCAGTGGAATCCTTCTAACTATTTTCTACGGTGTAACTGTGATTCCCTACCTTGACCCTTGCTGACTTTCTCTTTGCCTATAATGCAGTGGCAGCAAACTGGGAAATACGATGATGTTGGGAAAGTAAAGTATGGGCATATGTACAGCTTAAAGGAAGGGCTAGAATGAAGATGGGTTTAAAATTATGGGAACCTTTATTTGTAGTACTACATCACATCCTGTTACTGTATTGAAGTCATGATTAAAAGCCACTATAATTCCAACTTGTGTGTCATCTTAGTGAATGAGGTTATTGGCTTGCCTGATTTAACACAAAGTTTTCCTTCCCTTTATGTTTCAGCTTTGGCTGACCAGTTTCTCTATATGCAGGCAAAGCCTTTGACTATAATTTTGGTAATAATCTTAAGAAAAGAGATTTCACTGTCATTAAGCTTGAGAAGAGTTAAAGCTCTGCATTTTACGTTTACTGTAATACCAGTTCTTCAGTGAGGCTCCTTTTTATGATTAGTTATGTAAATCACTGTTTCATTTGGCACTTTACTTGAGAGTATTGGACTTCAAAACTGTGCACACAATTTAAATATTACATCGATATAGGAATTAAAAATTAAAGTATTTAAATTTTGGAGATACATCACTGTCCATTCTTCTATGAAAACTTGTCTGTGCATGGAGTTGCAGGAAAAACTTACTGGAGGCTGGGTTCTGCACTCAAGCAATGAGCCTCTTAGGGAAGTTGTTGCCTTCACATCTTCCAATTAGCAGAACTTAATTCTAAAAATAGTCATTTAGGCTGGGCTTAAAGTAACAGGAACTCCAAATTCAGTGACTCGTGGGAGGTTCTAAACCAGTCTGCTTTTCTCAGCCTTGCCTCTTCATGTGTGTATAATGAGGTTTTGAAATCCATAGTGCTTTTTCATTATCTAAAAAATGTAAACGGTTTTGGGTGAACCTTCTGTCAGCCCCTCTGCTCATCTGAAAAAATGCCACATTTTCAGAACACATCCAGTGAAGATTCAGAGTATTAACTGAAGTTCTAAAATAAAATACTTGCCTTGTATAACACTGTGTAATGTTCTACTGATGTTAGATTAGAAACACTTTCACAGATGCCACTGAAAAGTTGGCGCATTTTGTATTAAGACAGGCAGTCCCTTTAAGTCAGTATGTGCTTTGTTTTTCTAGGCAAATTAATTCAGAATTAAGGATTTGCTTTTTGGTTTACTTAATAGTTTGAGGCAAAGTGGAATAAAACCCGCCATGTGCATGACTGATTCAGTTTTATGCAACTGTATATCTGTTTCTGCAATTTTTTTTTGTTTTGTTTTCCTGCTGATTTTCAGTTTTGCTGCTGCTTCTCTTTCCTGAATCTCACCAGTTCTCCTTGGTCCCCTTCCCAGCGAAGTGCAGCACTGATCAACTTGGCTCCCATGTGCAATCCCTCCCCTCAAGCAGATCCCAGAGGGGCAGAGCTGGAGGGCCCAGAGGTGCTGGCAGGCTTTGCTGCTGGCAGGAAGTAGCTGTGAGGTTGGAACTGAGGGCTAAAGGTGGCCCAGGGTGAGACAATTTGTTCTTTGAGTGATTGGGAAAGGTGATGGGAGAAGTGCCACATTCAGTACTAGAGATCAAGGTTTTCAGGTCAACATGGAGCAATGCAATAAGTAGCTGCTTGGGTTTGGAGGGCAGATAACCTGTGTCCCTCACCCCTGGGTTGTGGGATTTATCAGGTGTTTTTTCAGTAGTAGGACAGCCCAAAAGCTGAAGTTGGACTCTCCAGGCTGCAGCCATGCGCCTGCTCACAAAGCAGCTACACTGGACTAGTTTTTTATAACGTGACCTATGGCGTGTGCAGATCACCTGTGTAATGGCACAGGAGGACAATTACATTTAAGTACTGGGAGAGAAGCTGTAGCATAGGGATTAGGCCTATATCCCACTCTGTTTAAATGGGCACAGAAATAACTTGGAACTGAACTGGTTTTTGTTTTATTCTGTTTTCCTTTATTCCTTTACAGTGTGTTGTGTAATGCGTTCTTTACCACCAAGTGTTGAAACTGAGGTGTTGTTAGGCAAACATCTGTTCCTATGGAAAATTAATGGGATTTATGTTGCTCAGCAGCTTATTTAGTAATGTAGCCAAAACCAAGATGCAAATATCTCCTCACTCTTCCCCCTCCTTCCCCCCAGTTGTGCATATTTGCTTGCTTTGCTGGCAACAGTAATTTTACACACGGGTTCCTGTGCTGTCCCTATTGACAGAACAGCACAGTATGCAGGTAAGTCACAGCTGACAAGGCTACATGAAGCTGTTAAGCACCACAGTCATACTGGTAACCTTTAGAGACATGTCATGTCCACGTTTTGTACTGTCCATTCCTGCCTTCCAGCCTGCTTGCTGGTTGACCCTGTCTTCTTTCCCGATCTTTGTATGTATGGTACTTGATGTAGCTGTTGTAGGAACCTGCTGTTGGAGTATCTGTAGTTTGGAGACTGCACTGGTCAGCACACAACACTTAAATGATTCATTATCTACTAAAGTTTAAAAGGAAAAAGAATTGAACATATTCTCGAAAGTCCTGTGTAAAGTTTCCTTAAAACTTAAGGTAGTATCACAAACTAGTGGAAAAAGGAATGAGGAATTCAGTGTAGTTATGAGGAGTTTCTACATAAGTAAAAAAGTCAAGTAAACTGACTAATTCTGTCCTCTGACTTCAGTCTTCGTAAGAACTGAACAACTTCTTCCATTAGGACTCTGGTGAGCACATGGCAGACAAATCTTGATCATTGCTAACTTGATCTGTGTCCAGAATGAGCAGAGTATATCATGGGCAATTAATTATTACCTGGTCTGGTATTTCTGTTCCTTGCATTTCTGTTCCTTGCAAACATGTTGAGGATGCTGCAAACCCCATATGCTGAGTAAATTATAAGGGTTCTTGGTGGAATAGACACTGACATAACTTTAAGTAGCAAACCAACTTTTGGGTATAGAAACTTTTTCTAACCTTAGAATGCTGCTTTTCCAGCTTGTACTTTTGTCCTATTAAAATCTTATATTTATCATTGTGTTTATCACCATGTTTCAGGCAGCTTATTGCTCCATAGTTTTTCTGTCCATTTATATATGGCATATCCTTTTGCTAGCTTTCAGATTCAACTGGTGTGTGTTTAGCTATCTGACCTTGCCTCTGGCCAAAGCACTTGTTTAGCTGCTTGTAGGTGGCTGAAGCATGGCTCTTATGGTACCCATTTGCCACTAGAATGGAGGAAAATTGAATCAGGTTTTCCATACTTTCATGGTAGCCTTTTGAATCTTTTAGTTCTTGTTGTCTGCCTCACTGCATAGCTTATTAGGTACATGTAAGGATACTCAGTGAGTCACCCAGTGTTGTGCAGTAAAGAATAGCTATTCAAATAATATTTCAAATAAAGGATGCTTGCTGGTGAAAAATGCAGCAAACTTGCCTGGGAGAGTGATTACAGAGGGTTGTGGGTGTATAGATATTACTTGAAGCTAGAAGGTTAAGCATTAAATGTATTGGTAAAACCTTTGTTGTTCAATAACTATTTTTATTAACAAAAAGAGCTACCAGATAATGCATGACTTCACAGTATTATGCACTGTGGTCTAGTTTTGGAAGTACTGAATAACACTGGAAATGGTGGCCGAGGTGATAAAAACTTCTTGCTTCCTTTAGATGACTGTACAGGCTTTCATCCACAGATGAAAGATTTTTCTGGGGTTTTATTTTCTTGAGCAGCTGAAGCTAGCGGTACCGAAAAGTTTGATAACTAGTCCTATGTGACCCTAAAATAGAAAACGAGTTGTGGATGCAAGGCTTTTTACAGTGGCTCTCTCTATATTTTCAATTTCTTTTTAGACCCTTTATCATTCTTGCCTATCTGAAATATTTACTTTTCACTTGAGAGAAGTTAATTCAGTCCATTTGCCTTCAGTTTGTCCTGCCCCAGCCCACTTAATGCTGCTTCAGGATCTGGAGTGCTATGCAGCCGTTTCCTTCCGATACCATCAGAGTAGCATTGCGCTCCGGGGCCATGTCAGGAGCAGTGACGCTGCCCCAGTGAGTCACCTGGTAAAACCGAAACAGTCTCATGTGATTATTCACACACAGATTCTGGCTCATCTCACTGTAAATCAGCATGTGCTTGCCTACCTTGTTTTTCCTCTAAACTGCTGAAGCAGTGAAAGCGCTTTCTAGGCATGTGCCCTTGACATAGAATGCTAAAAATAGGGCAGTTTAACATGGCTACAAACTCACAGGCTTCCTAGTTGTCTGGAAAGACACTCTCCTGTTTAAGCAATCATCGAATGGGCACTCTTTATTCTGAAAATGAGTAAATACTCTTAAATATTCAGATCAGAGATGTTCTGGGCTTGGTTTTTGTATTTGATTCTAATGCATTCTGCTCCCAAACCTGTTCCTTCAGTATACAAAGTCAGGTGGCATATCTGTTCATAATGCTCTCAGTAACTTTTTCTAATCTTACTAAGAGAGTGCACAGGTAAGTTTCAGTCCTTTTACAGCATCTGCACTCCTTCTTTTTGATAGTGGTGCCTTTCTGAGCATTTTCAAGCCCTGCTTTTCCACTCATGAAATCACATTGCTGTCTTTCATTCTGGCTCTTGTCACTTACTGAAACTACTTCAGATGCAGTTGAGACCTCATTAGAAGAATAATCACTCATATTAGCTTGTCTGTTTTTATGACTGTGCTTTTGCCATACCTTTCTTCCAAAAAGCTGAACTAGTTAAGCCCATGAAAGCATTTCACGCTTTTTTTACTGGTCTTACACCGCATGTATCGCATGAATACATACGTTGCTGTACGTCCCTCAGAGGTGTTGCTCAGAATCTGCCTTTGGGCCCATGCAGTTTGCTGTGTTACCAAGTGGTGTTTCTCTTGGTCACACAGGAAGGGATCCACCTAAGCACAGCCCAGGACTGATTTAAGTACAAAGCCTGTGTAAGAGAACCAGAGAGGTGGCTTGCTGTGCTCAGAGCAGAAAGGGTGCATGAGGCCTAGGGGAAGGGGAGGAGGAGCGAGATTTATTTTAACTAACTGTAGGCTTTATGTAGCTTCCTTCCTTCCTTGCTTCCTTTGCTCCCGGTTTTACCTTTACGCTAAGAGCATACAAGAGTCTATGTGGCTTTTAAGAAAGTTATCGCTGCTGCCCAAAACATGTAGGTGGTTTTGGGGTGGTTTTGCCCCAGATCATCCCCTGGGGCCTCTGACGTGGTGTCCGGAAGGCACATGCGTAGACAGGAGAGAGCACTGGGGCTGTGGCCCAGTCTGCTGCTATTTGGGGTGCCCACTACAAAGAGCTGAAGCGAGGACTCTGATCACCCCAGCTTGTGGGGAGAGGAAGCACAGTGGTCTAGCAACCATGAAACCCTGAGGGCAGTGGAAACCTGGTGTGTGGTGAGAGGGGCAGGCTGAGGGGCATTGTCCATGGGCCAGGACCAGGATGTGAAAGCATGGGGAGACAAAAGCAAGCACTGGTTTGCATAGGACTTTGTTTTGCTCAGTTGATGCTGTTGCTTTCTCAAGCAGTAGCTCTTACAGCCTCCTCACATTGCCCCCACAGTTCAGCCTCCTGTTCCCCTGGTTTATCTGTAGCCTGTTTACTGCTCAGTGGATTCACTACTGATGTAAAGGAATCTTCTGTGCCCCCCACCCCTCTCTACTTCCTTCATATACATCCACAGACTCGAGGCTTCCCTCGGGCTTCTCTTTTGTAGCTGGTACGACAGCAAGTCTTTCAGCTGCTTCATGGAGGTCATGTTCTGTGGGCTCTGGAGGGCTCTCACTCCTGTGTTGCAAATGTCTTCAAAGCAGTTGGTGTGTTTCTTCCAGTGGTGGCACATAGTGAGCAACCAGTGCTGTTGGGGGAAAGACGTGTTAGGACTAGGGAGGGAGAGGGAAGAGCGGTTGCAGGTTCAGTGCTGGGAAACAGCTTTTGCAGAGTGTTTTGTCTCTGCGAATATAATCTGGCTTATTCCAAACTGATTGCCCTTGCAAACAAAATAGCTGTTGGTGCTGGCACTGTATCCTGCCTAATACCAAACATTAGTGTTGCACAGGATTCCTTGGCACTTATATCAATCAAACTCTTGAGGGAATTTCACTTTAAAATAATCCAAGATCCTTGAGAAAATGAATGTTTAGTCTCTGTACTTCATCATTCTCTATTGCTTTAGAAGCAGAATTGAGGAGCTTGCAAGCTGTGCTTAGTTTCTTTCGCAGCTTGAGCCACTATAAAGTACAAGTTACACAGCATTAAAAGACAGAGACCAGGCTGTAAAACAGTCCAAATTAAGCTGTGCATTTCTAAATCATGAATAATTCTGAAAACCCTGTTGTAGGAGGGAAATGCATGTCCCTGTTTTGGTATTTTTGAATTGGATACAGAAATGGCGTATGGCTGGGACAAAGAAAAGAGGAGGAACGTGACTCGTGGAGCATGAAAATATATATTTTGCTGCACTTTTTCGCAGCTCATAAGCGACAATCCCAAAAGAGAAGAAACGCAGATTTAAAAAAAATAGATCTATGAACAAAAGGGCTTCCGCTGTTGGGAGCCAACAGATTGACACTCTTGCTGGGGTGGCCACAGAGCTGCTTTGTAAGCAGTGGCGGGGCTCACTTGGTGAGACCTGGGGCCAGCTGCCCCCTCCAGCTGCTTGCCCTCAGGTCACATCTGCCATGGCTCTTGCCATCAGCCACCTCGGGCTTGACCAGAGCTGTGGTGTAGGAGACTGTGGAGCTGCAGGCACACAGTTGGCTCCTGCCTCTGTCTTTCATCCCTCCTCGCTCCCTGTTGCAAGGCAGCCTCTCCCTTCTTGCTGCCCGCGTGCCTTCAGGCCGCTTTGTTCTGAGGTGTGCGGGCAAAATGAAGCCCTACCTGCCTGCCACAGTGACCAGGAGATGCTGTGTGGGAAACCTTGAGGTCTGTTTTAGCTCTCACGGTTTGTGCTCACAGCCTCCTCAACATGGACAGACGTCGCAGGGCAAGAGCTTGTTTTCATGACACTTCACACAGCTGCGAGAGGCTCAACTGCTGTTTCTTGTCGCCAGCTTTGCGGTCTTCCTAGCTTTTCTGGGGAAGTTATTGTTGTAAACAGGCATGTGCTTCACATATATGGTTTTGTGCTGGTGTTTTTAATGAGGGAAGAACATTACACGCTACACCAGTAATGTGCATTGCAGTCATTATACAGATGGCCATATCCTCACGTGGTCTGCTTCATACCAGATTTACAACTGCCTGTTCATTATTAGGCTCAGAGCTGAGTACGAGTGGTGTTTGTGTAGTTGCCCGAGTATTTAAAGGTTACACAGATATAGTTCTCTTGGTAGTAAGTAGTAGAGAGCAGCTTTCTTTATCTGGCAGCTGATACTTGAGGGGTGGGGAAATCCCAATAAAGCCAAATAAGTAAGACCAACTGTTAAGGATCTGGAATAGTTGCTGTTTCTGCCGAGAAGGGCAGGGGTGCGGAGTTCTTCTGCTGACTTGCTTTGGATTAAGGAATTTAACTTTGACATCCAAGTTGGAAAACTATGCATTTTTTTTGATCTGATAGTTTGGTGGTTTGTAACCACTGTTACAGCAAGACTTATATTTGCATGGGGTAGCTTAGAAGCATACACAATGGAGCGTTTATTCAGATCTTATTATTATTGGCCAATGTGAAGAGGTGATTGTATTTTAGATGAGAAAACATAATATTACATTCTCTCCATGCATAGTTTAGTAGTCAGAATTTTGTAATTATGGTTCCAGTTAAGTTTGCAGTTGGTAACTTCAGAACTTGAACCATTTGTCTTCTCCCTGATGGTTAGAAAATGAGTGTTTAATAGAATGGTTTGTAGTGACCTATGTCTGCTCTTTCCTCATGGTGTAACAAATGAAGGACAAACATACAACTAGTGCTGTGAGCTCACTAGGCAGGAAACATCTTGGGGGTGATGGGCTGGTGATGTGTGCATATATATTGCAGTTTAAGCTTTTCATAGACTAAATGCTGGAAATGCAAGTATTCCCTGAAGTTTCTAATGCAGATTTAATAATAACTTTGTATTTCAAAGCTGATTACAGTTAAAACATAAGGTATTTTCTGGTCCCTGATAATGTAACACAGTGCACCTCTTACAAACTCAAGTTGTTTCTGTTGCATTCATGGCATTGTTATAAATGGAAAGGTGCTCTCATATTGTCACTTGCTGTTCCACAGTGCTCCAAGAACTAAGTCTTTTTACGGTCAATTTCCATTGCCCGTATTTGTAGACTATATAGTTACATACTTATATGTAAATATATAAATATATTTATATTGACCATATTTAAAAAAAAATCTATGACAAAAAAAAATGAAATGCAAAAAAGAAAAAGCTGACCTCCAAACCTTTAATCCAAACCTTTACGTTCTTTTGCTACCTACAGGTGTGATAAGTTCCATGTAACCTTAGCATTCTCTATATCTAGAGCTTTTTTTTTCCCTTTTTCTTTAAAACATCGCATATCTACTTGATACTCTTTTTACAATGCTTTTCAACTCCATTTAAGAGCATAACAGAAAGTAGATGTTGAGAAACTAAAGAAGTCCTCTTGAAACATTGCTTTTTTCCTTACATACTATGTATTTTAACTGCAAGTGTTCACACAGCTGTCTGCATTCATATATATGCTTGTTTCCCCAGTATATGAACCGTGTAGTAGATGGATGGTTATGTTTTGTGCCTATGCTCTCACATACAGATTTATATTAACAAATCATGGGTTTGTTTTATGTGTCTCTGTCTTTTAATGCTGCATAACTTACACTTCATAGTTGGCTCAAATTGGGGATGAAACTAAGGGGCTTGCAAACACCTTAGTACTGTTTCTAAAGCAATAGAGAATGATGAAGTGCAGAGTCTAAACATTCACTTTCTGAAGTATCTTGGCTAATTTTAAAGTGAAATTTATTCAAGGATTTGATGGATATAGGCTTACTTTAAACCAGTTACTGATATATCAAATAATATTTGTAGAGACAAGGGTTTTAGCAGATGATATTTTCCCAGTGCTGAGTAGAATGGCTGTAGGTATTTCCCTTTACATCAGGCTGGGGGGGGGGCCCCCCCCCTTCAAGATGAACATCCTCCTCTCAGCTAGCCCTGTCACATTAGTCTCTCTAGCAAAGAGTCTCTCTGTGGCCTGGAGTCTGCTGTTCTTGTGCCATTTTAAAAAGTATGTAGACCACTTTGAGGGTATCTCCAGCAGGGGAAGTAAAACCCAACTAAAACGTGACATCCAAGAGAGACCTGAGGTCATTAAGTCTTTCCACTGTCTTCTGTGAAGATGAAAGTCTTCAAGTGTGTTAAATGTTTTAGTAACTGTTGTACACAAGTGAAATGGTAGAAATCTTAATAAGTAAATAATAAGTATAAAACCAGCAGTGATATATGGGAAGGGTATCTCTAGTAGTGAGTGTCTAAAAGTTATTCATACTTAAAAAACCTCCAGAGGTACAGATTCAATTGGCTTGAAATTACTGAGGTGTAGCTGATTGCACCTTATGCTGGGTAAAATGACTTGTTTAGAATTTGAATAGCTCTGGTGATTCATATAGCTGTCTGTTTTCAGAATTTGGGGGATGCATCAAAAGCCAAAACCAACTTCAGTCAAAGATCTAATTCATCAGAGCAGCCTTGGTTCTGAAATCAGGTAGCTGTGGTTGTCACAAGACAAGTTATAGACCTGGTCTTCCAGCTGCAGCCTTACTGTGGCATGAATACTAGTGCTTGGATTGACTCGAGTTCCAGCAGATAAAGTTCAAGTGCTTTTAACGACCTTCTGTAAGTCAGTGCTCTTTGCATGGAACTTTCAGTGTGTTCCTATTGACATTGGCCTCTTTGAAGTAGTGTGTGTGGGGAAACACCACAGGTGCCGCAATATTAGGATAAGGGAACACACGTACAGGGTGTGTACATGTTCAAAGTACAGGGTTCAGATCTTGAGGTACAGGGTTTGTGTGTCTCATGGAAAGATGCATATGAAGCTTGCCAGTGTATGGAGCTACTGTATATCTGTTTCTAAATTAGCTGTTCTTGGAGGTTCACGTTGCAAAACTCTTCCTGGTAGACCTGCTCTCAACTGCTGTTCTTGTCACTTTGGCTGAGGAGTATTTCATTTGAATATCTTCAGGAGGCCAGCTTGAGCTGTATTTATCAAATAGTTTAAGCCTATGACAAGATGCTGAATTCAGTAAACAATATTCCATATGTCCTACCAGCCTTTGAGATGCCACTTTTTAAATGAGCCAATCGTGAGTGAACATTATTCATCTTAAGCTAATGCTACGCAGAGTTCTTTGAGATGTGTGTGCTCTGCACACATCCCACAACCTATATTTTTAGGCCCAGAGTAGCTTCTCATATCAGCTTGCTCTTCCATGCTCTGAGTCCTGCTATCCTGCAAGTAGGTGGGATATGAATGAATATGTATAATATGTTGTGTGTGCATATATGCATATGTACACAGAAATATATGTGAAAGAAAAAGGTATTTAAACTTTCAAGTAGTGGTCAGCTGCCCATACTCAAGCACAAGCATCTGTAATCCACGTCTGTAGCAGTGGCAGAGAAGACCTATTTCATACAGGAGCGTGAAAGGAAATAGTGAGCTGGACCATCTTTGTGAGCAAATCTTTTAAATCATCTTAAGGATGGATTTGCTAAGACTTATGTCTGCCAGTGTCAGAAACCAGCCTGAATGTTTTTCTAAGAGGCTTCTAGGAGAATGTACTAACATGGTTAATATGACAAAGATATTTGCACTTGTGAAGTATTTCCGTTTTCATTCTCACACGGTACAGCTGGAGGTGAGCAAACCGCTGTCTTTGTATTCTTCTTGTTAAAGCCTGCTTTTAGCATTCATTCTGTGGCAAATATCTAGCTGAAGGCATTGGTGCCCCCACCTTAATGAGAAGCAGATGAAAGGAACTGGGTAATGCTTATTTGTTGGTACCTTTGTTTTTTTTTTGAAATTAAGGACTGATAATTTAGTAACATGTAGTCATAGATGTAGTCAAAATGCAGATAAATCAGACTTCCTTTTTCCAGAATTTGGACAAAGATCTCTTGAATTACAGTTTCCTGATTTCTTGTCTGAAGGTATCAAAATACCACAAGCACTGAAGCTTTTAATGGTAGTTTTAATGCAGCCCAAACAGTGAGGAATATGATCTCATACAGGCGTCATTGTTCAGAGACTTAAGTTCCTTATCAGTGGCATGTGAGCATTTATTCTCTAGTTAGATATTAGGGAGGTGGGGGGAGGACTTATTGAGCTAACCGTGGGGTTTTTTACTTAAAATAAGTATGGCAGAAGTGAGAAAAGGGGAGTGATGTCTTGTTTCCTCCTCTGCTCCTCAAAAAGCCCATTGCTACCTTTGAGCTGCTCATTATTGCTGGGTTGTCTTGGATCCCTGCAAGAAGCATCCTCTGTTCTTGTAAAAGCACGGAAGAAAAAGCTTGTGTCCTAAACTTTTAGGCAAGACTCACAGAAGGAAAACAAATAAGCAAACAAATAATGTCAACAAACAAAAAACCCCTACTACAGTTAGTACTGAGGTTTGTTCAAGGGAATGATTGCCAGAGTGGAGCAGTTGGTCCATCAGTCCAGAAGGCTGGTCTTTTTCCAGTCTGGAAATATGTTGCTGCCATTTTGTGTGTGTCCATTCCTGGTAGTGATTCTTATTAAACGGGTAAGGAAAAAAAAAAGATATCTGTTTGTCTCTGAGCAGACAGAAATGAACATAAGATGAGGCCTTTTTATAAGTTTAACCTCAGAAGACTCCAGTTGACTGAAACTGGATATAGAAGACTGTGTATCCAAACGGCCGCCAGAAAAAAAGAGGGTCCAGACTAATTTTTAAGAGTTAAGTTTATCTGTGGTAGCTCCTGGTTTGCACTTCAGGACCTGCTGTGCAGTAGCCGCTACTGATAGAGGTTAAGGGGTGCCCTGGGTAGTACTGGTGGGAGACAATACAAGGCACGAAGCTGATATGTCTCCTTGTCACCATCTTTTCATATTTTCAGAGCGTTGACCCTGGGGCTATTCCTTTATTATACTGGAAAGCATGAGAGCCTTTATTAAACATAGAGGACACACCCTATGCATGTTGTAGTGTGCAGAGGCAAAGCATGTCTGCCTTAATTGCCCTTTGGTTCCTGAACTACCTCTGTAACATGGGCTGGAGGGTGACAAAGGGGCTGTCAAGGTTGTTTTGTCCCTTTTCTTCTAGGAAAAGCTAATATAATCATTAAAATATATTTAACTATCTGCCTCTTTCTTGTGAAAGCTCACCATTGCAGATAAGGTTACATGCAGGAGTCTTCCTGCATGCCAGTTGAGAGTAACAGCAGATAACTTGGAGCCTGCAGCTAAGATGAGCATGTTGGAGTGTCTGTTTACAAATCAAATATTGGCCTGGCATGGCCTGCCCTGGCAGCAGAGCTGTGCTTGCGCTAAAATTAAAGAGGAGGCTGGAAAGGGAGACATTCCTCATGTTCTGGGCTGGTCTCATTGGTTCAATAGCGTGTACCACTACTGCTCTGCTGGCATGGTAGCCAGCACAACTACAGTAGTACATTGTGCACTGGTGGGTAATAGCTCAACAATGAGGGTCTAGAAAAGACCACTTTCCATAGAGAGGTTTTTAGAAGGCTGAATATTACCAAAATAATTTCACAAAGCTATATAATCTGAAAAGCAACTGAAGTGACTGCCCTTGATCTGCTGCCAGACCTCATGGGGTATTGCTTTCCACAGGCTCCTGCAGCACACTCGGCCATGTTACCCCATCCCATAATTTTTTTTTCTGCCATAGCTGGTCTTACTATTTATGCTAGTTTGCAAGTTAAGCATGCTCTCGGGTAAGCAGAGGGAAAAGTAATTTTCCTGTTGCTATGTGTAAGAATGGCCAAATGCTTTCATGTATTTTTGGGGTGGTACACAGAGTGTTTAGGCTTTAAATTCTAGCCAAGGGTGTTCAGGTTTCGAAGCCAGCCTCTGTGGCTGGCAGCAGCTCTTCTAGTGTTGTCAGCCCTGCTGCCAGGGACGTTGTGATGTCCTGGAGGGAACAATATGGCAGCCTCTCAGCCTGAACCTCTCAAATCCATTTAGAGCCAAAGACCTTAAAACATGTTGGTAAAAAGGTCTCCAAAGCACTGGGACATTTTTAAAGTAAGAAAAGCGTCTGGAAATGGGATGTCCTCAGCTTCTTCTGCTCCTTCTCTTATTCCTCCTAGGAGAAACTAGTCTGCAGAAAGGTGCCGTGTTAGTGCAAATGCCTATTCTTTACACCCAGTGTCCATATTTTGTCTAGTTCCTGATGCATTTTTGTTGGTTATTGGGAAATTTGCTTCTGGCTTCATGGAGGGAGAAGGTCGTTTGTATTTCTGTGTTTTTCTTGGCATTTTAAATACTACTTGTCTCCTCTGGGATATCACATTGTATGTGCCTTGTTATTCATAATTTAAAACCCTGTCTTTATAGTAGAACATGTGCAGCAGGCCCATCTTTATTCAGTCAACTCTTGTCTGAAGAGCAGCTTGGAGTATCTCTGTACTGAGCAGAGCTCTGCCACGCTTTGTTAGAGGGTCTCATCTGTCATGCTTCATGTTCCTTTTTCTCTCCTCTCTCCTTTGGAGTATCTGGGCGATGAAAATCGTCATCAGTATTTTGTGTCTTATGCTTTCTTGCTTCAGGGCTCCTTGTATGTTGCTGCTTCTGTATGCTGAGCTGTTTCCATCTCCCTGAAACTGAGCACTGGTGTGTGTGTGACAGTATGTGGTTTATAAGAGTGTGTACTAGTTGGTTTCTGAGGCTTCTGCTGCTCCTCAGCTCTATCTCTCATTTATGTTCCCTTACACTCAGAAACTGCTCTTGTGTGGTCACTGACCTGGGATCCTGATCTTCCTATTTGCTTCCTTCTCCCTTCTGATGCAGCTTGTCCCTAAACTCTGTTGTCCAGAGTTTTTGGAGAACTCTTTAATGATGCCCCTCATAGTTTGAAAGCCCCACCCTAGGAAGTATTACTTCCACAGTAGCTGGTAACTTGCTGGATGTCTTTTCCTAAATGGTGTAGATCTGGTTCCCTGTGAAACCTCTCCTGGATGCTGCTGCCTCACTGTTCACCTCCGTCCCCTTCAGCACTCAGGCAGCCTATTCGTTTCTATGGCCAGTCAGTAAGGAGGGCCCACTTCAGGCTTTTGGAGCGGGCCAGGCTGGCTGAGGACAACCTCTGAACCAAAAGATTAGGTGGATGTTTGTGTTTCCCATTTCACCCTTCTCCCCCGCCCATAGTACTTCCCTATGTAGCTGTTGCATTCATTGCCTACACCTTCCAAGCTCTTTGAGGCAGGGGCTACCCTGGTTTGTTGCTGCTTTTGTTATGCAGAACTGCTGTTTAATGCAAGAGGTGTATGCCACTAATGTTTTGAAATCAATTTTTCCCTTGCTCTAGCAGTCCTACTACTTGCTCTTTGCATCTCCTTTGCTATGCTTAGCCCCGAATAGCGTGTTGCACTCTCATCCAGATGCCATGAGCAGGGATTTAAGCACCGTGACTCCCTAAACATTCAGCAGACGAATAACCAAGATTTCAGTTCCTCTTACACCACCTCCTCTTTCTTCCCATGTCAATAGCAAAGCACTGAAGTACTCTTTCCCTCTGTGCCTAAAAATCTAGTTCCCCTTCTGTCGGGCTGAGTGTTTTGCTATGAATCAGTGAAAAATCAGAATGAAGTGTACATTCATACAGGCGTATAGCGGGGATTTACACTCCCACTTCCCTTATTTTAAACAGTGCTGGCTTTTTAAATGTCAAAAAATTTAAATTTTAAGCATTTTAAGGAGAATGAGTTGTTTTGACAAGAGGAGATAGTTTATTGTATAGTATATGTGAAACTGGTAAATGGCATACAACTACAGTGCCCTGTACTATTGTTTGCCTTTACTCTTAATTTATTATTACTACAGATGTTTTTGATTCATGTTCAGGGGAATATTGTTGTAGACAGTTAAAGTACTGTTAGTAGAGGGTAGCTTATGCAGCTACTTATAGAGCAGCAGTGAAAGAGGGCTGGAGCTGCTTCTCCAAATACTTGCAGTGACTGTTTTAGAAAGAGTAAGAAAGAAGCTGCGTTGAAATTGTGTATGTAGGTTTCTGGAAAAGTGCTTTGTTGTGTATTTAGAAATGAAGGGCATCAGTCTAGTATTTGGAGTTACCACATTGTTCAGATGCTTGTGTAAGAGTGATCCTTGCAAAGGACAGCTCTAACGGCTTTTTTAGCTGCTAAATCCTGATGTCTTGGACAGAGCTGATTTAGTTGAACTGAAAATTTAGCTATCAAATATAAGGCAGAGACTTAGGCGCAAACTTTCCTGTGGGGCCATTGGAGTGAGCAGCCCTCCTTGGGGCAGCAGACCTCTGCTGTGTTGTGTTTGACTTCTTGTGATTTTTCATAAGTAAGCCTGAGAAGTAGCAGGCAATTAACTATGTTCCAGGGCAAGCAATTATCTTCGAATAAAAGAACAAGAAACCATGTATCACCTGTGTTAGTTGGTAGTTCTACTTTCCTTTATGCGTTCCAGTATTTGTGAGGATTATGGGTATTTCAGTTTTCAGGTCTGTGCCACTAGAGTTACTGCAAAATGAGTGGAACAGTGTAAACTTGCTGATTTTGATTACACCTCTTTTGTTTTCCCTTTATAAGAAGTGAAAATGTATTCTAATTTTATTAATAATGAGGCTGTGCAATAAACTTCAGACTTGGAGAGCTTGCTGGTGACTGAATACACCCTGCAAGGCTGTGAACGGGAAACTCTTCTATCTCTCTTTGTAGGAGGCTCTGAATGCAAGTAGATAGAAGCAGCAATCACTCCTGAACCACGTTAGGCATAGTTAACTGATTTAACTATGGCTGTTCTTCTTGGATTGTTCCAGTCATCTTACTTGTCAATTTTGAAGGAGCAATCGAATGACACTTAAAAGCAATTTATAGTCTGCAAGCTGTCAGCTAGCACTCAGCAGTCATGTTCTGAATTGTTTTGTTTGGTATATAGGTCAAATGGTATTAGCATAGTGCATCTTTTGCAATCTTTATTTCTAGTTCAGGTAATTACATTCAAAAGTTTGTGGTTTTTTGTAAACATCCTCTTAAACCTTACCTCTCAGATTAATGCACGAGTTGGATATAATGATGGCATAATTTAAGCTAGACTTGGAAATCTCATAGCTCTTGGTAAATATGTGCTTGACAGAATTTCATGATAATCTCTTCAACTTCTAGGGGGTTTAATAACTTAGTTTTGGGTGTTTGAAACATTTATACTTTTATGATGTATCTGAATGGTTAGGTAGCTGCTAGATAGCAGCAATCTGTCCTTTAGTAGGACTGCTGGGAAACCAGGGCATGGCATGCATCTTGGCTTTTAAATTGGTGGATGACCAATTTAAAAAGGGGGAAGGGAAATCCTGTGAATATAACTCAAGTAAAATGCTTCAAGCTTTTTATAGTTTTTCCCTGGTTATAAAGAGATCGAAGATATTCATGAAGTGGTTGTTAAGGACTTATCTTCTTCCTGAAAGCTTGTCATCTTGAGTCTTGTGCACAATAGAGGGAGAGTCTCAGATGTGATCTCCATCTCAGTATTAATATACTTTATTTTTATCTGTACTAATCTATGAACTAAATCCACATTACAGGATTTTCCTCTATGATTCCCTCTATCATTTTTCAATACTTACAAGCAGATCTAGAGGAAATGCTTAATGTTAGAATATGGGACAATTTTCCCAGGTGAGTTTTCCCTGGGAATCAAGTGGTATCAAGCACTGACTTGGCTCTGTTTCTACAGTGCACCAGCACACCTGTACCAGAAGGAAAATGTTTCATATGTGTGGCCTCTTCGTGAAACTATCCCTGTGCTCTTGTTGAGAAATTTCTTGGAACTTGTAATTATTGATCTGTTCTAAAAGATGATTCAAGAATTGATTTTTAGTCTGACAGATTCCCATTACAGTTGCAGGTTTCCAACTTTACAGAGGGCATTTTTAAAATGAAGGATCTATTATTATGCTGAAAATAAAAACATCGAATGAGCACCGGCCTTGTAGAGCAGTAATGAAGCTGCTTCAAGACTTTTTATTAGCTACAGAAAATAGGTTTTGAAAGTGTCTTTTGCATACACATGTGCACACATACTCAGAGACAAGAGTAAAGTGTGGAGGAGAAATACAATTCTCCCTGACAAACCTCTGAATTGAAAAGAAGTTTCTGGTAATGATATAGAGCTACTAAAGTTGGGAAGACTGAGAGGTCAAGGGGGAAAGGAAAAAAGTAACTGCTTCCTTTCTGGTTTTCATGTCACTGAGCAGGACATTGCAACTTGCACTGTGCGGCTGAGCAGCAGTCTTCCGGACAGAGACCAGGGCTGGATGCCTCCATAGGAAGGTGTCAAAACTGCCAATAAAACACCAGTTGTATTTGAATACAGTGCTGTGAGTGAAGCAGAAAATCCATTCTTCATCCCTGTGTATTTTCCAAACATTCTTTAAAAATTTGCTGGCTCCCTTGCTTTTGTGTAGTCTATCATTTAATCAAAGTTGGGCAATGGATGCTCACTGGATAGTAATGATTTTATGGCTTGCTCTTTTTTTTTTAATGTTTTTTTTTTAACTTCCTTTTGGCAAACTACAAATGGGATCGTGGAAGCAGTGGAGAGTGTTTCCACTTAAACTGGCTGCCTCAATGCGAGAGGAGGCAGATGAACACGAGCTAAGTGTTGCTGCTGCTTCCTACTACGTTTCACAACACCCATCTGCCAGCCCGGCATGTGATCCTTCCCTCACGCCGAGCCGCAAAAATGTTCTGGTAGCCCGTCTGCCCAAGGAGGAGGAAGGGGGCCCCACCAGTGCCCACAAGGAGATCCTGGGAACAGGGATCGGCTGCATTAAACAGCAGTTGCTGCCTTTAAGGGCCCATCTGCGTGACAGTGCTTTTTAATTTTGTGGAAATCAGGAGGGGTACTGCATCAGAAGTGCTAGCATTAGTGCTAACCTGGTTCTTAAACTCAGGCATTACCTGAAACTGCTCTTGGAGTTACACCTTTAGCATGATGAGAGGAGAGATTAATGCAGTATTGTAGCAGATATTGTGCAGTGCTTAATTACATTCAGATAGTGTTGCATAAATACTTATTTCTGTGTTTTCAAACTTGTTTTCATTTAATTTAGATGAAGGGTGAATCGAAGCTGCCAATTTGGCCATCTCTATGTGATTCGTTATTTCATAATACCTGTATCATATTCCCTTTCGATCCTTTCCAAACTGAATTATCCTGTTCCCTTTAATCTCTTTGTAAAGGAGGCCACCCATGCACCTAATGAGTGGTTTGTTGGGTTTGTTCTTTCCTTTCTCTGAGCATTTCAAGTACTTTTTCTTTTTTATTTTTTTAACCTTAGAGACTACTTAATGCCATTTGTCAGCCTTGATACTAAGATTTATTTTTTTTTTGTCCCATACTTCCTTAATGTAATGCGCACTAATCTTTCCTCCCTATC
This sequence comes from Neopsephotus bourkii, assembly GCF_033783945.1. NCBI lineage: Eukaryota > Metazoa > Chordata > Aves > Psittaciformes > Psittacidae > Neopsephotus > Neopsephotus bourkii. The sequence goes on from NW_026902015.1 coordinate 561,254, forward strand.
ACACACTGAAGAGATTCTTTCCTCTTTAGGGTGTAATGTGGTAACATGAAAGCAGACAAGAACTTTTTGCTTGCTGCATGGAGGACCTGGACTAACCTTGTAGCCCAAAAATTTCTTTTGCATTTTCTTCTATTTTCAGAGCTGCATTAGAATATTGTCAGTGACTTTTTTTCATCTTCCATTGTATGAATTTTTACTTGATGGGAAGGAAGTGCTGATGCTGATCTTCATCTGTAGTGGTTTACCGTGTTGCTTACACTTGTTGGATTCCTCTAAATTGTTTTCTTTAGAAGCTAACCTTCTTCCTTCTGTAAATTATGCTAATTATACTCTGTGATTTCTTTGATTTAGCAGATTTAAGGCAAAACCTTTTCAATGTTTTTCTTGAATACTAATATGGTTTCAAAGCATTTTGTCTTCTTTTTCCATTACCTTTTTATTTTATATATATGGTGTGTGTGATTATATATGTATAAATACAAAATATATAAATATGTATATAAATAAACATAAATGGTCCAGCAGTATTATCTGGAAGTACTTTTGAACACGTGTGGTATGTGGACTTGGTTACAATAGTTGTAGTTATGGTTGCATGGGATGTTCTACCTGAGACCTATCATCAGTTGCTTTATCACTTTTGCTTAACTTGAAACACTGAAGTTGAAACAGTCCAAATTGTCTCTTCTTCAGTACAAATAATCAACTTCTTTTTTAATTAGTGTTTCAGATGTTCCATAATGAGAACAAGGTAAATAGGGACCTACTGTTTGCTCTTGGCACTGTAGGAAGGATGTTGGCTCAGGCTGGAGGATGGCTCTGCTGTCAAGTAGCAAGTCCAGCTTGTGCAGTGGAGATTACTTGTCGGTAAGAGTTGTACCCCTGTTACTCATGATGCACTTCCTTAATAGTGCAGGAAGTTGAGGACTTTCAGGAAGACAAACTCCTTTGACTAGAGGAATTGAATGCTGCCATGGCCAACTGTATTCCGCACCTCTTGGTCTCTAGTGCTGAGCACACTGTTAAAGCAGAAGTTGCTATTGGTTACTTAGAGTGTGCCTTGACTTCAGTTTGTCTTGTGATGAGCCTCAGGTCCCTCTTGCAGAAGTGCTGTGCTCTTCTTGCTACCAGAAGTGACTTTGAAGCTGCTCTTTGAACACACAGACGTGCCGAGTGCTGTGGAAAATCAAGCCCTTGGTGTCCAAATTGGTCACTCAATTAGTAGTTCCTTTGTCAATTTTGTCTTTGTTCTCTGTGGTTCAGATTTACATTCTTAAAACCCTGGTAATGCCACCTAAACAGAATTGTATTATAGGGTAAACTTATTAATAGTTTTGAACATTTGGATGTAACTGTAAGTTCCCAGGAGAAGAATTCACTCCAGGGTTTGTATGGGATGTGGTAAATAAGCCAGAGTTATTGTTTTCAGGCGCTGCCTTTCTGGTGTGTGCAAACAATGACTTCAGCAGCTTCCAGGCTTATTTTTCTGATTCTTCCAGACTATGGTTATGGTTTCTTGAGACAGTAAACTGGGTATTGGAGGGCCTACAAGATGAAAAACACCATCACCATATGCTGCAGTGTATTGAGCCATCGCAAAGTGGCTTTGCCTATTCAAATGTCTTCACAAGGTTTTGGAGGAATAACTTTGTCCTGGCAGACCATGTGCTGTTTTGGGTGCTGCATGTCCATGCTGCTCTGCCTTTACAAGGGACCAGCATGTTCTGACCTTCTTTTCTGGTGAAAATGGGGGAAGTTACCATATTTAAGTTCTGACTGGTGGCAGTGGTCCAGACAGACTTCCCAGCCTGGGAGGTGTGGTGGGTGACCTGGGACCAAGCTCACCTGGCCTCCACACAGGTGATGCAGGGTTATCCCGTTGCATCTTTCTAAAATAACAGGTTCCTCAGGCATTTAGTAAGGGCCTCTTCATGTTGAATTTTCTCTACAGCCATGTTAGCTGGGCCCATTGTTGGGGATGCGCTTTCTGCCAATGAAAAGATCATGCCAAACTGAAAGCCCTTCAAAGACCCTTTTTGGTATCATCAGTTGCTGGCAACTGGTGGGGCTGCAAGAACAGTGGTGGCTTTGCGAGGTCCTGTTTCACGCATGGAAGTCGCAAAATGCCAGCTCTGCTTGTGCCGCGCTGCACACTGGGTGTCACACCAGGCCAGTTTGAGCTGCATTAATATAAGTAATTGAAAATTGTCTTTTTCTTGTGGACTTAATTATAGCAACAGAGTACTTGAACTATGTAGATCACATTAATGGTTTCAGCTAGGCTTGTTATCTGGAATGATGTCTCATCCTTTCCTTACTTGTCTCTTTTGTTTTCTCTCAACTCATCTTTCCTCTTTCGAATCAAAAAGCCCTTGCACTGATGATTTCTTTCCTCATATTGTTGCCTGACTCCCCCTCCACCCCTTTTTTATTAAATTACCCAGGATGCTCAAGGCCTTTGCAGCAAAAAATTTCCATGTGCTGTTTTACTGAATGATCCTAATCCTCCTGTCTCTTTGCCTCTGCTATTTGTGATTTCTGTGGTGTTGTCTAATTTTAACTCCTAATCAATGTGCCAGGAGTCATGGAAACAAGGGTGATGGTCTAATGGATTTGCTCTACATGAGTAGAGAATATAACTTCAGGTTCTACACCACTACCGTGAAGTTCCCATCGCTAAGTGCATGTGTGAGAAACAATATGGATAACTGTGCTTATGGACCAGATGTCTTGAGACTAATTTGCTTATGGCGTAGGGCAGAAATCCTACAGCACCATAAGACGATGTGTATGAAATAGTCTGTTCTGAAAGTGCAGAAAACAACTGCTCTGCTTTGTTCAAAGGTGCTACTTCCAAACCTGTGAAATCTGTATGAGAACTGGGATATTTTAATGTGTGCTTTGAGCTCTTGGCTCTACTGAAGAGTAGCGTTTCCTTGTTTCTTTTTTTCCTTGTAAAGCAGCCTCAATTTGTGGGGCTTGGTGTAGGGTAATGCTGTTTATAATGAAGTCAGAATTGGCTTTTAGAGCTTGATGAATGAAAGTCCACAGTATAAGACTGCAGCTTTTTGTGAGAGAGACATCTGTGCTATAACAAGAGCAGGAGACCCAATTTAGACAACTGCTAGAAGGAGAGCTCAAGAAAAGGAAAGACTTTTTTTTTTCCAGCTTAGATTAAATATTTGTACAAATAAACTTTTCTTTTCAGCTGCTCATCAGAATTGCTGCTGCACCACCAACTTGGCTTTGAATTTTGTTCTGATTGCCCAACAAGGCTGTACATGAAGAGTGTTACGGAAGAGCAGCTTAAACAAAACATGTTTGTTTTGCAGCAGAGCTAGAGGCTTTGGGCTAGAGAGGGAAAAAAAATGGGGAGAGGGAAAAGACAGTGTGAGGAGAAATAGGAAAAAACTAAGGATGTGAATAGAAACTGGCTATTGCAGTAAATACAAGTGAAGTAAGAAACACATGCAGTTCAGTTCTGTGTTTTGAAAGTGAGTTACAATAAAGGGTCTGGCTTCTAAGACAGTTGTAATGACTTTTCCCAACTGAATCAGCTGGGTCAGTTAAAAGTGTTCTCACCCATGAAGCTTGTTCTTCACATGCACACATGCATATACCCCAACTGCTGCTGAAACTTCACTAGTGTGTTTTAAATACAGCCTGGTTAAAAGGCCAACTGTGTGGCTGATCACACTTGAAACCTTGTTGCTTGAGAACAATGGTGATGAAAATGCAAGCATCCAGTAAGAACAGTGCTGTGGAGAACAAGTGTATTTAACCTAAGAGGACTTTTTCTTGTTTCAGTTAAAGAAAACTCCGATTGTTTATGGAAACTTCTCATAAATCTGTTCAGTAAAGCAACACTTTTAAGAATATGGGAACTCAAATCACTTGGATTAAAGCCCAGATGGACAGTGTTTCTGACTGACGCGGCTCAGAAGCGGGTTAAGTAGCAGCATAAGTGGGGAACTCCTGGTAAAGAAGGGTGGGATGCTCTGTGTGCCATCCTGAGCTATTCCTCAGTATTAACAGCAAAGGACCCTTTTGGCTCCTGGGCTTCTTGGAGCAGATGCAAGACTAGTTGATTGAGAGGTTTCTGATGACTGATCAGAAACATGCTGAAAGTAGTAGTTTTTTGACAAAATATAGTATCTTTAAAAACTTTCGTGGCTTCAGCTTTAAAGCATTTTGTTTCTTGAAGCTGATGACATTAATACGCATGTCTTAATGTAAAGGTATGCTTAGCTTAGAGTATCAATTTGATATGGAAATAGCTTACAAAATAATGATTAATAATTATGTAGCAGAGTTTTGTGGTACCTCTGGCATTCCAGTTTTGATCTTTTCTTCTATGATTGAGGATGACAGTGAAATTCCGTGGTATTGAAGCAATGCCTCTTTAGGGTAGAGTGGCATGAGCTGGTGATCTGAGCAGTTGGAATGTAACAAAAATTTGTCTGAACTAACTAAAGACTGTAGCTCACATTGTAGTACAGTCTGCTGTGTAGTACAGCAAGGGTGTTGAAATACTGTAGGGACAAAGAAATTGCTTTATCAGACTAATGAACTCTTTAGTATCCTATTTCAGGTAAACATCTCAGAATGAGCTCTAAACCAGGGACTTACTTTGCTTTTCTTGTTTTAAAACCCTGACCCCCACCTGAGATTCTGCTCACCTGCTGATTTCAGTGGAGGCACAATTACCACTTAAGCTGTCTGTGGAAGAAGGCTTTCCTCTAATCACATGCAGTGACTCTCCTGGCTTGCATTGGAAGTATGGCTGCAGACCTGCAAGACCTTACAACTCTCCTACTAGTCTGTGCCAACATTTCAATTGTCTTGAAAAGCTCTTCCACAGCCTTTTAATTTACTTGAATCCCCTGGAGCATCCCTGCTTCAGGAATATTTAGCGGATTTCAGAGCAAATTTTACTTTAGGTAGATTCAAATTGTCAGACCTGAGCAGTGGCAGAAAAATTTAGTTTTTAGGGGATTGAAAAGGCAAACTCTGAGTAAGCTAATCTCTATTTGTAGAAGGAGAGGACAATTAACAACTTGTCTATGGAAACAAAACACTTGCCAACAAAACTTACTAGACCCCGTACAAGAAAGATATGGAAATTCTGCAGTTGGAAGTAGTAGTGCAATGCTTTGCTTTTTAAATACCTGGTTTGAAATGTTACCTTTGAAATATCTGGGCAATTTCCTTTTTAGTAGGTAGTAAAGATTGGAAATTATACTGGTGGAAGTTGTCATTAAGTTTGGGCATATAAACTGCAATTTATCTTAAAAATGTCTTTTATATTGTAGTAAAAATATATGGTGTGGTAATAAATTATAATTTTGAAGTCTTAATCTCATGAGGATGTAAACTCTGAATTTTACATTTTTAGGGACTGGGGTTTTGTCCACCCACAGTTGGTTATACCAAACTGGAGTGTACCGCAGTGAGAAGCTACACAGATGTGGTTTTATGCCTACTGCTTTCTCTCTATCCCTGCTTCCTTGTTTTGTTCCTTTCCCAAAAGGGGTTCTTCCATTTCATACTGACATTTCGCCCTAAGAGACTGACCAAAGTGAAGGATGACACGTTGGTCACAGAAGATATTGGAAGTTTACTTTTTCACTTCTTGGTGTAAATAGTGAACTTTTCCAGCATCATTTTAATTCTTGAGACAAAATATTTAGGATGCAGTAAACCACAGTGATGTACTAGTGTTCTGTGCTAGTTACTGCCACAGTCACATCTCACCAGGAAGAAAATAAATTATATACAGTGGGAATTTTAGGAAGATACAACTGGTGGGTATTGCTTTTACTGTAATATTCTGGCACTTGGTTTTTCCTAAAAGGCTCGTTGTCTCTTGCCGCTTCATCCTCCATTTGACTAGAACAAATGAACATATGCCAAATAAAATCACTTTATTTGGATTTCTTTTGCTCTATGTCATATGATTTTACCCCTTCCTCTCTACCTTTCTGCCAAAGGACAAATTGCTTCTTTCAAATAACGATGAAGAGGCTGTTGTGCAAGTGGTTCCTCTGGAACAGGTCTTTGGGAAAACTGTTAAAATAATTGCGGAACAGCTCTTTATGTACTGGTTATTCTGGTTAACTCCTCTATATAGACAAGCCACCTCTAAGTAAGAGAGTGACATTTTTATACTGGGCAGGGAGAAAAGGACAAACTCAAACAGCGCAGAGTTACACATACGTGCTTGGGATGCATGGAAAGGTTTTATTCCAGATTTTCTCTTCTCTGATTCTTCCTGCCTCTGTTTTAGCCCACTCTGAGGATAAGTGACTTCTAAGTTTATTTTCAGAGTTTGTGACTTGCAGTGCCATGTGACTTCTTGGAATTATGTTCTATATTTTCACATTCATGAGGTTTTACATGCAGATTGTCTGATGTGAGAGAAAACAAGCAACGTGTGCTTGTTCTTCCCAAAACAGTTGATGTTTCTTCCTTATTGGAATGGATGCCTTGAATGCTTTGTGCTCTGATAAAATTATTACATGTTTTATTAGTTTTACAGGCTGGTTTTTGTTAATCTGTTTTGAAATTTAAACCTGTCATATCTTTTACTTCTTCATAGGTGCTGGACAGTTTGTTAGCTCAGTATGGAACAGTGGAGAACTGTGAGCAAGGTATGGCTCTGCTCTCAGATTGCTTTCAGATTTGGAGTGGGAAGTGAGCACACACTGAACCTCTTTTTGTTGCATTTTTCTCTCTAGTGAACACTGACACGGAGACTGCAGTTGTAAATGTAACATATGGCAATAAGGACCAGGCTAGACAGTAAGTTTTTAATGTACTTGTTATCGTTGTCTCACTTGTATTTTGGGATTCATGTTGTTGTGATTTTATATGCAACTTCCTTTCTGATTTATGTATTGATAAAATGATCATGTAAGCATTAACTTCTAAGACAGTCTTAGTCTTCCCCTCACCAAGCCTTGTGTGTTTTATCCTTGTTATCTTTTATTATTAACTTTTCCCGTACTTTGATTAAAAATAGTAACTTTGAAAAGTGAAAATCTGGGTAAAAATATTTGATGGGAAAGGGCAGAAAGTTAGTGATTTGCCAGTGACAGATGATGGGAGTTATTGCTTAATGGTTCTTAGTAATGTTTTAGAAAGCTTTATGATGTTCTTTTACAGTGTTTTTGTTCTGTGTATGTCTGGTTAGCAGCTGCATTCTTCCCCTATTTGTTTGCTATTTTGATACAACTTTCCCTTAAGAAATAATTATTTTTTTTTAATTAGAAAACTTAATGCTGCTTCCAAACACAAAAAAAAGGTCATAATCTGAAAATTATATATTTTTAAAATAATTTATTTGGGCTTTTTGAACTTTGGGCCACATATTTTATGCTTGCTTGTATCTTCAGTAATCAGTAACTTTCAATCTAGATATTAAAATTGAAAAACATAATGTTTTACTTAATGGTTGCGTATCACTTTCCTTCAAACCTACATATTACATATTATGCTACAGGTTGAATTTTTATTTTCCACCACAAGTAGAAAAAGGACTTGTGTGCTCCTTAATTTTAGATCTGGTGACACAAACATTTCTTCCCCATCTTTTTAGTTGTAGCATATTAACCAAAACCAAGCCCACAGACTTGCCTACAATGATCTTTTTATCTTTGAAGTTTCTGCCACCTTGTGGCTAACTGAGCAGTTAAGATGCAGAGTATACTCATGGCATACATTAATTCAAAATTACAAATGAAATTATATTTGTACATATAATTAAGTAATTATGACTTCTGTGCAACTTGAATGAAACACATGTATTTAATCTTTCAAAGTGTTAGGTTACTTGTTAGAGTATTCTAAACAAATGTGATGGGAAACTTGTGTCAGTGGTGTCTCCTTTGTACACTGGAGCTGGGGGAAGCAATCTTTGTCTGAATTCACTATTTAACTTTTTTCAAATCCAGAATCATTCAACAGGTTCTTCAGGTTCTTCTGGTTTTAATTCTGTTGTTCAGTAATTACAAATGTTGGACTTTTAGGTCTGAAGAAACCTGTGGTGCAATATTAAAAATTAATGCTCCATGTGCCAGTTCCTTCTTTGAAAATGTAAGAAGGAAGTACCTAAAATACTATGGAAAGAAGCATGATGTGTATTTTTGAGCTGTCTATCGTCTGCAGTGTGGGTTCCTGGACTTATGCAGTCCCTTTTGAAGTCAAAACCAACAGCGTAGTTTCTCTACCTTCAAACTCTACTTGTTAATTATGAAGGTCAGTCCTGAGGAAATGCTGAGATAAGCCAAGACTTTTGCAGAAGTGTCTGAGATGTGATTTCTCACACAAAACAGAATTTAGTGACAATAACTGAAAACATATTTAATCTGAAGCAGGTGAATTAGCATCCAGCATGAATTGTTGGAGGAAGACCTGAAGTGATAGATGCTGAATGATGACATAGATTTTGTTTGCCTTGAAACAGGTAGGGCAAGTGGAGGAGCCTCGATTTGCTATTCTGGATGGCTTGATATGGACATAGAGTTTTCTAAGGGGATGAGATCATTTTCTGTACAGGTTGTCTGGGTTCAGGATGCAACCTTGCAACCATTTAGAAACCCCTAAGAGAAGAAGTGGCCGGATAGAGGTTTTTCTAGGAAAAAAAAGAGGAATTGTAATGAAGCGTCACTACAGGACCTGTGCTTGTATGTATTTCCACAGTGACTGTGGTGGTGTTTCACGTGAATGGCTTTTCCAGCCATGACCTAGCTTTTCTTTGTGGAACTGGCTGTGGAGGACAGCAGTGGCTGTGGAGGGAGACTGGTATGCAAGAGCTGATAAAGGGCAGTATTGATTACCCTATGCAGTGCAAGGAGTAGCAAGAACTGACTATGTCAAAAACAAGGACTACCAAGAACTGACTATGTCAAAAGCTGTTTGAAATTGTTGAGAATCAACAGCTGATAACAAGCTTTGTATTTTGAAATTTAGCTGTTTACGGTAACTGATGCTTTTAGCTGTGACTTTTGAAGCAAGCACTGTGTCATGAAGGTGTCTGTGCTACCACATACAGGGGGTTCCCAGGTCTAATTATGTCTTTTGTGCACTTTCTGTGACACATACTAACCTCACAGTTAGTGCTGGCTGACAAAACAGGCAAAGTTGGCTGCTTCCCTGCTGAGTAGACTGTATGGCATTGCTGTGCCTGTTGGAGTGTGTACCAGCAGTGTTGTGTGGTGAAGGTGCTCAAGCACAATCTGGAGGTAGTTTTGATAAGCAGTTATAAACAAGTGTGGTATGCATTGCTTGGAGGATGTTACTTTTGAACAGAGCTATAGGTTCTACCCAGCTGGGAAAGTGAGCTGTCTTGCAAGTCTAATTGTTGTAGCAGAGGTGTGCTTTTATCTCTAGGCTGGAACTGCAGTTGCTGCATATTCGGTACAGGGCTGCATCCAAAATCAACTTGGAAACTGAAACTGGTGAAGAATGTTGCAGTCCTTTTTGAGAAGCACGCCTCGGACAGAGCACGTAGCACCCACAATCTAAGACAATTATTGGCTTCTAGCTAGAATGAAGGTCAATGGCTTTGACCTGTCACAGTGATGCCTCTTTCCTAGCTGGACAGGCATGAGGTTATCTTGGAAGAAAAAGCAGGATGCTGCTTCTTGTCTCTGAGGCCAAGGAGGGGAGCTAGCATGGCTGGTAGGTTTGTGGAGAGAGGTACAGCAAGCACAGAGCCATGCACAGGCCTGGGAAAACCATCCTTTGCCCTCTGGGACTGTGCAGTGAGAAGGCTGGGACTGCCAGTCAGAGCAGTGATCCCATTCCTCCTCTCCTCTCCTGGAAGTGCTTGGGAGGATGAGGGAGTTGTTCAGACTCGGAAACTATGCCTGTTGCTGTCCTTCCCAGAAGATGGGGAAAAGCATGTACATCTTGCTATGGCATATGCAATTATTGAATGTCGTGGTGAGTTATGGAATATTTGGAAAAGTTCAGAGAAGAAGCAGCAGAGCCTGGGGCCCACTGTTTGGTTTGAACACACAAGCAGCTACATGTAGGTACTGAGAAAACTTGGGACTTGCTTGCCAAAGTATACCCTCACTTTTCCCAATATTGATCCCTACCTACAACCAACAGGATGTGCTGACGGTGTCCTTGTGATGTGCTGCCACCTCAGTTATAGCTGTTGTATTCAGAAGTTACACCACCTTCTCTTTCCCTCCTCAGGATGTTCCAGTGTGTAGGCATCTAGTGCTTGCTACAGGATTTAACCCCACCCAAGATTTTGGAAGGGAAATTTTGTGCAAGGCTGGCATCACGTATATATGGACTGGGTGCATATTGGCTTAGTATGGGTCTGGGTGTTTGGGTTTTATTTCTTTTTTTTTAGCTCAGGAAAGGGATGTGCGTGTTGGTTGTATCTCATAACTAGTAAGGAGCTCAGGGTACGTGCATTACTTTGAGAGTTAACATGCTAGTGGTCACCTTGTAATTAAAATACTTGCAAAAAGAAAAGCACAAAGCTGTGTGCACACAACATGTATCCTTGATGAATGAATAAGAGTTCGTGCAACTAATACTTTCACATACCATTGTGGGTCAGGGCTAATGTTGCCATAGGAACGATAATACTGAAAATTCAGTGGTGTATGGTTATAAGCTTAATTTTTTTTATTTTCAGAAATAGTAATGAAATTTTAATTTCATTATTTTAATATTAATGAATATTTTTATTTAATGTACAGAAACGTTATTATGCCAAAGAAAAATTACCCTGTATATCTGTCTTCTCAGTATGCAAATGTATCTGTTCAGGGAGGAAAAAAGAAAGGTGGTGTACGTACAAGCTGCATGTGGGAGTGAAATATGTTCTCCATCTAGTGCTTAGTGTCATTACACTATCAATGGATGAATGATTTCCAGCACAAGACTCAGTGCTTTTACTGTATTCATTTATCTAAGATGTTTAACCTCCACTAGCATCCAAAGGGGAAGGCTGGGCAAACATCCTCTCACAGGGAGCTTGGGAGAGGACAGTGGTGAGATGTCACTTTAATGGGGTGACTGATATAGAAAATACTTATTTAAAGGTGTAATTTTTATGTAGTGTTCCTCTTCGAAGCAGGTGTCACGTGAACATAAGCCAGACTACTGTACATCTTAGCAGAGCATAGGCAGTAGCTGCTGCAGTCCCTTGATGAATTTGGATTTTTAGTTATTTTTTTTCTCCGTCTTTGACCTCATTAAGTGACTGAGGTTTTTAGCCCTAGTGTAAAAGATGGTTTGTGGGTTGTTTCAGTAGGTACCAATAGTGCCCTCTGACAGGGGTAACCTGCACAGCCATTACCAACTCCAGCCCTGTTTGGGAAGGCAGATTGGTTTGCAGAAAGGCAGAGGTGGTGTTGCTGTGGTGTGCCAATGTGAGTATATGCTTTACAAAAGGAGCTGGATTTAACATGTATTTGGTGGATTACAAGAGTGATGATAGCTTTGACTGAAACCAGTACCACTAGTGCTGTGAGGAACCAGTCATTCGCTTTCCTCTTATATTCAGCCTATAAAATATGGAGAACTCTGGCTCAGAGGGTGAATTGTTAGTTTCCTTTAGAAATACCTAGACAAGTGATAGTACTATACTGTAGTGTCTCTAGTATCTAACTAGAGGAGTGAACTCTAAAGCAGATTTGCCTTCAAACACTTTCCCCAAACCAGTCCATCCCATACTGTTATTTTTCCATGTTATCATACGGCTTTGGTGGCCAGGGATTTTTCCTTGCTGACATAATTGATTTTCCACAATGGCAAAATTCTCAGTTGGCTTTGAATTTAGGGTACTTACAGTCATGTAGAACAGCTTAGCAATTCCTAAATTGCTCTTAAGTAGAACAATTCCAACCTTTTTCCAGGAAAGTTATGGTGCATATATCTATGTATCTATGTATCTATACACCTGTGCCAGCTGTTCCTGTATTTGTTGTGAAAATATTATAGGTATGTAGGTTGGTTGCAAACAAAAAGCATTATCTTTTCATCCCCTATCACTTCTAAGGAAGAGTGAGAAACCTTGTGCACTGATTTAATATAAGGTTTTGTGTTAGTGCTGGGATTCTGGTCTAAGATATTTTTAAGTCAGAGGAGACCGAAGCATTTTGGGAAAGAAGCAATGTCTGAACTTGTCAAATTAATGCATGGATGGGACTGAGTTGGGATGGATGTCAATCCAGAGCCTACCAGCATGTTCACAAAACTGTTGGTGCTCATCGTTCCAACATCCTGAGGTTTGGTTCCAAAAGAAATAGGGCTTGTGCAACTGCATTGTCTGGTGGTGCCATTTCCTTCCCTGGCAGCAATACAGCTTTTTGGCTGATTTCAGTAAAACTCAACCCAGAAATAGAGGTCTCAGTTATTTGCAACCACAAGAACTTAGTATGTTCAGGCTGCATAAAAAGAAAAGGCTCCAGACCCCTTTCCAAGATAGGATCTCCATGGAGAGAATCTTCAGTGAAATGCCTTTCAAGCATTAGAAATCTCTGCAGAAACTAACATTTGAGAGTCAAACCCATAAGAACACAAGTTTCACAAGTCTGGCTGCTCACTGTCCTTACTGTTTTGTAAACATTGCTTTCTGTAAAATAAAATGCTCTTCAAAGTTCATGGAGTAAAAGTTAGAAAATGTCAGCTCTGAAATAGCCTCAGCAAATTTAAATCCAGCTCTCTTTTGCCATATGCTGTAAGAGAGTCTTCTGTTATGGGAGCAATTACACTCTTGCCCTGTTCCCAAAGGGCCTGTGTCTCATTTAGTGAACAGAAGTATGTAATGAGCAGTGATCAGTTATTCAATATCTTGCTTTCCTTGTTGTCCATTGGTGTTGCCTTGGGCCTTATTTATTATCAGTCCTTATCAAACGCAAAGACACAAATTGCTTGTTTTCTCATAAGCTTTTTACTGTCCAACTGGAATATTTAGAGGACACCGGTCCAACCCCTGGGAGTTGAGGGATGTGTTATCCTCTGTATCATATACTACTTCTTACCTGCAAAGCTGCTGCTTGGCTTCGACAGCTGCTTCAGACCCAGACTGCCAGATGGGACACTCGGGAGATGAATAGTACTTGTCACTGGCTACCCTTGAAAATTTAAGTGATTGGCTAGCATCATCCTTTATCTCTGCAGTAGAGGTAGGAGTGAAAGTGTTTGCTAAACTGTCAGTAACCACCTGCAAATGTGTCTCCCCCAAACGGAGGTACTGAGTTAAGTACCTGAATTTCAGAGGCCTTGCTGTAGAGCATATATATGGTTATTGGAGCTTTGTAATGAAAATGTTGATAGGTTCTTCATGAAAGATGGGAACCTCCTCCCTCCCACTCCTGTTTTTAATTTAGATTTTGTTGTTAAACAAAATCTATCAGTAATCTTTGGTCCAAGATTAAGCCTGGCATTTATAAACTACCCCAAATCAATGTGTGTTTCAGTGATATTGATGTATCACTAATAATCTGAATAATAATGCCTTCTATAATGAAACTTGAAATGCCTTTCTTGTGCAAACATCTTAATTTTATACCACTAGCTTACCAGTCTGCTGCATGTAGCTTAGTTATTCCTGCTGTTTCCTGGCTCTTTAATCATAGACTCTACTTTGTGAGTAGAAGAACTTCTACCTTCCAGAAATTTGAAGTTTAGAGTTGTGCTCCTTCAGACAAGAGGATATGACCAGCAGGTCAGCTTGACTTTCAGACTTGACCCCACCTTGGTCAGAAAGAGGATCGGGCAGAGGGAGAGCTGAGAGACCGGATGGCTATTCAGTGTGACGAACCATGGTGTGCATTTGGGCAGTAGCTCTCTGTGATATTTAAGAGTGCTCTGCTTTGCCTAAAAGCACAAGATAACTTGAAATGCCATCTAAATGCCTTCTAACACCTTTGCATCTGTGGAGTGTTTAACGGGCATGTTGGCTTTAATGTCCTGGTTAACTATCAAACGTGCTTACAACATGACTAGCTGGTAAGTTGCTGGGTGCTCTCATGGTTCGCTAAATGGCATCTCAAATGCCATTGAAGAGCTTTGAACACCTTCTTTCCTGCTGAGAATGAAGCAGGAGCTGTTTTTCATATCTTTTTTTTTCTCTTTTTATTTTTTCTTGTCATAGCTACATCAGTTATTGCAAAAGCTCCAGCCAAATAGCTATGCTGGCAAAAACCCTAATGAAGGTGCTGTGATAGCAGCTAAAAAGTTTTCCCTCTGGTATAGTTTTAATTCTATTTGGGAAACTGATTTAAATTAAATCAGGCAAAAGAATGCTTTTGAGTGTATAAGCTCTGTCTCCTGTGAGGTTTTGCTGATAGGGTTGCACCAGCAAAATCTTTAAAGTGCACAGAAGCCCAGAGAGAGCAAGAACTAACTTGTAGTCCTTAATATGGTGACTTACACAACTTTTTATTTCTCTTTTTTTTTTTTTAATCAAAATCTTCACTGAAGAATTTTGAATGTAGCTTTTCATCTTGGAACAAGTTCTTAGCTTTGTCATGTGATTTAGAGCAGAAGTCTCTATCTGAATGACTTGTCACTTTATAAGGCCCTGCATGTGATTGTGGTTTGTTTTTTGTCTCCTCCTCTCTTTTCTGCTTTGCAAATAACCAGAGCAATAGAAAAACTGAATGGGTTTCAGCTTGAAAACTATTCCTTGAAAGTTGCATACATCCCTGATGAAATGGCAGCCCAGCAACCCCCGCAACAACATCCCCAGGGAAGACGCGGATTTGGACAGAGGGGTCCTCCGAGGCAAGGGTCACCTGGTGCAACCACAAGGCAGAAACCACAGTCAGACGTTCCTCTGCGGATGCTGGTTCCCACGCAGTTCGTAGGAGCCATTATCGGGAAAGAAGGAGCGACAATCAGGAATATTACAAAACAGACTCAGTCCAAGTAAGTCATTTCACAGAACTGTAATTGTAAGCTTTAATACTGTGTCCTCATCTCCCGTGTAAAGGGAAACTTGTAAAACTTCACAACCTGTGTGGTCAGAACAAACGAAAATAGCAGTGGATAGGAAATCTCTGGCAAGGTTTATTTAAGGACTGGCTTCCATCCTTGACTTATGTTCACATACTATCTGACTTGTTTCTTTCTTTTTTTAAAAAACATGAAATTAGGCAGTGCTAATAGGATGGTACTTGAGGCCAGGGAGTTTGCTTACAGATGTACTAACAAGATTCTGGCTCAAAACGTGGAAGTGAAAGAGCTGTAGTATGTTGGTCTGTGGGACATACAGTCCGTGTGGTGATGTATTTAAGTCTTTTAAGTGTTTATTCTAGCTTTAGTTTAATTTAGGCCATTCTGAGGTCTCATACCTCAGAATGTTTTAGTTGGGGGGGGGGAATAACCTTTTTATCTCCTCTCACTACCCCTTATACCTCATCCCCATGTACTTCTGGTGAACACATTTGTTG
This sequence comes from Neopsephotus bourkii, assembly GCF_033783945.1. Lineage (NCBI taxonomy): Eukaryota > Metazoa > Chordata > Aves > Psittaciformes > Psittacidae > Neopsephotus > Neopsephotus bourkii. Next base: position 576,682 of record NW_026902015.1, read on the forward strand.
CTATCAAGTTGCAGACCACATCAAAACACAGAGTAAGGAAATGTATGGGAGGCAAAAAGCAAGCCGCCAAGTGACCTAAGAAGCTTAGAGTACTAGGATCTAGAGATGCTGTAGGAGATTTTCAGTGCATGTTAAATCCCTACCCACAAGGAAGGGCTTAGTGGGAGGTGGGGATCATATTCAAAGACTTCTTCTAGGGTACCCCTAAAAGCAGAGAATGAAAGATGCTGTCTTCAGCAGTACACTGGTATGAGCCTCTGGCTCTGTAGTTACAGCAGTCAGGACCTAGAAATGAGCTGTATGTGAGGTGTACGAGGGTGGAGTGGCTTCAGTTTTGAGAGCAGTTAATGAGGATAAGGGAGTCCTCTCTAATTACACTCCCACCCTCCCAGCAAACAGGCTCCCCCCCTTCCCCTTCCGCCCCTCCAGGATTATCATCATGATGCTACTTCCAACCTCTCATTAGACTGCTGTAACCTAGGAGACTATTTGCTGTGTTTAATAACACAGGTTTAAGAGATTTGTTGTGTCCTGACAAGACTTGGCTGTAGTTTGCCTATGGGTAACTAATTTTTTAGGTGAGATCTAAACCATCTAATTCCTGGACTATAAAAATCCTGAAAGATTGGCATAAGGAAAGTTTTCATCTCTTACAAGAAGGCTGGATTGAGTGGAAATAATTGCAGGCTGCAAACTTTACAGATTTGTGACTTCAAGAATGATGTTTTCATCGGTTTGGGGATAAAAAAGAAACGTCATCTAATTTCAGTTGCACCAAGGATTGCCATAGGCTTCTTAGAAAATGCTGTATCGTAAACCAAAGTAAATTTTCAATATCAAAAAGAACTGGAAAAAATAAAAGGGTTTATTGAAAAGCAGCATGGTTGTTTCAGTTTGGAAATAGCTATTATCTGGGGGAGAAGGGAGGAAGCAAAAAGCAGAAGTAGGAAGAGTATGTGACCCAAGTTATTGGCAGAGGACAAATAATATCCAAGGCATTAGCTTGATGCAGATCCTAATTAGTTATTGTGAAATTCCTAGAGCTACATAAATGATGATGTAGACTGAGGCTTGTAGTTTTAAAGTGGAGTTAGCGAAAGGTAATGTCAGGACAAATTTTCATCTCAGAGCATAGGAAAGTAATCTTGAGGATGAATGCAAGTTCTACAATGCTACTTGCTAGCAGAGAAATGCTAGGAAACTGCTGCTGTGGTCATTAGGAAAGACAAGGTGGAACAAATCCTGACTGTCCTGTAGCTGCACACTCATTATTAGTGGAGTGACAGGGCTGGAAGAGCATTGGGAAAGCCTGATGAAATTTTGTCTTCACTGGTTTACAGTAGATTGGTTTACAGCTCCCCTGAATAACTTGATGGGAGTTTGACGAGAAAGAGATCCCAGTGTTCACAAAGGTGGGGTTTAGCTGGTAAAATCAGGGTAGGGCAGGTTCTTCATAACGCGCACACAAAAATAGTGTTTGAGAGGTTTTTGGTTGTATACTTTACAGAATTAAGCCACTTATATGTAGTCAGTGTTAGCTAAAAATTAATTAGTTTTATGAGAGTTGAAAATATGCAAGGCTTAATGTATAGTATATGGTTACATTTAGTGTTTTTCTTTCCAGAATCGATATTCATCGTAAAGAGAATGCAGGTGCTGCTGAGAAACCAATTACCATCCACTCAACTCCTGAAGGCTGCTCAACGGCTTGTAAAATTATTATGGAGATCATGCAAAAGGAAGCTCAAGATACTAAATTGTGAGTAAAAGGCATTTCATTGTGGAAGCATTAAAAATTCTGAGTTCTTGTTGACTCCATTTAAAGAAGTAGTCCTTAAAAACAATTAACAAGTGAATCTTTGTTGCTGTTATCCACATTTGAGTAGGTCAAAAAAGGAACCAAGACTTTTTTTCTTTAGGACAGTCTACTTGTTTAATTAGTCCCAGCACACATCAATGTTTTCACCCATTGCCTGGCTGTGATTTTAAGGTGAACTGGAGCAAATACTGAAGTTTCTTGAGCAACTAATAGCTTTTAATCAGAGTCAGTATAACAAGTTGTGAGTGCTTACAGAAAGCGTTAAGATATATTTCTTCCTTCCCAACAGCTCTTGCTACTTCAGTCTGAGCTTTAGCAGGTATGAAGCTGTAGATGATAGTGCTGAAATGTGCATTGCACTTGGACTCGTTCGGCATTTAGTATAAACATGTGTAAGTAGATGGGAGTTGTAGACATTTCTATGAAATTTATCTATAACATGCAGAAAAGCTTGGTCTCCAAAAGTCTCACTGGATGTAACCTCCATTACAGTACAGAAGAAATTCCCTTGAAGATATTGGCACATAACAACTTTGTGGGCCGACTTATTGGCAAAGAAGGAAGAAACCTGAAGAAAATTGAACAGGACACAGATACTAAAATCACGATATCTCCGTAAGTTTTTGGTGGCCTAATCTTTTGGTGAGATGTCTCAAATAGCGATGCCGCTCTGATACGTTCAGGTACAAAGTTCTTATAGGAATGTGTGTTTTGAAGGCTGAGATAACAGCCTTTCTGAGGCCTTTTTATAATGTGGATTAAACTGTTATTTAAGCTCAGTTACGTTTAATGTAAACAGTGAGTCTTCATTGTAAACTAAGTCAAGAGCAAGCCTAAAAATAACACAGGCTATGTGAAGCCTGCGTTAGACTGTATTTTAAGTGTCAGTTGTTTTTAACATATTATACCATATGTAATGATGAGTGTTTGAAACTATAAGTCTGGATGAGTTCTGAGTTATGTGTGAAAATGAAACTAGCGATGTTTTAGTTTCTGGTATAGATTAAATTTTTGGACGAGGGGAAGGAAATAAAGTAAATGAATAGTGAAAAGAGTAATTTTAGTAGCAGTTCTGTCCCTCTTGGCCACTAGCAGCCAAGCTGGGATAGGTTGACTAGTGTGCTTCAAAGTAGCAGCTTCTGGTCTCCGTGCTTGCAGAGGTAACTGAGACTTGTGCAGATTTAGCTGAGATTAACCAAGAGTTTTCACTTTTACTGGAAATCTGCACATCACTGATTAAATCAACACCTCTGTAGAAGCTTGGCTGTTAATAGTAGTTTTACAGTGGCTCAATGTCTTAAGAGAACCTCCTGTTCTGAATAATGAGTACTCTGGTGTGAACTTTCAAGGATCTGAAGCCATTCTGAACTTAGGTTTTAGCAAGAAAGGATGAGAATAAGGCTTATAAATTGTAGGAAAGGGAGAAAACTGAAACACAGATGAAGATCTAGGAAGACACGTGACTACATGCAGGAGACTAAAGGTGTACTGCAGAAAGTATCTCAAGTGAAGGCAGGGAAGCTAAGAGTGAATGAGGTTTCTTAAAAAGAGGAGATTGAATTGTGTGGAAGAAGCTGAGACCTTTCTGAAGGTATGTAAATGCTAATGGAATTAGTCAGATGAAAAGTGAATTAATTGGAGAAAATGAGCCCAAATAAGTGTTTCAATAATAGGTTTTGTAAGACCAATGTGCTTTCTTAAATGCATTGACATAAAAATTTTGTTTGTAGACAGTACACAGACTGTTCATGCTATTTCTTAAAAGGGGGGGAATAATGTATGGGGTAAATGGGATAATGGTCTTCATTCCATGAAACCCACTTGCCTTTACGGATGATGACACAAATAACACTGTCTATAAACACTCAGAGTATTTGTTTAATTTAGCAAGTTAATGATGTACTTGCATTAAAATCATGGCATCAAGATTATATTTATGCTATGCCTGAAATAGCCCCATGAAGTTGTCTGGTTTGACTAGTACATAAAAGAGAGCATATATGCCCATTTATTCTGTTTTGTCTAATTAGTCTTTCTCCTGATCTCTTCACTTAGGCTTTTTGGTAAGCTCGCTCATAAAGTTAAAGGCAGCTGGTTTAGGAAAGTGTTTCCTCTCTTCTTTGGGGTGTTTTCCACCACTTTCTTTCTTGAGGCAGTAACTCAGTGCTCACACACTGGAAACTTAAGGGTTGCCTCGTGGATGCCATTTCATGCTTGCTGCTGCTTAACTAAGATGCTCAGGTTGCCACGCTGCCTGCTGTGCAAGAAAGCAAGCCTTGCATACTTCTTCCTTGCTTCTTCCTTTCTCTTTCCTGCCATGGGCCTCCTCACTCTGCCTGCATTTTGCTCTGTCCTTTTTTCTTTTATCCTTTTTTCTTCTTGTCCTCACCCGTCCAGCTCACCTTTCCTCAGTACATGGATATGCCTTGGCTTCCCAGTCTGTTTCTTCCACTTTGCCATAGTAGGCCAGTGTTTGAACAAAGAACTAGTTTACTGTGGTAACCCTTTCACTCTCCCTGAGGAATCACTAGTGTCTTGCAGCAAATGTTAACTTGCACACAGCTTTTGGTTTTCCCCTTAGGAGGATTTGGAGGCTCTCCTGCAGTTTCACTGAGGGTTGGGCTTTTTCCCCTCCTTCCTTAAGGGATTCATAATTGTTCTCAAGAAAAGAAAGTTTCTCATGCTCTGTGTTTCTGGGATGTCTAAAACTGTCTGAAGCCCTGGCTTTGTTGGCAGGGCTGGTGTGGAGAGCGAAGCTGAGGGGTGCTGCACTGCTCTATAGCTCATGTTCTTGCAGAGTGCGATGGTTTCCACCTTGTGTTGCACCTAAGCTCGTATCAAGCATCTGATGGCAAACCTCACTGTGGTGTTTTTGTTGCACTTGCTGTGCAGACAGAGTTTCTCCAGGTTCTCTGAGAACTGTTTGAGGCCTGTTATGAATTGATACTGTGTTCTTTGGAGGACAAACGCAACATTCTCAGATGTCACAACACTCAAATCATAAACCTGGATTACCCTCTGCTGTTTGCTAATTACCCGTGCTTCTGTTTCATTTGCAGATTGCAGGACTTGACACTCTATAATCCGGAAAGGACCATTACAGTTAAAGGCAGTATTGAAACTTGTGCCAAGGCTGAGGAAGAAATTATGAAGAAAATCAGGGAGTCCTATGAAAATGATATTGCTGCTATGAATGTGAGTTGTCCTGTGGCGTGGGCCCTTTCTGGAACTGGAGCCATGGAAAGGTTTAGGTGTGAGAGGCCTCCAGAGATCACCTGGTCCAGCAGTCAGTTGCTCAGTATAGGGCCTGCTTCAAAGTTAAATGAGACTATGTAGAGGCTTGTCCCCTCTTGAACACCTCCATGGGTTGAATGCCCATAGTCTCTTTGAGCAGCCTGTGCCCCATCTCATTGTTCTCATGGGGAAAAGTCTTTCCTAGTATCACAACAGAACTTCCCTGTTGCAGCCTCTCTCTGTTGCCTCTTGTATTAATTCCTGGCACTTGGGTGAGGGTTTTTTATTATTTATGTACGAATGTTAATGAAGGCTTTTTTCTAATTTGTTTTGAGTAAGGGAACTGAGAAATTGATTTAGATTGAGGAAATGAATGAGCATTTCACTTCTTGTTGCAAAAGCCAAAAGGAATGTGTTTTTAGGTACTGTTGTGGTTTGTGTTCTAGTTCGCATATGTTAAAGTAGTAATTCCTAGTGTCTTCATTTTAAAAGCCCAACAGCATAACGAAAGCTCTCTTCTGCTTTCGATAATGTAATTTAAGAAGGCCTTATTAAAGGTTTTCTTGATATAGATGATAAAGGCATGCAGTTATTCAAAGATGATTGGGGATTGTATAACAAAAACCCCACACCTTGTTAGTTTGCCAAGGTGTTACTAATGCGTATTGAGAAATGATTGAGATTTTTTGATAAGCCATGAAGAACTTTTTGTGTCCACATCTTATGGTCTAAACTCAGACTGGAAACACTGTTTTCAGTTCACAGTAATCTCTGATTTTCTAGAAATGGCCATTCTTCACGGTTTTCCTGCTGGATGGAGAGAATATTCTCCTTGCTTTTTTCCCTCCCTCTCATCCTATCAGTATATTGCAGGACAGAAACTACACACAAGAACACAATCAAGTATTTTATAGCTTTTTTTTTTGCTTCATATTGTGAGCAGGAACACAAGGTGAGCTTGAGGCTATTCTCCTGTTTGGCAAAGGCGTGGTAAGCAGAAAGCTGCCTCTGTTACTAGATGGATTTCGAATGCAATTTGTAGTGATTATTAGGGTAGTTTTTCAGCTGGTGAAATTTCAGGATATTTTGGTGTCTCATGATTTCCTTATGCTGATGGCTTGAGATGGTGTCAGTCTCTAGCTGAGGTATTTCTGAAGCATAGTCATTTTACTGGGCATATTCTGGAAAAGTGGAAAGGGGTATTGAAAGGGGTATGTCAAGCAACAGACATAAACTCTATAGTTGATGCTTTTGCAATAAATGCTGGGGTTATCTCGCTTCATCTCTCACAAGACATGGGAGGAAAAGCATATAGGAGGGAGAATGGGGTTTTACAGTGGGATATACACCCCTAGTGTACGAAAAGTCAGAACATGCACGTGGGCTTTCTGGTTCTACAGACTGTCTTTCTTAGTATAAAGCCAAAATTACTATCTTATTTATCTAATAATCTTGTTCACTCTGGAAGCAAATACTACTATTGCCAGATTCTCTTGCTGGAAAGTTTGTCATGTTTTTCACTGGATAAACCGTAGCACGTGATTCCCAGCTGCTTTTCCCACTATGTGTTTTTAATGTTATTGGTCTGTGCATGTGTCTGGAAAACAGGTTTGAAGCAGAGTCCTTGGGGTAATGGAGATGAATTATTTTTTTCTCTCTAAACAACATAGTGACATCTCTTAAGAGGTTTAATAACCTGTGCCAATCACGATCCTGATTAAAGTTCATAACCAGGATTGTAAATCTTAAACAACTCTTTTGCTATTGCAGCTTCAAGCACATTTAATTCCTGGATTAAATCTGAATGCCTTGGGTCTATTCCCACCTTCTTCTTCAGGAATACCACCTCCCGCAGTGAGTGTTGCCTCCGCTGCTGCTGCTGCTTCATATCCACCGTTTGGGGTAAGGGAATCTCTGATTTTTGATGGTTAGTGGATGGTGGTACCAATCCATACAATGCTGCTGTTCAAAACTATCCAGTTTGCTGTAATTTTGCCCCACAGATCTTGGAATTGTGTTCTGTGAATTTTCCAAATGTTGTCGGTCTTCCGGCTTGCACATAGGAAATACTTCCTGTGGCTGCTGTTGCGAAGAGGCATTCATTGGTCATTTAGTGAAATGCTCAGTGAAACCAGAAAATGGTGTTTCTTAGTAAAGTGTGTTGGATCCTGTTTTCTAGAATTATTACAGAAAAATCTCATGCAAAATGGGATTTAAAATTGCTGTAATTTGCAATTAATGTTAGTCTGTAATTGTATTCCTGTTGATATGGAAGGAAAAAAAAAAGTCTTGTCATAAAATGGGGATCTCTTTGTAGCTGAAATCTGCTTGAATTTAGTAGTTTTACAAATGTACAAGCCCTGTTGAGTGTAGTATTGCTATATATATAGGATTTCAATGACATGGATTGATCTCCAGAAAGCTGTGATTTACTTGCCACATTGCTCTCAAAGAAACACATGAAAAGAATTCAATAGAATCTTATTCAAATCAAGGGCTGATCAGTAATCATAGATTAGGTCTTTTGCTATGAGTAAAAGATAGTTATTGTCTCGGAAAGCTCCTGAGCCTTTCTGGAAAGAGGTGGTGCTCTGCTATTGAAGAAAAGACAACCTCATTACAGAAGGTGATTTTTCATCTCTTCCCTGTGGTCGGTGTTCGCAGCTCAATGGAAGATGAATTTTCAAAATGAACTTGTAACAAGTGGATGATAGAGCTTTACAAGCCATGACGTGGCTGGCTTTGCCCTCTTCTTTGCTCAACAGTGACATCTAGAGAGCTAAGTCTGGGACTCTTCATGAACTAGAAAAGTGAAAAATGCAGGGCAGCACATTGAACTTTATCAAATAACTCAAGTGGGTATATATATATATATATATATATATATTGCACTAAAGGGTGGTTGTTGCCTAACCATTTTTCCCAGAGGAAGCAGCCAAGAAAGTGTCACTGCAAGGAACAGGAAAAAAATCCACACTTGCATCATTGTTTGTGGGAATGAACAAGTTGGGTGTTATGAATGTATGATAAACTAAGTGGAGTATAATAGTGGCTTTATCAGGAAAAAGTGCTCAAGTGAAAACTACAATGCAGTATGTTCATACTCCATTATTTTGCTGCTAATAGGAGTTGCCTCTATTTACGACAAATTTTCTCCCCTTCAAAGTCCCTCTGAACTTTGGTTTCAGACAGCAGTCTGAAAAATACAGGTTTTTGCTTAATTATATTGTATAAAGTGTCATCTGTGGTAATGGATTGCCTCAATTTATTCTTTTTTTTTTTAAGAGAAACTAGGGGGTGATTTCTTAACAGTACAGAACTTTTTTTAGTGGTAATGAAAAGTCTAGCTTTTTCTTTCTTTTTTTACTCCAGATTTGTGAACTGCTTTGCTGTTCTTGAGATTCATGCTATAAACCTACAGTTCTGTCCCTCACTTGGTTTATTTTCATTTCATATTTTGTTGTGGTTGTTTATTGCTTTTGCTTTAAACGTGCACCTAAACAGTGTATGTTAAATAAGATTGAAATCTGTAATTTGAACTTATTCCTGTCTGTCCCTTTGTTGCTAGTTTACCTTTTTCCTCACCTGAGGTGCACCTTTTTTGGCCTGCTAGGATCTCTGGCAGTTTTGTGGCTTCTGAAAATAGGATAGTTGCAACAGCTGGAAAATGGCATCAAGAAACATCCCTGTGTAGAAACATTGCAGGTGGAAGGACCATGCTGTCTGAGCTGTCTCTTGTTCCTATTCATACTGTATGCTCAGTCCTCTGAATAAGCTATCACTACTGATAGTCTAGAAGTATAAGAAGTTCACATGAAAAAAAAGGGGGATAAATTTTGGCTTTTTTTGGAGGTTGGCTTGGTACCAAGCCAGCCTCTAAATGCAATACTAAGGGCTTCTGAAATAAATGCATGGGCAACTGAAACTATTTCACCTTTTCTTACTGCTGACCTTGGTTGGAAAAAGAGCAGGTGGTTCTGTGAGCTTCAGGCAAGTCAGCCCCTCTGATTACTTGGAGTAGCTGTCTCTTGCTGGTGAGAGGAAACAGAAGTATGAGTTTATCTTTTAATGGTTATGGGTTTCCAGAAAACAAAGTTCCCATAGTTTATTCTTTTTTACTCTATTTGGCGAAGACTTTTGAATCATGTTTGTGCATGAAGTTAGTTTCTGTAATGTCTGAGTTTTATGCCTCTTAATCTTTTTTTACTCTGCCAGAATGATTTTTAAGACAGTGATTAGATAAGGTATTGGGACATGTAGAAGTAGAAATCAAAAGAAAAGAGCTGTCTACATTTTGAAGAAGAAATGGAAAAAATTTGAAAGGCTGAAGGCAGCTGCAGGGTGGGATCTAGGAGAGCTCATAAGGGATTTAAAAACAAAATTAGTAAAAGATAATCTGTGTAAGTAAAAGAGGCTTCAGGGAAAAGAAGGTCTTAGAAGCATTAATAAAGAAATCACAGGGAGACTTTATGTCCATTCAGCTATAAGCTATTCATTACCAAGATCCTTGTTCTGGCAAAAGCATTTGGGCAACTCAAGTCCCTTGAGCTTGTTTTGAGTGGATATTCTTGTACGCTTGGGAGCACTGGTTAGCTGGCATTGAGGATATCCTTTTCAGGCAGCTGGAAATCCTTTCTGAAAGTGCTGCTGGCATCAGGGTGTAAGAAGTGAATCCTGCTGCTGCCTTGTTTATTTTTGCCAGTGAAAATTCTGCCTTCTGCTCAGGGCTGGACATGAGTGGCTCCTCCCTGTCCCCTGTTTAGCTGAGTAAAGGTGTGTTCGTTGGCAATTTCAACTGCAATGTTAACAGAGGCCTCTTGCCATATAATGTCATTAAAGCCTTTTTTATGAATGCGTGCTTACAAACCATACAGTGAGCCCTGGGACCCCCCTATGATGTGCTTGAGGGTTATGAAGCTGTTGTTTTAATATCTTTGTATGAACCCTTTCTTCACCTTGTTGTGGGGATGGACTCAAAAGTGGCTCTCCCTTGGGTCAGAAGAGGTAGGTGGGTTAGATTCCTTCATTTGCAGAAGTTTCCATATGGACCTGATTTGTTATACGTACTATTTTCTCTTTACAAGGTGTTGCTGTGACCTTGTGTAGGATTTGTTCCCAAAGAAACTGAGGTGTCATCTGAGTTACTGAAACAAGCGTCTGTCACATTTCTGATGCTGCTTTTTCATATGGGTGGAGAGAGAAGAATCTGCGTAGTAAATAGATATAGGATTTTGTTATATTGCTAGAGCTTGAAGTGACAGGTCTGAACACCCATATATTCAGCCGTAGCCAAGTATTCCTAAAATGGAGCATTCAGGAGCTTGGGAATGAGTAATTGGATAAGTTAACATAAGCATTGTGATGCTTCATCCTATCCCTCTTTGTGCAACGCTTTTTAAGGCATTTTTAACAAGAACATAAACACTGTTATCCAGCTGCTACAGGAATAGTCCAGTGTCACAAACTTAGGAGATGGTGACGTTATCAAATGCTGGTTTGCATTTAATGTCTTGGACTGGGTCACGTTCAGAAGAACAATTTCCATGTGACTGAGATACCTCACTCTCAATGTTCCATCTCCATGCTGCTTCACAATGGTGTGTAACACCAATGTCTTACTGTGTGGAGACCCCTCTCATTTAATCTAATGAGATCCAGTTTCTATCTCACTAGGGACCTGATTGCTGCTTTACCCTTTGTCCTGGCAGTGGAGTCTATACAGGAAGGCACAGGCTGCCTTTGGTCCCTGTCTGTGTACAGGTATAATAAACGTGTGTGCGCACCCACTGCATGTGGCTAACAGAGTCTGAGCACTGCATCTAGTGCAGGCTAGCCATTTGATTATTTATATTTAGCTATCACTAGCAACACTTCTTTATGGTGCATCTGTATAATTTATTTGCAAAGTCCAAGCTCTGTTTGCCTGCTTAAAGCGTTCATTTTTGTGTAGCCATTTAAAATGGGTGCAATGGAATTGCATGTTGTGTCTTGATTCCTGAATTTTCCTGTCTTTTTGCAGAAGCCAACATCTGTATACTTTTCTCTGGCCTCCTAAAATGCAAGCAAATGGGAACATGTGGGAATCATTGAAATATTTTAAGGTTTGATGGAAATGTAAGACTTAAGAAATGTCTCAGTTAATAATATCAGGAGCTAAAACCTCTTTTTACTGTCAAATGTGTGTGATTTTCTCTTATGATCCTGGTGATACGATAGAATTAATGGGGCTTTTTTTTATTAATATGTGCCCTTGTGTGAGCAAACTTAACTCTGCACTGAAATGCTTGTGTGTGTCGTAGTTCTGAAACGATCAACAGATAGTTTTGTTAGCCTGCCCACTGTCACTCAGGATGAGCATCATGACCTGAGCACCTGCGCAAAGAATGGGGATTTGTATGAGGACAGTAAGATTCTGCAGAAGTGGATATGCCCAGTGCTTATGTATTCCAGAAGATATGTTACCACAAAAAAATGTTTTGGAAAGGATGTCAGCCAAACTGCTTCAGATGTGGCGTTTTACTGCTCAAAGCTCTCTTGAAGTCGTTGCTTCTGTCTCCTGAACCCTGGGGAGAATATACACGTACTTGTCTCCCAAGAATAGAAGCTTGTTCCCATGCAACTCTAAAGATTCTAAAGCTCCAAACAAATGAGAAATCTTTGTCTTAAAGTTCAGCTGTGCAGTCAAGCAATAAAACCACCAGGCTCATCCACTGGGGTTAAGTGGGTGGCACCCTTTTTATAATTGAAACTTTCTGTATTTAGTTGTACATCTGACCGCATTGCTTTTGTAGCCTTTGGGTCTGAAATTTGGCATCCCAGGGGTATGGGAGAAGGTAGGCTAACTTGTGGGAAGCTCATCCTGCACTTCAGTGTCTTGAAACAGGGTGTTAGAATTAATTCTCTCGTTATCTATTGCATGGCAGGTATACTGGAATGCATAGGAAGGTAAGAAGTGCAGACACTTTTCTTCCTCAAGAGGAGCTGATGCTGGTTGCTCTCCAGCATCTGTAAGGTCCTGTAAGAGATGGCTGAACTGCTGCGTTAAAGTTAGCTAAGGTGAAGAGATGTGCCTCTGCTTGCAGCAGGACTGCTTTCTCTACCGGTCTTTTTGCACAACTGTAGATTCTTGATTCTCTACCCTCAAAAAGCACTCTTTCTTTTTCTTGACCCTCACAATTACTTTTCAGGTTATGTGATGTGCATATAAGCTTCTAGGAAAAGGGGGGGTGAAAGAAAGGGTGTGTGGGGAATAGAAAGTTTCCTACAGTAAACGAAACCAAGAAATCAAGCCACCCTTTTCTGACCACAAAAAAACATCTTGAAGAGCTAGGCTGCTAGGTTGCTTTTCTTTATTCTTTTTGCCATCTCCTGAAGCTTTCTGTTGCAGGTGAGGAATATGTCAATGGAAAAGTTCCTCCTTAGAAGATGTGGTCAAGAAAGAGATTCTTTCTTTATTCTCCAGTAATTTTCTATAAGAATAATAGTAAAGAAGAGATCTTTGATATCACATAGATGTAAGAGAAGAAATAACTGTATTGTGCTTTTGGCAGGAAAAGAAAGTAATTTAAAATGAAAAATTGGTTCGTTTGAGGGCCTTCATTTGATGCTGTGAGCATAGATGAGACACGGAAGAGGAAAAACTGTCTTATGTTTCCAGGTACATTGACTCTTAATTGGTGGCATGTTGGGCTCCTTTGGATGTCTGGGTTAGAATGGATTAGCTCCTGAAACTGTTACACCTAAACTACTCAGGGGTAATAATGTATGTACACCTATAATGTGTGCAGTTGTAAGTGGCTTTGCCCTAATTTGGCTAGCTTGTTATGCAGTAGATTTTGTGAGTAGCTGTCCTACGGCCAAAAGAGGATGTGGTTTGGGGGGTGAAGAAAGATTTGACAGTGTTTCTAAAAAATGGTTTTATATCAATGAAATAAAAAACGTACATGTGCAAACCCCCACAGTCTTGAGGAGGGCACTATAGTACAACAGCATTGCCTGGAAAAACCTACTACCAGCTCATTAGGCTGCTTTTGAAGCTTCTAACCTCAATGCCTTGAATACACCTTTCCTGCTGCTTAGTTTCTTAAAATCATTAATGGTGCATTTTTTGGACAACTAAGCATTTGCTCCATGGTACATAATATTGTGGGGTTGTTCTGCCCCATGGAGAAAATGGTTGGTCCTCCCACCACCTCAAAGTCTTCTGCTCCTACCATGCTGTGTTGGCAGGGAGCCGTATCCGGAGTAATCGGAACCTATTCTTCCTCTGGAGATGGACTGGCCCCCAGTGAGGGAAGCAGAAATGCAGTTGGCACTGTATGATGTAAAAAGATCTGGCAAGTTGACAGTTGGTATGGTTCTTTTTTCCTGAGGTGTTGAAGCCTCCAGTTATTCTTAATAGTTCTTTCCACAGTTCTGAGGTTGTCAGAATGCAAATAGGATTGCCTGCTAACTAGTAATGCACACTTTAAAGATGAAAATGTCTTCTTCCTCTCTGCAGGTTTGAGTACGCGTGATATTTATACTTCCCTTGGACAAGAGAGAAGAATTTCTGTTGGTACCATGCTACCAGATTCTTGTCATGGGAAGATTTAATTGGTGTTCCCTTGAACATTACATACTCCCAAGCTCTTAAGTACCAGGCTCAGCATCTTCTGGATGTTAAACTAAGTGGGAAATTTAATTCCTTAAGGTGACAGATAATATTTACTTACTAGACTGTGCTGGGCTCCTTCAGGCCAGAAACAAAAACAGGTCAAGTCCTCATTCTGGTGTACCTGGCTCCATCTCTGGTTGGTTTGTTCATTAAACATAATGGAACAATAAGAGACCTTTCTGTGTTTTCACAGCCTGTTTTCCTTGCAGCTGCCAAGGAATCTGAGCAGTGTCTTTGTAAACCAGAGCTGATGAATACCTGTGTCTTTTCAAAGCCACAGATTTCCTGGGCAGCTTCTAAGAATTTGGAATACCTATGTGGCTGGTGTGTCACAGCCGTGATTTTTGAAGTGGAAATGTTTCTATGTGTTTGCAGTGTTGCAACACCAAATACCTATGTTTGCTGCTTGTGAATGACCAGCAAAATTCTTGCTTACGTAGTTTCACAATCTGTTCCTTATGTTGATTCCTGCTTTTGGCTGTCTATTCAGAATAAAAGGTGGCAGATTGCATTTTTTGGCATTGTGGCCAATCAGATTTTGCAAAAACAAAAAGTTCATGCTGTGTTCAGAAATATGTCAGACCTGTTCCTGCTTGTGAAATGCCTTATAACCAGCCTGCCAGAAAATGTTCCTTCTCTGCTTCTGTGTTTTCTACCCCCTCATTCCTGACTAGGTTTTCACGTTGGAAACACTTCTGATAGGTGCAGTACTGTTAGTGACTTCTAGTACTCTGAGGAGATCCCTGTGGCTTGCCAAGGTAGAAGACAGTGGTGGTTAAAAGTACTAAAATTGAGAGCCAAGAAGTGAAGTGAGTCATAGTACTGAGATGATTTTAGTAGCATTTCACATAAGGTACTGACCACTGTGTAATAACCAGCTGTATCTGAGTTTCAGGTGTTGAAATGCAGTAGTCCCCAGATTGGAAATGCAGACAAGGGTTATCTGTTATGTTTTCAACCAAGGGGAGAGGACCAGCTCAGGTGGCTGGGCAGAGTGTTCCCTTTCTGGGTGTCCAGGACTGATGGAGAGGGGTGGACAGATATAGCTGCATGGCTTTTTCCCTGAGCTTACCTCAGAAAGGGTCATGCTCTTGGTTCATCTAGTGACACGAGTGCTTCTTAGGTCATGCAGCAGTAACGCCTGCAGGCTGGGGGGGAGCCAGCTCTGCTCTGAACACAGCAGACGTTCACCCTAAAGATCTTGACGGCTGAGGGAGGTGGCACGATGTTCTCCTGGCCACACTAGAAGGCTGCTGCAAGTGTGATGCTGAAGCTGCTGTGGGGGCGTTCCTTGTTGTACTTGGAAATCCTTCCCACCAGTCCTCTGCCTCGCATCAATCTGGAATTCATGTGAAGATGAAGCCCTGAATGGATGGTGGCAATACAGCTTGTGCTTGGGAAAACGGGTGATGCTTCAGGGTGTCTGGAGGAAAGTTAAAAATATGCATTGCTGCTATTAATTTATGTTTTCCTAACTCTTGAATGACCAAATTCAGCAGTGAAGAGCTCTGTTACCTTCTGTGTATAGTCCTGGCTTTTCAGGGAGCGAATGTGGCAGGAAAATTCTAACTCAGAGCATGGGCTTAAATTTGTTCTAAGTAAACCCAGAAAGCTTGGAGGCTGGGAGGAGGTGAAGCTTCACTTTAACCTACACTGGCAGCACTAATTTAGCTGATGTACAAGATGGTGACCCCAAGAGGTATTTACAAGGATGTTGTAAAACTGTTGATAGTGTTAGATATATCTACCAAGACTTTAAATAGGTTTTCCTTAATGAGCCTCTTGTTTCCAACAAAGGCTTAAACTTTTAGTGTTCCTATTGGAAAATGAATGCATTAGAATTTCTTTCACTGGTGTCAAAAGCTTATTTTTTATTAATGCATTGAATCCTACTGGAATGTGTTCAAGGATACTTGGCTTAAAGTTGGTTTCCCCTTGCTGCAAGTTTTCATTACTAAATAAATAAGAGCATTTAGCATAGCTGTAGGGCAGGATAATTCTTGACAGTGCATTGCAAAAATGTGGTTTAAATTTTGGCTTTGGGTCTGGTAGGGGGGTTTGAATAAAACGATCCCTCATTTCCTGACAAAACTTAGGGTATTCTGAAGACCAAGTGAATCATCTGTAACTCTGCCTTGCCTTGGTGATGGTGATCCTGGCACTTAGGTAGGGGAATAATGGCAAAAGAGAATTTAATGCAATCATCTATTAGCTGTATGTTTACTTTACACAGTGGATTTGTTTACTGTTTAAAAACAAAGAACCACCAGTAATCCACTAGGCTAGATGGTAGCCAAACATTGGCTGAGAATGTTCCATGAAGGCTTAAAATAGCTTTTAATTATTTCCCTCACAGCTAAAAAAAAATTACACTGACTAGAAATGGATAACGTGACTTTGTGACTTAAAATAAATGTCTTATTCTAAGGTAATTCATTTGCAATGCATTTGGAGTAAATGAAAACATGTACTGGAGATGCATAATGGGCACAGAAACCAGCAAAGATCTGATTCTGTTCCCATTGATGTCTGGCACAAGATCCTATTTACTTCAGTGGGTACAGTATTTTTAAAGATTTACAGCCTTATCCCAAATGTTGCCATGGATTTACCAACCACATGCGTTTGATGGAGCAAGGGGTCTATGGAGACACTTAAAAACATGACTGGAAAAAGAATTGTGCTGTTGGCAGGCTTGCAGAAAAAGACTGAGATTAATGCTGAAGTTAATATGAGGGACATAAATAACAAACATGTCCCCTTACCAGCCCTGCAGTGGGTGAGATCACACACTCATAGTGACTAGGGGAGCTGTGGACTGACCAAGCAGCAACATCAGATGAAAGAAAGAAAGGGGGGGTTGCCTTGGGGAAGAACGGAGAAGGCAAAACTTTTATGTTGGTGTGTTTGTTGGGGTCTTGTGTTTTGGTGTTATTTTTTTTTTGTGGGGGGTTTAAATTATTATTTGTCTATTTTTAAATATAATTTCCCAAATGCACCAACTCTGGTGGTTTCAGACCTACGTTTTTACCTCCCACGATCCATCTGAAGAATCATAGCTTCACTTTTCTGAGTCTTCATCCTTGCATGGCCGTGCTTTGGCTGTTACGCAAGTGCAAGATGAGGAGGAATGCTTTTCCTTCTGATGACCTGCTGGGTAAGGGAAAAAGCTCTCTTTCCTGTGTCTGATTTTGGGCAGTTTGTAGCACTGATGCACCAGGCCTTGGCAGAAGTGTTACAGTAAGCTTACCCCAAGGGCACCCCGCTGGTGCTCTACAGATCTTTTGCAAGCAGAAGTTGCAGAAATAAGAGTGAATCTGCAAACTTTCTTGGCTGGAAGTCCTCAGCTTGTAGCTCTGCTGTGGACCAGTAGCTCTCATGTAGGGGAGGGCATGGGGCAATATCTCAAGAAGGGGAAGAGCCTCACCACAGCTGAGGCTCTGAAAACTAAGAAAGGCTAAGCCAGTTTGCAAAGAGTAAACTATAACATGGTAGGGATGATAGCAGAGAAGTGATTCTCCTGGGAAAGTCTTCTGTGTAGTCTGGTTGGAGCGAAGGGAGCCATCCTGTTGGTACCTGCAGCACAGGGGCTCTAGGAGAGCCCAGTAGTGTAATAAGGAAGCAGCTAGGGGTTACAGGGTTTAGTAACAGAAGAGGCTAGGCCTTGGATGGAGGTGGTGGGAATTTAAAAGAGAAACACTTGGCATGGTCTGTTAGGCTAGGGACAGATGGCTGGTGTTCAGGGACTTGCAGGAGGTATGGAAGGAGGTGTATCCAAGCTGCCACAGGAAAAAACACTGGAGTAGACTAAAACGTTAGAGCTACTGGTGTGCAGAAGCACTTGCTTAGCTTCATCCAATGGGGTAGATTAATTTACGTCTCTGTGTTAGATCACTGCTTTCAACCCTGATTTGAATGAGCAAGCAGGAAATCTGATTTGACTGATCAAGTTTTACATCTGTATTCAGTTACCTTTCTGAAAGCCTTAGTGTAGTCTGTGCCACCACAGCTACCCTTTGCTAACATAGTGAATGTATTTAAACAAGTAGGCAGCTTACCATTTGCTCTGGTTGATGTATTTCTTCCATTTGCTATTAAAAATTGATGAGTGGTCTTTTTCTTATTTTTAATTAATTTTTAACTTCTGATTTTCATCAGGCTACATTTGGGTGGCAATTGGAATGCAATTAATGAACAAAACCAGCATTTAAAATTATTTTTATTAATTAAATGTGCTGGATATAGATGAAAAATACTTATCAAGCCTGGTTTGTGTCTAAAGCATGCTGACTTCTGTAGAAACAAAGCAAGTATTATCAGCTGTTTCTGAGCTGAATTAATTGTTTCTGGTCACTGTGCTTTTCAGGAATCTGTTTCTTAGAACGAAGAAATCTTGGTTTCAGAATTTTGGATTCTGGAGGTTGTTTTTTTTGTTTGTTTTTTTTTTTCATTTGTTTTTTGTTTATTTAATTCTAAGAAATAAGTTCTCCATCTGAGTCAACATCCTGGTGTTGTCAAACTGTATATCCCAGCTACATGAGACACCACTTCTCTCCCCAGAGAAAGTCTTCCTGCCCCATGGCCTGGAAGCATGTGTAGCTTGCTTTATGTTGTTTGGATCTGCTCGGTGTCAGGATGGACTAGTCCTGAGCCTGTCCCACAAATATTGCTAGGGCAGAAGAAGTGGCCTGTGTATCACAGACCTCTGAGACACTTACTTGTGAATTGTGGTGAATGTATGGACCATCCATCTTGTTGTTGTCAAAATTAGTGATTAATTCCATGACTTAATGAACTTTACAACTCCAGTTCTTCAACATTTAGACTGAAAAGTATTTAAGTTTGTAACTATACCATAAAGGCCTTTAAAATTAGGAGGCAAAAAAGAGGAATTGCAGGATGCTTTCTGTCATTACAGGCAGATACTCTCCAAGAGATATACATATATAGATATAAATTTTAGTTTTTAAATTTTAAGTATATGTTTAAGCAAACTTGGCCTTGTTAAGGGACTGAATGTTGAAGCTCAGATTTCACACAGCGGGAAATCAGCTTCCTAAATTTAGTACATCTAACATATGTTTAAGATCTAGGAATCTATTTCTGATATAATTCATGCTCAAAGTTCCTGGAAAGCTCTATGACTTATGTGGCATGGCAGGGGGAAGATTAAATTATAGCTGATTTTCTTCCATCCTAAGATCCCCAGAAGCATCTGGAAGATTGATGGGTGGTGTAGTCATTGCATTATGTTTTGATGTGTTTCTTTTGGAGGACAGTCTTCCAGTAAATACAAAAGGATTTTAAAATTATTGTGGGTAAGAAGGTGGACAGATAATAAATTGAACTTGGTGTTGTTATACTCTCTTAAAAGCCTTAGCTAGAGTTGATTTCTGCCAGAAGGAAAAAGAGCTGCTGTGTTTGATGCTCATGCTTTAAAACAAATCCAACCGGGTGGGTTTTTGAGTGGTTAAAAATCACTGTGGGTAAGGAAATTGAAGTAATTTCTCTAAATCCTGCATGATGTTATACTGGAGATGGATTTGGTTGTACATGTGCTTCTGCAGGCAAGAATCTGAGAAGTGACAATGTAGACCCAGCTCTGTATCAACAAGTTCTCCACTGCTCCCTAATAAGCACAGATTACTATTGCACCAGAACAGAAGTTTAACATTAAAAAGCCTCTCCCGGAAATAATAATGAAGTCCTTTAGGGAAAAAAGAAGTTGAAATGCATCAACAAGTCAAAACTGTGAGGAGGGATGGGGGGAGAGGGCTACAGTAAGCTGACTGTACTTTTGGAAAGGCACATGTACATCTTCTGTCTACCATTGCTGCCCATGTTTCATGTTTAAGGGTGAGGCAGCAGAAAGGAATTTCAGTGGTGAATTGAATCTAGCCAAGAAAGTGGCTTCAGATCGGGCTTTGGTAAGAGGAGAGGAAAACTGCTGCAGGCAGATGGGCAACAGAGGGAAGGCAGTAATGAAAAGTAATGAAGTCTGAAAAGTAATGAAGTCTGATTTGTTCCTATGGCAGAGAAATGTCTGGAGGTGAGTTCAGGTAGAAGCTGTGTAAACTCTTGAAAATCTTGTCCAGTTCTATATTTTGTTTGTATCAGTGCTATATGACTTAGCTGGGGAGTTTATGTGTGCTAGCTCAAATCTTAACTGGAAGAGAGTGGCTGGAGCTGCACTTGGGAGGCAAGACTTTGGCAGTGGCTTTTTGCAGGAGCTGGAGTGTTGGTGGAGGTAGGGGTCAAGGAGATGAATGAGCAAGGGGTGGCTAAGCTGTCTTAGTCTGGATCCTTAAGGGGTGGCTAAGCTGTCTTAGTCTGGGTCCTTGCAACACATCCGGAAAGAAGCCCAAATGCTTCATGAATTTGTATCTGTTTAGAAACAGTTCCCAGAAGCGGTGAGATCAACCAGGTACCTAGAATAGTGTTTCCACATTACTGGAAATCCTGCTGGATCCACAGTGAACATGTAAAAGGGCTTACTATGGGTGTGCTCAAAGGATGTTTGTAATAATAGGAGGAGAAATTGAGTAATCTTCTGGAAAGTGGTTTAACACACACTGAAATGACTGATACCTTTCATTAGAAACACGTTGTTTCAGGGTGTAGTTTTGGGATCATTTTAAACTGATCTGTAGGCAGATGGAAAGGTGCTCCTGTGCCCTGACCTAATTGTTGTTGCTTCCTCCCTCCTTCCAGGACTGCCGCTTGCGCGGCTCTCTGGTTATTCAGGTCAGGGACCCGCTGTGTACCTTAAGAATCAGCTGGATTCGCAATCCTGCTGCCCACAAAGCACATAGGAGGGCAGCGGGGAGGTGGGTGTGGAGGGCTGCATCCTGTATCCAGGGAAAACGTGGGCTTAAACCAGCTTAAACTGACTGTGAATCCTGATGCCTTGTATGTGTGAAAACACAGGGTAAATTGTGTAACTGCTGAAAGCACCTAAAGCAACCAGCAGAATGTATTTCTATTCTCAATATCCTATTTTGGGGTTTCTTCACCTGGTACATGGAGCTGTGCCTGGAATTTATTTCCCCTGAGGTAACAGTTGACTTGTGTTTACCAAAAATAAAGTGGTAAAACTTGGAAACAAGCATTTTGTTCTGATTTGTTTATGGTTAATGCATCAGGACTTTGCTTCACCTCAAAAGAAGTTACTGGAATTAAAAATAAGTGGAGAGAGCTTCTTTTAGGATTGCAGCTGCTTTTTGCTGTGTTGTGTATAGCGTATCTTTTCCTAAAAATATCACTGAAAAAGCTGCTTCAGTGAGATTCTGTATGTGGGTCTGTATCCCTACCAAAATATACAAGCAAGCAAAGCTTAATGAGCATGGCTGGTCCCACATGCTCCACTCAGCGATGCTCAGGCTGGTCTGCATGGTGAGCACTGCGAAAGTGAGGGATGAGGATGGCTGTGTTGTCTTCAAATACCTCTTTGAAAACACATAAGAGAACTACATGGAGGAAGAAATACTTGAAATGGGGGGGGAGTCCTAGTTCAAAGAAAAGCTCGAGCAAAATGCATGGATAGATTGATGGTACAGTGGCATATTTGGGTACTCAGCAGTGATCTGTTAGCCCAGGACGAGCTCTTCTGAGCTCATTCTGATAGAATAGTTATGGCTTATTGTGGCATAAGGTTTGATCATCACTATGTAGCACGTAGAGAGGATCTCAAGTGTTACGTTGCGCTCTCCAGCTGGGGCGTCTGCTTGAAAGCAATAGGAAGCTGCAGTGGTGCCTGATACACAGTGGGTACAATGTTAGGGTCCTCTTGCTTTTGAGAACGCCTTATCTGGTGTTTAATTTACTAGCCTGCTTGAGGCCTGCTGCCAAGGCTCCAACTGTTGCATAATGTTACACAGGAGGAATCGCTGGCAGTTTCCAAGCTGGCTATCATTCCAGATCACTCCCACACAAAGGAAATTGTAGCGTAGATGTAACTTTGAGGGTTTTTGTGCTGCTCTCAGCACAATCCAAAATTAAAAAAATAGCTAGGAAAACTAGAAAGAGTTTGCCTGCTCAGGCTGTAGCCCTTCTGCTTTATAGCAGCCTCACCGGCAGTCTTGCATGGGGAGCAGCATCCAGTGACAGGTAAGAATGAAAACCTCGCAAAGCAGCAGCACTGCAATAATATTTTTAAAGATCTAAATGTTAAAATTGCAAGTGTATCATAAAAGATGAAAGAATCCTCTTTTGGCTTAAACTGTTCTTTCATGTTCTGTGGATTTTGTGATTCCCAGAAAAGCCGTACCTTTAATAACCAGACATCACAGGGCATCATGAGATTTCCCCCTTGTTTCCATGCATGCCTGTTCAGTACCCGCTTTCCTGTCAGCCTGAATTGTAATGTTCAAAAACATTCACTGCATATTTCCTTCTTCCCCACAGCAACAGCCCGAGTCTGAGACTGTTCATCTGTTCATCCCAGCCTTGGCAGTTGGAGCTATTATTGGCAAGCAGGGACAGCACATCAAACAACTTTCTCGTTTTGCAGGCGCATCCATTAAGGTATTATTACACTGACTAACTTTCTGTCTTATTCTACGTGAGACTCTCAGCAAGTTTGCACAAGCCGTGTTTTCGTGAATGTCCTCCCCCACTCCATGCTTAGAATGTGATATGATAAATGGTACATGTGTTTATAAATCATCTTTTAATCTTCTTTGAGACAAGATAATTAGAAGCATGTTTTCAAACGTCTCCTGAGGTGTGAAATATAAGCTGCAAAGAAAACTACTTTGGTGGTCTCGATTTCTTAGAAACAGACTTATGTCTTAATGATGCACTGCTTAAAGGCTTTCTTCTTGCTTTCAGTAAAGTGAAAATTGGAGAAGTAAATTTCCTTTCTAAAAACAGCACAGGTGAAATCTCCTACTGCTGTGGTTGCTCTTGCTCTCTTTCAGATGGATTGGTCTGGGCTGTGAAGCCCAGATTGCTCCATGTTGAAGTGTGTATATTCTAACATCACCCATGAACTCCAAGCTCATGAGGTCAGTCAGTTCTTTAGCATCATGTTTAGCACCCTGATGCTTTACCATCCAGTGGTTAGTTAGTGTGTTGACTGCCCCAGTGTAGCTAAGAACAAGAAGGCTTGCAGAGGTTGACCTAATGGAAGCTTAGGTTTGAATTTTAGCAAATTTGGTGAAATCCTCCTTGGCTGTGTATAGGAGTCGGTACCCATTGTAGTTGTTGTAGGAAGGCCTTGGATTTCTGCTACTGGTGTCATTGTAACTACAACTATCTTCTCTAGATGCTTGAGATTTTTCTTGTAAGTAGCCAGTTCTGCTGTTCTATGATGTCAAGATAATATTTTGGCCTAAATTAAAAAAGAAAAAGTTAATTTGTTTCCTGTGCAGGAAAATGTCAAACATTTTCTTCTCAGTTCTTTTTCTGCTCAGATGTGGCCTGTTTAGTGAGTGCTATGGGAGGGATCTGCCAAAGTTCAAGGGTAGAGGGTTGGAAGCTGGCTACGCTGAGTTGAGCTTAGTGAAGCCAGTGAGGCTAGGCTTGGCATGGAAGGTGTTCATCTAAGTGTGCAGAGCAAAGTAATTGGGGAACCCTGATGAATGAGCCTTGTGTGTGGTTTGCAGAATGC